>NC_072414.2:75172500-75800625 GCF_028858775.2 Pan troglodytes | reverse complement strand
CTATCAGAAAAGTTATAGTTTTCCCAAATTTAAGTTCACTCTGGGGTACTATAGCATGAATGTAGTTCATACTGTTGAGCTAGCCGTTCCCGTTAGTGTAGTTCACATATTTATCTGGAACTTAAAAATGAGGGGTTGGGAGAGGAAGCTTAAATTCAAAACGTGTTCAAATATATAATTTTAATATTTAGAATGGAAAAGCAATTGATTCTAGAATTAGACCAATTGCTAGTATTGCTAGGATATATAAAATGAAGCTGAATGTTTTAACTCTGGAATTTTTCTGAATAGTTTAAGAAATAAGGCTGAAATGTATCACTTGCCTTAAGTTTACTTTTGCGTGTGTGTTTTAATTTTGTTCAGTGAGGCTTTCACTTAAAAAAAAAAACCCATAATATTATTACCTGGATAAAAAACTATAGCTGAAAGTAGATCACTTTATCCTTAAGCAGAAGGATGGAAATAGGAGAATTTAAGAATGTATTGGTTGAAAAAAATCTATATTATTTGATTTTATTTCTCTTCTTCTGGGAGTAAAATAATTTCCTGCCAAGTGATTCCACCTAGATTATACACTGTTCAGTTTATTTTCTGCCCTGCAACAGAAGCAGTAACCAGCAGAGACTGGAACCACAGTTGAGGCTCTGTAAATGAGGTGACTGCTAAGGGCTTCATGGGAATATTAATCTGGGGCATTAAGAGAATCAACATGCTGAAGTACTTGGAGACAGCTCTGTAATGTTTTATGAGGTCTTTTTTTAACATTTTTTTCGAGATGGAGTCTTGGCACTGTCGCCCAGGCTGGAGTGCAGTGGCGCCATCTTGGCTTACTGCAACCTCCGCCTCCCGGGTTCATGCTATTCTCCTGCCTCAGCCTCTCCAGTAGCTGGGACTGCAGGCGCCCGCCACCACGCCCGGCTAATCTTTTGTATTTTTAGTACAGACAGGGTTTCACCGTGTTAGCCAGGATGGTCTCGATCTCCTGACCTCGTGATCCGCCCGCCTCAGCCTCCCAAAGTGCTGGGATTACAGGCGTGAGCCACCACGCCTGGCCCTTACGAGCTTTAAAAAGGAATACAGCCTCACAACACCTTTACAGTCAGAAAAGTGAAATGAAAAAATATCCACAGCCTCAAACCTTCTTTTGGGTCCCTTTCACTGCATACTTAGCGCATAGTTGAGATTAAACTTTGCACTCTGCCTCTCCATTTAATATTATAAAAGTCTCCTTTTTTTTTTTTGAAATGGAGTTTCGTTCTTGTTGCCCAGGCTGGAACCACTGCCTCCCAGGTTCAAGCGATTCTCTGCCTCAGCCTCCCCAGCAGCTGGGATTACAGGTGTGAGCCACCATGCCTGGCCAAAAGTCTCCATATTATTAAACAATCTTCAGAAGCACAGTGCTGAATGACTACAGTAATAATATTCTGCCATGGATATATCATACTTTTCTTAACCATTCTTGTTTTATTGGGCATTTTTGATGGAGGATGATAACATTTTCATACTTAATCAGTATTTAAAATTGACGTATTAAAAGTTGAGAACATGAAGGTTTCTTTTGTTTAGTTTTGTTTGTTGGGTATGTATTAAATATACTGTCCTGACTTGAGCTTTATTCACATTTGCTTTCTAGGTTATTCAAGGACACGGAAAAGCCAACACCATGGTAGCATTAATGAACGTTTACCAAGAGGAAGATGAAGCATACCAGGAATTGGTTACCGTGGCAACCATGTTCTTCCAGTACTTATTGCAGCCATTTAGGGCTATGCGAGAAGTTGCAACTTTATGTAAGCTTGATATTTTGGTATGTTTTTTTAAAATTTTTACTTTATCAGATTTACTATTTGTCATAAATTATTTATTTATTTACACTTAATGTTCAATCTCTGTTTGTACTTTGTTTGGGTTTACCATTATGTTTATTTATTTACTTATTTATTGATAGAGATGAGGTTTTGCCATGTTGCTCAGGCTGGTTTCGAACTCCTGAGCTCAAGCAGTCTGTCCACCTTGGACTCCCAAAGCACAGCATTACATGTGCCTAGTTTACCCTTATATGTAAATATTGAGTGTATATTTAAAATTGATAGAAAATGAAGACATTTACGTTGGTCATCTTAATAGTTTAAGATTGCTACAGATTTGAAAGAGTTAAATGTTTTTTTCTGGTGATGAATTTTTTTTTTTTTTTTGAGACAGGGTCTCCCTTTGTCAGCCAGGCTGGAGTGCAGTGGCATGATCTTGGCTCACTGCAACCTCCTCCAGGTTCAAGCGACTCTTCTGTCTCAGCATCCTGAGTAGCTGGGATTACAGGTGTGTACCACCACGCCCAGCTAACTTTTTTTGTATTTTTAGTAGAGACGGGGTTTCACCATGTTGGCCAGGCTGGTCTTGAACTCCTGACCTCAAGCGAGCTACCCGTCTCAGCCTCCCAAAGCGCTGGGATTACAAGCATGAGCCACTGCACCCAGCCTGATGAATTGTTTTTGATGTGATGTTTATTTGCTTCAGCTTGTTTTCCTCTAAGGACTTATGCAGATTTCTTAAAATAAGATGAAAATTTAAATAGCAGGACTCTAGATTGTAATTCAGTAACTTCAATTTTAGTAAATGCTGTTATCACTCTTGCTTCATTGAGCCATCAGACAACCCTGTGACATCATTCAGAAAAGGCATGCTTATTCCAGTGTTACAAATGAATCTAGAGTCCAGAGGAGTTAAACAGCTTGCCTTGGGTCTCAACAACAGGAATCAGAAGACACCTAAGAGGTCTCTTGGTTTCTGCCCCCTGCACTGGGCCATCTTTCCACATATAATCTCATGACCCCTGCCAGATGATTGTATTATAAAAATAGTATCACATTTAGATGAGAGTCATGCCACTCTAACCTGTGGATAAAGTTGTTCTGTTCATTATTTTGAAAGTCTATTATTTGGAAAGTCTACTTCTTGCATACATTTTTCCTTTCTTCTTTTTTTTTGAGATAGAGTTTTGCTCTTGTTACCTAGGCTGGAGTGCAATGGCGCAGTCTCAGCTCATCACAACCTCTGCCTCCTGGATTCAAGCAATTCTCTTGCCTCAGCCTCCCGAGTAGCTGGGATTACAGGCATGTGCCACCACGCCCAGCTAATTTTGTATTTTTTTAGTAGAGACGGGGTTTCTTCATGTTGGTCAGGCTGGTCTCGAACTCCCGACCTCAGGTGATCTGCCCGCCTTGGGCTCCCAAAGTGCTGGGATTACAGACATGGGCCACCACACCCAGCCTATATTTTTCCTTTGTTTTTTGTTTTTTTTTTTTTTTGAGACGGAGTCTCGCTCTGTCGCCCAGGCTGGAGTGCAGTGGTGCAATCTCAGCTCACTGCAAGCTCTGCCTCCTGGGTTCACGCTATTCTCCTGCCTAAGCCTCCCGAGTAGCTGGGACTACAGGTGCCCGCCACCATGCCCGGCTAATTTTTTTGTATTTTTAGTAGAGATGGGGTTTCACCATGTTAGCCAGCATGGTCTTGATCTCCTGACCTCGTGATCCGCCTGTCTCGGCCTCTGCCTCCCAGAGTGCTGGGATTACAGGCGTGAGCCACCGCACCCGGCCTGTTTTTCATAAAAGGTGTTTTAAGATATCACTCACAGATTTTATATATATATATAATGTACAATTCAGTGATTTTTAGTATATTCAAAGTTGTGCAGTGATCATTACTATGTAATTTCAGGACATTTTCACCCCCAAAAGAAACCCTGTACTCTTTAGTCACTCCCAACGCTGGGCAACCACCAATCTACTTTCTGTCTCTGTGGATTTCCCTACTCTGGACATAGCAACAGCATTATTCAATATGTGATCCTTTCACTCAGCACAATGTTTTCAAGGCTAATCCACGTTGGAGCAAATATCAGGATTTCATTTCTTTTTATTGCTGAGTAATATTCATTGTATGGATATATTACATTTTATTCATCAGTTGATGGACATTTGGGTTGTTTCCACTTTTTGGCTATTATGAATAATTCTGCTGTGAATGTTTGTGTGTAAGTTTCTGTGTAGACATATGTTTTCATTGCTCTTGTGTATGTACTAAGGAGTAGGATTGCTGGGTCCTATGATTACTCAATGTTTAACCTTTTGAAAGACTGCCAGACAGTTTTCCAAAGTGGGTGCATATTTTATATTCCCAAAAGCAGTAAATGAGAGTTCTGGTTTGTCCACATTATCACCAGCACTTGTTACTGTGTGTCTCTTTGGTTACAGCCATCCTAGTGGGTGTGAAGTGGTATCTCGTTATGGTTTTGATTGTAATTCCTTGTCGGCTAACTTGTACATATTTCTTAGGCTTTGTAGAAGAAAAATTGCATATTGGATGACATAGCAGTACACGTCTTAGTTCAGGCTGTTATAACAAAGTACCGTAGATTAGTGGCTTATAAACAACAAAACTTTTTTTTCACAGTTCTGGAGGCTGGGTAGTCTGAGATCAAGGTGCTCACAGATCCATTGTCTTGTGAGGGCCAGTTTCTTAATTTGTAGATGACTGTCTTGCTGTGTCTTCGCATGGTGAAGAGCAGAGAAAGAGAGATCCTGTGTCTCCTCTTCTTTTTATAAGGGCATTAATCCCATTCTTGAGGGTTCCACCCTCATGACCTAATTACCTCCCAAAGGCCCCATCTTCAAATATGATCACACTGGGGATTTAGGCTTCAACATATGCATTTTGGGGGGACCCAAACATTCAGTCCAATACCAGTACATGTTATAAGCATGAATATACAGATACTATATTTTAGGTGATTATATTACATATTCCTAAAAGAAACAGTAACAACAGCTAATACTTAAGTGCTGTGTTCCAGGCCCTATGCTGAGTGCTTGACAACACAGATCACTCATTTAAACAATTGTGTATTATTATTAATAGAAGCATAAGTTGACAACATTCCTCTCTAGAAAAAGTTATTCTAGGCATGTGAAGTGAAAGTGGGTTTTTTTTTCCCTTTATGCCCCAGAGTGTCCTTTTGTCTTACAGGTGGTGCTCAGCTTAGAGCCTTATTCATATGCAGTAAGGGACTGCTGAATGAATGAAAATTTAATTGACTGAGTAGTAGTGTAGTTAAATTAATCCATGTGACCAATTTCCTTTCAATTTCCTAATGGCTCTACATAACTATTAGCTCTTACTAAGACAATTTTCCCTTCTGTCTGTAGAAGTCTTTGGATGAGGATGACCTAGGTCCTAGAAGGGTAGTTGCCCTGGAGAAAGAAGCTGAAGAATGGACCAGACGGGCTGAAGAAGCTGTCGTCTCTATTCAGGATATCACAGTGAATTATTTTAAGGAGACAGTAAAAGCATTAGCAGGTGATAATTTAAAAAATGCTATACGAAGATACATGTAATTGATTATCATTTTATTCAAATACCATTTGAGTCCCTCTTACACACTAGGTACTATGTTTTCTAGGTGCTGAGAATTCAGTGTCAAGCGTTAAGAGACGTTGTACAGTCTGGTGAAGGGAGAGAAATCTTAATTATCTATTCATTGAAGCACATGGAAAATGGCAGTGACAATAAATGGCACAAAGAAGAGAGACATGGGCTCTGAGGGTCTGTGAGAGAGAAATTGGGCTTGATCAGGGTGGTGGTCACTGAAGCCCTCTGAGAAGTGGCGCTTGCCCCAATATCTGAAGGGTAAATGGAAGTTGAGAGAAAATAAAAAGTGAGGAGTATTCCGGGCAGAAGGAATAGCACTGCCAAAAGTCCCCTGCCTTGAGGGAAGTTGGCAAATTAGGAGCTTAAAGAAAACCTGCGGGGCTGGATCGCAGAGAGTGCAGGACAGTGTGGTATGAGGGAAAATGCTGGCCAGACAGGCAGAGGTCAGACCATGCAGGGGCTTGTGGGCTGGGTGAAGGACTTTTTTTTAGTCTTAAATAATTGTTGATAAAAACACCAAGTAGGAAACAACTTAATGTCTGTCAGTTTGTTAAGTTATGGTACCTTCATAAAACAGAAAACTACGTAGCTGTTAAGCATGATTCTTGATTTTTTTTTTATAAGTAGCAAGAGTTTCTGATATATTGTGCAGAATCAACAAGATATAAAGCAGAATGATGATCCTGGTTTTGTGGTCAAACTATCCATATGAGCCTGTCTGTCTAGCTAGACATAGAAACAATATGGAAGCAAGTGTGCCAAAATATAAGAAGCAGTTGCCTCAACTAGGTGAGATCATGACTTACTGTCTTTTTAAAAATGGAATACCTAAAATTTTATATCAATGAACATGTATTATTTTTATAATAATAAAAAAGTTAATAAAATTTCTTTTAAAAAGGATATTCTGCAGGTAGTATGGAGGCAATAAAAAAAGGATTAGCTCATGATAAATGTTTCCCTTTTTAATGAGGTGTAATTATATTTTATTTTTATAATCCAACAGGAATGCAGAAAGAAATGGAACAGGATGCGAAGAGATTTGGTCAGGCTGCCTGGGCCACAGCAATTCCCAGGTTGGAAAAACTTCAGCTAATGCTAGCTCGAGAGACTCTGCAACTCATGAGAGCGAAAGAGTTGTGTTTAAATCACAAAAGAGCTGAAATTCAGGGAAAGGTAAGACAAAGATAAACATAACTTTGTTTTAAAAATACACTTTTATTTTTAAAACATTTTGTATAAATAAAGGATACAAGTGCAGTTTTGTTCCATGGATATATTGTGTAGTGGTGAAGTTTGGGCTTTTAGTGTAATCAACACCTGTATAATGTAATTGTACCTATTAAATATTTCTCATCCCCCCTCCCACCCTCTTACTCTTCTGAGTCTCCAGTGTGTATTATTCCACACTGTGTATACACATTACTTAGCTCCCACTTATAAGTGAGACCATGTGGTAAAGCACACTTTTATTTTTAGATAGCACTTTTCTTTCCAGGCATCGTTAAAGAGCTTCTTTTCTTCGCTTATTCCAACACCATCTTCTGTGGAAGGTTAGACATAAAGTTTTCCTTTGGTTAAGATGTTTCAAGATACCATATTGTAGGATTCACTTTATAGTAACACCGAGCTCAGTATTGAAATGGGTACTGTACTTGAAAATCAACCCAGCAATGTTTTCACTACAACTTTAAAATAATCAAAGAGATACTTCACTGCATAGTCACTTAAATTTTTTCCTATAATCTTATGACTTTAAAGCAGAAAACACTGTAAACACCTGTCTTAGTTGGCTCAGGCTTCTATAACAAGATTAAATATCACAGATTGGGTGGCTTAAACAACGGACATGTATTTCTCACAGTTCTGGAGGCTGGAAAGTCCAAGATCAAGGTGCCTGCAGATTCACTGTCCGGTGAGGATCCTCTTCCTGTCTGGTAGACAGCTGCCTTCTTAACTGAGTGCTCATATAGCCTTTCTTCTGTGTGTATGTTTAGAAAGAAAGTAATCCCTCTCTTTCTCTTCTAATAAAGGCACTAATCCCATGATGGGGGTGCTATCCTTTTGACATAATCTGAACTTAATTACTTCCAAAGGACCCACCTCCAAATAACATCACACTGGGAGTTAGAGTGTCAACATACGAATTTTGGGGGGGACACCAATATGCAGTACATAATAATACCTCATTGCCATTTATGTTTCTCAGAACCTAAATGTTTTCCTCTGTTTCAAGGATGAGATAAAGTATTTGCATCACTAGATGAAATGAAAAAGTGTTTCTTTCCTATTTGCTTTGTTATATTTAGTACTGAACAAGGAATAGAAAATAGCTAGAATGCTTCTAAAGTTTGTTTTTAATATACTAATTTATTTTAACTTATTTTTCTTTTTTCTATGAAAATAAGATGGAAGATCTTCCAGAACAAGAAAAAAATACAAATGTTATAGACGAATTAGAAATACAATTTTATGAAATTCAATTAGAACTATATGAAGTTAAATTTGAGATATTAAAAAACGAAGAAATACTGCTTACTACACAGTTGGACTCTCTTAAAAGACTTATAAAAGGTAAAATTTAAGTATATAGATTGCAATGTTTAAATTATAAATTTAAGGAAATACAGACCATATTATCAATTACTTTTTGTAAATTATAACATCTGAAAATTTCCTGAAGTTTTCCTTCAGTGGTTTATTATTCAAATAATACATGCATTGTTAACACATAGCAAAACAAAGAAAGAAAAATGATTATTACCCCAATCCCATCATCTAGAGATGCTTAGTGGTTGGCTGGGCACAGTGGCTCACGCCTATAATCCCAGCACTTTGGGAGGCCGAGGCGGGCAGATCACTTGAGATTAGGAGTTCCAGACCAGCCTGGCCAACATGGTGAAACCCCATCTCTACTAAAAATACAAAAATACTAAACCCTGTCTCTACTAAAAACACAAAGTCCAGTGTGGTGGCACGTGCCTGTAATCCCAGCTGCTTGGGAGGCTGAGGCAGGAGAATGGCTTGAACCTGGGAGGCGGAAGTTTCAGTGAGCCAAGATCGTGCCACTCCACTCTAGCCTGGACAACAGGGCGAGACTCCATCTCGAAAAGGAAAAAAAAAAAAAAAGATACTTCATGGTAACAATTTGCTGTATAACTTCGTAGATTTTAAAATATGCTGATATATAAAAATATAAAATTTTAACCAAAACTATATAACCAGTTCAGTAACATCTTTTTAAACAATTTTTAATTTTTATGGGTGCATAGTAGATATATATTTTTATGGGTTACATGAGATATTTTGACATAGGCATATAATGCATAATAGTCTCTTTTTCATTTAATACATAACTGTCTTTCTATTTCAGTGAATAATAAAAGTATCAAAATTTTAATGGCTGCATAGTATTCCATTATACGGATATACCATGATTTCCAAATTTCAGGTGTTTTGAACAGTAGTGTAGTGAACTTTACACATGTCTTTGAGTATAGGACAGATTATTTCCTTGGAATAAATTTCTAAGGATGGAATTATTGGGTCAAGGGCAATGTATATTTTACATTTTGATACATAACAGTACAATAATCATCTGAGATACATTTTTCCTCACCTCCGTATTATTTTCTGATTTCTAAATTTCATGCTACATAATGACCCTCTAGATAGGTTGTACATTTAAAATGATGCTCCCAGGCTGGGTGTGGTGGCTCACACCTGTAATTTCAGCACTTTGGGAGGCTGAGTGGGGCAGATCACTTGAGGTCAGGAGTTCAAGACCAGCTTGGCCGACATGTTGAAACCCTGTCTCTACTAAAAATACAAAAATTAGCTGGGCATGATGGTAGGCGCCTGTAATCCCAGCTACCTGTGAGGCTAAGGCAGGAGAATCGCTTGAACCTGGGAGGTGGAGATTGCAGTGAGCCGAGATGGTGCCACTGCACTCCAGCCTGGGCGACAGAGTGTAAGACTCTGTCTCAAAAAAAAAAAAGAAAAAAGATGCTCCCATCAGCAGAATATGAGTGTGTATGTTTCCCAGACTCATGCCATTCTTTTGCATTTTTGCTTACTTGACAGAGAAAATGGCAGTCTTCCAATTTTCATTTATTTAATTATGAGTGAATATTGAACAAAATTTTGTATGTTTACGAGCCATTTGTACTTATTTTATGAAATGCCTATTCATAGTCTTTGTCCATTTTTCTTTGGAATATTTCCTTTCCACATTAAAAATAATATCCTCTATTGTCTGTCATATGTTGCAAATAATCTCTCCTTGTCATTTGCGTTTTCTTGCCTTTCAGAAATATTTAATTTTTATGAAGTCACGTTTATCAATTTTTTTCCCCATGGCTTCTGCTTTTAGTATTATGTCTGGCAATATTCTCCAATCCCAAAATTATGTCAATATATGCTTATGTTTTCTTTTCGTATGTTTATGATGTTGCTTTTTAAAACATTTAATTCTTTAGTCCAGGTGGAATTTATTTTGATTGTCGTAGGAATTGAACCTTTCCCTCAAATTGTTAAGCAGTCCCAATCACTGATTTTAAAAACATTTTCCCTAAATGTTTAACATTTCTCAAGTTAAACATTAGATTGACTTTGGTCTGTTTCTGTGTTGTTCTCCTCCATTGGTTTGTGAGTGGCTTCTGCTGCTGGCTCCATACCGTTCCCATGACTGTACCTTGGAAGCACATTTTAGGGTCTGGTAAGGCAAGTACCTCCCCCATTACTTCTCCACAAGTTTTCTGACTATTTTCACTCCTTTATTCTTCCAGATGAAATTTAGAATCAAGTTCAAAACAAAAACTCGTTGGAATTTTGATTGTGATTTTGCTTAAAATTAGAGATTACTTTGGGGAGAATAGTGGTCTTTGCAATTTTGAATCTTCCTACCCAAGAACATGGTATGTCTCTCTCCATTTATTTAAATCTTTTTTCCTAAAGTTCCTCCAAGTTTAATAAATTTCTTCACATAGATCCTGAACTTTTAGTTTAATCCTGAGTATTCAGAATTTTTTGCAGTAGTTTCAGGTTATAAGCATTTTACATATTTAGGAAAAAAATTACATTAAAAAAAGAAGTTAATCTGGAAGGATGCATGCCAGATTGTTCATAATGTTTTTCCTCTGAGAATGACTCAGAAGGTTTGGGGAAGGAGCAAGACAATTTCACTGTTTTATGTACTCCTGGAGGGTTTGAATTTGTTACAGTAAGCATGGCTTTAAAAAAAATCAATATGTAATCAAGATTATATATGACTAAGACATCTTAATAATATATTGCTGGTAGAATATAAGTCGCCTTTCTGGAGGGCAATTTGTCAGTGGGTATCAAGATCCTTAAATATTTATCTGCTAAGGAAGTGATAAAAAGTGTACACAAAGATTTATACAGGGATGTTCATCACAGTGAAATGAATAATAGTGGAACATTGGAACAGCCTAACAACATGGACTGCTTAAATTAGAGAATACTATGCTGCCATTAAAATTTATCTTTTTAAATTTTTTTTTATTTTTGGAGATGGAGTCTTGCTCTGTTGCCCAGGCTGGAGTGCAGTGGCACGATCTTGGCTCACTGCAACCTCTGCCTCCCAGGTTCATGCTGTTCTCCTGCCTCAGCCTGCCAGGTAGCTTGGATTATAGGCATGCGCCACTGTGCCTAACTAATTTTTGTATTTTTAGTAGAGACGGGGTTTTGCCATGTTGGCCAGGCTGGTCTTGAACTCCTGACCTCAGGTGTTCCGCCTGCCTTGGCCTCCCAAAGTGCTGGGATTACAGGCGTGAGCCCCTGCGCCTGGCCTAAAAATGTATTTCCATCCCATGGAAAATGTTCTTTTAGAACTCCATTGATATGTGTAGCTATGTAAGTAGTATGTGTATGTGTGTGTGTGTGTATATATATACATGTCTGTATATACACGTATATATACATGCATACACTACATGTATATACACATGCTACTTACATACATGTATATAGTCATGTATATACACATGTGTGCATGTATATTACATATACACATATTTTTCATATATGTTAATAGTGCTTCTCAGTGGTGGGATTACAAGTGATCTTTATTTTCCTTACATTTAAAAAAATTCAATGCATTTTTTAAAATAATAAAATATGTTTTAAACAATCATTAATACATTTTTAGAAAAACAAGATGAAGTTGTCTATTACGATCCATGTGAAAATCCAGAGGAACTTAAAGTCATTGACTGTGTGGTGGGGCTGCAGGATGATAAGAATTTGGAAGTGAAAGAACTCAGAAGGCAGTGCCAGCAGCTGGAGTCTAAACGGGGCAGGATCTGTGCCAAAAGAGCCTCTCTCCGGAGTAGAAAGGTAGGTACGCTCAGAGCGGCTTTCTTTTCTTTTCTCTTTCAGAGATTTATTCTTGTATGAAGGATAAAGGTATTGAAATAAGGTTTTTACCAACACAGTGATTACATTTTGTGTGCTTATGTACTTATCCATGGCTATAGTTAAAATGCTTTTAAATATTTTTCTCAAAAATATTTTTTTTCTTTTGGGATTTAAGCATTTAGCAAATCTCAAGGTTTTAATTTATTCATTCAACAACTATTTGTTGAATGCCCATTGCATACACAGGCATACAGGCACTTTATTTTTATTTTTTTGAGACAGAGTCTTGCTCTGTCACCCAGGCTAGAGTGCAGAGGCATGATGTTGGCTCACTGCAACTTCTGCCTCCTAGGTTCAAGCGATCCTCATGCCTTAGCCTGCCAAGTAGCTGGGTTTACAGGCACGCACCAGCACGCCCAGCTACTTTTTGTATATTTTGTAGAGATGGGGTTTCGCCATGTTGGCTAGGCTGGTCTTGAACTCCTGACCTCAAGTGATCCGCCCACCTTGGCCTCCCAAAGTGCTGGGATTACAGGTGTGAGCCACCGCCCCTGGACCACAGTACTTTAAAAACCACAATAGGTAGAAACTCTATTTCTAATAGCCAACTATAACAATTCTAAATATATTTTACTGTAAATTATTGAGTACACAAAAGAATTACAGATAACAATATTCAGCTCACCTCAGACATTATATTTGGTGATTTTTTTTCTTAATTTTTAAAAATCCATGAATACATAAAAAGATAACACTAAGAAATTTAATTTTCTCTGACAGAAAAGGAAGCTGCTATATATCATTTTTATACAGACTTTTATATGTATTTACTCATATTTACTATACTTTTCTCCTTTTTTTTGTTTTTTTTTTTTTTTGAAACAGAGTCTCGCTCTGTCTCCCAGTCTGGAGTGCAGTGGCGCAATCTCAGCTCACTGCAACCTCCACCTCCCAGGTTCAAGCGAGTCTTCTGCCTCAGCCTCCCGTGTAGCTGGGATTACAGGCGCCTGCCACCACACCCGGCTAATATATACATATATATATTTTTTGAGATGGGAGTCTCACTCTGTCGCCAGGCTGGAGTGCAGTGGCACGATCTCGGCTCACTGCAACCTCCGTCTCCAGGATTCAAGCCTGCCTCAGCCCCCTGAGTAGCTGGGATTACAGGCATGTGCCACCACCCCTGGCTAATTTTTGTATTTTTAGTAGAGACGGGGTTTCACCATGTTGGCCAGGCTGGTCTTGAACTCCTGACCTCAGGTGATCCACCCGCCTCGGCCTCCCAAAGTGCTGGGATTACGGGCATGAGTCACAGCGCCTGGCCACACCTGGCTAATTTTTGTATTTTTAGTAGAGACGGGGTTTCACCATGTTGGTCAGACTGGTCTTGAATTCCTGACCTCAAGCAATCCACCTGCCTCAGCCTCCCAAAGTTCTGGGATTAGAGGCGTGAGCCACTGTGCCCAGCCTACTATACTTTTCTTATTAGAATTAAGAAAACATGAAAATTGTGACTTTTGTAGCTTATAAAAATGTTCATTACTCTTCCATGTAAATACAAATACTTAAGAAAAACTTGGCTAGGTGCCATGGCTTATGCCTGTAATCCCAGCACTTTGGGAGGCTGAGGTGGGAGAATCACTTAAGGCCAGAAGTTCAAGACCAGGGACAACACAGTGAGACCTCATCTCTATGGTGCGCACCTATAGTCCCAGCTACTCAAGAGGCTGAGGCAGGAGGATCGCTTGAAGCCAGGAGGTTGAGGCTTCAGTGAGCTATGATTGTACCACTGCACTTCAGCTGGGGTGACAGAACAAGACCCTGTCTCTAATAAAAAAATAAAAATAAAAAACTTTGTTAGAAGAGTATATTCTTTGCATGTTTGTGTTTAAGAATTGTACTTCTGGATTTAGGAACTGTTATTCAGAGGATTTGAAGATATACAGGCATTTGCCCTTTGCTCCACATTTCAGAAAACCCATGAGCCCCAGGAGGACTCTCCTTTGGCACTCCCATGGTGCTGTGGATGAACAGATGCCTCCACCTCCTTGGCAGTGTTTTTTATATATATATATAAAATGCTCCTATGCCTTCTCTTATCCAGACTTGGAGCATTAACCTTCACTCTCAAGATATAATCACTCCCCCTACCCCACTTAGAGGAGCTCTTTCCACTGATTCTGGAAATGTTGGAATTTGGAAGGCACTCAGTTAATAGAATGGTAGTTGAGGTGAGCTATCAACTTGGGTTCAAATCACAGCTTGGCCTCTTAGGTAGCCATGTGACCTTAGGCAAATTACTTAAATCTCTTTCGAGCCCACAGTTTTCTCATCTGTTAAAAGAGGATGATAGGCCGGTGCGGCACCCGTAATCCCAGCTACTCGGGAGGCTGAGGCAGGGGAATAGCTTGAACCCGGGAGGTGGAGGTTGCAGTGAGCCGAGATCACGCCACTGCACTCCAGCCTGGGCAACAAGAGCGAAACTCAGTCTCAAAAAAAAAAAAAAAAAAAAAAAAAAAAAAAAAAAAAGATGATAGTGGCAATAATACAAATTTCATGTGAGGATAAAGTATCATAAGGCATGAAAAGTACTTGGCTTTGAGGCTGAAACCTACTCAATAAATGTTAGTATTATCTGTATTACTGTATTATTTTTTACATAGATGAAGGATTTTATGTGCATATTGCATATTATATATTGATATAGTGCGTGGTTAAGCACAGGTGAAACAGTTCTAATTTTTCAGGTATTTGTAGGTTGCTCTGCTTTTGTAGGTATGCTCGGAAATGTGATGAGTATTAATAATGTTATGGGGAAATGTGTTTAAACAGTCACATTAAAACATTGTTGGGACACATCCCATTTAAGAATGGCGACTGCCTATGTGTCCTCTCATGGTTGGCGGATTGTTTTTCATCTCTTAAAGCACTCTGCTGGGAACAAATTATTTCCATAAGTAGCCAGGCAACCCTCATCATAGACTGCGGAGGAGACAGTACCATTGGGCCGCTCCAGAACTAATATTAATGAATGCCTTACACTATAGCCCAAATGCAGTGCTTTTTTCTTTTAATCTTTTATGCTATACCAGGGTAATATTAAAAACCATGTAGGTGATTTGTATTATTCCACCAGGATCAGTGCAAAGAAAATCATCGGCTCAGATTGCAACAGGCTGAAGAAAGCATAAGATACTCTCGTCAGCATCACAGTATTCAGATGGTGAGTCTCCTCTGAAGGAAAATGTTCTATGTTTGTGTAGCGTGACATGCAGGCCTAGACTTGTGGAAACTGGAGTTGCGCTGCCCTGGACCTGCAGCTGTCAGCCATTAGCCTCCAGGTCTGCAGCCTGGGCGCAGCCTTGGGGTGGTAATGTTGGGGTACAGCCTCTTTCTTTGCTGAGACATTTTTATTGTATGCCAAGACATTTTTTGTAATGTTGAGCAATTTACAAATATACATTTGTTTAAATATAGAAAAGAGACAAGATAAAAGAAGAGGAGCAAAAGAAAAAAGAATGGATCAACCAAGAACGTCAAAAAACACTCCAACGATTGAGATCATTTAAAGATGTAAGTTCTATAAACAATCACCTCATCTACACTTCTGGGGAAATAACTGAAGACCACCCTAAAAAAGATGAAAGTATGAAGTATTAAGAACAGGTCATTCAGAACGTGAAACATTTAAAAAATACCATTATTTCTGGTATATCAATAAAAAAACAACAAAAATAGAATATCAGTGATTCAAAACCCATGATACAAAATAACTGCTGTTTTTGACATCACAACACGCTTGGGTTCCTGCTCTGCACTCCTCACTGAGTAGTCCTAACTGGCACTGGTGGTTTAGATTGGCAGGGAAAACTGAAAACTGTTCAACTCCCTTGACTTTAGCTGGCATTTCCCCTCATTTGTAATAAACAATTCTTTAAAATGTTATCCAGGCAGCATTGTGATATAAGTGTAGTGAAAGTGCCCTGTTAAAAGTAAAATTTAGTGGGTTTTTGTTTGATATCTACAACTTTCTTTTTTCTTTTTTTGAAGTATATACTTACGAGGATAATGTTATTTTTTTATGTCCTCTGTTCTAGGCCTACATTTGTATTTCCTCCACAAAAAGATCCTGAGTCTAATTTTTTTCTATTTGTTGACTTTATTATTAGAGATAAATTCCTTTAAAAAAAGCTGCTATGAAAATTCAAAAAATAATTTTTTGCTTTTATTTTTAATTGACACATAATCATTGTACATATTTATGAGGTATAGTGTGATATTTTGATACAGGTATATAATGTGTAATGATCAAATCAGGGTAATTAGCATATCCATCACCTCAAACATTCATCTAAAGGTAAATAGGTTTTTTAAAACAATGTAAATAGGGAGTCAGGCACGGTGGCTTACGCCTGTAATCCCAGCACTTTGGGAGGCTGAGGCGGGCGGATTCCTTGAGGTCATGAGTTTGAGACCAGGCTGGGCAACATGGTGAAACCCTGTCTCTACTAAAAATACAAAAATTAGCCGGGCATGGTGGTGCATGCCTGTAGTCCCAGCTACTTGGGAGGCTAAGGCACAAGAATCACTTGAGCCTGGGAGGCAGAGGTTGCAGTGAGCTGAACTTGCGCCACTGCACTCCAGCCTGAACAACAGAGTGAGACTCTTCTGCCTCAAAAAAAAAAAGTAAATAGGGGCTTATTTAAGAATATCATTGAATTTACTGACTGTAAAACATAGACCTGCTTTCATTCCCCAGCCCCTTCACAAAGACCCAAGTTTATTGTAGCCCCCAAAAACAACCCACTTTATCCCAGAAAAGATTCTGGAATAGGTATCAGATGCCTTCTGTATACCAGGCACCATGCTAGGCACTTCACATTCACTCTCACTTAGTTCTTGAAACAGCCTTGTGGGATAGTTTCATCACCACTTTACAAATGAGTAACCAAGGTTCAGAATGGTTGGTTACACAACTTAGTTCAAGGTTAAACAGCAGGAATTGAAGCCAGGTCTTACTCCAGAGCCACACAGGGCTTCTCAGCCTGGGCAACACATCCACATCCCCTGGAGAGCTTCTTCTAAGTACTAAGGCCCAGCCCCACCCATAGAAATTCTGATGTGATTGCCCTGGATCGGGGCCTGGGTGTGAACTGCAGCAGGAAGCATGAATTGAAGGAGCTGCATGAATACCAGATGAACGCAGAGCCAGTGAGGTAGAGAGGAACTGGCTGGTCGCCATCACCAAGAGAGTTTCGATGAACAGAATGGAGTCAGTGTGGAGGAAGGGATCCAAGGGCAACCAGCCCATCTCCTCAGCCCTCACTCAGATCAAGGAATTGTTTGGCAATACAGAAGATTACTTTTTCATGTGTGGGTGATATGAAAATGGGAGGGGTAGGCAGATTTAAAATGACAGAATCAGGCCTCCTAAGCTCCCAGCGAAACTGGAACAATTAGTTAAACGCTAACAAGTTCATCCCAAATTGGGATAAATTACTGGTTTTCTAGTCCAAAAAAGCCCATATGGAGGTATGCACTTGCATGGGGTGATAGGAAAGTCTGTGTGGCTTAAATTTTGGGTAAAAGAATTTAAGAATTCAGTTTCCTTCAGTTTAATGAGCCACCTGTGTGACGAAAGCTCATGGGCTTTTGGGATGTATGGACAGCGGCATCCTGTGTAGAATAAGGGAGTTCTGTGTTTACCAAGAAGTGCCACCCTTGAAGGGGACATAGCCAATTTGAGCACATTTGGAAGGGAGGAAGTAGGAGAGGGAGAAAACTAGAAATAAAATCATGTGATGCATGATATCTATTGCGATCAAGAAAGTTTTTTGAATATCTGAAGGGCTGTACAAGGTAAAGGATTTAATTTATCATGGGTGGACAGACTGTCTGTGCAATATAAGGCAGAACTCGGCCAGGCGCCATGGCTCACGCCTGTAATCCCAGCACTTCAGGAAGGTGAGGCAGGTGGATTGCTTGAACCCAGGAGTTTGAGACCAGCCTGGGCAACAAAGCGAGACCCCGTCTCTACAAAAAAAACAAAGGCAGAACTTAACAGTCCAGAGTCACAGTGACATGCTGCAGCCGGGATGCCACAGAGGGCATCCTTGGGTGGTTCAGGGAACCCCAGCATCAGGGATGACCTGATGAGTTGGATGGAGATCAGTTGGATGACCACTGGAGTTTAGCCCTCTGGCCCAGTTTCTGGGATTCTAATTCTGCTGGCATGGTCTCTGACAGAAGGCTGCAGGACGGCAGCTGCATGGCTGTGTCTGCATCAGGGAGGTTTGGGGGCTTGTCGCCATGACATTGCTATTTGTCCTGAAAGGAGCAGAAAGTGAGGGAAATAGAAATACTCCTTGAGTTTATCATGGATTGCATGGGGTGTGTGTGTGTGTGTCCTTGAGTTTATCATGGATTGCATGGGGTGTGTGTGTGTGTTTAGGTTTGCATTGATAGGATCATATTGAACTCATCCTTTGCCAGTTTCTTTAACTTAGGTTTTTGAGATATATTCATGTTAATATGTATAGAGCTAGTTCATTTTAATGAGTTCATAGTATTACATTTTATGTTTTATTGGCTAATCAGTGCCTTCTTTAGGGACTTCCTCTCAAGATTAGCTCTTTGTAGGGCTAGGTTTTTCTATATCAAATGAATACCTGAAAGACCAGAACTTTTTCAATTTACATTTTTTAAATTATGAAATTAACTCTTAAGCCTAAAAGTAAGAGAAAAGAAATATCCACAGGCTCTGTTATAGCTGCCACTTGGATGTCGACTGTGCTGGCATTTTTCATAGAACTTTTCTCATTTTTAATCATAATACATATTATTTTATATCTGGTTTTCATTGAACACTATCATCTGATTTTTTCCTGATGTTTCAGGCGTTGTACTATTTATCACTTTTTATGGCTTTTTTTTTTTTTTTTTGGAGACGGAGTCTTGCTCTGTCGCCGGCTACTTAATATTTTGAATAGATTTGTCATAATTTTTTCAACAAATATCTTATTATTCGTATTTTAGCATTTCTAATTTTCCATACTAAAAGTTGATGACTATTTTCCTCTATATGTATGCTTTCATATCTTCATTTTATTACAGAGAAGGTAATACTTGATCAAAGGATATAAATGCTTATCTTTTTTTTAATCCATGAAAAATGGGTTCGGTAGCAAGGATGGCTGTACAAACAAGGAGTCACTTTGTGAATTAGACCATCCATGCATAGAAACGGATGTGTTTATAGATTTCTAGAAAGTTTCAGCATTTTGATGGTTTGCACTTGTGGCAGATTGCTCACCATGGTTTTTCATTTTCAGAAACGCCTAGCTCAATCTGTCCGAAACACCTCTGGCTCAGAACCTGTGGCTCCAAACCTGCCAAGTGATCTTTCCCAGCAGATGTGCTTGCCAGCTTCCCACGCGGTGTCAGTAATTCACCCGTCCTCTAGGAAAACTAGAGGTGTTCCCCTATCGGAAGCTGGTAATGTGAAAAGCCCCAAGTGTCAAAACTGTCATGGAAATATCCCTGTCCAGGTTTTTGTTCCAGTTGGTGATCAAACACATTCCAAATCCAGTGAGGAATTGTCACTGCCACCACCTCCTCCTCCACCACCACCACCACCGCCGCCACCGCCGCCCCCACCCCCACCCCCACCCCCTCCTCTCCGTGCTCTGTCCTCATCCTCTCAAGCTGCAACTCATCAGAACTTAGGCTTCCGGGCTCCAGTGAAAGATGACCAGCCACGTCCTCTAGTGTGCGAATCACCTGCTGAGCGACCACGTGACTCCTTGGAAAGTTTTTCATGTCCAGGTAATCCACTGGAATTCTGTCCCTGCTCCCCATGAGTTGTTAAGCTGTTGAAGCATTCTAGCTTCAGAAGCCATCATCTTCAAATGGAAATCATTTTTATAATTCTCTATAGCCTTAAAATATTCCAGTATTTGCTGCCTTGAGTATCATTATTCTTTTATTGGAAAGTTAGTATAGTATAGCCTAAATCTGGTTTCATAAATGTTAATTCAGTTTGAAGAAACCATCTCTATACATTTAATGATCGCATGACTTGGGATTTCTGAGGTTGTTAAAAGTATCAATCTATTTGAAGTTTCTTAAGACTTCAGTATGTATTTGATTTCTGCCATTGGAATACTTTTCAATACTGTTTTAAATTATGCTTACTCTTGCATCTCTGAGTCCTTTATAGAATCCAGTTGTTGTATTTTAAGCAGAATACTGGTTGGAAATTACTGTAGAGGCATACTAGCCAGAATGTAGAAGGCTGTTCTTGCAGACTGACTAGCACACTGAGGACCCTTACTATTGGAAATCTTTCTAAAGTGCAATGGGACAGAAAGAAAAAGTGGGCCACTTGTCTTGGCAAGTGCAGTACACTGAATACTCCTGACAGTTTCTTTAATAGGGCTATAGTTCTCACTCAGAATTTGAATTTTGACTTTAGACATTAAGTGCTGAGGAGAATGGCCTAAATCTGCCTAGACTTGGAGCCTACTGCTTTGGGGGGTATGTGTGTGCACTTTAGATAAATCCTAGCAAAATTTATGTAAATTTGTTTTTAAAAGTATGCTTAAGCACCTCCACCTAAACTGTGCAAGGTTACTGTAATAAGTGTTATGAATGATATAGCAGTTCCCAACTGTGATTCTGGTTAATTGAGCAATCTGGCTATTCTGAGTTCAGAGCTTCACTGTACCTAGAACCAGGTACAAATGAAAATGTTCAAATATTAGGTGGAGACCCAATGGCCTGTTTCCATGGGGTTTGCAACAACTGCCCTGTGAATGAAAAGTAAAGAGTTCGCGTGGCTATGTCTAGATCGGACTTTGGAAGTGGGCAGATCTTTGTGGGGTGCCACATTCCCAGCCCAGATTTAATGCACATGGTTTTGGGAAGTTCTGTTCAACTCACAAATGCTGCTAATTCACAGGAAAGAATAAGAAATTGTGAATTTGCACCAGAGAATGCCCTTGATTGTGAAACCTGTCTCATTACCCCCAGAAAGAAATTGTAATAAGAAGGTATAAGTTTAAATCCAAAGCAAAATAGCCTTTTGTTAGCCACAGCATGGCCTTTCAATCCTGAGCTAGAATTGATTATTAATCTTGAAGCCTTACCTGGAAGATCTCTAAATTAGTGGCCACAGTCAGGCCTGTCTCCAGCAGGCGATAAAAGATTTTTACCCTCTCAGGGGTCTCCAGGTGCCAGAGTGAAAAATAGCTTCTCCTCACCAATGCCTTGAAGCTCTGATCTAATTGTGTTTTGACAGCATTTCACATCCTCAAAAATAAAGTATGTAAGCCACCTCAGGGTAATGTAGGTGGAATTAAACACATTATATACAGAAAAATGTGCCAGCACCACCCCTCTGGTGGCGGTTCATTGAGTTGCCGGTTAAAGTTTTATTTTAAGCCTTTTCATGTGTAGAAACCTACTCACTTCATTGTCATAGAATGAGTCATCACTGACTAATATCCAAGACTGAAGTTAAATTGAGCAGGATAAATTTTTTTTTAAAAGATTTCTTTTAGCTGGACAGGGTAATGAAGGAGATACAGCTTCAGAGGTATCCAGGTCACGCACAGTGGGTGAGACTATTCCACCCCAGGCCTCCGTAACACTCTTCAGGATGGGAGGGACAGATCACATTTGTCTTGTAAAACAGTCATTCTAACAAAAGTGCATGCCTGTTCCTGTCAGTTGCTATGGATTTGAAGAAGTTAGCAGAAAGGAAGTGGTTAAGCTAAAACATGAGCTATTCAGCTGTCCTGGATTCAACCAGGGAGCTTATCGTTAGCACGTAATCAAGGCATTTGCTTAATGAAGTGATTATTTGTTTAAATCATGGTGTTAACTGATATGAGATTTCACAATTTCATAGCAGTAATGTCCTGGGAAGGGAAAGTGTTTTATTGATAGTACTAGCTCTGCTTATTCAATTTCAGGATCTATGGATGAAGTGTTGGCCTCCTTAAGGCATGGCAGAGCTCCTCTCCGGAAGGTGGAAGTGCCGGCGGTGCGCCCTCCCCACGCCTCAATCAATGAGCACATTCTGGCTGCCATAAGGCAAGGGGTCAAACTGAAGAAAGTTCACCCTGATCTTGGCCCAAACCCCAGCAGCAAACCAACCAGCAACAGACGCACCAGTGACCTTGAGAGGAGCATCAAGGCTGCGCTCCAGAGAATCAAGAGGGTGTCTGCTGACTCTGAGGAGGACAGTGATGAGCAGGACCCTGGCCAGTGGGACGGTTAGGCTCAAGTTTGACAAAAGCACCTGCCACAGTAGGCTTGAATAAAGTGGGTGAGTCTTAGACCTATTGAAAAGCATACTAACAGGGTGCTGATAGATGGGCCACATAACACCCCGGAAGATCAGCAGGGCCTTGTGTGGGCTGCTGCAGCATTTTTTTTTTTTTTTTTCTTTTTTGAGATGGAGTCTCACTCTGTCGCCCAGGCTGGGATGCAGTGGCGCGATTTCGGCTCACCGCAAGCTCCGCTTCCCAGGCTGGGGTGCAGTGGTGCGATCTTGGCTCACTGCAAGCTCCGCCTCCTGGGTTCATGCCATTCTCCTGCCTCAGCCTCCCGAGTAGCTGGGACTACAGGCGCCACCACCATGCCCAACTAATTTTTTGTATTTTTTAGTAGAGACGAGGTTTCACCGTGTTAGCCAGGATGGTCTCGGTCTTCTGACCTCGTGATCCGCCTGCCTCAGACTCCCAAAGTGCTGGGATTACAGGTGTGAGCCACCACGCCCGGCCTTTTTTTTTCTTTCTTTTGAGACAGAATCTCACTCTGTCATCCAGGCTAGAGCGCAGTGGCGTGATCTTGGCTTATTGCAACCTCCACCTCCCAGGTTCAAGCAATTCTCTGCCTCAGCCTCCCGAGTAGCTGGGATTACAGGCATGCACCACCACGCCCAGCTAATTTTTGTATATTTAAGTAGAGACAGGGTTTCGCTATGTTGGCCAGGCTGGTCTTGAACTCCTGACCTCGTGATCCACCTGCCTTGGCCACCCAAAGTGTTGGGATTATAGGCATGAGCCACTGTGCCTGGCCGATGCTGGAGCTTTTATGTGACACGGTGACTCTTAAAACTGGGGAGGGACGTAGAGATGAGAGTTTCACACACCAGCCCATAGGTGGGATGTCAAGACCCATCGGAAGTGTCGCTGGCCTAAGAGAAGAGCACTTATTTCTCACCATGGCTGATCTAGAATTGTTCCCTGATTCTGAAAGAAGTTTACACTACACTGGTAAGCAGCACTATTAGACTACTGACTGTGGCCTTCTGTGCATATGGAATAATGATTTCTCAGATTTGTAGGCTTGAATGTGAATGTTATTTTATCAGTAATCAGAATAAATTGCTTATATTCAGGAGTTATTTTAAATATTTAAATGAAATTTATTTTAGGCACCAAGCACTACATAAACTCATAATAACTATTTACAATGCATTAGCATCACTCATGGGGTAATGAAAACATACCTTAGCTGCTGTAAAAGCAAAGCCTTCCGTGTCTGGGTGGGCTTAAAGTTTTTAATAAGATTTTAGCTAAACATTTGTTTAAGTGAATACTAAGGATGGAGCAATAGTGTTATTTTCCTCAGGAACTGAAGTCTCATGCTGAAGTATTTTCTCCTTAAAATTAAAATTTTAAAATCAGGAAAGGGGAAGGGATTGATGCAAAGCAGTCCATTCATTTCTCAGACTGCAAGCATCCCTACTAACCTCATCACCCTCACTCTGGTGATGTTATTCCTGGGTTTCCACAGAACAAAAGGAATGCACCTCGTTTACAAAGAAAGTCCTGATATAGAATAGAAATCTTCCTACTTCAGTTTTTGTTTTTTTGAGACAGAGTCTTGCTCTGTCAACCAGGCTGGAGTGCGGTGGCATGATCTCAGCTCACTGCAACCTCTGCCTCCTGGGTTCAAGTGATTCTCCTGCCTCAGCCTCTCGAGTAGCTGGGACTACAGGCGTGTGCCACCACACCCAGCTAATTTTTATATTTTTAGTAGAGATGGGGTTTCACCATGTTGGCAGGATGGTCTCGATCTCTTGACCTTGTGATCCTCCCACCTTGGCCTCCCAAATGCTGGGGTTACAGGCGTGAGCCACCACACCTGGCCTTCCAGTGTCTTAACTAACTGGCACACAGCAGCCTGAGGGGCCTCAGTTGGCATAGCTGAGAGGGGCGTGAGTCCCTTTCAGCAGCTGCAGCCTGGGTCTCCCTCTGTGGCATGGCCACTGCCAGGTTTCCCAGCCACTGCCAGGTTGCCCACGGGTCTGTCTGTCATGTGTGCTACCTTTTCAGAATGCAAATCCAACTCCTGTGTATGAATGAATGTGCCTCACTGTGCTGGCCCAGGCCTGATGGGCCAAGCCCTGACTCTGCACTGGCCCCTGTACCTGCCGCTCCCACCCAGGTTCCCAGGGGTGTTCCAGTGGGGGACGCAACCTGCGGGCTACTCGCTGGGCATCAGGTCCAGATCCCAGAGACAGGTCCAGTGGCTGTGGCCCAGGCCTCCTTCCCCACCACAGACAGGCCAGGCTCAGCATCAAACTTCCTAGGGAAAGAATTTGGAATTGAAAAAGTAGCAAAATCAGAACTTTGTGGGACTTTTCTTATGCATATTTTGCAGTTTGGCATTGTTTGTAATTACGTATTTATAATTTCAGTATTTTGAGATACCAGCGAGCTTAATCAGGCTAAAATAATTCTCAGAATTTGCTTTCTAAGGGCTGCCAAACACAAGAGGCCTTTGAAAAAAGGATCCTTTTCAAAAGAACGTTCTCACAATAAAAGTTCCTGGCCCAATTGTGTCTTCTGTGCATCAACGCTTCCTTTCCTCCTCTGGAACCTTCTCTCCTTCCTTTCTCCCTTTTCCTGCTTTTTCCAGCCAAGCCTTGAAGTCAATCCAGACTTTGGCTTCAGGGAATTCAGAGCCAAGGAAGTGGGGACAAGTGTCTCCTATTGCCTAGCTTCAGAGCTCTCCAGTCGGCCTCCAAAGCACTGCCAGTCTTCACCTCTCCCTGGCTTTCCAGCCCACACAGGAAGGGCAGCCCCTCAGCCTGGCAGACAAAACCCTCAGAGACTTGGTTGCCTCCCCTGGGCAGCCCCTGCCCCTGCCACAGGTTTTAGTCCAGCAATACCATGCTGCTTCCTGCCTGCCCCCAAAGGACCTGCTCTCTTAAGTGCCTGGAATTCTCCCTGCACCCTTCATGTCCTGGCAAACCCATGCCCATCCTTAGGTCTCAACCCCACAGCCTTTTCCGCCAGGTCTTCTCTGACCTCTCTCTCCTATACAGCCATGTACCTTGTCTTGGGAGTCTGGTACAAAGGAGGACTGGCATCTGCTCCTAGTACAGCCAATCCTGTGGATTGTCCTGGAGTGAAAAGCAATGAGCTAGGCCAGTCAGACTTGTGTATTCATCTGTTCGTCCATTCTCTCTCTTCAGAATTTGAACTAGGGAATCAGGCAGGTGGTAACGGCAGCCAGAATGAGGAGGTTATTGGTTAAAGGCCACATGGCATGTGAAACCCACGTAGTTGAGTGGATTTATGGGGCAGAGGCTCTCAGACCATAGGGTGTGTAAAAGCACACGAGAGTGCATTGGTTTTCTATTGCTGCCATAACAAATCACCACAAAAGTAGCTGCTTAAAAGACAAATTTCTTATCTTACAGTTCTGTAGTCAGAAGTCTGACATGGGTCTCACTGGGCTAAAATCAAGGTGTTGACAGGGCTGTGTTCTCTTCTAAAGGCTCCGGGGAGAAGCCGTTTCCTTGCCCTTTCTGGTTTCTAGAGGTTGCCCCTGTTCCTTGGCTTGTGGCCCCTTCCTCCACCTTCAGTGCCAGCAGCATTGTATCTGACCCTTCTTCCATCATCACATCTCTTTCTGACCCAAGGAAAGGTTCTCTGCTGCTGAGAACTTGTGTGATTAGTCTGGGCCCACCCGGATAATCCAGGATCATCTCTCCATCTGAAGGGCCCTTTTGCCAACTATGGTAACATAGCCACAGGTTCCAGGGATTAGGATGTGGACATCTTTGGGGACCATTATTCTGTCTAGTAAAAGGAGCTTTCTAGAATGAAGATTTCCAGGCCCAGAATGCAAGGGTCCTCATCCAGGTTTTTTTGGGATGGGCCGGCAACACAAATAGCTCTGAAGCAGCTGCTCTGCAGATTGTCCTTAGAAAAATGCTACTACACAAAAGTCAGAGGACCTTAGTGGGCTGGTGACGCAGGAACAGCGAAGCAGGTACACTTAGAGCCACCGTGGGCTCCTCCTGGGGTCAGCGATCCTGAAGCCTGGTATTCATGAGGTCTTCAGAATGTCCCAGGTTGTCCCAAGTCTGGAGAAGTGGGGTACACACTGGCCTCTGTCGTCGGCTGCCTATGAGAGCTCTGCCTTGTGGGGGAGCCTCCAAAATCCCCCATCAGCTGAGTTCCATGAACACCTGCAATGGAGCAGCTCACCCCTCCACTGGAACAGAGCAGATCTGGGGAAAGTAATAGTCTTCTTACCGTGGTGTTCCCAGGGCCTGGGCATAAGGGTGCACAATAAATATTTGCTAAATGAAAACATGAATGAATGATTTAACAGCTGTAAGTATGAAAAGGACGATGGAAGAGGCACAAGTCCCCCTCCCTGGTAGTAGTTTAGTTTCATCCGGAGGGCTGGGGCCTTTGGGGCCTAAAAGAGGAATGGAGTTGGAGCAGGAAAGGATTCCAGGGAGTGGAACAGCATAAGCAAGAAGAACACAGGGAGAGTGCACAGCAAGGCCTGGGCAGGCAGGGGAAGAGCCTGCAGGGTCCTAGGACCTGATCTGTCCATGCTTTAGGAAGAAGCCTCTGGCAGCTCTGCATTAGAGGAATACGAAAACGGAGGAGATCCTGGAGGGTACGGGAACAGGGTAGGCATGGGCCGGTCAGAGCAGCGGTAGAGTGAAGAGATGACATGGCAAGATGGAGAAGCACAAGACTGTGTAACCTACTGTGCAATAAGCAAGAGAAAGGGCACAGAGATGGTAACAACTCTGGCAGGCGCAGCGGGGCCACTGCTGGGAAGTAGGGGGTAGAAGAACTGTGGCTCTCGGCAATGCAAACAGCATTGGTGGCAGCCACAGAATTATTTCCACTCAGTGGTCTTGACTCCCGTGCAAACACACATCGGGCTTATCTAGCAGTCCCTTCAAGTTAAATGAAGTCATTGTGGCGCCAGACAGGGCATGGCTACAGGGAGGTCCCAGGCAGGCAGAGCCAAGTACAGCTTCATGGAGATTCCTACAGCACAGAACAGCTAATTCCTATGTCCCAAGCATGGGATGGAGGCATGAGGTATCCAGCGGGGTAGGAAACGGGGATATCTCAGCAGACGTGGATCCCCTCCCCTTAACATGTTGGAATATGTAAGCTCCCCAGAACTGTAAAGGACTCTCCTCTGGAGAAAGGGGAGTGCTGAAGCTGACTGAGTCAAATTGCATGAGCCTGGTGGAACAGGGGCTCAAAAATCAACACTCACTTGAATGAAGGAAAAATAGAGAAGGTCCTATTTCTTTTACTCTTGAGCTGAGGGCTGGGATTCACCACTCCTACACATTTGGGAAAAGCCAGTTCTGTGTTTGATACAGACTTTGCCATGTGAATAGCCTGTTCCAACAGCTCTGGAAAAACCTTTTCTGGTGGGGGCTGTGTATGGTGGCTTGCACCTGCGATTCTGGCATTGTGGAAGGCCAAAGCAGGAGGATCATTTGAGCCCAGGAGTCAGGACCAGCCTGGAAGACATGGCGGGACTCTGACTCTACAGAAAAAAAAACCAAAATCTTATCTGGTGGAATGAGTCTCTGAGATTAGCTTTTACCCCAATAGCCAGGCATATAAAGCTACATTCTGCTGCCTTCTCAGAAGGCTAGTCCCCACAGAAGAAAAGTGCCTCATAGGTTGCCTTTGTGTGGGCCCTACTGAGGCAGAATATGACCAGATGAAGGGCAGGCATCCCCTAAACATCCCTAAGCATGGGGTTGCCCCAAAGCAAGAACCAGAAACATTGGCACACTCAAAAAATCCCAAGCCTAATATGCCCCAGCCCCCACTTCCACTTATGCTTTGGTTCAGGAGTAGCCTGCAAGGACATTAGCCTACTTAGGGAGATCAAGAACTTCCAAAGTATCTTGTCAAGATACAAAGGATTTCTGAAAGATTTCTGTTGACTTAAAAACAGACACAAATATTTTACTGAACTATGTATTTCTACAGAAACTATTACAACAAAATCAGGTAAAATTCACAAAGGTATACAAGCCTTTAAAGGAAAATATTTTTTCCCTTAAATATAAAAAGATCATTTGCCAAATAACATCAAAAAGAAACAAAGCAAAAACTGTTAGAAACAAAAGAAACAGACAGAAATACAATAATAGGAGACGAACATATCTTTCTTAGCCTTAATGAATCAAGTAAATTAAAATTAAAGGTCCATAATATTATACTTTGTAAGGTCAAATGAATACATCTGATTGAATTTTGTTCCCTTCAGAGAATATGCTTTCTTCTTCAGTTTCCTGGGGATATGTATTAAAACTAAAAATTAGGTCTCAAGAAAACATCCATGATCTCCAAAATGCACACAAATTGTACAGGCCATACTCTCTTTGACAAGGCAATAAAACTAGAAGTTTGTAAGAAATGCTAAAAAACAACAACAAAATAAACTACCTGGAAATTTAAAAGCATAATTTCAAAAAACTCCAGTAAAAAATAAAGTCAAATCTGAAATTATAAATTATTTATAACTTAGAACACTAAATATAAATTTAAGAGATATGGATAAAGATGTATTTAGAGGAAAAGTCGTACCTTACAATGTTAGTAACTGTGTCTTTTATTAAGGAAGAAAAAGTTAAAATGGCATGTAACTTAAGAAGGTGGGAAAATAATAAAGGAAAAAATTAAGAACAAAACGAAAAGAATCATGAAATAGTAAAACAGTAAAATTAAGATATAAATCTCAGAGTTGGTTATTTGAAAAGATCAATGAAACAGAGTAATTCTGGAAAAACCAATGAGAACAAAAAGGGAAAGCACACGCAACATGGGAATGAGGAAGCAGAATACTACAACTCCAGGCCAACAAATCTGAAAATAGAACAGAATCACTATTTAGGAAAATTCACTTAATTAAAAAAAATTTTTTTTTGAGAAAGGGTCTTGCTCTGTGTCCCAGGCATGCTCACGGCTCACTGCAGCTTCAGCCTCCAGGGCTCAAGTGATCCTACTGCTTCAGCCTCCTGAGTAGCTGGGACTACAGGCACACACCACCATGCCTAGCTAATTTTTAGTAGCGACTATGTTGCCCAGGCTGATTGTAAACTCCTGGGCTCAAGCAATCTTCCTGCCTCCGCCTCCAGAAGTGCTGGGATTACAAGCATGAGCCACTGTGCTTAGCCAGGAAAATTTAAATTGCCAAAAACTTACAGAATAGAAATAAAGTTTGAAGAAAATAATGAGCATGAAAAAAATTAAAAAAAAACCCAACCCCATATTTCCTAAAAAGGCACTACTAGATTTGGACAGTTTCATACATGTTATAAAAACTTCAAAGAGCAAAAAATTCTAAATATTTAAATGTTTCCAGGGCATAGAAAAACAGAGCTTCCCAAGTTCTTTTTAATTTTTTTAAGAAGTTAACAAACACCAATAACTGACAAAGCAGAAAAAAAATTACCCAACTATTCATCTTATTTAGGTATGAAAAATTCCATAATAAAATGAGAAAACCAAATCCAGAAGAATTTCACAATTTAAAGCTCTTATTTTTATTATACAAGTAATACACAATCTTTGTAGAAAAATCAGAAAGTACAGATAAGAAACACAAAATAAAAATCTACTATGGACCAACCAATCATAAATAACCACTGTTAACATTGAAAGGAGATGTATATTAAAAGAATAGTATACTATGACTACATCAGATTCTTGTAGAAATGCAGAGATGTCTTAACATTAGCAAATCTATTAAAACGATTCATCTAAAGTCATAATAGAGAAAAGCCAGTTGATCATCTTGACAGATGTGGAAAAAAGCCATTTAATAAAACCCCAACATCCATTACTAATAATATTTTCATCAAACTAGAAATAGAGGGCATAACCTTAATGTATAATTCAAATATTAAGATTATTTTACACTAAGAGTCAAATTTATAGTTTTGGAGAAACACTCTTCTAAGTAAAAAAAATATATATATATCAAATAATGTACAATATCAGCACAATTATGTAAGTGTTTTTTAACATTGTTCTAAAAGTACCAGTCAATGTGATGAGTTGAGAAAGTGAAATAAGATTACAAATATGGGAATAAAATTATCAACCTACCCAGAACTATTACCCAACTGAAAAAGGCGAAAGAAATAACAACAGCAAAACCTTTAGAATAATTCAGTAACTGGCTAGTTACAAAATCAATAACCAATTGCCAAGTTAAACTATTATACAACTACACACTACTCTCTTATGCAGAGGTAAGAATGAGGTAGATTGATGTGTACTGACATAGGAAGATCTATTGCAAAGAGAAAAATGCTAACAGCAGAAGGGTTGTCTCATATGGTCAAAGTGCTAAAACATACTTTAGGAAAAAACTGATGAATATGCTGTTGACTGTTTTTCTGGGGGAAAGGGATTTTAATTATGGGGGACTTTAATTTTCTACATTATGTTTTTAAATAATGTTTACACTTACATAAGTCTAATGTTTTAAAGTCATAAAAGCGATAGATTTAATTTTCATTTTTTAAAGTAGTAGGAAAAGATCTCATTTACAATAGTAACCACACTAAAAAAATCACCTATACTAGAAAAGATAGGCTGAGAAACATAAAACATAAATTTACTGAAAGGTTAAATATTATAAAGATGTTAGTCCTCTTGTGTAAAATATGTAAATTTTACTCAATCCAATTTCTAATTTTTCTAAACATAAAATTATCTCAAACTTCTTTTGGAAGGTTTTTTTTTTTTTTTTTTTTTTTTTTGAGACAGAGTCTCGCTCCGTTGCCCAGGCTGGTGCTATCTCAGCTCACTGCAACCTCCGCCTCCTGGGTTCACTGCCTCAGCCTCCCAAGTAGCTGAGATTACAGGTTCCTATCACCACAGCCAGCTAATTTTTTTTTTTTTTTTTTTTTTTTTTTTTTTTTTGTATTTTTAGTAGAGATGGGGTTTCGCCATGTTGTCCAGGCTGGTCTCGAACTCCTGACCTCAGGTGATCCATCCACCTTGGCCTCCCAAAGTGCTGGGATTACAGGCGTGAGCCACCGTGCCCGGCCTGCACAATATACTAGGCAAGTTTTGAAAAAGTTTAATGGGGAAGTTTAGTCCAAAGCTACGGCGATCCAAACAATGTGGTACCAGTGCTAGAATGTGCAGGAAGATCACAACCCATAATAAAGAGTTCACAGCACACTCAAGGCCAGGGTGCTTATCCTGGCACCCAACAGAAGGGCTAGGTGTATGGCAAAAATGGGATTTCATATAGAATAAAGGATAGACTTCCCAATAAACAGTGTTGGGGTAATTTAGAAAATACATTCCAGATAGATCAGAGGTTTTTAAAATTTTTTTTAGAGACAGGGTCTTGCTCTGTTCCCCAGGCTGGAGTGCACCGGTGCCATCAAAGCTCACTGTAACCTCAAATGCCTGGACTCAAGTGATCCTCCCACCTTGGCGACCCAAAGTGTTGGGATTACAGGCAAGAGCCAACATGCCCAGCCAGATCACAGATTTAACTGTTTAGAAAGAAATAATAAAAGTACAAGAATAAGATAGTGGTGAATATTTATACAACCTTGCCATCAGAATTGGGAAGACCTCGCCGGGCTTGGTGGCTCACACCTGTAATTCCAGCACTTTGGGAGGCCAAGGCGTGTGGATTGCCTGAGTTCAGGAGTTCGAGACCAGCCTAGGCAACATGGCGAAACCCATCTCTACTAAAAACAAAAAGTTACCTGGGCGTGGTGGCATGCACTTGTAGTCCCAGCTACTCGGGAGGGAGGCTGACACACGAGAATCGCTTGAACCCGGGAGGCGCAGGTTGCAGTGAGCTGAGATCACGCCACTGCACTCCAGCCTGGGGGCCAGGGTGGACCCCGTCTCAAAAAAAAAAAAAAAAAAAAAGAATTGGAAAGACCTGCATAAGCATGACAGCATAGGTAGCAACCATTTAAAAAAAAAAAAAAAAAAAAAGTAACAGATAAACTTGACTAAAAGGTGTTTTTTTAAATGTCTAAACGTTTTTAAAAAGCCTGCAACTTTTTAAAATACGTGCAACTTAAAATTTTGTTTTACAATGTTTATGAAATAAACCTCTTAGAAATCAATGATACTGCTGAACACCTTAAAGGGTTACATTTTAACCAAAAAAATATTTTTTTTAGCTCTCTGTCCCCAGGGTAACTCCAGTGTTAAAGAGGAAGCAGTACACACTCACACACTGTGAGTGGGAGTATAATTGGGGCTGTCTTTCTGGAAGGCAATTTGAGGCAATACATATTACAAGTCCTAAAAATGTGCATTCTTTTTTATTGTTGAACAGGATATGTTATGCTGCAGTTAACCAATTAACCCTGAAACCCCAGTGTTTAACACCTAAGGTTTATTTTTTTTATTCATGCTACACGTCCATGCAGGGTGGCAGGTGAGGGTAACATGAAGGGAGAAGGGGGCTGCTCCACGTAGTCACTCAGGGATCCAGGCTTGACAGAGGCTCTGTCCCTGGGACATCAGCATTTGCTGAGGGAAGGGAAGGCAGACACTGCGGAACTGCTCATGGGCATTTCAGTGTCTGTCTGGAGCTTCATGTGTCACCTGTGCTCACATTTCATTGGCCAGAATTAGTCATAGGACCCTGAATGAGTACAAGGGGGATGGAGGGTGAAGTCCTGTATGCCTCAGAAGGAAAGGAGCCGCAGATAGGGAGGCGCGTACTTTTGAGCCAGTGATAACTTCAGAAAATTACCCTAAGTCAATATTCTGAAAAGTTCGCAAGGATGTTAGAAGAACTTCATTATGTCCTTGACTACAACAGTAAAAAAATTGGAAACAACCTAAGTATCCAAGGTACAACCTACATAGAGGTTAAAAATAATGTAATTACATATTTACTGATATAGAAATCTATTCACAATATAGCGTTAAAAGAGATAAAAGTTATAAAACAGTATGTATAATATGATTATATTTCATGGAAAAAGTAATAAAACACACACAGATGCATAGAAAAAAGTCTGAAAAGATAAAAACTGAAATGTTAACAGTGGTTATAATCAGATAGTGTAATAACAGGTGATTGGTTTTTTTCCCACTCATCTGGAATTTCTTTTAAAAAAGTATTATATTATTTATGTACCAAGAAAGCATTTAAAAAGGGAAACAAAAAACAGTACTCTTGGGAGAGTTCACTTATCCACTCCACTCTTCTCATTAAACTCTTATATTTGATGCAAGGAATGTCTTCTTGCCTGTCACATCATAAGACACTGCTCTCACAACTGACGTAAAGTCGGGACTTCCTATTAAAAGCAGTACAAGAGGGTAAAAACAATAGCACAGCCTCACAGCTGTGAATCATCAGTCCTGCCCATCACTCGCCAAAACATGCACCACTTGGGACTCTGCAGTGGTTTATGGGCTCCTGCCAGGTGCCCTGGAGGTCTCTAGGGCCCAGGAGAACACTTTGCCGCAAGGCTGTGCACCGTCAAAGAGAGTAGGGCACTGAACAATTCCACTTCAAACAAAAGATCCACAAACTTCTGGTAAATGGATTCCAGAACATAGATCACCACCACCAGAAATAGAAAATAAAGTCTCCTCTTAGGTATACATATTTTTAATTAAAAACGCTTCCTTACTGTTTCTCCCACTTCCCCTTTTGCTGTTTCTTCACATACACACACACACACACACACATGTGTGCGCACACACACAGTCGTAAGTTCACTAGAACATTTCATCCAGCTCAAAATTCTTACCAAAGCCACCTTCCTGCCTGGGTAGTGTTTAAAGCCAAACTAGAAAACCCATATTCTTGAGATCGGTACATGGAAGAGGCATGTAAGTAACACACACTTCTAGACTAGACAGGAGTCCCTCTCCATGCCGAAACCCCCATCATCTCCAGAATATATACTGTTTCTTTGGGGAAGCCATGTACTCAGAAATTAGGGTCCTTTTAAAGCATGCATATCATTTAAAAATATACATGGACATTGATCTTGCAAGCTTCTACTTTGCAAGTGCTTCAAAATCTAGTGATGTCTCAAGGCAATGAAAGAATTTAGCTTCTAGAAGGATGAATGGAACAAACAATCCACTTCTGGATATTAGCAAAGACCAGTGGCTGCCTCTTTTGAGTGCCTGTGCTAAGTCACATCACGTCTGCCTTCTTCCCAAAGGTGCACCTGGCCACATGTGAGGTCCCACCATAACGTCCCCAGCGCGTCCTGTGGTTGGCTCTCATCCAAAATTGTCCCTGGTTTCTATAGAGAAGGAGACTTTTCTAAAGAAAAAGAGCCCTGTTAAAATAGGCAGAGCATGATGTTTCTGGGAGGCATATTCACTGTATTACGCTCCACCCTTTACTTGATGTTTTGCATCAAATGTAGTCCACAGCAGGCAGGCGCCTGCCCACCACCATGAAGGCTGTGCTCATGGAGCCTGCAGGCTGGAGACCAACTGCCCTCTGTGCACAGTCTTCCTGGGTGTTGATCAGGTCCCGTTCAAGCTGCTCCCACCGCTGAGCAAGGCTACTCCCTCCCCAGAAAGCCAGAAAGGAGTGCATCTCCAGGAAGGGGCGGGCAGCGGACAGGCCACCCCCAGCCAGAACTCTGTTTCCATTCCTGCGATCTCAGGGCCTCCCACTTGTTTTGAACATACTGCTCTGCCTCCACTAAAGCCATCAATAAAGAACTCAGGGTGTGTTTGTTTTCCATAGAACTGGCCTCACAGGCAGAGACATCATTTTAACCAACTTTCTTGGAAAGATTCCTGCAAAACCAGAATCATTCCAAAGTGGAACTTATCATTTATAACAAACATTCCTAAATGTCATTCGGATTCACGTTTTTGTAAACTGTCCTGTGCTGTGGACACATATTGAAATAATATAATTGTAATATGCTCTTATCAGGATATAAGAATTATTTTCTCTTGGCACCCATGGGTCACCAAAGGGACTAGAGTGGCATGTCTCAAAAGATACTGCATCAAGGTCCAGGAGACCTGGATGCAGAGTCCACGCTGCTGGTCACCGCTGGGTGACCCTGGGTGTGTCACTTTCTCTGTCTCTACTTCCCATCTGCAAAATGCAGGTGACAGTCTCTGCCCTGTTCTCTCACCCAATTAAAGTCTAATGTGATGGCAGGCAGGAGAGATGAAACTGAGGGGCCACACAAGTTCGAGGTCTTGTGTGGATACTGGTTCTCTTTCCCTCCAAGGCCTGACCATACTGTCCCAACCTGTTGCTCTGGTGGTTTTACATTCCCCGGGCGGCACTAGGAAGGCTTCCTCGCCACTCCCAACTTTAAAATGCATCCAGCTGGGTCTTGACTGGAATGAAAGGTTATTTTTAAAGGTCCTCTTGGTTAAAGGGTTCCAAGTTTTAGTTGATCTTTTTTAGACACCAGGTTTCATGGAGGCAGAAGGAAAGCTTATCAAGGTATAGCAGCCAGTCTTGGAAACATCAAAATCAGGAGACCTCAATTGCAAACTGAAAATGCAGTCCTGGCCCTGCAGCTTCCAGGCAGCACAAGCGGCTGCGATGCTCACGAGTGAATGGCTTACATTCTGCCTGAGTCTGGCGTAAGGTTATGACAACAGTACTGAGACTGGGCTGGATGTCAGAATAAACGAGGGCACGTCACACCAGCTCAAGGGAACACCGTCCAGGTTGCTCCAGGGCCACTATTTTAAAAGAAAGTAAATGAAAAGACACTAAGATCTTCAGAGAAAAGCAGAAGGAATGGAAAGTTCAGTGCTTTTGTAAAAGCTGTTGTGCTTTCACGGCCAAGCCCAACTTACCTTTCCCTTTAAGGGAGTCCTTACTACTCTTAGCTCCAGGGTTGCAACAGCTCTACAGCTGGACACACAGCAGGAGGAATCCAAGTTCCTCACCTGCTGCCCACAGGAGGCTCACCACAGTCTTCAGTGCTTGGTGAACTGGGATCATGGGTCTCGACTGCACAGCAGCCCACTGTGGAAATGGCTCTTCCAACATTTTCTACACCGCCACTTCTGGAGTTTTCTAAAGTCACTGCTATCAGAATGTACAAGTGGCTTCAGTAACTATTCTATGCATGTCATCTGAGCATTCTCTTGTCAGTCAAGCAGGCTCTTTCTAGATTCATAAGTCACCTGATAAAGGCAGAGGTCATCTGAAGACCCCAGTGGAAGGTGTTTGGAACCCAGTGTCCACTGCTCCCAGGCAGCCACACACCCAGCCTGCTGCTGGGCAGACCAGGCTGGCTTGAGAATCCCCTTATCCCGCTGCTGGGCCACAGGGCTGACTCATAGCCAGCTCGGCTCTCTGGTCTCCTGGTGCAGCCAGTAGGGAGCTGCTACCAACTGTCCTGAGAGCCGTCTGGAGCTCTGGGGAAAGGGAAGGGCCAGCAGCAGACTACCCCGAATCACAAAGATGGCTGGCCACGCTTTCCACTTCCTGTCTGCCAAAAGCCCTGTGTACTCAACCAAAGCCCCCACTCACCCTGCAGGAGCTCCTCTAAAAGTGCCTTGGTGCTCCAGATCCCCAGCCTTCCCTTCTATCCACATCCCAAACAAGACTCCCCAGCTCAGAGAGGCGTCTCTGTGAGGGGAAGGGAAGGAGAGCAGGAGGACTCATGTGTTCACCTTGGGGCCCAGGGCACCTGCGTGCGGACCCCATCTCCCTCCTTCCTCGGGTTGTTTGCTCATTAATCCAAATTCAGCAGGGAGAAAGTCTAACTGCGTCCATGGGAGAAAGTTTCTAGAAGGAGTAGTCCTCTTAGGTGGTTCTCAAAGGGGTGAGGGGGCACCAAAGCCTCCCCCCTGCTCAAGGCATTTAGAGATGTGTGGGGCCAGAGATTCAAGACATTATTGCCACACACGGGCAATCTCCCAGGGCAGGATGCCAACAGCACCCACAGGCCCGCTGGCCCCACTGAGCAGCTCTGTGAGAGAGGAGAGGTTTATGGCTGCAGTCCCTTCCCTAGGAGAAACTGAAAAAGGCAGGAGGCAGAGCTGGGTGGAACACCTCTGTCATGAGGGCCAAGGCTTGTCGGCTGAGCTGCTCTCTCCCCCCGAAATGCCTGTGATTTCTTCCCAGCTGTCCAGACCCATAAGACAATCCTACCCTAGGTACCAAGCCCTGGGCAGCCCCTATACCTGGAATCCCTGGGTCACCATTCCTAGGGGAGAAGGTGATTCAAGGGTCTGGAGAGCCCCAGGGGCAGAGCATCACGGATGGGCTCCAGGGGCCTGAGAACAGCTCCTGCTGCTTCCCCTTCTCCCTGCCTGCCCCAGGGCCACCTGAGCCCCAGCTTGGGTTTGACCAGACAGTGGTATTCATGTCTGATAACTACCCAGCACAGCAAAGATGGTGCATCATTCGACAGGGTCCCAGCTCTGCTGTGGGGTTTGATTAAGACACTAAATTCTGTGTACACATTTAATTGAACAAATATTTATTAAGCACCTACTTTGTGCCAGACATTGTGCTAGGCACCCTCACTGTGTGCTGTTCCCACAGCACAATCATCTGCTCAGAAATTAAAACCAAGAAAAGGAACACTGTTGCAACCATACAAACTGGGGGGCAGGGGGGCAGTAGCGTGGATGCAGGCAACTCCGGGCCAGAAAATGCACCCACCAGAAGCTTGTTTTCCATCTCTCAGAAAGTTTCCACTAAACAGTTGTTTTAAAGCCTCTCGATGTTGACAGAGAGGTATGTTGTTCTCTCTGTGCCCTCCGGGGCTGGTGCCTGGTGGACATTCAAATACTCTGAATGCTATTTGATAAAAGGAGCCTGATGGCTTGGTGTAAAGAATATCAATATTTGGATTACAAAATGCGTTTTTTTTCAGTTCATATGGTTGCAACAGCCCTTACGAAAGATATAAACATCCCTGCCCTGACTGCATAAATGTTGAAGGTAGACCTAGTTCTGGATTCCTGAGTCAGAATCTTCCAGTTGTCCACAACCTCACAAAAGGCCAGAGAAGCGAGAGGAGATTTCTATTCTGAAAAGGAGTGAGTGGACGGCACAACTGGTTTGGAAACACGACAAACTGCGCCTGCATTTACAGAAGCAATGCACACAGAAGAACGTCCTAGAGCTATCTGGTCTCGCACACACGCTTGGGACTCACGGGCGGGGCCTGGGCCTCGGCCAGCCCTAGTTATCGGTGCCCAGCTTGGAGAGCCCTCGGCGGAAGTCATGCAGGTCATCAATCTTCCCGTCCAGCACCTCCAGGAAGCTCTTCAACTCCACCTTCAGGTGGCGCTGTCGGTATTTGCTCTCCTCAATGTCTGTCTTTAAGGAACGCACTTTGTCTTCCAGGTTTTGATTGTCTCTCTCTGCCGCCTGGCCAAGCAAAAGGGAGAAGGGTCTAGAAAACTGAGTGACGAGAGTCATCCTTCAAAACCTGCTACAGCTGAACCAACCATTCTCCATCCAATCTGAGGGCCTGGGCCAGGGCTTAAGCTGCCTAGAGACATGCTACCCCAGCACACAAGCCTGTGACCAAGACATCAGAAGGGAAGCAGCAGGCACTTCAGTGACCTCCTCCTTTCCTGCCTGCTCTCCCACAGAGGGACCAACACCCAGCCTGAAAACCCAAGACCCAACAAAGCAGGCAGAACGCAGAGTCCTGCCTGAGGGAGACCTCACACAGGGCCCAGCAGGGAAAGTCTGAAATCCCCGTCTGAGTGGCTAGCAGAGACCACATTTCAGTTCCATCCTGAGAGACAGAACAGATGGGAGAGTGGCTCGTTCCCCTGGTCCCACAGAGAGGCGTGGCCTCCTCAGCCCCAGGACAGCCTCTGGCCCTCAGAGAGGAAGGACTGGCCATGCCAATGACTCAGGGACAGCCAGTCTGTGCACCCTCTGATGCTGTTACCATGGAGATGTTCTGTGGCGCTGGGCCCCACAAGCCTACAGAGGCACATCTAGGTAAATCACAAGCAGGTTCCCAAAGACAGGACAGCTGTGAGTCCTTAAATGAGCCATAAGCCTTTAACTCTTCATATCAAATAAGAGCTTTATGTTGAGGGAATAAACAGAGACTTTTCTGAACACGTGCTCAGGAACCAGTTACCAATTCCAGGGTCATATAACTACATGAAGCGCCGTGTGCGTATCAGAGGACCTGCAGGGAAGAGGCGCTCCGAGGTGGAGGAAGCCCTGAAAATCCTCATTTTAGTGATCAGAAATCTGAGGATAGGGAGGAAGGCCTGCCCAAGGTCAGTGCCCAAGGCCACTGGCAGGGGAGTGGCTGAAGTGGCCCCACACCCTGACCCTGGGCTCTGAGGCCACCCCCCCGCTCCTCACCCCCACCAGGGATCTGCAAGGAAACAGTCGTCTACACTGTGGTGATGCACAGGGGCCTTCACAGAACTTGAAAAACCAAAAGACAAACGTTGCTGAGTCTGCCCCGAGGGCAGGGGTGGATGCGGTGCCATCTGGCGTGCAGTTACTGCCAGCTTTTTGTGAATAGAAAATCTCTCCTTCAGCATTCTCAGTGTGAAAGTGATAGGAAGCAGGAAAATGAGTACCATGACATTTGTGCCTTCTCGTCTGAGCCAGGATGGCTGTGCCCCCAACCCACGTACCTCTAGCTTCTCAGAGACATATTCGCACTCTGACATGAGCTGAGGTATGATTTCACTTTGTTTTCGGAGATCTTTCAGCTCCTACATGAAAAAAATTTGAGACAGAACATGAAAGCAAGTCAGATAAAATATATTCTTGACAATCACCAATGTGTGCACGCTCGTGGAAGCAGCTTTGGGAACCTGTCCTGTTTGCATAGACAGTGATAGTGACCATGCGAATACTTCATCTCAGGGAATTTCAAGGGCGAAGTGTGTCACACGCCTTGTCACGTGAAGTCTGTACACACCACCACAAGGCAGATGTTTTTCCGATTTCTGTTTTATAAGTGGAGAAAGTGAGGCCTAGAGAGTTTGGTAACATGAGCACGGCCTCCAACATGTGTGCACTTAACTGTCTGCCCCCTAGAAAATAAATGACTGTAGGCCAGGCATGGTGGCAGTGAGTGCAGGTGGCTGGCGCCGGGAGCTGGGCTGCGGTGTGGTGGGCACGTGTGTGTGGTGCTCTCATGGCGTTTGACTATAGTCCCAGCTACACAGGAGGCTGAGGTGGGCGGAATGCTTCAGCCCAGTTCAAGACCAGCCTGGGCAACATAATGACTCCATCTTAAATAAAATAAATACATTTTAAATTTTTTTAAAAAAGAAAATAAGTGGTTACATCATGGGTCTCTAGCGGCATTAATTTGGCAGCAAAACTCAACTTCTGAGGACAGATGACAAACACATCTGAGTGTCTTGTGAAATGTTCAGCTCCCTTGTGGATCTGCACGACCAGCTATAGAACAGGGGTAACAGGGAGGCGGCAGAGGTCATGGGGAGGCCTTTGCTCCAGCCTGTCTGCACCCTGCTGTGGCTCCCAGCTCTCTCTCTGTGCTGCTATCCAGGCAGCTGCCAGGGCCAGTCATAGGCCCCAAGACACCTGCTGTGTGCCACCCCGCAAGGCCAAGAGGACGCCAAGGGGCCCTGCTTGGAGCACCATTACTCACTGTCTCCTTTTCTCGGAGCTCTGCCTCCAGCTCCTCGATCCTCCTCTTCAGCTGCGTGTTCTTCTCCTTCTCTCTGTTGATCTCACTGCATTGTTCTTCCAGCTCATCAATCTTCAACACACACCACACAGGAAAGCAGGGATGCCAGCTTAACGTTAGTCATTAAGCAAGAGATCACCACAGCTATGCTTCTCTTTTCTTTTAAAATAAACCCTAAACTAATCCACTTATAAGATTTTCTTTGTGGCTATGAACAAACCCCATGCAGCTCCATCATGGGGCTGCCTGCGCCGCTTGCATGGGACCTGCTTTGCACATGATGCCTTACCAGAGGCATCTTACCAGCAGAGCCAAATAAATAATAAAGGCTGCCTTCAAGATGCTCTGGGCTTCTGGTTTCCTCTCATGGCCGTGAAGAAGTAGATTCAGATTTGCTTTAAGGATCCATCACAAGCAAGGGCCAAGTGTCCCCTGAATTGATCTGCTTTTCTCCAGAATGATTGTTACACCACTGTAATCACATCCTGCATTATTCTGTTTCATCTCAAGGGTTTAAGCCAGCAGGGTAGAAAATCAAGCAACCTCATGGTACAGTGGCTGCCGAAAAGGGAAGCAACGACATTTCGAACATTATAAATCAAGGTGACCTTCCCCTGGGAATGCACGTGGAAGGGGCCTGGCCTGTGGGCCTCTTCCCCAAGGCTGAATGGCAAATCCCTACATCGCATCTTTCCCTTTCCAAGGCTGACCCCTCAAAACAGTTACCTGTGTGGAACAGGGGGGCAAGGGCCTGGCACTCTCACACTGCCATTGAATGCTGGGGGCCAAAATGTGTGTGCAGAGTGGACAGCAGGCGTGGACCCCACGTGCAACACAAAAGCACTGTAGTGAAGTCCCCCCGAACAGGCAGCAGCAGTCCTTGATATGAAAGGGCACCGAGGACACTTCCCAGAGGCAGCCTGCACCAAGCCTTGGGGTCTGAACTCCCAGCCCCTGCTGCTGCTGGAAACCACACCAACTTCCGCCTCCAACCCTGGGAGGCAAGCTTGTGAGATGTCGACTCAGGGAGGTCGACACGCCTCCAAGGGAGCGAGTTGTGCGTGATGCTCTTCCTCCACTCCCCCCGCACTGCTGCTGGCTATCAGACTGAGACCAAAATGAGAAACTCAGCTCTTTTCTTGAAAATGCAAGAAAGGGCAATCGATCCCTCTGGCAGGCAGATCTGCCAGGCCTCGGGTGGGAACGTGCAAAGTCAGCAATTGGCCTGGTGCCCAACCGTCAGCACCAAGATGAAAAAATGACACGAGACACTTTTATGTGGCATTAGCATGAAAGTAAGACAGTGTGACAGAGGGCTGGGATGCAGGGGCCCTCCAGGTCGGGCAGGGCAGGGCAAAAAAGGGGGTCAAGGGGGAGTGAACACCAATCTAAATGGGACCTGTCCCCCTAAAACCCTGCACTGACGGAGCATACTCCAAAGCCTGTGTGTTTCTAGTGGGAGGATTAACCACGATCAAAACAAGGTTAGCAGAGAAACCTCAAGACCTCAATGGGGGGGTCTCTGGCCACCCCAAAAGCACCTTATGAACTAGAGTGTGACTAATGACAGGGAAGGTTACAGGTGCATTTTCTAACAAATCAAAATGCCAGGATGTCAAGGTCGGAGAGTAGAGGGCGTACAACAGGTCAGCACCTGTTTACCCTCCTCACGCCTCAAACACCATAATCCTTTTCTCAACTCCAAATTTACATGTTTAGAAACAATAATGTGAATGGAAGCAGGACTTCCAAGCAGGCGCAACTCACCATCTCCCAAGTCTGTTTCTCACCTACCCTCTGGGTCCCCTTCCTCCACGGAGGGTCACTGAACCACAGAAATGCTGAGGGAGGGCACTCTGAGAGAGACAGGGCTGACACCTCCAGTTTATCTTCTCCTCAGTAAGAGGAATTATAAAACTTGGTTCAGAAAAGGTAACGAGTCTGGCCAGGCACAGTGGTTCACGCCTGTAATCCTGGCACTCCAGGAGGCTGAGGCGGGTGTATCACCTGAGGCCAGGAGTTTGAGACCAGCCTGGCCAACTTGGTGAAACCCTGTCTCTACTAAAAATACAAAAATTAGCCAGGCATGGTGGCAGGCGCCTCTAATCCCAGCTACTTCGGAGGCTGAGGCAAGAGAATCACTTGAACCTGGGAGACAGGAGGCAGCAGTGTGCTGAGATCGTGCCACTGCACTCCAGCCTGGGTGACACAGCAAGACTCCATCTCAAAAAAAAAAGAAAGAAAATAAAACCAGAAAAAGTAATGAGTCAATTATGTACGTGGTTAAATTCCTACTAAGAAAGGCAGGGAGGGGGAGGGACGTTCCCATGTGAGAGGCAGCAAGTCTTCCTCTGGCCATGGGGATAAGGGCAAAGTTGGGGAGGGAGAAAAAGGGTTGTGGGTGCCCCCATCTCCCACTGCCCACACCAGCTGCCCTCGGGGCTCACTGCATCCACCGTACCCACCTTGTTGCGGAGCCGGTCATTCTCATCACGGCAGATGGAGAACTGCCTCTTCCACTGCTCCACACTGGCTGCCGACTCCTGCAGTGCTGTGGTCAGCCGGGCATTGCTCTCCCGAAGGGTCTGCAGCTCGATCTCCCACTTCTTCACGTTGGCTGCGCTGCAGGACAGGGACGGGCGGTGACGACAGGGTGGGTGCTGTCCCGTCTGGCTGCGCCTCCGCCCGCGTGGGGAAGGGGACTCCGCCATCCCTCAGCACACCCCTGGGGGGCCCACGCCCTCTCCCCACAGTGAGCTGGCAGGTGGGTCTGGCTGCCCTGATCCAGGGCCAGGAGGGACTGGCCCCTCTCTCTGGTGTGAACATGTCATCCTGTGGTCTATTTTCTTAAAGAATCACCTTAGAAGAGAACACAATTCTTGGGCCGGACGCAGTGGCTCATGCCTGTAATCCTAACACTTTGGGGGCCGAGGCGGGCGGATCACTAGGTCAAGAAATCGAGACCATCCTGGCCAACATGGTGAAAACCTGTCTCTACTAAAAATACAAAAAAATGGTGGCGGGCGCCTGTAGTCTCAGCTACTCAGGAGGCTGAGTCAGAAGAATCGCTTGAACCCAGGAGGTGGAGGTTGCAGTGAGCCAAGATCACGCCACTGCACTCCAGCCTGGCGACAGAGCGAGACTGCATCTCCAAAAAAAAAAAGAAAACACAATTCTTCACGAATGAAGAGACAAAGCTAGGCATGAGGGCTGCAGGGCGGGCAAGGCCCATCCCCTGCTCCTTACTAGCCCCCCTGCTTCCTCCTGAAAGGAGTTTCATGGGTGGACCGGGTGACCTTCAAGAATCGTATGAAAGCCATGGACGGACCTCCAGGACGCTGGGTTTAAACAAGCAAGAAGCCAACAGCTTGGCTCCGGGCAATAATGGTCCCACTGTAACCTGTGCCTCCTCAGAGCCTTTGAAGGAATCCAGATCTGAGGGCCTAGGGCTTGGAGACAGGAGAGAGTGACTAGGAATCAGTGCCCTGGGGGCACAACAGGGGTTCTGGAGGGAGCTCTGGCTGGCCCATATCCCCCCGGGGTGTGAGGAGACCAGGAATCTGAGGGACACCTCCGCTGTCACCACAAAGGCCTCATGTTTCATCTGATTCTACATGCTTGGTGAGGAGGACGTTTAAAACAAAACCAAACTGGAATCAGGTTCCCTCATTGTTCTCTTCTGACCCTCCTTCAATTTCCTTGCTAGGAGCCCACACATCTGTGGCGCTGAATGTGACTGGAGGTGACAGGGCAGAGCTGCACGTGACAAGCCCATGGGGAGGTTTCCGCCTGGCTAAGTCCTCTTTCTAAAGGCTCTTCCTAATTTTTTTAAGTAAATACAATGGTGCGTCTGAATAGATCTGTGTTATCTTTTATCCCACAACCTCAAGGACCTCGAGGACTTGGAAAATATGTACTTTCACTTTCAAACACCACTGACTGAAGAAATAATAAAATGTTATTATCTGGTGAATTCTAGAGTTGATGACTGACAATTTAAACTAATTTAGGGAAATAGCTTCCTGCCCATTCTTGTAGTACCTCACTTGCTCATTAAACTCAGATTTGAAAACATTTATTTTTAGGGGCGAAACATTTTCACCCAGGCAGCCCACTGTGACTTAAACAACCAAAAACAGCTCTCAGTTGGGTGTGGTGGCTCACACCTATAATCCCAGCACTTTGGGAGGCCAAGAAGGGAGGATAACTTGATAAGCCCAGGAGTTTGAGACCAGCCTGGGCAACATAGCAAGAACTCATCTCTACAAAAATAAAAATAAAAATCAGCCAGGTGTGGTAGTGTGCACCTGTGGTCCCAGCTACTTGGGAGGCTGAGGCAGGGGGATCACTCGAGCCCAGGAGTTCAAGGCTGTAGTAAGCTATGATGACACCACTGCACTACAGCTGGGGTCACAGAGACTCTGCCTCAAAAAAAATAAATAAATAAATAAATAAATAAATAAAGCTCTCATAATTGTCTGATGAGTAAGAAAAGAGACTGGTCACAGTTCTGTCCTTTGAAGTACCTGACAAAGAGTCACAGTCCAAAGGCGGGGGGTTGGATCTAAGGGTCACATGTGCTTTCTGGAATTCCTAGGTCAGATCACAGCCGGGCCAGCTGAGTTGGAGAGCTGGGGGCCAACTCTGTGGCGGCTCTGGCTGTGGAAGGGGACAGGCTGCCTCTGGCAGGCTCCTGAAGAGACTGTGAGTGCAGCCTTGAGTGGAACACAGGCCGTGTGAGGTGATGGAAAGTTTACTAGCCATGTGACCTTGGGCAAGGAGTCACTTTGTCACTTGGAATTCAGTTTCCTCATCTGTAAAATAGGGGGAAGTTCAAAATGACAGCTTCTCTTATGGACCCAATGCTTGAGACCTCCCTAAATTCCTATGTTGAAACCCTACCCCTAATGTGATGGTCTTAGGAGGCGGGGAGGCGGGGAGGCGGGGGGGCGGGGGGGCGGGTGTTGAGAGGTAACTAGGATTAGGTGAGGGTGTGAGGATGGAATCCTTATGAATGGGATCCAGGTCTTTACAAGAGTCCTCAGAGAGCTCACCTCCTCTCCCCACCTGTGAAGACACAGGGAGAAGACTGTGGTCTATGAACCAGGAAGCAGGCCCTCACCAGACACCAAATCTGCCAGCGCCTTAATCTTGGACTTTCTAGCCTCCAGAACTGTGAGAAGTAAAGGTTTGTTGTTTAAGCCACCCAGTTCGTGGTATTTTGTTATAGCAGCCTGAGCTAAGACAGCTTCTAAGATGACACAGCTTTTTTTTTTTTTTTTTTTTTTTTTTGAGACAGAGTCTTGCTCTGTCGACCGGCTGGAGTGCAGTGGCGTGATCTTGGCTCACTGCAACCTCCGCCTCCCGGGTTCAAGTAATTCTCCTGCCTCAGCCTCCTGAGTAGCTGGGATTACAGGCATGTACCACCGTGCCCAGCCAATTTTTGTATTTTTAGTAGAGATGGGGTTTCACCGTGTTGCCCAGGCTGGTCTCGAACTCCTGACCTCAAGTGATCCAGCCACCTCGGCCTCCCAAAGCATTGGGATTACAGGCATGTGCCACCACGCCCGGCCAATACAGATCTTAAATGGGCAACTCTGAGGAGGGGGGCTTCTCGGTCTGAGGGAAAGCCTGCTGAACCCCTACCCCTGGCCAGCAGAAAGCCCTGGGTGTGCTCATGGGACCGCCCTAAACCATGAAGCTCAGCCCAGCCTGTGGGGAATGCTCCACATTCTCAAGATACAAAATCGTAAGCACCGCTCATGCAGTAAATTAAAATCTTACTGATATCATTATGGGGATTGTGTTACATTTATAGATCAATTTAGGAGAAACTGATACTTTTAAAATATCAAGGCTTTTTGCCACTTCCCAACAGAATGGCTATTTATTAAACAATTATTTTATAAACCTTGAAATCATTTTAAAGTTTGCTTCACATAGATCTTGTATATTTAAGTTTATTTCTATGTAGTTTATGGTTCTAGTTCATACTGTAAAGGATCTCTTCTTCAAATATGTATTCCACATGACTTTTTTGTATATAGGTGACTGCGTTTTGTGTGATTTCATATTTTAATAGTTTATGTTTTCACATGCGTTTCTCAGATGTTCAAAATTCTTTTTTTTTTCTTTTTTTTGAGACAAGAGTCTCACTCTGTCATCCAAGCTGGAGTGTGGTGGTGCAATCTCAGCTCACTGCAGCCTCTGCCACCTCCCAGGCTCAAGCAATCCTCCCAACTGAGCCACCAGAGTAGCTGGGACTACAGGTAAACACCACCATAGCTGGCTAGTTTTTAAAATATTTTTTCTAGAGACAGGATTTCATCATGTTACCCAGGCTGGTCTCGAACTCCTAGGCTCAAGTGATCCGCCTGCCTTGGCCTTCCAAAATGTTGGGATTACAGGCAGGAGCCACCATGCCTGGCCAAGAGTCAATGTTATAGATAAATAAATGATAAATTTACCTCCTCAAAAACAAAACAAAGCACAAGCACAGGGGTGCATTCACACACACACACCCTCTCTCCACACATGTACACTCACACAATCACACACACTCTAATACACACACTCTGACACTACCACACTCATGCACATTTGCCCTCTCTCCACACATTTACATACTCACAATCTCTCTCACACACACACACTTTCTATTTCCCACACACACACAAATGGATGCTGATGTGGTTGGCCAGAGCAGGGCCATGAAGCCAGCTGGCCTTCCTTTCACCAGGAGACAAGAGTGGATGCTCCAAGCAGGTCCCAGTTTTCTCTCCCAATTTCCTAAAACCCTGTCCAGCAAGAAAGGCTTCTAGGGAAGTGCTGAAGGTGGAGAAAATAGGATCTGGACTTTAAAACAGCCTTACCTCTGTGTCAAGGCAATCTTCAGCTTGTCATTCTCAGACTTCAGGTGTGTGTTGGCTGGACCGGCGTGAGAGGCCTTTTCATCGTCCGTCCCATTGACACTGGATGCCTGAGTAGAAGATGGGGTTTCACGCCCAGATTCCTGGCCAAAGTGAATTATCTTCACACGTTATTGCTTGTCTGCACATCGGCAGCAAGTTAGGCATAATAAGAAACTTTACGAGTGTGGACGAACCAACTCATCCAACCAGAGTGCAGCAAAGACTAACAAGTTTTTTTTTTTTTTTAAACAAACAAACAAAAAAGAAAACAAAACCTAACAAAGACTATCATGACCAAAGAAAAAGGCACTGAAGAGACCATGTGGAGTTCATAAAGTCTGTGTGCTTTACTGACAAGGGAACACCTGGGCCAGCGCTCAGAGCCTTTTTACTTACGCCTTATGGAGAAACCCAGCAAACTTGGGAGACCTGGTCTCCTGAAATACCACAGGGCAGAAGCCACAAGGGAGGAGGGACTCTCAGAAACAAGGAATGAAAAAGCACATATTAGAAAAGGAGACAACTTCAATATCTTGGGGCTATGGAGAGTTACATCAACACATTCATTAAAGAGACAAGAACCAGGTCCTGTTGTTTCCCGGCTCCCTTACTACTTAGTGCTGTTATGAATATGTTCAAGTGTTTTCCGTAAGTCATACCACTTAGAGGTGAAATCTCATCTGGTGCTAGATAAGACCTAAGAAAGATCTTATTTAGCCTCAAATAAGTACATGGGCAAAGGAAGAAACTAGAAGAGAATGGTGTATAAATCCAAGTTTCAATTTCTGAATTTCAAAAAAAAATGCCATAAACAAAATTAAAATGAGACAAAAACCCAGGGGGTGGGGAGGGGATGGGAATATATGCAGCAGTACATATGAAAAACAAAATGTTGGCTGGGTGCAGTGGCTCACACCTGTAATCCCAGCACTTTGGGAGGCTGAGGCGGGCAGATCACCTGAGGCCAGGAGTTTGACACCAGCCTGGCCAACATAGCGAAACCCTGTCTCTACTAAAAATACAAAAGTTAGCCAGGCGTGGTGGCATGCACCTGTAATCACAGCTGCTCGGGAGGCTGAGGCAGGACCCGGGAGGCGGAGGTTGCAGTGAGCTGAGATCGTGCCACTGCACTCCAGCCTGGGCAACAAGAGGGAAACTCCATCTCAAAATAAAAAAAAGGAAAAAAAAAATATTAGTATCTTTCCTATATTGACAAGCTCTTAGAGTCCTCATCTTTTAGAGCTACATGCTGAAATATTTATGGATGAAATGAAACATCTGGGATTTGCTTTAAAATATGGGGGGGGGAGGGAATGAGTAGGTGCACAGACTAAACAATTGGTCATAATTTCCTAACTGTTAAAGCTGACCTATGGGTACAGGAAGGTCCATTATACAATTATGCCTAGATTTGCATATGTTCAAATTTTTTTGTGTTTAAAAATAAAGCTCTTGAAAATCAATACCACAAAAGATGAACACCTTAACTTAAAAAGGGGTAGGTAATTGATATTCACAAAAGAAGAGAAGCATACAATCGATAAACATAAAAATATTTAATCTCACTAGTAAAGAAGTACAAAATGAAGTCCAGGTGTGGTGGCTCACACCTGTAATCCCAGCACTTTGGGAGGCCAAGGTAGGCAGATCACTTGAGGTCAAGAGTTCAAGACCAGCCTGGCCAATATGGTGAAACCCTGTCTCTACTAAAATTACAAAAATTAGCCAGACGTGGTGGCAGGCACCTGTAATCCCAGCTAATGGGGAAGCTGAGGCAGGAGGATCCCTTGAACCTGGGTGGCAGAGGTTGCAGTGAGCGGAGATCATGCCACTGCACTCCAGCCTAGATGACACAGCGAGACTCTGTCTCAAAGACAGAAGATAGAAGATGAGAGAGAGAGAGAGAGAGAAAGCGAAAGGAAAGAAAGAAAAGAAAACAAAAGAAAAAAAAGAGAAGAGAAAAGAAAAGAAAGACTTTTCATCTGTCAAATTAACAAAGTTTTGCTGATGAGGGTGTGGGAAGAAAGAGCCTTATTCACTGCAGGTGGGAGTTAGAATGGTATATTTCTGCAGGCTAAGTTTGTGGTATGCATCACAAGCTTTAAGAACATCCATACCTTTAACCCAATATCTCCATTTCAAGAAGTTATGCAGAAACCACCAAATGCACAAAGACATGCAAGAACATTCATCACAGTGTTATTTATATTAGTGAAATTTTAGAAATGCAGATGTCCCAAATTATAGGTTAACCAAATAAGCTGTGATACCAACACTAGAATGCTGTCCAGTCATTAAAACAGTTTTGAAAAGGAATAATCATGACATAAAGTTAAAAGGTATAATATAAAATATATCCTGGAAAACTATGTTAGAAAGATACACACCAAAACACTAATAAAATATCTTCAAGTGGTGAGAAGGTAGACGATTTTTATTTCCTTCTTTATAGTATGGTATATTTTTCCTTTATACAATAAACATGTATTGCATTTATAGTCACAAAACAGCCCCACATTAAGTGTTTTTGTAATTAGGCTGCTTAAAAATCCAACTATTTTGAAAACTTAATCAAAGTGTTCATACTCTAAGAGATTCAGGAAACCAAGTAATTGTGTGATTACTAATTTTAAAAAACATACAAGGGCCGGGTGCAGTGGCTCACACCTGTTATCCCAGCACTATGGGAGGCCGAGGCTGGCAGATCGCCTGGTATCAGAAGTTTGAGATCAGCCTGAGCCAACATGGTGAAACCCCATCTCTACTAAAAATACAAAAAAATTAGCCAGGTGTGGTGGCGCACGCTTGTAATCCCAGCTAGAGAGGCTGAGGCAGGTGAATCCCTTGAACTTGGGAGGCAGAGGTTGCAGTGAGCAGAGGTTGCAGCAAGCTGAGATCGCGCCACTGCACTCCAGCCTGGGCAACAGATTGAGTCTCTGTTTTAAAAACAAAAACAAAAATAGTCTTTCTCTCTCTCTTTTTTTTTAATAGAGATGGGGTTTCGCCATATTCCCAGGCTGGTCTCGAACTCATGAGCTCAGGTGATCCACTGGCCTCGGCTTCCCAAAGTGCTGAGATTACAGGTGTGAGCCACTGTACCCAGCCTTAAAAAAATACATACAATAACCTCTATACCTGGGGAACTATCAGGAAGGATAAATACTGCTAAAGATTAGAAACAAAAAGTCATTCCTAAATAATACATATACGTTAAATAACATCTTATTAGGTATACATGTATTTTTAAGGTTTAAAATACTTAGCTTATGCCTGTAGTCCCAGCTACCTGGGAGGCCAAGGCAGGAGGACTACTCGAGCCCAGGGGCAGCACAGCAAGACCCCATCTCAAATAAATATACTTTTGAGAGGGGGTAAATATTAAAACAAAATCTTATCTGGAGAAATTCAGATATTAAACTTAAATATATCACTGTACTATGCGGTATTCTGAAAAAGATAGTATATTAGAAACTTTCTAGACCATGGACAATTTCAGATGCTGAATTTCATAGGTCCTCAGAGATTAATCAAGTAATTAGCATACAAAATTAATGGTATCACTTAATCATATTAAAGATTATTTAGAAAGATTCAGGAAAGTTCCTGTCTACCTGAAATCGAATTCACATGCATTTCCATAGGTCCATGTGGGCATATTTTATATGATGAGGCCAGAACAAGGTATTGCGAAGACAACTCAAGGCAGACATAGGTTCTGCCTTTGTGAAACATCCTGAGCCACACCAAATCTCCTGTCCCAAGGGTCGGCCACAGCACTGACAAACCCAGGGTCCCTGTCAGCATTCTCTCCCTTCCTCTCTGAGCATCGACATATTGGGCTTACTCCCTCCTGGGGCTCAGCAATGCTGGAATTTCTCCCTCCCTGTCTTCTTTGCTGGCTCCCATTTCATAACTGGGCCTATTTCCTAGGGCTCCAGCATCTGCCCTCCTCTCTCCACTGCTTCTTTGTGCACCCGAGGCTGCAGCTACTGCCCCTGTGAGGCTGATGGTCAAGTCTAGAGCATCGATCTTGACTGCTCAAGATGCCCAGGCCTCCTGGTTCTCTTCCTGCACCCTGTCCTCATTTGCAACCCCCTCCCCGGGCTTCCCTGGCCCAGCTATTCTCTCCTTCACAGCCCCCTCGACAATCTTTCTGCCCTCAGTCCCTCCCTGCCTGCCTTACCATCTGCAAGCAAGCCAACCCTCTCAGGTGAAATCCAATTCAACAGTCACAACACACTTCCAACGTCCACCAACTACTCAAGAATAATTAAACAAATAGCTAATAAATAATAAACTACCCAGTAATGAAGAATTCTAGGTCTTCACAGTATCTCCAAGCACATCCCCACGCCTCCCACAGCACACCTCAGCTGCCACCAGGCAGACTCCTGGCTATCTTGCTAGTATATCACACTTACTCCTGCCCCTAAGTCTTCTCTCCTGAAGTCTCCCTTTCCCTGGCTTTCTACATATAACCCTGTCACTAGGTCGACTTCCCCCACCACCACATATACTAATCTAGACATCAGGAAAGTCGGTGTGTTGATTTCAGATTAAAATAGGTCCTTTTCAGTCAATCATCACACTTTAGACAGTCTACTGAATTCCTGGCCAAGCCAGATCTCCTCTGTTAAGACAGAGCTGTTGGAATAACATCTTCCACCTGACCTCTGTTAAAACCGGAGATGAACACAAGGGCTGTCTGACATCAAGTCTCTCTCTTGTGGGCACAAGGTACCCTACACAGAAACTCACCTCCCAGCACAGGCAGGAGACATGCTGCCTCGCCTCTGGCATTTAAACACAGTGACCACAGAATGTCTCTCCTGGGCCAGGATGTGTATTAACTCAAATCACATCAACCATTTTCTGTCAGAAATACAGTACCACATCCTAAAAAATTCAAGAGTCTCATAAAAACATGTCACTGTGATCAGGCTAATAGTTGAAAAAGCCTTCAAAATGACCTATTGTCAAAATTCCCTATTTCTGGCCAGAAGTGACAAGGAACAAAGAGTCCCTATCACCAACCCCACTGGGATTTACTTCATAGACTAAAGTCTTACTTGGGAATGATTACTTGAGGTCTCGATTTTCTCTTGCGTCTTGTCTTTGGCTATCTTGGCAGCTTCTTTCACCTCCTGGAATTTCTCTGCAAACTGAACATGAAGAATAGTTATTAAGGCTTTTATTAACCTCACTCATGGCTGGTATTCAGAACCCACCTTTATTTATTTTGCATCCATTTTAGGCCCATACATTCTGTATAAATCCAGAAGAATTTTATTTGCTATTAAATGAATATAAGGATGTATATTCCAGTAAACAGCACTGGGCAAGGTCAGTTCTGAACCCATATCTAAGCTACTGAAGCTAGTTTGATGATGATGTATTAAAAACAAACTAATACAAAAATGGCAAATGAAATTTGGCTATACCACAAAAGAAATCCACGGAAAACTTCATAATCCATACCAAAAAGATCCAAAACCTCTTAGTGTCATTTTTTTCTAGATGAATACTAAGTATTTAGGAGTGAAATGTCTTGATGCTTATAGTTTAAAGTACTTCAAAAACAATAAAAGAGATGAAGAAATGTGGTAAAATGTTAACAACTGTTAAATCTAGGTGATGTGTATATGGGTGTTCATTATACTATGCCCTCCACTTTTTATTAATATCTTAATAGTTCCATAATAAAACAATTCTTCAAGTCCTGGGACAATCATATCACCCATTAGCTTATTGCCACTGACAAGGTGGCCAATTTTAATTAGCAAATTCATTGTTTGAACAGAGAATAGCCTGTGATAATGGTGGTATTACAAAGTAAGAGCTAAACATGGTTGCAGACAAAACAAAAACTAGCAAGTTGCAAGGCTACCAACAATTCTGCAGGTTTTATTGAGAACTCATTTATTTCTGAGCACAGGCTATCCTCTGAGTATCTTCACAATGCCGACAACAGCGGTCTACTTTAGGAAACCTTGCCAGATAACAGATGTAGGTGAACCCAGCACCCTAGGGTAAGCAGTAAAGGTCAGTCTTTCTGTCCTGGCCTGTGTTGCAGGCCCTGTCAGTAAAGCCACAGCTGGGGAGGCTTCCTATTTAACTATTGCAATGCTGGCAGAGGAAAATCACATTACCTGTTGCTTAAAACACGAGGTCCAGCAGGGATGCACAAAGCCTCCCTCACCTTTTCTTTTTGGGGACCTCTTAAGGAAAAACATCATTATCATGAACTCCTTTGTGGCAGGGTCCACATCTTTCCTCTCTGCACCCTCCTCCCACACCTGGCAGAAAGCAGGGACAGTACAAATAAGTTTGTTCAGTGAATGAACGAGTTTTAGGCTTGCACAGCCCTGTCCACTTTAGGGAAAAAAAATCATGTAAAAGACTTGGTTCTGGTCTTCAAAGGAGCTCCAAGTGTATCTAACAAAAAGATTTTGTTTACATTCAAACATGTGAGAATCAAAAAGAAAATTTCAGACAGTAAGCTTAAAATATAATGAGATAGGATAAGCCCTATGATATGGTTTGGCTGTGTCCCCGAGCTTTGGCAGGATCCCCATGCTGTGTGCAGTCTACAGACTTGGTGACCTGCATCCCAGCAGCTCCAGCTGTGACTAGGAGGGGCCAAGGGACAGCTCGGGCCATGGCTTCAAAGGGTGCAAGCCCAAAGCCTTGGCAGCTTCCACATGGTGTTGGGCCTGCAGGTACACAGAAGTCAAGAATTGAGGTTTGGGAACCTCTGCCTAGATTTCAGAGGATGTATGGAAACGTCTGGATGTCCAGGCAGAAGTTTGCTGTAGGGGTGGGGCTCTCATGGAGAACTCTGCTAGGGCAGTGCAGAAGGGAAATGTGGGGTCGAAGTCCCCCACAGAGTCCCTACTGGGGCACTGTCTAGTGGAGCTGTGAGAAGAGGGCCACCATCCTCCAGACCCCAGAATGGTAGATCAACTGACAGTTTGCACCATGTGCCTGGATAAAGCCACAGACATTCAATGCCAGCCCGTGAAAGCAGCCAGGAGGGAGCCTGTACCCTGCAAAGCCACAGGGGCAGAGCTGCCCAAGACCATGGGAGCCCACCTCTTGCATCAGTGTGACCTGGATGTGAGACATGGATTAAAAGGAGATCATTTTGCAACTTTAAGATTTGACTGCCCTGCTGGATTTTGGACTTGCATGGGGCCTGTGGCCCCTTTGTTTTGTCAATTTCTCCCATTTGGAATAGGTGTATTTACCCAATGCCTCTACCCCCATTGTACCTAGGAAGTAACTTGTTTTTTATTTTACTGGCTCATAGGCAGAAGGGACTTGCCTTGTCTCAGATGAGACCGGACTGTGGGCTTTTGAGTTAATGCTGAAATGAGTTAAGACCTTGGGAGACTGTTGGGAAGGCATGACTGGTTTTGAAATGTGATGACATGAGATTTGGGAGGGGATGGAAAGATATGGTTTGGCTCTGTGTCCCCAACCAAATCTCATCTTGAATTGTAACTCCCACAATTCCCACATGTCATGGGAAGAACCTGGTGGGAGTAACTGAATCATCGGGGCGGGTCTCTCCTGTGCTCTTCTTATGATAGTGAATAAGTCTCAGGAGATCTGATGGTTTTAAAAATGAGAGTTTCCTCCCATAAGCTCTTTTCTCTCATCTCCTGCCATGTGAGACATGCTCTTCACCTTCTGCCATGATTGTGAGGCCTTCCCAGCCACGTGGAACTGTAAGTCCAATAAGCCTGTTTCTTTTGTAAATTGCCCAGTCTTGAGTATATCTTCATCAGCAGCGTGAAAATGGACTAATATACCCTATCAGATACATTTTAAATAAATAATCATTTTTAAAGGTGTGGTATTAGTAGATGCATGATGGAACAGAACAAACAGGTGAGAAATGGGCCTCAACTTTTATACAAAAAATTAGCTTATGACTAAGGGGGAAACAGAAATTAATGAGGAAGATTATTCAACATATAATTGAGATAACTTTAGTAAATTGAGAGAAATGAATTTAAATCCCACAAACCTGTAGCATGATAAATTATTGATGAGTTAAAGGGGCAAGAAAAAGAAAATCAAACTTTAAAAAATAAGGATGCTTCTGAAGAAAAAAAAATTCTGGATGCAAACAGAACTGAGCATGTATCAAGCTTCTGCTTGAGAGGTGGGTGGATAATTTTCTAAACTTGGAAGAAATTTCTTAAAACCCACAAAAGTGACAGACTTCACTACATAATAATTTAAAGCTTTTGAATATAAAAGGAAAAAAAAAAAAACTAAACCAGAAGGGAAACAACAGCCTTGGGAAAATATCTATAGCTAAGCTAGTACAACAGAAAAAGGGCTATTTTCTTTAGTATGGCAAGAGTTTGTACAAACTGAAAAGTATGACAAGCCCAGTAAATAAATGGCAAAATTCAGGAATAAAAAATGCAATAATAACTTATAGAAAACACCATTCAGCCTTGTTGGAAATGTAAATCAAAATAACGAGGTACCATTGTTTGCCTGTGAAATGAGCAAACACTAAAGACAATTAGATTCCCTGTGCTGGCAAGATATTTCTGGTAGTGTTGTGTATTGGTGCAGCCCCACTGAGAAACTATTTGGAAATATGTCTTGTTAGTGAAAAAAACATTCATACCTACTGACCCAGTGATACTGCTTCTGGGAAACCATTCTGCCAAAATAATTGAGAATATGGGGGGAAAAAAGGCCCTCAATACCAAGATGTTAATTCCAGCATTGTCTACAAAAATGGAACACTGGAAACAACCAAGTGGGCCCTAGGAGAATGATAGAGAGAAACTTCCTCTCAAAGCCTCCAACTAGCAGAAGAAAACTGCCAGTCATGAGAGCCGCCTAGTAATTGTCCTTTGGTGAAAAATTGCCTCCCTCCAAGTCTTGCATTTTCTAATATTTCCCCCTTATTCTTAAAAAATATATATATATGCTTGTAAATTTGGAAAATACAATTTAGAAAAAAATATTTTTTTTCATATGATTGTTGGCTGCATGTATGTCTTCTTTTGAAAAGTGTCTGTTCATGTCCTTTGCCCACTTTTTAATGGTTTTTTTATTGTTGTTGTTGTAAATTTAAGTTCCTTATAGATGCTGGATATTAGACCTTTGCCAGATGCACAGTTTGCAAAAATGTTCCCCCATTCTGTAGGTTGTCTGTTTATTCTTTTGATAGTCTCTTTTGCTGTACAGAAGCTCTTTAGGTTAATTAGATCCCATTTGTCACTTATAAGTAGGAGCTAAATGATGAGAACACATGGACATATAGAGAAGAACAACACACACAGAAGCCTATTGGAGGGTGGAGGGTGGAGGATAGGAGGAGGGAGATGATCTGGAAAAATATATTTTTTAACTTTTAAGTTACATAAGTTATATATACCACTTATTTATTATATATATATATATATATATTTTTTTTTTTTTTTTCCCCTTTTGAGACTGAATCTTGCTGTATCTCCCAGGCTGGAGTGCAGTGGTACGATCTTGGCTCACTGCAACGTCCACCTCCCGGGCTCAGGTGATTCTCCTGCCTCAGCCTCCTACTGAGTAGCTGGGATTACAGGCATGCGCCACCAAGCCCGGCTAATTTTGTATTTTTAGTAGAGACGGGGCTTCACCATGTTGGCCAGGCTAGTCTCAAACTCCTGACCTCAGGTGATTCGCCTGTCTTGGCCTCCCAAAGTGCTAGGATTAGAGGCATGAGCCACTGCGCTCAGCTATATATATATATATTTAGACCTACGGTCCCATTGAGGTAGGAGGCAGGACTCAACTCTGGACTAGACGGAAGACTGGTTAATGGGCTCACCAGAGCCATGACAGTTTACTCATTCCCTGGCAATGACCTAGAAGTTACCACACTTTTTTTGGAAATGTTTGAATAACCTGCCCCTTAATTTGCATGTAATTAAAAGTAGGTATAAATGCAACCACAGAACTGCCGCATAGCTGCTCCTCTCGACACACTGCCTACAGGGTAGCCCTGATCTGCAGGAGCAGCCACAGGGCTGTAACACTGCCACCTCAATAAAGCTGTTTTCTTCTACCAGCAACTCACCCCATAATTCCCTCCCGGGCAAAGCCAAGAACCTTCCCAGGTGGAGCCCCAATTTATGAGCTCCCCTGCCCTGCAACACCATCATCCAAGATAAGAACAAACCACATAATCTTCTGATATTTTTCTGTCTGTATATATGCATTCATTACCTACATTTCTTTTAAAATAGATTATATATCTCATTTTATGGCCTCTTTTGAAATAAACAATATGATATTAATACTTCCATGCAATTACATGATTTTCTACTAAACATCTTTTTTTTTTTTTTTTTTGAGACAGAGTCTCACTCTGTCACCCAGGCTGGAGTGCAGTGGCGTGATCTTGCTCACTGCAACCTCTGCCTCCCGGGTTCAAGTGATTATCCTGTTGCAGCCTCCCAAGTAGCTGGGATTACAGACGCCTGCCACCACACCTGGCTAATTTTTGTATTTTTAGAGGAGACAGGGTTTCACAATGTTGGCCAGGCTGGTCTCGAACTCTTGACCTCAGGTGATCCACCCGCCTGGGTCTCCCAAAATGCTCCGATTACAGGCGTGAGCCATCACGCCCAGCCTCTATTACACATCTTGATCGCTACATATTACCCTGAAGGATACACTGCAGTTTAACCAATTTCCTACTACTGGATGTTAGGGCTTTTAAATTTTTTTTATGTTATAAATGATGCTGCAATCTTTGTACTGATATCCTTATACTCAGTTACAATTGTTTCCTTAGAATAGATTCTTGTCAATGAAATCCATGGATCAAAGGATATTCAAATTGCAAAGGTTTCCGAAATGTATTGCAAAATTCTCACATCTTCATTAAGGTCATTTTTTGGTACTTATTAAAATTGTGGTAATAATTTTAAACAAAATCATTATCATGATAGAAAATGAAACCATTACTGTTTGATTTCATTTGTGGCTTCTTTTGGCCTTAGCCATTGAAGACCTGAGGCAAACACTACTGTTTGTTTATTCAAAATCTGTTTCTTTTCCCACAGCTTAACAGAGTCTCAAGTTTTTCTGGAGCAGGAAATTTCCTAGGTGCTAGAGAATGAAAGCTAGTCTAAGCCAATATGGAAATCCGTTTCCCTGGTTTTTGGTGGGGTAGGGGAATGGGCTAGGGACCCAGCATTGATAATGGGGCCCCAGAAGTCTGCCAGGGGGGTTGCTGTGGTACCAGCCTCTTCCTCCTCCCTCTCGCCAAGAATGCAGGTGTGATGGGTAGAGCTTTAGAAGCCATCTTATCACCACAAAGGAAAGGCCGATAAAAGAAAAAAGAAACAAATGAAATCCATGCAGATCGTCAGACCCAACATCATGGAGCCACTGTACTAGCAACCACCTGCCTCAGGACTTCTTCACATGAGAGGAAATTATCCCATGTATTTAAGCACGGTGATTAGGTTACCTGTTACTTGCAGCCAAAAGCTTTCTACCTAAAACATGTCAAAATAATTATTAATATCCTCCATTTTAAACATTAGCTGTTAAATCAGGACCCAGAAAGGGAGGAGATAAAATAATGTTCTTACGATACTGAGTGAATAAAGTGACTACATGGGGACAAATTTGAATTACAGATGCAATCACTGAAGTGGGTCAAAAGCAAATGCCATGCACGTATCGGGGTTTGGCCAGATCAACCACGGTGCACTGGCAATGCCATCCTGGGTCGCTCCCCATTAAGGGCAGAATATGTTTCCTTCTGCCTGTAATGAATAAGATGGAACCAAACTTAGAACAGTGACAACTCGAGGTCAAATGCCAGAAAGAAACTAAACTTTAACCACTGGCTCATTCTTATATTTGTTCCTCCTTCTGTCTCCTTTCATAAGCTCTTCCTTTTATCAGCACATGCAAGTGCCTTTTCAATTTCCTTCAGTAGGCTGGGGTTTTATGTCCTCTCCAGTGGGTGGACAGACGAGTCCCAGTTTACTTCTGAGAAAACACAGCTTCTACTATTTTTGGACAGCCTATCTAAAGAGCAGGAAATTGCCCTGTAATAATACTTTTTGGACTGTGGTTGGGAAATAGTCCTTATAATGGAGCAGTTAAGACCAAGGCATCTATTTTCTTTCTGGGGGGTAGAGAGGGAAGTATGTATAAAGTGTTCTTAGATGAAAATGTCCACACTGGTGTTCCTTTCTCTAGCCTAGTTATAGTGCTTGATTACCATTTCCCTACAGGGCTGTGGGTGGTTGCTCTGGGAAGTCAGGAATACTCAGCCTGGCTGTCCCCTCAGCACACGCCTTGGGAGCCCTGGAGGCCAAGTTCCTCTGTGCTAGCTAACTGTCACTTGTTGAGACGGCCAGACTCACTTCATGATAATTTATCAGCGTGTGGTTAATCATTTCCTTCAGAGGGCAGGGGAAGAAGTTGATTTGAAACATTTGGACAAAGGGGTTATCTGAGGGCTTCTCTGACAAGTCTTTGTGACGACGGAGGTTGTGGGCACCGAGCAGAACTCCAGCACTGCACCAGAGGCTGAGTGGCTTGGCAGGACGGTGCACTCCTCCTTAATGATAGGACATTTTCTTCTGTCTGGGAAAAATTAGAGGTGGCCATCCCTGGAAGCCAGCACAGCTCAAGGTCTCTTCAGTTCTCAGAGAGGCACAGAGCATTTAACTTGGACAATGTGTTCTGGTTTTCGTGGGGAGTTCTTGCTGTCGATTCTTTTCATAGAAACCTTCCCCCTTTCTACCTAGCTGCTTGGGTTCCTTTAAAGATTGAAGAAATTGTTCCAGGCAGCTGTGAGTGATTCTCTCAAACCATCCTTGGCTTCGGGGAAGAACTTCCAGCCCTGGGAGGGAACAGGAGCACATGACCAGGATGGGCCTGCCAGGGATCACATCTTGGACAGAAGCTCCCAAGCCTATTTGCCTGGATATGAGGCAGGTGTGGGAAGGGGCCACTCGGCTGAGGGGAAGGGAGTTCCCAACACACCCTTCCTCACCAAGGACCACTTCAGGAGCGAAAGACATACACCCCCATTACCCCCTCAGACAGAGGTTCCAGCTAATTATTCTTTCAACAAGTCACCATCACATTTGCTTCTGCTTTAAACAAATTCTCTCTGCTCCTCACAGCACCTGTTCCTGTTCCTCTTCCCCATTTCAGAAAACGGCCTCACCACCCTCCATCCCTCATCACCCCAGAATCTCTTCTTCCTCTTCTATTCACCCCAGTTTTGCCAATATTTGTGCCTCGGTATTTTTAAAATTTCTCCAACTCTTAACCCTTCATCAGTTCTACCCTGGACTAAAACAATCTAATCTGACTTGCTGCCAGAAAAAATTCTACCTAAAATGCAAATCTGAGCATTTTCCTTCTGGTCTTAAAATCCTTCTCAGGCCGTAGGACAAAGTCCAGAAGCTCTGGCATGACCAATAAAGCCTTCCACGACTGGACCTTAGCAGCCTTACCCACCCGAAAATCCTGGACACTCCATCAACAGTGAACTCTCCACAGCTTCCCTCACACACCTCACAGTGTCACGACTTCCCTCCAGCTATCCTGTTGTCGGGCAGACGATGGAAAAGGGAAATCTTCCCTGTGGACAAACCCCGAACATCTCATGGTGCCACATGCACAGCAGAGGTGGCCTGGATTTGACATCTCAGTGGGAATGGTTAAGGGCCTAGCTGCATGAGGAGGAACCGGGAAGAAACAAGGTGACAAAGAGGTTTGAGAAACAGCAACATCAATGGGTCCAAATGGAACCAGAGCCTGAAAATACTCATGTTCCATATGCATGCTCTTCAGAGGCCTTTACAGCAAAACAGAATATTTCGAACTAGGTGGCAGGAGGGGCTGTTCTATGGATACCCAGTCATTCACTTTCTCCAGGCAGCCTGGTACTTGCTCAAAAGACTTAAGGACACACTGGCCATGGTGCCAGGGAAAAAGGCACCAAATGGCCTTGAAAACACATACTCCTGCTCTCCACAGCCACCCTGACTCCTGGCCCTGCTGAACATCCTACTGTCAACACAGTGACCCACGCCAAGCATCACACCTCTAGGCACCAGCCAGCTCCCTGGTGAAGGCTGATTCCACTGGGCCCCTTCTTCCAGGGAAGACTGATTTATCATCACCAGAATAGACACTGCGGACCGCCATGCCTCTGCCAGCCCTATCAGCCAAAGATTTACCAAATACTTTCTGTCCCACATGACACTGCTTCAAACCAAGTGAGGCTGCAGAGAACTCACTTCTCTGCATATGAAGTGAAGCAATAGTGACTGCCATAGGATTCTCAGCTCCTCCCAGGTACCGTATCAGCCAGAAGTGGCAGGCCTTGCAGAACTGTGCTGCACTCGTGCCTGCTGAACATCCAGGATCACAGCACACAAGCCCAGGAAGTGAGGGATTGTGGACGGAGAGGACGTCTCCCATAACTATCTCCAATGACCTGCCCTCGAGATTTTTGCTTTTTGTCCATGTTTCCAGGCCCTGGTGATCTGGAGGTTTTAGCACTCAGGAAAGAATGCTTCTGTAAGAGGGCGGCACAAGGGTGGATGCTCAGAGTGCCATCAGGCCATTTTGGGCTTCTCAGGCTTCTAAGGAAACAGAGTCTTCGTGGAAGTACCTTGGGATGCAGAGGAGGACAGTCTGTGGGGTATCCCCACTGGGGCGCTCATTTGTGACTGGGTATGGGATGGCCGGATCTGTGCGCTGGGGACCTCCTTAGAAGTGTGTGTGTGTGCACACATATATGTGAGTATACACACACATGCACACACACTGGACAAAGGAAGGGGACCAGTTAGCAGGCCTCTGCTGTGGGAGGCTTCCTGACTCACCCTAATTTCCCCCTCTTTGAAAACTGTCTTCAATACACACAAGTAACCCAAGCAGTCAAGTCTGTTCTAGGCAACTCTGTCAATTCCCCAAGAATCTGGAAATTTGTGAAGCCCTGAAACAAGGGCCACATCTCTGCATCCTCAGTGCTGAGGATGGTGTCAGCAGAGCAGAGGCTGGGTCAGCACTTGTCCAGCCAGTCAGTCAGATGTTCACAGCAAGGGTCTAGAGAAAAACAATTCTTAGAGCCAAGCTGCCAGAAGCAAGTCTGGCTCTGGCCCTTCCCTGGATTTGCAGCTCTCTCCTGCACTCCTTGAGAGACTCCAACATTCTTCCAATAAATTTCTTTGACTTGTAAACTAGTCAGTCTTACCTTAAACCAAAATATTCTAAATACTTACAAAGGGCTCTTCTACCACCCTAAAAGGAAATGTAGTCTCTAAAACGGCTCTCAGCCCCTTTAAACTGCTGAGTAAGGCCTCTCAGAGGCGATCAGTTTATTCCCTCAGTTCTTGAGGTTCTCCAAGTCTGTGGTCAGCCATGATTTGCTCCTCAACACCTTTCTAACCATCCAAGGAGTTTGTCCCAGGCCCCTTGGAGAAGTGACTTGGAGCTATGAATCCTCTCCCTAGAAAAAAAGTAACATACACACACCACTGTGTGGCATTTTAAGGCACGTGGGGAGTCCAAGCTAAGCGCTTCCATTATGCATCACCTTACTCCCCAAGAGCTCCAAAAACAGAGTCACTGACGTTGATGGCTGTCAGAGACAAAGTGTGCCTTACTTCAAAAGGGGTAACATGCTTATTTCATCAAGATGCATTCTTGGCAGCAGGAACACAGTCTCTTCCTTGGAAGTCCTATAGTAACAACCCTCCGATAACTGTGCCCTCGCACAGGAAGGTCACCTAATCCTCAGAGTCCTGAAAACCCAATGGATCTGGTTTTGGCACACAAGCTGGCACTCAGTCTGTGCGCTGATACCGCCGGGCACAGGGAGCAGTGGCTGACACCTGGAGGGGAGGATGGACTGGCCACACTGCAACTTCAGGCCCCAAAGCAGCATTTGTTAGATACGAATTTCCCTTCCCCAGATGACTTCAGTGAACCTGGTATTTCAAAAGGGCCTCTGCTTTGGCAGCCCCGTGATGCCAGGAGGAGTGAAACCAAAGACCAGAAAGGAATCCTGCTCACCAAGGGCACATCCCTCGGCGGGCAATCACTGATGAGAATGGCATCTGATGCGGGATTTACTGCACTGTGGATAGGACCAAGTTACCTTTGTCAGCTGCTGCTCAGAGGAAAACCCCAAACCAAACACCGTGTTGGCTCTGCTGTCGGCCCACTGCCCAAACTTCTGCGATGTTTTGGTGAAGGTCATATTCGGTGTGATTGTGCTGTTTATGATCACCTGCAGAGAAACAGCCCAAAGAGTGAAAATTTAAACGTTGAATGAGACAAAGTCATTCCTTAGAAAGTCTTCTGTTGGCAAAGCCAGTGCTTCAAGCCTGTATCCCCTGCCCTGTTAAATTTGGTCCCGCGTTCTCCTGGAACAACCCGTGCTGAGTCAGATGAACAACCCAAGCTGAGTCAGATACACAACCATGAAAAGGGGCAACTTCAGAGACTTAACAGTCAGTCTAAAATAAGATCCTACACGTTATCCGTGGGAGAAAGTCTCTCCTAAACAAAGAATAGTTTCCCAAACTGCTATTTATTTCCCCAAAGCTGCCACGCATCAGAGTGCCCTTAATGGCTAGCCATGTCCCACATTCTCGGAAGAACTGCACTATGTTGCTTTATGAGTCACCTGGAGCCCCAGTGTCCAACTCAAACAATTGAAAATCTCTATAAGCAATTGAGGCCTGCTGCTTCCCAACAGGAAGGAGCAGGTACAGTCCAATTAGGATAATTTGTGGAGGGTTAATTGACAAAGAAACTAATTATACGGGTGTGAGTGGGGTACAGGGAATCTGTAAGGATGGTGCAGCAGCCTAGTGCTAGCTGTCACCACTCCTTGGCCTAAAAGAATGAGGGGATGGAGAGGCTACAGACCCTGGGAGGGGGAGGGGTCACGTAGAGCAAGCTACCTGTTGGGGGACGCAGTCAGCACATGGCAACCTCACAGGAGTGGGGAATTGGGGGAGCAAACACCCTCGCCTCTCTCCCTTTGATTTCCACTTGCCATTGGATAAACCCAGCTAGAAGCCAGAGGGCTTGGGAGCCCACTGATGTCTGCAAGTTAGCCCCTCAGGGACCAGAGCAGTGTCAAGAAGGGTAGAGGATGAATCTGAGGTGGAAGGGTAAGAAGATAATATCTAGCACATGGTACATTTATTCATTCAAACATTTATTGAACATTTACTATACACCAGACATTCTGCTAATCAAAGATACAAAGATGAATGAGTCAAGGTTCCTGGTCTTTCAATGGCAAGTAGTCAGGAAGAGGGCAAAGACATCAAACAATTGATAAGGGTTATAAAATATCAACAATGGCTTACTCAGTAGAAATCATTGCAAGCCCTAAGACTCTAAGAAACACTCAGGAAAAAATACTCTTGGAAATAAAGGATTACTGGGTGTCTATGTAAGGGCAGGGTAGCAATAACCACTGGCTGCTTCCCCATCAGATGATCTGAACAGGGAATAAGAGCAATCTAAGTAAGTATTCTAAAGAGTGAACCTACCAGCAATTTTACTTACTAAGGTTGTTTATTCTCAATGGTCAACTCAGAACACTTTCCTTGTAACTGATAAAACAGAGAAGAGAAAAAAAGTTTGAATGGCATAGGGCTTGCTTTCTGTGGTGGGAACCTGAGTCTACTATTTTGCTAAAGGACAGACCTTCCAGATACAAACCGTTGCCTTAACTAAAGGGATCTAGACAGTAAGTGACAGCTGTCAGTAGTAACAGAAGTATCATTGCTCTTGCTAGATCTACATTTATCTATCTATCAGACTATTGAGTTTGCTGATAAGCCACTGGCTCAAGAGAAAACCTTAGCTTAGCTGGTAAAATAATTTTTAGAATACTAACAACAGCAATTACTATTTGTTGAACACTTATTGAGTGCCTCATTTATATTAGTTCACTTAAACCTTACAACGAGCCTATGCATACGACTATTCCTTCATTTCACAGAAGTAACTGAGATTTGGGAAAGTTTTTTTGTTTGTTTGTTTGATTTTTTTGAGACAGAGTCTTGCTCTGTCACCCAGGCTGGAGTACAACGGCATGATCAAGGCTCACTGCAACCTCTGCCTCCTAGGTTCAAGCGATTCTCCTGCCTCAGTCTCCTGAGTAGCTGGGATTACAGGTGCCCGCCACCACACCCGACTAATTTTTGTATTTTTAGTAGAGAAGGGGCTTCATGATGTTGGCCAGGCTGGTCTCAAACTCCTGACCTCAGGTGATCCGCCCGCCTTGGCCTCCCAAAGTGTGGAATTACAGTCGTGAACCACCGCACCTGGCTGAGATTTGGGAAAGGTCAAACTAACTTGCTTAAGGTAACACATTAAAGCTGGCCAGTAGGAGACTCTAGAGATAAAAACCCAGTTGTCTGACTCCAAGACTTGTCCTATAAACTTCTATATCATGTTGCTTCTCATTTTATACACGATGAAGGAAACATTACTGCCCCTCTTCTTTTCCCCATCTATGAAGTACTGATGTTCATGTGCTACGGTCCAGCTGACTTTTCCTTTCTTTATAATAACCCTTCCATAATGCCAATGTCCATCTGAGTCAGGACATTTTACCAAATGTTTTCCATCTGGAAAACTGAATGCAACATGAGAAGTCAAGAGATCTGCCTACTGTCACTGGACACTATCAAGAGATGGGGGCAGGGAAGCAGGGCGTGGAAAATGGAGATCTCAACTACTGGCAAGTGTAGGGGAAAGCTATGGGACCTTGGAGGGTGGGGGGATTCTGGCTCAGCCCCAAGCAGGGCGGATATGGTGGAACCAAGACAGACCTAAGGAAGGTGTGTGGCTGGGAGCTGGATCAGGATGGATCACGTGACCCCAGAAAGCCAACCCTGGTCATCTCTCAATTACCAGAATCCTGGGAGGACAAAGCAATGACTACATCCATTCAGAAACTGGATTCACTTTAAATCTTGCTGCTACTTCACTGCAGGCCTATGCCCCTAGGTCAGTCACCACACCCCAAGTCCCCTTGAAAGGCAGTGGAAAGAGGCTGGCCAGAGTATAGGATATGGCTCTTAAGCTCACCCCATACAGGCTATCCCAGAGGCAGTCAAGCTAGAATAACAATGGTGATACCCCCTGCTATTTCCTTAAAACTTAGTTTCTAGGGCGCTTTTTCACAGTCTTTAACCCCCATTTTTTTCAGATGGCGAAACTGAGGCTTAACAAGGTCAAGGGACCTGTTCAAGGTCATAAAACTAATAAGTGGCTAAAAAGAATATAATGTATGTCTTACTTACAAAGCAACAACGGACTGATTTCAAGAGCTAAGTCTATTTACGATGGCTGGAGGTTCATTCAGCTTCTTAAATCTGTAGACTCATCAGTTTTTAGAAAATTCTCATTCTCTCCATGAATATTGCTTCCGCTCTATTCTCTCTCCTTGCTTCTACTTCTGGGACTCCAATTACAGACATGCTAGGCCTTTCATTTTTCTTTGAGATAGGGTCTTGCTCTGTTGCCCAGGCTAGAGTGAAGTGGCACAAACATGGCTCACTGCAGCCTCGACCTCCTGGGCTAAAGTGATCCTCCCGTCTCAGCCTCCCAAGTAGCTGGGATTACAGGTGTGCACCACCATGCCCAGCTAATTTTTGTATTTCTTGTACAGATGGGGTTTCGCCATGTTGCCCTGGCTGATCTCAAACTCCTGGGCTCAACCAATCCATCTGCCTCAGCCTTCCGAAATGCTGGGATTATAGACAGGAGCCACCATGCTGGCCATGCCCAATATTTTTTACACTCATCAATTATTTTTCCCTGATTCTTGGTACTCTCTGATTCTATTTGGGTATTTTCTATTAATCTGCTTTCCAGGTCACTAATCCTGGCCACTGATGTCTCCAATCTGCTGTTAAATCTATCCATTGTTATCTTAATTTCAGACATTGTTATTTTTTAGTTCTAGAATGTCCATTTGGCTCTTTCAAAAAAAATTCTAAGACTCTGGGAGTATTCTCCTTCCTTTCATCTATTTTGTCCATTTTCCCTCTGTTTCCTTGAATATATTAATCGTAGTTTGCAGGCTCATGCCTGTAATCCCAGCACTTTGGGAGGCAAAGGCAGATGGATTGCTCAAGCCCAAGAGTTCGAGACCAGCCTGGACAACATGGCAAAACCCCATTCTCGACTAAAAATACAAAAATTAGCAGGGCATGGTGCTGTGCACCTATAGTCCCAGCTACTCAGGGGGCTGAGGCAGGAGGATTACCTGGGGCTCGGGAGGTCAAGGCTGCAGTGAGCCGTGATCGTGCCACTGTACTCTAGCCTGGGTGACAAAAGTGAGACCCTACCTCTAAGAAAAAAAGAAAGAAAGAAAATAAAGAAATCATAGTTTGCAATAGCATTGTCTTAAAAAAAAAACAATCTGCATACCTTAATTTTAAAATATTTTATTGCTAAAAAATGCTAAGGACCATCTGAACCTTCAGCAAATTGTAATCTTTTTGCTGATGGAGGGACTTGTGTCGATCCTGATGGTTGCTGACTGATCAGGGTGGTGGTTGCTGAAGGGTGGAGTCATTGTGTCAATTTCTTAAAATAAGACAACAATATTTGCTGCATTGGTTGATTTTTCCTTTCACAAAAGATTTCTCTGTAGCATGCAATGCTACTTGACAGCACTTTACCTACAGTAGAACTTGCAAAAACAATGTCCACTACCAACAGAATGGATAAATACACTGCAGTATTTCCATACAATGAAATACTAATCCAGCAGGAAAATTAACCGAGGCTAACCAAATTGATCAGCATGGATGAATCACAAAAATTTAACATTAAAAAAAAAAGAAGGAAGTTACAAAAGAACACATACATTATGAGTCTCTAGTATGATTCTATTCATATAAAGGTCAAAAACAGGTAAAACTGAATAACAGATTATTTAGGGCAGGGGTCAGCAAACTATAACCCTCAGGCCAAATCTAGCCTATGGCCTATTTTTGTAATTAAAGTTTTATTGGAAGACAGCCATGCCCATTCATTTACATATTGGTCTATGGCTGCTTTCTGGCTACAAAAGAGTCAAATATCTGCAGCAGAGACTGTACAACCTGAATAAAAAGCTTTTTAAAAAATTACTCTCTGACCCTTAGAGAAAAAGTTTGCCAACTTCTGGTTTAGCGATATATACACATGTGGCAAAACTATGCAGAAAAGCAAGGGAATGCTTAATACACTCTTAATAGAGTGGTGATCTCTTGAGGAGTGGATGGGAGAGCATCTAATTAGGGAAAGGCCCATTGAAGGACTTCTGAGGTATTAATGAAAGACGTACTTCCACTGGGTGGTGGGTACATATGGGTTTGCTTTATTATTAGACATTGAATGGTACCTATTAATACAAATGGTTAAAAATAAAGTCTACAAACCCATAACAAAGTTGTTAGGGAGGCTAATCTTCAGAGTGGGCAGAGGCTTATGAAAACAGCAGGTAGTACCCTTCCCGCCCATGGAGACACTGGAAGATTGTGTTAGGGACCGAGGAGGTGGCTGGACCTGTGGGTTCTGGCGTCAGAGGAGATACGAGACTTGAGTAAACTGGGGGATGAGAAGTAAAGGGGTCACCGGGTGGAGAGTGTCATCTGATGGAAGAAAAGAACAGAGGCCCAGGGCAGAAGGCTGACTTAAGGAAGCAACCAAGGAAGAGCAGGTGAAGGAGTTGGCAGTACACGTGCCACAGGTGGCCGGCAACCAAGGAAGAATTCAGCCCTGGGAGCCAAGGGTGAGCGTGTGAAGGATGAGGGCACAGCTGAGTGCCCTCAATGCGGCAGAATGACTTAGCAGAATGAGAACTGTTTACCCCTGGAGAGAGGGGAGAACGGATCTGGGGGAAGGAACCAAAGCCCAGAAGGGAGAAGGGGCTGTGCTAAAGCACCCCAGGCATAAGCTTCATACGGGCTCCCATCTCTGTGTACACCTTCTTCTTGCGTGAGTCATCTCTAAAACTTTCACAGAGAAAGAAGCCACCCTAGTAAAAGACCCAGTCCTGCAGATCAGTGGGACCAAGTTGTCACAAAATGCACAAAACACAGGTAATCAAGAGCTGCTTGGAAGCAGCAAAATGCTAAGTTTCTCCTGTCTCTAGTCTCACCTGCTCTGGATTTCAGAGGAAGCTGCTCATGAAACAGGCAGGGGGAGACAGGCCCATCGGATTCCTTTCATGAGAAGTCTTTCCCAAATCCAGGGAGATGAAGTTGGATGAACCTGGGAGTTTTCCATAAGAGGCTGTGACTGAGTTACAGCAATAAAAAGACATGTTGCCTGCTCCAAGAGTAGTTATTAACAGGTGCTTTTTAAAAATTTAAAACAACAACAACAAATCACAGACAGAGAAGAAAAGAAACATTCACTGAAAACCTACTGTGTGCTCGGAACCTTCCTTATGCTTGCTCCCTTAACAGAAGGTGCTCTATATTTATTCAAAGGAGTGAATTCTAATGAGGAGTGGACGAGCAGAACCTGAATGTGTTCCTGAAAGTAATTTTACATTCCCAAAAGAAAATACCAAATAAGTCAGAGTTTTGGATACTGATATCCTCTGAACCATCACAATCAGGCCGCACTCGCAACACAACAGGTGTGGCTAAATATTTGTAGAATGGATGACCTCTAAGGTCTCTTCCAATACAGGTTTCTGTGATCCTATAAAATAACTGAGAACCAAGGGCAGCAGAGTCATCCAGAGCTCCCAGGAGAAGCACCTGCTTCAGGCAAGTCTTGTCCACAGCAGGCAGTTTCTCATAAGGATGGCAGTGATTAACTCAGTCTGGAAAGAGTGCCAACAGCACAATGAAATCAAGTGCTGTGATGGCTCAATTAACCAATGCTCTGAAAATGGAGTTTCTTTATAATGGAGTTGGCCGTTCTGCCTAAAAACTCACCATAAATCACATGCCTATTGGCATGTGCCACATGGTTTATAGCAGTGCTCTGAGAAGCTGGGAGTGGGGAGATGCCCTCATGTGGCTCCCATCTGTCCAGTGTCTATAAACAGGGACAACCCAAGGTTTGGGTCCTTGGGTCCCCCCTTGGCAGTGACCCTGCCCCTGCCTGCTGTCCTTCTGTGGACACAGTATACCTGCCACAGGCCTGGAGAGAAGGTGGCCAGGCCTGACCTCATCATCCACTCATTCCCCCACCCCCTTCTATGGCGTTGCCCACCCTGGCTTGGTGCTGGGACTCCAAAGATGAGCCAGGCATGGCTGCCATCCTCAAAGAGCTCACAGTCTCTTGGCAGCCCCAACACTGACATGGATCCACATAATCCCCTAGAGCTTGGGCAATGCTGAGGCAACACACTGAAGTTTTCCCACCCACTCATGTCTTTAGACAACAGCTGGAACTGACACATGAAACATTGTCCCAGGGAAGAAGGAAATGTCTTCATGTTTTAAGAATAAAGAACAGGTCTGAGTACAGATCTTCCTGAGATGAGTAGCACCAACTGCTTCCAGAAGGAGGAGAGGCTGTCCATGCATCCCTCCCCAGGTAGAGCGTGACACATGCTTGGACAGGGCAGAGGAGCTGGCTGTGCCTGCCATGGAATGACAGCTGCTAAAGCTGTTGGCCACAGCTTTCCTTCTCAAAGAGCCTGTGCTCTTTGGCTGCCCACAGTTTACACAGAAGCTGAATCTGATGTGGCGTTTGCTCAAAATGACCTCTGAGTCCATTCTACACCAGCCATTTCTTACTGAAACACATCCACTCCTTCCCTGGGGAGGAGTGGAGGCGGCTTCCCCTTCCAGCCCACAACAGCCTCCTGCTTTGAGAGGAACGAATGGCCCAGAAGTACCACTCAGAAGCTCAAAGTAATATACTTGATGTGGCCCAGCCAACAGAGAGAGGCAGGACTCAGGCACTAGACCTGCCCAAAGTCACAGAGGTGCAGCCCATGAGCTAAGACACAGCCCCAAAAGCTAAACGCATCTGACCACCTGTCATCATGGTTCAGATCAACATTTGGGATCAAAGGCCTAAAACAAAGTGGGGCTGACCCAGTGTGGTAGAACACAATGAGGACATCAGGAAGTGTTCATACTCCCCCAGCCCAGGTGCATCCATTCCTAAGTGGTCTGCCTGAGGCTCCACGGCATGCATGAGGACTGGGATGTGCAGCTGGGCAGGGAGCAGGGCTCCAGGCTTGGGTAGCCAGTGAACATGGAACCAGAATAGATGCTCAGGAATAAGAACAGAAGTGGAACCAAGCCGACTGAACAGAGATGGGGGTGAGGGTGGGCAAGGGCAACAGACAAGAGCCCATAAGGAGAAGGCACTGGCATCAGCACAGATGCCCAGCAGTCAGCTCAACACACTGCACCTGATTCCAGTCTGCAGCCAGCAGGCGATCCATCTGGAGTATTCAGGCAGGATCGAGACTGGGCTCAGGGAGATGAGGACCTTAGTAATGGGCGGGGAAGGGGCAAGCCACGGGGGACCAGGCAGCAGCAACAGTTGCTATCACCCTAGGGTTCTCTCTCCATGCCCACCCGACTTGTGGAACAGCTGAAGGCACAGGGTCTGATCTAGACCTAGGCTGTTGGGTTTACAGGTTGCTGCCTGCCAGGTCGAGAGAGGGCCCAGCAGGGCTGAATGTGCATTGGGACAACTTTCCAGTGCAGTGTGGTCAGGTTCTCCAGACAGGATACGTGCTCCCATCCCCAATCCCTGAATGCCAACTGTAGTAATTAAACAACTGAGGTCCACCCTACTCCCCACTTCCTGGGGCCTTCTGTTCCCTCATGGGATGCTTCCTTTTGCAGAACGAGGCTCTGTCATGGATCTCTGGTGCCACAGCACTAAGGGAGGAACACGAGGTGGCGGCAGGGCGCGGTGGCTCACACCTGTAATCCCAGCACTTTGGGAGGCCGAGGGGCAGATCACTTCAGGCCAGGAGTTTGAGACCAGCCTGCCCAACATGGCAAAACCTGTCTCTATCAAAAATATATAAATTATCCAGGCATAGTGGTGGGTACCTGTAATCCCACCTACTTGGGTGGCTGAGGTGGGAGAATCGCTTGATCCTGGGAGGTGGAGGCTGCAGTGAGCTGAGATCGTGCCACTGCACTCCAGCCTAGGTGACAAAGTGAGACCCTGTCTCAAAAAACAACAACAACAACAACAACAACAAAAACCAGGTGGCTGGGCACCATAGAAAGGGTAGTCCAAGATCCTCTGGCTGGCTTTGAGTTCCAGCAGCACCCCATGGCGTAGGTTTTGGATTCCCAGCCTGTAAGTGAGTCTATAGCTTGATGACTCTCCCACACTGAGCCTGGACTAGCGCTGTGCCACAGCCAGGGGCTTAGCCTACCCTCCCACACCCATCTGATTTCTCATAACTGTCATATTTGGCTTGAACCCCACCACATTGTCACAGCCTTCAGGAACTGCAGAGCCATAACGACACAGTGGCTGACACTTTGACGAATTACTAAAAGCTCAGCTAATAGGACTAAAGCACTTGCTCTAAGAAAGTCGTTTTATCTATATTTAAGCCCGATATATCCTTGGATAACTCAACTGACAAAAGTACAAACCCATCGAAGGATGGCAGATGAACTGGCAGAATCTATAGATAAAAGAAAGCAGGTCAGCTTGATTCACCACTGCTGTCAGAACATCCTGGAAAGAGTCCAGGCAATTCCAGCGCAGAAGCACAGAGGAGAGAAATGGTAATTACAACTGTGGCATCACTATGTCTCTCAGAAGGAAAAAAATAAAGGCACCTTTCAGATGTTCCCCCATCAAACACGAGGTGCCTACCTACTATGTGCCAGGCACTAGCACACTTCCTTACTGCTCATCAGATCACCAGATCCTGGGGATGCACTATCATCCTACTATCATCCTGCTTGCTTAGGCAGAAAGACCAGTTCCTTCATCTCTGAAGCGGAGGGAGATAACACACTACCCGCCTGATAGGTGTCAGGAAACTCTCCTCTACCAGCCAGGAGAAGCCTGCTCCAACCCGACAAACCAGGAACTGGTGTGCAAATAACTGGGCACCCGCCCCGGCCTACAAAGCCTCCCCAGAGGCGTGAACCTGGGCCAGGTCATTGCCTCTCCTTAGACCTCAGCTGTAAAATGAGGACTTCTGGGGTCCCTTCCTGAGGAAGAAGGGCTGTGGCAACTGGAAGGGAGAACAAGAGGATCCCAGGGTCAAGCCACCTTTATCTGCAGTTGCCAAAGTGCAGAGAAAGGGTAAAAAGCAGTCACTTAGAGAACATGGGCTGAAGTGCCCTGATCTCCTGAAGAGATCGGGAGGCACCAGCAGGCTCTCGTGCCTTCCCTGGGAGAGCTTCCCTGGAGGCTTCCCCACACCTTCTGTTTGTGGAGTGTGGGGAGAAGCCTTTACCCAGGGCCCATTCTATTGCCCAGCCCCTGACTCCCCACTCCCCTGCTTCCTGTTGCATAGGAAGGCTGATCTAGAGGCAAAAGTCAGACTAGACTGCAGGTGGGAGATGAGGCAGCTACTGCAGGAGTCCAGGCAAGACTGTGATAGGACAAGAGTTATGGTCTTAAAACAGCAGGCACGAGTGGGTGACACTTCAAAGGCAGATTCACTTGACAAACTTAAAGAAGGACTCTATGTTTCGCTTTATTAGCCCAAACGATTGGGGAATAAAAATGGAGAGGTGGTTTAGAGGACAAAAAGGGGAATTCAGCTTTAGATACACTGAATTCAGGTGGCAGCAGATAATCCATGTAAAAAATGTACAGCAGGATGAAGACAGAAAACCAGCAGGTCTATTTTTTTTTTTTTTAAAAAGACTTGGTGATACTTCTGCTGGTATCCCTTCTTAATTCTGTTCCTATGATAATGTGGCAAAAATATCATGGGAGACAGAATAACAAAAATATATATGTATTTCAAGAAATACTCCAAAACCACTTAATAAAATTCAACTCCTATGCCTAATAACACCAAAACCCGACTAGATACAATACCCAATGCTGGCAAGGGTGCAACAACAGACACTCTCATACAGGCTGGAAGAACGAACCCTTCTGGAAAACAACCTGACAATATGCATCAAGAGCCATAAAGTGTTAATATCTTGCCCTATAATATTCTAGGAATCTATCCTAAGGACTATTCAAAAGAAAGCAATGGTATGTGAACAACTGAGGATATTTGGTACATGAAGATGCTCATTATCTATAATAGCAAAACATTGGAAGCCACTTAAATATCCAACCACAGGGGGGAAATTAAGAGCATTATAGGCCGTCGGCAGAATTATTATACAGGCATTAAAATGTTAGTTATGAAGACAGTGGTAACAGAGAAATATTTTTCTTCCCCATTTACCATAAGTTTAAATGCAAAAAGAACAGAATATGTTATACAGACATTATAACAATAACTTATGTGTTAAGATGGCAGGATTTTGGGTGCATCTTGGATGAAAGATAAGCAACTGGGAGTATTAAAATCAGCTGAGGGGGTGGTACCTTGGCTCCGTCCACACTGATGATCCGATAGCTGTTCCTTGTGACATCATAGAAGTAGGAAACGGTGACCGCCTGCTTGCTCGCAGGCATCCAGTTCTTCTTGGTGTTGGGGTCAATCTGGAAGACATGCGCTCGGGTGGTGAAGATGGGCTGTTCTCTGCAATAAGAGAGTGGGCGTGTGAGTTGAGAGAACATGACTTAATGTATAATTTATGATTTCTAGGCCACCTACTGCCCCAAAAGATTTTAAATAGCTTATAGGGAAACATACATATGCATGAAGACAATTAAAATAAAAGCAAAGAGAGAAGAAAAAAAGAGACACCAGTGAGTAGTTTTTGCAAACCACATTCCACTTAGCTGTTATCCCGAGACTGCAGGGCAACTGGTGTAATGAACAATTTGCTTAAAAGGCAACTCCTTGTTCAGTGTTTTTGAATCCCTGTCAAATGTCCTATACTTTTTCTGACATCCTGTCGTCATTTTTAGGATTTTGGAACCAATTCACTTTTTAGAATTTTGTGACAAATTTTGGGGGATTCTGCAACAATTTTAGGATTTTCCAATCTATTTGCAGCTTAATGTTATATTTCTATTAAGTACTTCTCAAATTTGCAGTAATTTATGAATGATATAATCTTTTTTTTTTTTTTGGATATGGAGTCTCGCTCTGTTGCCCAAGCTGGAGTGCAGTGGCATGATCTCGGCTCACTGCAATCTCCGCCTCCCGGGTTCAAGCGATTCTCCTGCCTCAGCCTCCTGGGTAGCTGGGATTACAGGCGTGTGCCACTGCGCTCAGCTAATTTTTGTATTTATAGTAGAGACGGGGTTTCACTATGTTGGCCGGGCTGGTCTCGAACTCCTGACCTTGTGATCCGCCTGCCTCGGGCTCCCAAAGTGCTAGGATTATAGGCGTAAGCCACTGCGCCTTTTTTTTTTTTTTTTTTTTTTTAAGAGACAGCGTCTCACTGCTGCCCAGGCTGGAGCGTAGTGATGCAATCATAGCTCACTGCAGCCTGGATCTCTGAGGCTCAAGCAATTCTGCCTCAGCCTCCCAAGTAGCTAGGACTACAGGCACGTGACACCACACTTGGCTAATGTTGCTGGGAGGTGGTGGGGTAGAGACAGGGTCTCTCTGTGCTGCCCAGGCTAGTCTTAAACTCCTGATCTCAAGTGATCCTCCCACATTAGCCTCTCAAAGTGCTGGGATATAATCCCAGCATGAGCCATTATAGGGCATGAACCACTGCACCTGGTAATATGATAGAATTATTTTTTATCTCTGTATCTCTTCAGTCTACTTCTGGAACCATTCAACAACCTGACCAAACCTTCAAATTTGATGTTTCCAACTTATAAACCTTTTGAGTTTTATGTAGAATTCATCAAATCCATCCCTTCTGCTATTCTTGCCTCTATATTGTTGCTTTTTCACTCCACATGCCTAAAGCATTTTATGCGATTCACCAAATTTGCATATTACCTATGTTTCTTTCTGTTGAGTGGGGAATTAGATTTTGACAATACGCATTTAGAAACAAGGCAGATGAATAAAAATTGTAATGGATTTCACTGCATTTTGTATTCTAAGCTATCTACTTCCCAAAGTAATGCAAAATGGCACAGACTTATCACAAAATACATTTATTTTTGAAGAAAGCATCTTTACACAGACTGGCTCAAAAATCCTTTAAGTGTTCAAAATAAGATACAAATAGAAAAAAAGCCATCAACGTGTAAAAATAGTCCCATTGTTGCGGATCACGAGGTCAGGAGATGGAGACCATCCTGGCTAACACGGTGAAGCCCCGTCTCTACTAAAAATACAAAAAATTAGCTGGGCGTGGTGGCGGGCGCCTGTAGTCCCAGCTACTTGGGAGGCTGAGGCAGAAGAATGGCGTGAACCCGGGAGGCAGAGCTTGCAGTGAGCTGAGATCACACCACTGCACTCCAGCCTGGGCGACAGAGCAAGACTCCATCTCAAAAAAAAAAAAAAAAAAAAAAGTCCCATTGTTTATAAAATGCTACAGATTTAATAAGTACTTATTAGAGACACAAAATTAAATCAAAAGGTAACTTAGACAATTTTTTAAATCTTTACAATGTCAAAAGAGATAAAATAAAAGAGACATAGACAAGATACAAAAAAAAAAAAAAAAAAAAAAAAATCAAAGAGAAAAGAATTTGAAGTGTTCCAGTCTCTAGATGGAATGATTTTAGGCGAAGCAGTCTTTGAATCCATCCTGAATGTAGAATACTCATTATTAAAATTTTAAGAATGCTCTTGAGAAACTTTTCCTAGAAAACCAATTTGCCATTTGAGCCTCATATAAGGGCTACTGAGTAACACCAGCAGCATCAACCATCAACTGTGGTTTTGAAGAAATGCAGCAATCTTCTTTATGCCTGTTTCTCCTCAGGCATGCTATTAATGCTGCTTCAATGCAGCTGTTTACAGAGGCCAGCATTCCAGAACAGAGGCTAGCAGCATTCCTTGCTCCCTGAAACTTCCCTTCTAGGTCCCCTGGAGCAGGACAAGTGCCTCTGGGGCTGTGGATTACTAGGGCATTTTTATTCCCTCAAACAGAGACCAAGTTCACCCACACACTCGATGCTAAACCAACACCCTTCCAGCAGCTGGGTGACAGCTGTTAGAAACAAAAGGAAGATTCTCACTGTAATTTCCCGCATCTGCTGTCAAGAGAGGCCAGCCGACAGGGAGTGTGTGCATATCAATGCAAGCCCTCATACCCCGTCCACGTGATATAATCCAGTCTGCAGTCTGGATCACCCAGCTGTGCCACTCTCAGCCCAGCACCATATTTTGCTAATCATCTAAGTACAACACCATAAAGGAAAACACTTCCACGCACAGTATTCTCCTACATATGTGAAAGGAAGGAGCAATTTAAAGGGCAGTAACTACAGAACATTTTTTGAAGAATCAAATTATGCCTCATTGTCAGAGCACTAAATGGGCTGGGCTGGGGGCCCACGGGTTAGAGAAGGCCTTTCTGGGAAGGGACCCAGGCTTTCAGATCTTCCCTCCTATTCCCTACATCAGAAAAGAGGGATTGGGTCTGGGTTTGGGCATGCTTAGACGGGTGTTCCCTAAATCTCCATGACAGGAATTAGCTGGTACACTTACTAAAAATACATGTTCCCAGGCCCCATCCTAGCCCCCCTTGAACCTGGCTCTCCAAGGAAGGGCCCAAGGGGCTCCATTTTTAAGAACTCCAGGTGATTTTTACTTTCAAGGAAGCTGGGGAGACATTCACATTAGATATAATCAGATGATCTAAAAAAGAAAAAAAGAAGTGGCCCCTAGAGCCAGCATCTCTACTCCAGAACAACACTGGTGACTGAATGACACAGGAAGACTCCAGAAAGTTCTCCCACAGCTGTAGAGGGGGCTGGAGGTGGGGCAACAGGGGGACCAAGAACAGGGTCTCTGGATGCAAAGGATGGGGGCAAGGGGCAAGGGGAGGCAGAGCTGTTCTGGTCAGGAAGGAGGGTGGAGATGAGTGCGGCCTGTGGTGGCCCAGCAGTAGCCTTCCGCAAGCACTCTCTGTCCCTGAGGCCTACAGGAGGGAGGAAGTGAGGAAAGCAAAGTGGAGAGATGGAGGGGAAGGCACAGGGAGCCGAGAAGATGGCAGAGCTTCCTGACCAGGCACAGGCAAAGCAGCCGGCTGTCTGCTCGGCATGATCCAAGTGTCAAAGTGAGCAGACAAGAAGGGTTCCATCTCCAAATCTGCCTGCTCAGCTCTGTGGATGGACTGAAGTCATGGTGAGCTGCCCTCGGGACCCCCAAGTAGAAATGCAACGATGTTGGAAGAACACAATGGCTCACCTGGCCACACTCTTGGTCAACATGGTCAGGCCCTCTGCAGGGCAAGTGGCTGCTCCAGTGTGGGGGGAGGCACAGAGACCTGGGAGGGGTACTGCAGGGCATCCTGGCAGCTCCATTCTGAGGTAGTCACCATGGCAGGAAGCTATGGCCCTCCAGAGGCCAAAGACCTGCATTCCTCATCCTCGAGCCCCTGGGCAAACAGGAGGATTGCACGGCCAGTCTGGCAGGAAACTACCCGCCGCTCTGGGATTTCACATGAATAACCAAGTCTGGGGGCACTGGGGAGTTCCATGCTATTCTTCTACAATCCAAAAAGTCTAATGATATTTCCAAAAAAGGCAAAAAAGAAAGGCAAGGAGAAGAAAAGCTCGTAGCTGACCTTTACTGAGTACTTACCATTCTGCTAGGCTCGCTCTCCACTTTGAAACTGCAACAATCCTACAGGGAAGGGGCTGAACAGGTGGGGAAACAGGAACTCAGAGAGGCCAGGTAACCTGACTTGGGTCATGCAGTACATGACAGGTCTGAAATTTGATGTCATTTCTTTTTTTTTTTTTTTTTTTTTTTTTTTAGATGAAGTCTCACTCTGTCGCCCAGGCTGGAGTGCAGTGGCATGATCTTGGCTCACTGCAACCTCCACCTCCTGGGTTTAAGCAATTCTCTGCCTCAGCCTCCCAAGTAGCTGGGATTACAGGCGCCTGCCACCACGCCCGGCTAATTTTTGTATTTTTAGTAGAGACGGGGTTTCACCATCTTGGCCAGGCTGGTCTTGAACTCCTGACCTCATGATCCACGTGCCTCAGCCTCCCAAAGTGTTGGGATTACAGGCGTGAGCCACCGCACCCAGAGATTTGATGTTATTTCTAAGTGACATGAAAACCCTCCCTCTCAGCCATTATGTTATTCTCTCTTCCTATAATAATAGCTGTCTGTAGTAGGCAGCTTCGGATGTGGCTCCCGGTGACCCCCACCTCCTAGTGTTCATGCCCTTATGGAATCCCCTCCTCTTGAGTGTGGGTGAGACCTGTGACTTGCTTTTAACCAACAGAATATGGCAAAGGTGATGGGATGTCATTTGTGTAATTAAGTCACATAGGATTATGACATCTGTCTCCTACCAGACTCTCTCAATAAATTACCTTACTGGTTTTGATGAAGCAAGCTGCCATATTAGGGAGATCCACCTTACAAGGAATTGAGGAAAGACTCCAGCCAACTGCCAGACAGGAACTGAGGCCCTTAGTCCAACTCCCTTGGAGGAATGGAAATTCAGCCAACAACCACATGAGCTTGGAAGCAGATCTTTCCATATGTGAGCCTTCAGATGAGACTCCAACCCTGGTCAACACCTTGATTACAGCCTTGCAAGAGACCCTGAAGCAAAGGGCCCAACTAAGCTATACCAGACTCCAGACACACAGCAATGTGGTTTAAGATGCTATGTATGTGACAGTTTATTACGTAGCAATAGAAGAGACACTGTCCTTCACAGAAAGCTTACTACACACCAAGCAAACCATACATATTCTCATTTAATCCTCCCAACAGGGCTGTGAGTGGGCAGGGCTCACCACACAGAAAATCAAAGGTCACAGGATCACTTCAGGCAAACTGAACAACAAATCTTAACACCTTTATGGGCAAAATCCAAATACAGACCTCACCACAAAATTCAGAAAAGCAGACCCTGACTTTGAAAGAGTCTTCTGCTTCACTTGAGAAAGCAAAAGAGCTAGAAGTAGGACATAGAAGTCATTTCCTCCAGTGTGCAAATCAATATAAATAGAAAGATTTAAGAGAATCAGAACTTTCCAACCTGCGTTTCCTTCCCAGCAGGGAAAAGCTGAAGAGAGTATATCAGAGGACAGAAATTACCTTCATATCCAAATTTATTCTCCTTCCTTTGATGTTCAGTGTTCAGAGAGTAAATTTCAAATATACTCCCATTCCTTCTTCAGTGCTTTAAATAGAAAGCAGATGTTTCCGGATGGCAGAACGCTTCTTTAGACAGACAATATAACCTACCGTTCCTTGCATAGTCTCTTTAGAACTGAATAAACACCAATTGCTGTTCATTGAACACATTCTGGAACCTGACAGTAATTGTTCCCAAGAATAATTAGATACTCTGCGCAACATATGTATGTTTGGAATATGAAAACCACTCGGCAAAGAGGCCACTCCTGCTTTGAACAATTTCTGGCTCCATGTGAAATAATTCTGCAAAGAATTAGCATGACTACTTTTTGCAAAGAAACAAGAGAGAGAAAGAAATGATGTTTTAACTTATAATTCTTCACTTGCAATGTTTAGCTCCACACTTTTTCTGACATAAACCTACAAAACATCAAAATTCTTATTTTTCCTACTTCTATTTGATTTGAATTAAAACAAACCCTTCAGACATTATTTTACAGTATTACAAAGTCTCGTAAGGTACCCTAATTAGTTTGTATCTGTCTTGAGTCTTAAACCCCTCCAAACACCATCTACTACACCAACCGACAGGTCTTCCTCTAGTCCAGATGGGTCACACTCTGCCTGCCCAGCTGCAAAGGCTTCCCTGGCTCTGTCCCCAACAGGACCAGCTCCCAGTGCTTTGCATGAATTACAGGCTGGCCCCTGACCACCTGGCCCTGCCCTCTCACCAGAAGGGCTTCTGCTGCTTTCCTTCTAGAACTTCTGAATCATCTGTACTTTCACACATCCCAGCCAATGCATGTGCCCATCACTGGACCCAACACATCCTCGCTTGACTGTCCCTTCATGTACTGTCATAGCATCTTGTGAAGTCTGATTTGTGCTCTGAAGACACAGGCCCTTGACTGGTCACCCATCACAAGGGACTGGAAGCATGGGCTCATCTGGCCCCTGACCCACACTCTAGGTGGTCAACAGGCTACGCCAGCCAGCAGGGCCAAATCCTCAGAACCCAGAACAGAGAACTGAAGGAAAAAGGAGATGTGGACAGAAATTTTTTCTTGTACATTCTCCCATGCAAAGAATCTAACTTATAAGCATATTGGAGTTCTTTTATACAAAATCCACACAGTAACGTTATTCTTATTTGCAGATAATAGAATTGCACATAGAGAACACCCAAGAAAATCAACTGAAAAAGTGAGTAATCAAAATTCAGTAAGGTGGCTAGGTATAAAATCACTAATAAATAAAATCAGTAGCCTTCCTAAATACACAAACAACCAGATAGAAAATATAACAGATTGTCTGGCCAGGCAAGGTGGTTCATGCCTGTAATCCCAGCACTTTAAGAGGCCAAGGTGGGCGGATCACTTGAGGTCAGGAGTTTGAGACCAGCCTGGCCAACATGGCAAAAAACATCTCTACTAAAAATGTAAAAATTAGCTGGGTGTGGTGGTGGGCACCTGTAATCCCAGCTACTTGGGAGGCTGAGGCAGGAGAATCGCTTGAACCAGGGAGGCGGCGGTTGCAGGGAGCCGAGATTATGCAACCGCACTTCAGCCTGGGCAACACAGTAGGTGAGACTCCGTCTCAAAATAAAAAATATATAATAGATTGCCAAAAATCCCATTTACAGTAGCAACCAAAAGGATACAATTTCTTGGACTCTATTTAGGAAGCATGCAAGATCTATGTTTAGAAAACAAAAGCAAGCCAGGTACAATTGTGTGCCCCTATAGTCCCAGCCACTCAGGAGGCTGAGGCAGGAGTATGGCTTGAGACCAGGCTCTAGTACATACTAGAATTGGGCCTATGAATTTCTAATGCATTCCAGCCTGGGCAACATAGCAAGACCCATTTTTTAAAAAACCCAAATAAATAAATACAATAAGAACAAAAACTTCTGAGGCACACAGAAGAAAACTTTAATAAGACATATTCTTAAATGGGAAAGCCAACACAAAGCTGTCAATTATCCCTAAATTAATATATAAATCTAACATAATAAAAATAGTATTATTTTTAGAACTAGACAGGGTTATTCATTGGAAAACTCTATGTGAGGACAGCCAAAATATTCTGAAAATGAAAAGCAATGAAGAGTTTTAGCCATCTCAGATATTGAAATGTATTATTATAAAGTTATAGCAAACAAGGCAGAAGGTCTTAGCAAATAAGTAGGTAAATAATGGAAGAGCAGAGTCCAGAAATAGAAGCCTAAAGAAGTGAGTGCATGACACAGGCAGTATTGCTCATTAGTGGAGACACAGAAATCCTGTTACAACAATGCACAACTACCTAGGAAGAGTCTGCATCTGCTGGACCTTAGCCAGATGTCTGTCTCCTTGCCTGGTCTGAGCCCCTTCAAGGAGGTCACAGCTGCCCCATTCTATTATTTTCTTCCTGCCCCCAAACTGCCTAATTAACAAACCTGATAAATTAGTGATCTGATAGAAGAAATACTTGTCATAAATCCTCCTAGTCCTCTGACTAGGAATTCCCTTTTTGGGTCACATTTACACCAGGGAATGGATGAGGCAAGTGCCCCTGATGAATGCTGACAGGCTTTATTAATGACACTACCTTATTTCCTAAAGTGTCTGACAGTTTTTAAGGAGCTTTGAACATACATTCTCCTATTGGTCCTCCTGAGATGTGAGTTTGACTAAGTTCTGGGGCTGGGTCACAGGCTGAGGGCTACCCAGAAGAGCCATCAGATCCATTCTCATGTGCTTTGGAAAAGGGTCCCGATTCTCCAAAAGGGCTGGATGGGCCCAGGGCAGTGGGTGAGGACCTGGACAGCCAGGAGGGAGACAGGCAGAGTTGTGGAGAAGCAAAGCTGAGATGGAAAACAAATACAGGCAAAGGGGTGCAGAGGGGGAGGTAAGGCTTCTCTGAGGACGCAGGATAGGTAAACATTATGGCGGCAGGGATGAGTGAAGTGAAGGGGAAGTCTAGGACAGGGACAGAAGAGAAAATAAAACTCACTAGCAACATAGCAATGCCATCCTATGTTCAAACAGCACCCCTGAACCCCTGCACAGAAACCCCTCTCCCACCTCCACACATGTATCTCCCTCCACCTCAGTCCAGAGCCCAGCAAATCTGCTAGGTTTAGCAGATAAGGGAGGAAACAGCTATTCAGGCACCAGAGGTGCACTCAGAGATCAGCAAGGGCCACTGTGTGGCACAGGAAGCGGGTGGCAGGAGATGAGGTCTCAGGGAGGGCCAAAACCAGACAGCCATGGAGCCTGAGCACCAGGCTAAGGACATCAGTCTTTAACTTGGGGCCAGCATCTCCCTAATGTGCTCTGTGGAGCTATTTTCTCTTCCAAATACATTCCAAAAAACATACATGTAGGAAAAACATTAAAAGCATTTGGATAGTCATTCTCATAATTATCTGCTATCACCTTCAAGAAGTGTTCTCAAGCCAAGACTGCCAGGAAATAGCTTGGGGGCTGCATAATACACAGGTATCTGTCGTGTTAGCCACAACACAGGTGTATTCTTGCACTGACGGAGCAGCCACTGCATGGATGGTTACTTTCTATCCACAGTATGCTGTCTATAGAAGGAATCTTGTCTCAGGATTTCAACATATATTTGTGATTTTATTCTGTAGATGGTATGGTTAACATTTATACTATAAAAATTCATCCCACCTGAATCTATCATGAACAAAGGAAGTTTTAAACAAAAAGAGTTTACGATTCACATATGAATTCCACAAGCCAAGAACTGGAAAACATCCAAGTGATTTTTTTTTTTTTTTTTTTTTTTGAGACCGAGTCTCTCTCTGTCACCCAGGCTGTAATGCAGTGGTGCAATCTCGGCTCACTGCAACCTCTGCCTCCCAGGTTCAAGTGATTCTCCTGCCTCAGCTTCCTGAGTAGCTGTGACTACAGGCACCTGCCACCACACCCGGCTAATTTTTGTATTTTTAGTAGAGACAGGGTTTCACCATATTGACCAGGCCGGTTTCAAACTCCTGACCTTGTGATCCGCCCACCTCAGCCTCCCAAAGTGCTGGGATTACAGGCATGAGCCACTGTGCCCAGCCAATATCCAAGTGATTTCTAAAAAACCAGGTGGTATGCTGCCCAAGTCACAGGATTAATGATTTCTGAGACAGTTGAATTCAAGAGAGCACAAAATCTTCCCAAAGGAACAGTTTGTGTTCTTCCTTTTGCTATAACACATCTGTGTGCAAAGATTTTCATATTACACTGTAATGAAACAAATTATGGAAGACGTCATGCCATATCTGGTATGAGGGTATGACTTGGAAACATTATTCTTAATATTGACTAGATACGGTTTTTTTTTAAAGGACTGGAAAAATAATGTTCTCAATTTTAAATACTGAGGGCTTTTATATTCATCTACAATAAAAATGAAGTTAGATATCTACATACTTTGTTCTTAAGCTGAAAATAGTTTTGTTTTATTCTGTTACAAAGCATTCACACACAAATGTGAATAATCTCCCAGCAATTAATTCATCTGTGAGACCATATCTTGCTGTCCACCTAAGAGTCTGTTATATTTTATGATCGGTTGATCTTCCACTAGTGTTTCAAAATGTAAATTGTTCCATAGTGAAATAAATTTAGAAAATGCTGAGCAAAGGAGTGGCACAATCAGAACTACAATTTAGAGGGATCACTGTGGCACTTCTATTGAAGATGGGCTGAAGGGGGAAGAGACCGGAAGCTATTACTGAGGCATTTCGCAATCATCCAGGCACCTGGAGATGAGGGCCTGGCCTAGAGCGGTAGGGACCGAAGGAAGGGAGTGGGTTCCTGAGATTTCACAATGGCGTCGGGACCATTTCCAGTTTCCAGTTCAGCACGTGAAGGGCTTGGAAGTCGCCACTCCATTTTAACAAGTAAAAGGCTGGGTGCGGTGGCTCTCGCCTGTAATCTCAACACCTTGGGAGGCCAAGGTGGGCGGATCACCTGAGGTCGGGAGTTTGAGACCAGTCTGACAAACATGGAGAAACCCTGTCTCTACTAAAAATACAAAAAAATTAGCCAGGCGTGGTGGCACATGCTTGTAATCCCAGCTACTCGGGAGGCTGAGGCAGGAGAATCGCTTGAACTCGGGAGACAGAGAGGTTGCCGTTGGCCGAGATTGCGCCATTGCACTCCAGCCTGGGCAACAAGAGCGAAACTCCTCTAAACACACACACACACACACGGCAACAAGAGCGAAACTCCATCTAAACACACACACACACACACGCCACACACGCCACACCCGCCACACACGCCACACCCGCCACACCCCACATCAAGTAAAAAGCTGAACAAGACTGGGCGCAGTGGCTCACGCCTTGTAATCCCAGCACTTTGCGAGGCCAGGGCGGGCAGATGGCTTGAAGCCAGGAATTCGAGACCAGCTCGCACAACATGGTGAAACCCCATCTCTACTAGAAATAGAAAAATTAGCTGGGGGCTGGGCATGGTGGCTCATGCCTGTAATCCCAACACTTTGGGAGGCCAAGGCAGGCAGATCAGTTGACGCCAGGAGTTCGAGACCAGGCTGGCCAACACAGCAAAACCCCGTTTCTACTAAAAATACAAAAATTAGCCTGGCGTGGTGGCCCACACCTGTAATCTCAGCTACTCGAGAGGCTGAGGTGGGAGGATCGCTTGGGCCCGGGAGGTGGAGGCTGCAGTGAGCCAAGATCACACCACTGCACTCCAGCCTGGGCGACAGAGTGAGACTGGCTCAAAACAAAAAAACAAAAAACACGGAAAAATCAACACCTCTTCTCCGCTCTGTCACAGAAGTGAGGTCACAGGGCAAACCACTGCCCCCAAAATTAGAGAGACAAGCAGGTACTGAGAATAACAACTTACCAGAGCAGAAAGCCATAAGCAGAGACCTCTGTGGAAATGAGTGCCAGGGCAGGAAAACCTAAACCACAATTGGGGAATTGCTGAAGACTCAGTGTGGGGTAGGTCTCAAGAGTTAAAAACTCCAGAGGGATCCAATCATAGGGGGGCCTGCCCACTGTCTTCAGTTTTACTTCCAGGAGTTTTACCAGGTTTTCACAGTGAGCATCAGAGAAAAATCCCCTCGTGCTTGAGGCAGGGGGAGGGGAATGCAGCCATTTTAAAATACACCAGAGCACCTGTTCCTTCCTAACAAGGCCTGCCCTCAGGAGAAACTAATTTACCAGGGCCCAATCAGCTGGGGTACTATCAGCACCCAACTAAGCTAGAGGAAGGGAAATACCCAACTCCAGCCCCCTTCAACCATCCTGTCCTACCTAAGCGGAGAGAAAATAATTGAGAAGCATTGGTAAAGTTCACAGTCCAGGTGCACAAACTCACCTAAAGACTGAGACATAGTCACAGGGCTATGGAATGCTTCCCCTCCCCCGGACCTTATCGCCACATTACTAAAGGCCTATTTATGCAGTTCCCTTCACCCAGGACAGCATGTCTACCTTTCACCAAAAAATTACAAAGCACACCAAAAGTAAAAAAATAAAATAAAAAATAGTTTGAAGAGACTGAACAAGTATGAGAACCTGGAGTCGTAATATGGCAGGCATGTTGGAATTATCAGACCAGGAATTTTTTTAATGATTAATATGCTAAGGGCTTTGATGGAAAAAGTAGACAGCATGCAAGAACAGATGGATAATGTAAGGAGATGGAAATTCTAAGAAAGAATCAAACAGAAATGCTACAGATTAAAAACACTGTAACAGAACGAAGAGTGCCTTTGATGCGTTCATTAGTAGACAGGACAGGGCTGAGGAAAGAACCTTTCTCAGTCTTCAAGGCAGCCTTAAACTGCTTTCGGAAGGCTCAGGGATTGGAAGTTCTGAAACTTTCAAAACTAAAAAGCAAAGAGAAAAGACTGAAAAAAAAAACCCACCAAAAAACAGAATAGCCAAGAACTGTGGGAAAACTGGAAAAGGTATAAGATAGGCATAATAAAAATACTAGAAGGAGAAGAGGGAAAGAAAAATCAGAAGCAACATTTGAAGCAATGACTAAGAATTTCCCCCAAATTAATGTCAGACACCAAACCACAGCTCCAGGAAGCTCAGAGAACACCCTGCAGGATAAATGCCCAGAAAAACTATACCCTAGGCATATCACATTCAAACTTCAGAAAATCAAAAATAAATTTAAAATCTTGAAAAAAGCCAGAGGAAAGAAACACCTTACCTACAAAGGAACAAAGACAAGAATGACATCTAACTTCTCAGAAGCCCTGCAAGTGAGAAGAATGGAGTAAAATACATACTGTTAAGAGAAAAAAGCACGCACCAACCTATAATTTTGTACTCTGAGAAATTATTGTTTAAAAGTGAAGGAGAAATAAGGACTCTGAGATATACAAAAATGGATGCAGTTTGTTGCCAATAGACCTGCCTTACAAGAAATGTTAAGTGTTTCAGAAAGAAGGAAAATGAGATAGGACAGAAACTTGAATCTACATAAAAAAAGAGCATCAGAGAATGAATAAGTGAAGGTAGCATAAAAACTTTTTTGTTATTCTTAATTGATCTAACAGATAACAGTATGATCAAAATAATATATTCGAATATGTATGTATATATATGCTTATATGTAAATGAAATGAATGACAGGATGATATAAGCTATGGGATGGAGGAGTTAGGATTATTTTGTTATTATAAATTACTTGTACTACACATGAAGCAATATAGTGTTATCTGAAAGTGAGCTTGGATTCATTGTAAATGTATACTGCAAACTCTATGGCAGCCAGTAAAAAAGCGTAAAAAAAGAAGTATAATTGATATGCTAAGAAAGGAGAAGAAATAGAATCATATGAAATGCTCAATTACAACTACAAAAGGCAGAAAAAGTGTAGAAGAAAAAATTGGAACAAAGAACATGGGCAACAAATAGAAAACAGTAACAAATATGACAGATATTAATCCAATGATATCAAATCACCTTAAATGTCAATGTTCTAAACACACAAAAGACAGAGATTGTTAGAATGGGTTAAAAAATAAGGCCTGACTACAAGAAATCCACTTTTTTTTTTTTTTTTTTTTGAGATGGAGTTTTGCTCTTGTTGCGCAGGCTGGAGTGCAATGGCTCAATCTCGGCTCACTGCAACCTCCGCCTCCCGGGTTCAAGTGATTCTCCTGCCTCAGCCTCCTGAGTAGCTGGGATTACAGGCATGGGCCACCATGCCCAGCTAATTTTTTGTATTTTTAGTAGGAACGAAGTTTCTCCATGTTGGTCAGGCTGGTCTTGAACTCCCGACCTCAAATGATGTGCCCACCTTGGCTTCCCAAAGTGCTAGGATTACAGGCGTGAGCCACCGCGCGCAGCCACAAGAAACCCACTTTAAATATACAGACACATACAGATTAAAAGCAAAGGGATGGAAAAACATACACTATATAACACTAGTCAAAAGACAGCAGGAGTAGCTCTATCACTTTCAGACAGAGCAGACTTAAGAGCAAGGAAAGTTATAAGAGAGAAAGAGTCATTACCTAATAATAAAGGGGCCAATACTAAAGGAAGACATAACCTTAATGTGTATGTGCCTAACAGCAAAGTGTCAAAATACATGCCAAAACTGACAGAACTACAAGAAAAAAATTAATGAATCCACTACTATAGTTGGAAATACCAACAGCCTTCAGTTAGAGATGGACAGATCCGAGGCTGGGTGCGGTGGCTCACGCCTATAATCCCAGCACTTTGGGAGGCCAAGGCAGATGGATAACTGGAGAGTCGGGAGTTTGAGACTAGGCTGGCCAACATGGTGAAAGTCTGTCTCTACTAAAAATACAAAAAACTAGCTGGGCATGGTGGCGGGTGCGTGCAGTCCCAACTAATCAGGAGGCTGAGGCATGAGAATCGCTTGAACCCAGGAGGCAGAGGTTGTAGCAAGCCAAGACTGTGCCACTGCACTCCAGCCTGGGCGACAGAGCCAGACCCTATCAGAAAGAAAAGAAAAGAGAAGAGGAAAGGAAAGAGAAAGAAAGAGAAGGAAAGAAAGAAAGAGAAAGAAAGAAAGAAAGAAGGAAGGAAGGAGAAAGGAAGGAAAGAAAAAGGAAAGAAAAAGAAAGCAAGAAGGAAGGAAGGAAGGTAAGAGAGAGACAGAAAGGGAGAGAAAGGGAGAAAGGGAGAAAGGGACAGATTCAAAGAAGCAGAAAATCAGTACATAGTTGAACTCAACATCACGACATCAACCAATGGGGTATAACTGGCACCTACAGACTATTGATCCAAGAAGAGTAGATTGCATGTTCTTTTTCAAAGTGACATGGAACATTCAAGATAGACCATATTCTGGGCCATAAAACACACCTCAACAAATTTAGAAGAATAGAAATTATATAATCTCTGTTTTCATACCACAATGGAATTAAACTAGAAATCAATTAATAGGAGTGGCCAAAAAGTAGAAACAACTCAAATGTTCATCAACAGATGAATGGATAACAAAATGTGGTGTATCCGTATAATAGAGTATTATTTGGCAATAAAAAAGAAATAAAATACTGATACAGGCTATAACAAGGATGAACCTTGAAAACATTGTGCTCAGTGAAAGAAGGCAGTCACAAAAGGCCAGACATTCTATGATTCCATTTATATGAAATGTCCAGAATAGGCAAAAAACCTATGAAGACAAAGTAGATGAGTGGCTGTCCAAGCACAGGAAGCCAGGGTAGAGGAAATTGGGAGTGACTGCTAATGGATTCTGACTTTCTTTCAGGGGGAATGAAAATGTTCTATAAAATTAGATTGTGGTGATGGTTCCAAAGTCTCTGATTACAGTAGAAAAAAAATCAATGAATGTATATTTATACATTCATTGTATAATGAATGTATATTATGTGAATTGTATATTATGTGAATTATATCTCAATAAAGCTTTATTAAACTTATAGGAGGCCATTGATTCAGACTGAGCTTCTGCACTCAGTCCCAACAGACCAAACCAAAATGGAGTCACTTATACTAAAGTTCCAGGTGACCATGTCAAAACTAAGTGGTTTATCTGGTCTTTCAAGAAATCAGGACAGAGAATAGCCAAATCCACACACAGGCCAGTTTTATCTGACATGATAAGGAAGCTCCCTCCACTTTAACCTTTACAGGGACAGTAACTTTGAAACAACCCATCTGCTTTTTGTTCTTTCTTGTTTCTGCTTTCTTCAGCCCTTTTCTGTCCATACATACTCAATGTCCACATTGTAGGGTGGAATTCTCTGAATCTCTTCTGATTCTGAGGGCTGCCCAATTCAGTAATTGTTCTGTTAAATTTATTTTGTCTTAAGTTTTTCTTTTAGTCAGCTGTTTTGCTTTTAAAAAAAAAAAAAAAGATCAAACATGGAGGATGAAGGAGAAAAAAGACTCAGTGACTCTAAATTGTCTGGCTTGGGCAACTGAGAGGAGATTTTAGTCATGCTGGGTGTGCCTTGCCTGTGAACCAACTGGAAGAGATGTTGGGAAGTGAGTGGTATTTCTTTTTGGGGTGACTGCAGTGTTAGAAGACAACACCGGGGAGCCCACAGCAGCAGATGAGAAGAAATCACAGTGGATGAAACCACTCAGGGAGGGTCTGCAGAGAGAAAAGAGGAGAGGAAACCAAACCAGGGAGGCACTCATGTCAGGGGCAAGAAAAGGTACTATCTTTGGATGAACACAGGGCCAGGAACACAGTGGGAAAGCCAGGAAAGAGAACTGGAACTCAAAGAAGTTCAAGATCATTCAGGTTGATCGATCATTCCAAAAAACCATTTGGCTATGTTGGAAGTAAATGCTTGGTGCTGCGAAGTGAAAACAGCACTCAGGCAAAAGTTTTCTCAGCAAGGCAATTTACTTCTATAGAAGGGTGCATCTCACAGATGGAGCAATGGCGAGAGCACACTCGACAAGGGAGGGGAAAGGGGTCTTCTTCCTAACGCAGTTAGTCCCTACTGCTGTGTCTTTCCCCTGTTGGCTAGGGTTGGACTGCACAGTCTAAGCTAATTCTGATTGGCTATTTTAAAGAGGACAGCGGTACAAATTGGAGTGGTAGGGTGAGTAGTTTTGGTGGGAGGGATGGTTACAGAACAGGTGACCAAGGATGACTAAGGACAGAGCAGGTGACCAAGGATGACTAAGGACAGAGCAGGTGACCAAGGATGACTAAGGTCAGAGCAGGTAATAGAGGCTAGGAGGGGGTCATTTACTGAAGCTAGGGGCAAGGAGGTGTAAAGAACAAGGAAGTTAAACTTTAAAATGGAGAACAAAGAACCAGAGAGCTGAACATACTGACATATTGGTTCTTTGAAGAGGAACTCAGAACTCATTGTACTTAACAACTTTTCCACTCTTGGATTTTAAAGGAAGTTAACAGGCTAAAACCTTTGAAGAGGAATTTTACTGTATCCTACAGTTACATATCATATTAAAAGCTAACTTGTTTCAGCTGGGTGCAGTGGCTCATGCCTGTAATCCCAACACTTTGGGAGGCCGGGACAGATAGATCACCCGAGGTCAGGAGTTTGAGACCAGCCTGGCCAACATGGTGAAACCCCGTCTCTACTAAAAATACAAATTAGCCAGGCATGGTGGTGTGTGCCTGTAATCTCAGCTACTCAGGAGGCTGAGGCAGGAGAATCGCTTGAACCTGGGAGGTAGAAGTTGCAGTAAGCTGAGATCATGCTACTGCACTCCAGCCTGGGTAACAGAGCAAGACTCTGTCTCAAAAAAAAAAAAAAAGGCTAACTTGTTTCCCTACCTTTACTGAGAAAGGTAAAGAAAGTGATGGACATCTCAAATACACATTAAAAAGATGATACTGCCAGGTGAGGTGTCAAAGCCCCCACATTGTAAAGTGGTTGACTCATGGGTTGGTAAGAATTTACTGACAACCATATAGGCTTGAAGAAGTTTTATTAGAAAGAAGGAACGCTGCCGAGGAGTCCAGTGGGGTGAGTCGGTGAGAGGACTGAGCACCTCATGGTGGATTTTTCCCTAGGGGTATTTATGGACCTTAAGGCAGGAGCTTGAGGGTAATTTGGACCATACTAGCCATGTAGGTCATGATAAATGATTACATCTGTAGTAATTCTGGTGCCTTAATGTCAGCAAGGGTTGCACAGTACGTTTTGGCATGGCATTCTGGAGATGTATAGAAATCCTAGTGACTTATAAATTTTGGGGGAAAGAAATCTGGAACCAGATGCCTGCTTTAGATAATAGGGAAGTGCAATTACTTCTGATTTCCCAGATAAGGAGTTTGCCTCGGAAGGCGTGTTTGATGGTCACCAGGTGGTCTTTGCTCCCTTCTAAATTCCTCAGATGGGAGTTTTTGTCTCCGGGGCCTGTTCAATGGTCACCAGGTGATTTTTGTTCTCCTCAGAAACATTCTTCATTTTGTCTCAGCAACGTAACAGTGCCTAGTTTCAAGTCTGGTTTCTGTCAGGACTCTTTCTGTCAGGGTCAAAGTTAAACAAGAGGAAGGCTGCTCCACAAAACTTTTCTGTTTCTCTTCTTAAGGAGTAAGGGAGGAAGTGGTTCAGGGCTAAGTCCCTTCAGTCTGTGTGAGGTAGGGACATTAATATAACCACCTCAAGGGTTTGTTAAGATTAAATGTGATAACATGTGCAAAGTGCCTTTTTGCTATTAATAGCAGACTGTTAAAGGAATGTTATGTTGATTATAGGTGTAAGACGCCACTGCAGGGAAGAGAATCCCTTTGCCACCTTAGACAGCTCAACCCGCCCATAGAGAATCTAGCTCTCTCTCCTTATTACCATCAGCAAATTAAACAAAGAAATCTTCAAAAAGAATAACTGTGCTTTTATAACTTAAGAAAATTGTTCAAAGTTTAAAAACTTAGAAGTCTAGGACTTGTTTTTTTCCTTTACTTGCAAATTAGTTCTAGTTTTGGCAAACTGGTTTTATGGTTCCCAGGTACCTACCCTTTCAGGTTTCCAGGTAGCAGCAAGAAGTACCCTAGTACCACTTCTAGAAGCCAGTCGTTGTAAATGTACGGCTACCACTCTGAATTTAAGTTTAGGAAAAAAAAGATGTTTTTATTTTCCTAGGAATCACTTTAGTTTAAAATTAGATTGCATGGTGTAAAGAGCTGGTAACTTGCCAAGTCAATTACAAAAAGTGTAAAGCATAAAACCAAAGGTGCAGACATACCTCAAAAGAGTGTTTATGTTTTCATTTACACTATCAGTTGGTCTCTCAGGCTAATGGCTATATGTGTGTGTTCCAATAAAACTTTATTTACAAAAACAGTTGGCAAGTATAGAGTTGCCAGATTTGGCAGATAAAAAGACAGGACTTTCAGCTAAATTTAAATTTCATGGCCGGGTGAGGTGGTTCACACCTGTAATTCCAGCACTTTGGGAGGCCGAGACAGGACCTCACCTGAGGTCAGGAGTTCGAGACCAGACTGGTCAACATGGTTAAACCCCCATCTCTACAAAAGTACAAAAATTAGCTAGGTGTGGTGGCAAGTACCTGTAATCCCAGCCACTTGGGAGGCTGAGGCAGGAGAATCGCTTGAACCCAGGAGGCGGAGGTTGCAGTGAGCCAAGATCGCACCACTGCACTCCAGCCTGGGCAACAGAGTGAAATGAAACTCTGTCCCAAAAAAATAAATAAATGAATTTAAATTTCACATAAAAAATGAATAATTTTTAAAGTTATTTGTATTGAGATATAATGTGGACACCATAAAATCTACCTTTTTAAAGTCCCCAATTCAGTGGCTTTTTATTCACAGAATTGTGTAACCATCACCACTACTTAATTTCAGGGCATTTTCAGAGCACCCCTCAAACCCCGTACTCATTAGCAATCATTCTCCTCTTCCCCCAGCCCCTAGCAACCACTAACTTACTTTCTGTCTCTCGGAATTTGCCTGTTTCAGGCATTTCATATAAATTGAATCAAACAATATGTGGCTTTTTATATCTAGCTTTTCTTTTCAGTGCGCGTAATATTTCTGAGGTTGATCCATGTCAATATATATCAGTGTTTCATTCTTTTTATGGCTGTATTATAGCCCACTGTATGGATATATCACTTTTTTTTTAATCCATTCTTCATCTGATGGACATTAGGGTTGTTTCCATCTTTTGGCTATTTGACAAATAATGCTGCTATGAATATCCATATACTATAATTATGTGGACATATGTTTTCTTGGCTCTTGGGTATATATACCTAGGAGTGGCATTGTTAAGTCATAGGATAACTCTATGTTTAGCTTTTGAGGAACCGTCAGGCTGGCTTCCAAAGCAGCTGCGCCATTTATGTTCCCACCAGCAATGTATAAGCGTTCCAATTTGTGCACATTCTCACCAACACTTGTTATTGTCTGTCTTTTTGATATAGCCATCCTACTGGGTGTGAAGTGAAGGATGACAGATACTGGGCACATCTCTAAAGGAACAACCGTGTACCTATCTGAAGGCAGCCTATACCCTAAGTAGGCGGACTGTGCGTGTGACTGTTCTGGGCCCCAAATGACTTCCTTGGGTTGCAGCTGCCCAAGGAGGGAACCTCACACACTAGGTTACCTATTTCAGGGTCTCTTATTAACAGGAAAATTTTAAATAATGCTCTTAGAAATACTGAAAACACAGAAAACTGGGGTGTAGAGAGACAAAAGGGAGTCAGGTAACAGTAAAGCAAATGGTTTTTATGCAGTGCAGCCTTGGAAGTTACAAGCAAACCTGCAGATAGTGGGCAGGCCATATTTCAAAGACGATGAACATGTCATACTGGACTCTGCTATTCACTCCTTGTATGAAGTGCCACGATGGAGTTAAAGCTCAGCATCCCTGTGCCCTGGAGAGGGTGGTTATAGCAGCCACCAGTGCCCAAGGAGAACATCTACTTTTCTTACTTTGCCTCCAGGTTAGTCTGATTTTTTTTTTTTTAACAGCAAACATTGCCTGATATAGTCTGATCATCTTGAAGAAGCCTGAGCTACATGGAGAGGGGAGCTCCAGATCCTTCTAGAACTTCTCTTCTGCATCTGGAAACCCCATGCAGTTCCTAACCAATGGTGCCTGCCAGCAGGGCCTGAGAGTCTGACCACCTACGGCCTACGGCCCAGGGCACACAGCCTGCCTCCCCCTATTTCTGCTATTGTTCTTGCTTCTGTAATTTCATCCCAACAGCAGCACTCTATCAGGCCATCTTCCTGAAAGCAACACAAACCCCTGCTTAGAAGAGTAAACTATTGACGGTAGACAGCAGATCACACAGTCAAGCTTTGCATGCCTTAGGAAATGTTCTTGCTGCAGTCCCTCCATCCTGGACCCTTCCTCCAGAATCCCCCACTGCCAGTCCCTCATCCTGGCTCCCTGGGAATTCTCAGGTGCCATCTCTTTTCTGGTCATTTATTTAAAACGTGTACAGGGCTGTGGAAAACTGGTGCTTCCTCAAAAAGTTAAATACAGCATTTCCACGTGGCCCTGCAATTCTTCTAGGTATATACCCAAAAGCATTGAAAGCAGACCCAAACAGCTACTTGTATGCCCAGGTTCAAAGCAGCATTATTCACAACAGCCACAAAGTAGAAACGACCCAAAGTCTATCAACAGATAAATGGATAAACAAAATGTGGCATACACATAGAATCGAATAGCCTTAAAAAGGAATGAAAGTCGGCCAGGCGCGGTGGCTTATGCCTGTAATCCCAGCACTTTGGGAGGCTGAGCCGGGCAGATCACGAGGTCAGGAGATCGAGACCATCCTGGCTAACACGGTGAAACCCCATCTCTACTAAAAATACACACACACACACACACACACAAAATTAGCCAGGCATGGTGGTGGGCACCTGTAGTCCCAGCTACTTGGGAGGCTGAGGCAGGACAACAGCGTGAACCAGAAAGGCAGAGCTTGCAGTGAGCCAAGATCATGCCACTGCACTCCAGCCTGGGTGGCAGAGTGAGACTCCATCTTTAAAAAAAAAAAAAAAAAAAAAAAAGTCCACTATATGCTACAACATGGATGAACTTTGGAAATATGCTAAGTGAAATAAACCAGTCACAAAATAAATATTCTATGAGTCCACTTATATGAATCAAATTGTCAAATTCATAGAGACAGAAAGTAGAACAGTGATTACCAGTGGCTGGGGGAGGAGGGAATGGGGAGTTATTGCTTAATGGGTTCAGAGTTTCTGTTTGGGATGATGAAAAGTTCTGGAAATGGAGAGTAGTGATGGCTACACGACATTGTGAATATGCTTAATGCCACTGAACTGTACACTTACAAATGATTTAGGTGGTACATTTTATGTGTGTTTTACTAAACAACAACAAACTGTGCTGGGAGCAACTCCTGGTGAGGTCGGGGATGGCTTCACAGAGATAATGACAGGGCTGAGTCCTTAGGAGGACAAAGGGAGGAAGAGCAACTGTGAAGAACAGCTCAATGGCACCAAAGAGAAACCTGCAAAGGGTGTGCATTTAAAGGACAGACGGAGGTGGGCACAGTGGCTCACACCTGTAATCTTAGCACCTTGGGAAGCCGAAGTGGGAGGAATGCTTGAGGCCAAGAGTTTGAGATCAGCCTGAGCAACATAACGTGACAAAAAATACAAAAACTAGCTGGGTGTGATGGTGTGTGCCTGTAGTCCCAGCTACTGGGGAGGCTGAGGCAGGAGGATCACTTGAGCCCAGGAATTCGAGGCTCAATTGAAAATTTTTTCAATTTTTTTAAATGAAAAAAAAAAATCAACTGCTGAAAGAATTCTGGAGATAGTGATGATGGTTGTAGAACAATGTGAATGCACTTAATGCCCTGAACTCTACACATGTAACATGGCTAAAATGGTAATGTTTATGTTATCATAATATTATGTTATATAAATTTTGCCATAATTTTTTTAAAAGACTGGAAAAAAACCCCACTGTCTGCCTCTTCCACACCACTGTTGGAGTACTATACCTTGATAGAATTCGCTGGGAGGCAATTTATCATCACACATCAAAAGCCTCAGAACTGCCAGGTGCAGTGGCTCATGCCTATAATCCAGGCACTTTGGGAGGCTGAGAGGAGTGGATCACTTGAGCCTAGGAGTTGAAGACCAGCCTGGGCAACACAGGGAGACCCCTTTGCTACAAAAAACAAACAAACAAAAAAACAAAATTTGCCGGGCATGGTGGCACGTGCCTGTAGTCCCAGCTGTTGGGAGGCTAACATGGGAGGATTGCCTAGGCCTGGGAGGTCAAGGCTGCAGTGAGCTGCCCTGTCTCAAATAAATAGATAAATAAAGCCTTAGAACTGCATACTCCTCAACCTAACAATTTCACTTCTTGGAATCTATTCAAAAGTGATAAATAAGGATATACAAAGATACTTATGCCAAAGGATAGTCACTGAAGAGCTGCTTATTAAAAACAAAAACAAACAAACAAAAATAAACCTGTAAATAAACTAAATGCCCCAAAGTTGAGGACTGGTTAAATTAAGTATGATATATCCGTGCGAAAAGTACCACTTGGCCTTTCAAAATTATAAGTAAATATTTGCTCACATGGAAAGATGGTCTTCTTTTCTTTATGTATTCTGATTTATTCTATACTTCACTGTTACAAAATAAAGAGACCACCCAGTGTTGCTGAGTCCCAGCCTAGCTACAACTTTCTGTCCCCTTCCCTACCAAATAGAATTAGCCAGACCTTGAAGGACTTGTCACTTGAAACTTCTTGCCTCAGAGGAAACAAAATAATGGGGGGAAACAAAGAATTCATGGGTTCCAGAATTCCAAAAATATTCAGCCAACACTCGGAGTGTGGAGTGAAAAGAGCGAGCTGCTAAACAGCACCATCCTCTGCTCCCATTCTTATAAATATGTGTACAAATATATATTAACTTAACAAATATTTAATCCACAACTATAAAGGAGAGCTGTGCTGGGTGCCAAGAATATCCCAGGAAACAAGACAGCCATGGCCTCAGAATCCAGGGAGGTTGGTACCTGTCTGTCTGAGCACCTGTGTGTACATGGGATGGGGTACAAAACAGTGACCCTAAAGCGAGGGTCTTCCGACAGGATTGAGAATAGGTCTATTGCATGCATGTGATGTGCGGACAGCCTTGCTGCAATGAGAAGTCTTATCCAGGCAAGAGAGAGGCCAGTGTCTCTTGCTTCCCAATCTAAAGGTCAAGTGCAGACCCCGCTGGACCAAACAGAACAGGTGTGAGGGCGCTCCAAACACCAGGGTCGGCAGAGGGGGAGAGGTTAAGTACTCTCAAGAGCTTTAGATGGCAAAGGGACAAAGATGACACAAGCTGGATGGGGACTTGGCACTAAGAGAGCTGAGCCCTGAGTTGCCAGCTGCTTGGCCCAAAGTATGGGCTGCTCTGGAAAGAGCCAGAGCCCTCATTTTTTTTTTTTTTTTTTTTTTTTTTTGAGACGGAGTCTCACTCTGTTGCCAGACTGGAGTGCAATGGCGCGATCTCGGGTTACTGCAACCTCCACCCCCTGGGTTCAAGTGATTATCCTGCCTCAACCTCCCGAGTAGCTGGGATTACAGGCGCGCGCCACCACGTCCAGCTAATTTTTGTATTTTTAGTAGAGACGGGGTTTCACCATGTTGATCGAGGATGGCCTCGATCTCTTGACCTTGTGATTCGCCTGCCTCGGCCTCCCAAAGTGCTGGGATTACAGGTGTGAGCCACCACACCCAGCCCAGAGCCCTCATTTTACAATTTTTGTTTTTTTCTAACTCACAGTTAACCCACTGAACAAGAAGTACCCATTTCTGATTTGCGTTTTCCCTATAAATCCCATTATTGAAAGAGTTTGCCCTTCTAGGCAGAATTTATGAAAAAGTAATTTATTTCCTCATTTCATTGCTCTAAGAAGTCACATATAACCGCCAAACGGTTTTCTAATCTGCAGGATATCACCAAGGTGGCCTCAAGAATTGATAGGATTCCAGCCACAAGTGAAGGTATGTTACCAGCTCGAGCAGGCTGAGAGCAGAACAGCTGCCCTTTATCTTGGGGAAATAGCACAGGCACCTGTCCCTCCTCTCCCAGGGCCCCAGGGGGAATTGCTGGAACAGCCCTTTCCTTCGCACCCAAGGACATGGCACATGATACCAAAGACACATGCAGGAAGGTGCAAGTGGGGAAGATCCGCCCCCGTGGGGACAGCAGCAAACCCCAGTGTATGTGAGAGGGAGAAGTTACGTGTTTAGAATATTATGAGATTGAGGCATTTAAGGGAAGTCTTCAAGGAAGGAAAACTAGTTAAGAAGAATAAACCTATTGTTCTACAGCCATGGTGAGCTTGCTGTAAACACTTGGAAACAGTGTGCCTCCCACCAGCCTTTCATATGCTGCAGGCCTATGCACACAGTAGGCCCAAAATACTTGCTAAACTAGATTATTTGGCTTTAAAATTATATCACATGTGCCCAGCAAGGCAAAACTCATCTCTATTATTTCCCACAATGTCAAGGGCAAAAGTGAAATCAACCTCATTTGGTCTAAGACAGGTGTGGGGGCCCCAAATCCTTATAGTTTAGGGGCGACACTGCTGCTGAGACCAGAGCCCTGCAGGACTGGGTCAGCCTGCTCCTCAGCTGGACCATCTACTCCGAGGAGCAGCTCGGAGCAGGATCTGGAGCAAATGGCCCAGAGGTAACTAGGGACTAAGAGCAGGCAGCATTGCCCGAGCCGCATTACACACTCATCAAAGTCCCAGTGTCTACTCTCATAAGAATCCTTCAAAAATCTAACACTTGACCCTAGGGACACAGAGATACATAGACGCCATCCCTCCCGGACAGCACTCACTGGCAGTGACTCAGGATGAGTACTGGGTGCAGAAACTCCAGCACCTGAGGGTACAGATACTCAGGCCATGGTGCTCTGGGGTTCAGGTGTCACAGCCAGAGGTCTTTGCCAGGGATCCTCTAGAGCAGGCAGATGCTATTCTCAGGACAGTGTGATCATGTTGGGACAGTGCCCACGGGACAGGATACCACAGTGCTCAGATTTCTCTCCTACCAGGGCCTCATTTCCGTGTCCTACTTGAGTATCAGGCCCCACCTCAGCAGGTGAGGCTGGGTGGTCTGGTGGGGGCTCATTCCCTTAGTTCTTCTCCATGGGGTTTCCCCTCCACACTCACCTCCACAGCTTTGAGGACATGTCTATGTGATGACACCTGAATGTGTACCTCCAGCCCAGGTGTCTCTCCTGAACCCCATGCTTGCACCTTACCTCCCTGCACCCCTATTTCAGTGACTCACACCACTGGATCTGTCACTATGGCAGAAACCTGGGAATCTCACACCCAGCACACAGCAGGAACATCTCCCTCGCTGTCCTCTCCTCAGCAGCCCAGGCTGTCAGCCTCCTACCTAGTAGTGTCCTCCAATGGGCCACAGGTGTGTTGAACTCGGCCCCGTAAATGGCTGTGCAGGGTACAACTCTGAGTGTCAATCATGAAAGACGTGCAGACTCATTACATCAACTGCCTGGCAGATCACAGATTTCCAGAAGGTGTCTTAAAGAAGCGTTTTGTTCTAATTTGTACAAAGATGTCACTTGTCCTGGGAAGAAGTAGCCTGCTGAGAAGGGGATCTCAACCCTCAGGGTGCAGAGCAGGGCCTGGACCACAGGAGTCCCAGGGCTGGGCACTGTTTTGTCCATTTGCCTAGGTGCCGTAAACATATTTTCCATGTGTCCGTGACACTAAAAAGATTGGGAAACACTGACCTAGATTACACCAATAGCCCCTCTGTGCTTCTGGATCTCTTCTGTTGGCAAAAACAAGCTCAGGTCTCTCTCATTTATACCAGACATGTAAGTTAGCATGCCTGCTCTACCCAACACCCCTCTCTGCCTTCAGGCCTTACTCAGGGAAGTCACAACGGGTTGCTCGTCCATACAGGATCAAGGACAGGTTGGCCTGTTGGCCAGACGCCCAGCGCAAACAGCTCAGCCCAGTGAGGGAGAGTCATTAGGTAAGCCATCAACCACCTCCCTGCAGAATTCAGTCATCATTCTTGCATGTGGAGTCCCTTCTCATACATAATCATACATTACTAGTATAATAATTCAATTATCCAACTCTCCCAACAAAGAGGCTTCACGGATCAAACTGACCTCAGGTTCGAGCATTATTTACAAAAAGGTCAACCAGAAATTAATTGGAACATCCAGTACCAGGAAGAATCAAGTCAATCAATTAACACAATAGAGTACTATGTAACCCTTTTAAAAAAGAACATTCTTATGACTATATAAATATTGTTCCCTGCAGAGGCAAAAAATGTGCCAGGATTATAGTTCTTTCTGTACAGTTCCAATGTCAACAGCAGAGTGCTACTCACAGGAAAACATTCCTAGTATCAAGGTCAGAGAGAAGCCTCTCCTTTCTAGCACTCTCCCAGTTGTTCAAAAGCAGGCAGTATCTTTGGTGCACTTCATATTTGAAACATGACATGCTTGTGATAATTTTTAATTTTTGTGATGTTTTCCTATTGCCTTCTCTATCGAGGAAAGAAACACAGCCCGTCTTCCCATAACCCTAGTATCTTCCAGCTTGTTCACTCTGTCCATTGTCTGGAATCTGCTCCAGTCTCTGTCCTCAAGATATTATTCTTGGAGCCAGTAACTTCCACGTGTAATTTGGAGTGAATGCTTCTGAGGCCCATTCATAGCCATCTGTCCAGAAGTTCTTCTCACCGGACTCCCAGGAGCCATCAATTCTTTTTGCCCACTTCCCCCCACCATGACCTCCTTCATAGTCTTCGCCATTGTTTTGCTGTTGTAGATCCTCAAGATGAGCGGGAGGTCAACTTTAAGTCCTTGCACATCAGGAATGGCCTTTACTTTCCCCCTTGTACTTGATTGGTTTTGGCTGGATGTATCCTAGGGCTGCTGTATCAAATTCCCACAAACTTGGGGGCTTACATGACAGGAATTTATTCTCTCACAGCTCTGGAGGGCAGAAATCCGCAGTCAGTTGACTGGGCTGAAACCAAGGTGTCGCCAGGGCCATGCTGCCTCCAGAGGCTCTAGGGTTGGAAGCTCTAAGGAAGCATCCATTGCCCCACCTTCCCCAGCTTCTAGAGCTGTGTTCCTTGGCTCATGGCCTCCTCCTCCATCTTCAAAGCCTGCAGGAAAGCATCTTCAAAGCTCTCTGCAGAGATCCTCACATCCTCTTCTCTCTTCTGTGTGTAGTAAAATCTCCCTCTGCTACTCTCTTCAGAACACTTGTGATTACACTGGGCCCTGGATAATGCAGGATAACCTCCCCATCTCAAAGTCCTTAACTTATTATATCTGCAAAGACCCTTTAACATATACAGTAACATAGGTTCGGAAATGAGCATCTGATATATCTATGGGAGACATTTTTTAGCCTACCACACTGGGCGTAAAACAATCTTTTTTTTTTTTAAGACACAAAGTCTTACTATGTTGCCCAGGCTAGATTCAAATTCTTGGGCTCAAGCAATCCTCTTACTTCAGCCTCCCTAGGAGCTGCGACTACCACAGCACTCAGCTTAAAACAATTGTTTTAAATGGCTTTTAAAAAAATGATTTTCAGACGGGCATGGTGGCTCACACTTGTAATCCCAGCACTTTGGGAGGCCAAGGTGGGCAGATCACCTGAGGTCAGAAGTTCAAGACCAGGCTGGCCAACATGGGGAAACCCCATCTCTACAAAAAATACAAAAAATTAACCAGGTGTGGTGGCGCACACCTCTAATCCCAGCTAGCTGAGGCACGAAAATCACTTGAACCCGGGAGGCGGAGGTTGCAGTGAGCCAAGATTGCACCACTGCACTCCAGCCTGGAGGACAGAGTGAGACTCCATCTCAAAAAAAACAGGTTTTCCCTCATGTGCCACTGTGCAGGCCTTGCTCCACTCTTCTCCTGTCATCTTATCTGATGAGAAGCTGCTTCTGCTGACTCCTCCTCCTCTTCCGGACTCCTTGGTGCTGGAGCACGTCACACTTTCCCCCTTTCCCCACGCTGATCTGAGCTGATACCATGCTTCCAAATACCATCCACCTACCCTGGATGCACGCCAGACCAAGGAAGACTTTATTCTAGAATGCCAACATCCACACTCCCAGTCTTGGCTCTGCCAGTGGAGTCCACTCGTCCCCCATCCCGCTGATATGCACAGTGTCCCTGTGGCAGGAGTATCACCTAGTATCACCTGAGACTTCCAATTAAAGCCCCAGCTTCAGCGCCACTTCTCACTCCTGCCCTTGCTGGACCTGCAGACTCGGTTCAGAGGGTCTCTGGGGTTGTGCAGGGCAGACTGGTCAGCTACCCCAACTCCCTGTGGCCCCTCCACTCAGACTCTGGGCTCTGGTCTCCTCTGTGCTATATTTCTGACACTGCCTTTCCTCCACTAGCTTTCTATGGTCCAGAAATTTATTGTAATCTCTCAACTACTGATAATTCCCTCCCATTCATTTTGCTGTCCTGGGATTATACTTTTCATAATCTCCTTATTATCATTTTAATGGGTTCTGGGGAGAGAAGGTATAAATAAGCACAAGTGCTGAATCCTCCATCTTGAACATTAAGTTAATCTCATTCATTTTTCAGTTATAACTTGCATATGCTTAAAAGATAACAGATATTCTATTCTAAGCTCCTTGTCCAAGGGCTCCTATTGGTGGGAGATTGGAGGTGGGCTTGGCACATTCAGATTTACATCCCAGCTTGTCACACCCACCCCACCTCCAACACTGAAAGACCTTCCTTGTATGAGCACCACTGCCCCTGACACAGATCTGCCAGGACACTTTAAGGAACTGGCAAACATATGTGGGGTTTCCTCTTTCCAGGATTTGTTTTAAAGCAAATGAGTTCCATGGCCTTCCCTATAATGCCAGACTACAGGCATTGAGGCATTAAGAGAATGCACAACTCTAAATCAAGAACGCTTTTTGCAGGTTCTATCAGCCCAAGAGAACCTTTTTACTCAAAAGTAAAGCCTGCATGATACCTCCCTGCTTTACAAAGGCTCAAGTTTAAAAATAAACATGGGCATTTGAAGGAGCACAAAAATAGTTTGTGTCCACAGCTTTACAGAGCCCAGCGGCACTAGGTATATGCTGGCTCGGAAGAAGCCGAGAGAGGCCACATTCAATAGAAAGTTAGCCCTTGTGAACCTCAAACAAGTGAGACACAAGTGAAGGGAGCCTTTTTTTATGCTTGATTCCCTTGTACTACACAGGGCCAACTGCACTCCATTCAAACCAACCACAGGTGTCCGCCTGTCCAGCTATTCATAAACAGGTTGTGAAGGCAGCCTTCTGAGCCAAAATCCAAGTCCTCACTCAGCCTTTGTCTCCACCTAACTTTGTCATCTCCTCCCTATCAATCCCTGCACCCAACCTACAGGCTTAACAGACGTCCCTGCTCACCCCATACCTGTGCTTTCCGAGGAGCTGTGCCTTCCTCCAGAATGCCCCCTGCTCATGTCACCACTGCACTGAGCCCACCATCCCCAGGTCAGAATCCTACCACCCTTCAGGGCAAAGTGCAAATTGGTCACCTCTTCCATCAGAGGCACCTGGCTCCAACACCAGACTGGGTTCTCTCCCTGGATACCAGCTCTCTCTATACCTCACTCGTGGCCCTCATATGTTATTCAGGCTCATCTTTGGGTAGCTAGAGATGTGTTCCCCCCAAATTGGGCTGCAAGTCCCCTTGGGTAGGGATCAGGTTTTCATTTCTGGGGCCCCTGTAGTGCCTTGATAAAAGAGGTGCTTGGGCCAGGTGCAGTGGCTCACACCTATAATCCCAACACTTTGGGAGGCTGAGGCAGGGGCATCACCTGAGGTCAGGAGTTCGAGACCAGCCTGGCCAACATGGTGAAACCCCATCTCTACTAAAAATACAAAAAATTAGAGGGGTCTGGTGACACGTGCCTGCAGTCCCAGCTACTCAGGAGGCTGAGGCATGAGAATTGCTTGAACCTGGGAGGTGGAGGTTGCAGTGAGCTGAGATCACGCCATTGCACTCCAGCTTGAGTGACAGAGCAAGAGTCCGTCTCAAAAAAAAAAAAAAAAAAAAAAGGTGCTTGATGTTGTGGCCAGAGGCTTTGAGTGAACCCCAGTCTCAGAGGGCTCAGAGTGACCAGCTCCTGCCTAGTGGGACCCCGTGTAATTCCAAAAAGCAAACAGCAGCTCTTTGTTGGACAGTACAGGGAGCTGAGAACATGCTCTACAGCAGAACCGCTAGATAATGTTTTCCTCCCATGCACGCATGCAAGTGTGCACATACCCACCCACACTCACGCAGGGTATGCTGAGGTACACTGACCCTCTCGGCTCCTGGCAGGGCCTGACAGCTGGAACCCTGGCTTATGGTTGATCTTACCATCAACCTCCTTCATTTTCCCCAGTCGGTTGTACAAGTGACCCTTCCCAATGCGCCCTGCCTGGTCTGAAAGAGGCTGTAAAGCACAGCTGTACCAGGGTAAATTTAAGGGTCATGACTACATCTTATGTGCCGTGTCTCAGCCAGAATTGAGACAGAGCTTGGCACCCAGGAAATGTGTCAACAAAGAGGTGAGAGAGAGGGGTGCAGACATAGAGAGATAGAGAAAGAGAGAACAAGAGGTGATGGTAGCAAGCGCTCAGTAAAGTTCCTTGTACACTTCTTTGGGTTTGGAAAGAAAATGTACGGAGTATTGGTAGGTCTTCAGCACACAGAAGTAAGCAGCTAACAGAAGACCGGCACATTCTCCCGTCACTCTGGAGTGCTTTGGCTGCTGTGTGGGTAACGGGTTAAGATCAATCAGATGTGGGGCTATGGTACTGGATCTTCTAGAGTTTATTCTCCCTTTGGAAAAGGTTCAATGCTTGACTTTTAGTAAAATGAGGCTGCCAGCAGGTGTCTAGACAGCTGGGGCCCATGTGTGCTGGCCCTTTTTTTTTTTTTTTTTTGAGTCTGGCCCCAGAACAGCCCCTGCTTGTTCCCATGCACCAGGGACATGTCACTTGTCTTCTCCAAAGGGCCACATGGCTTGTGTGTGTAGACTTCTCCCGACTTCACTTTTATCTTCTTCAAGCTTCCATCCTCAGATTGACATGTTTCCATGCACATTTACATCTTAGGGCTTCAGGGCAATTCACAGTCTGCTCCTAAGAGATCTGTTTTCTAAACAGAAAATGCCTTTCCATGGTCATACGGCAATGCTTGCTAAGATCCGCTCCCCGCAATCTCAGCAGAACCTTGGAAAAGGTACTTCCTGGAGGTTCTAGTGCTTATTGATCACCTGTTGTGGGCTGGGCATCATGCTGGGCACTGACATACATCTCACCCAATTTTCCCAACAACCTTGAGAAATCGGCATCTATACTTTGTTTCACAGAGGAAAACAGAAAGGAAAAAAAGATTAAGTAACTTGTCCAAAGCCACACATAGCTACTCAGTGACAGTCACCTAAGCCCAACGTGATGCTCCAGGGTCCCTTTACTTTGTTCCATTGTGCATATCATCAGTTATTTCCCACACCTTTGTTCTACCCACTCTTCTCCCAGACCACCTCAGCCCTTTTCCTCTCCCCCCTACCACTATGTTTAGGCTGAAGCCCTTGAGGTGCTCAGCTGATCTTGGGGTAAACAGGTTCATCCTTATCCATCCCTTACCAAAGCTGTCATCTCAGGCCTTAAGGAATGATTCAGAAATCCCAAGCCTCTCATCAATAGGATCTCCACAGCCTTTCCCAAAGTCCCACTCAGGAGAAAGCCCAAAAATACTCCTTAAGTTCCCAAAACCTTCAGGTTCCAGCCCAAGGTTTCACAGCCCCTGAAGGTGCCTCTCACGCCTGTTTAGACCATGTTCATCAACCAGCCATGGGGTCAGTAAGATGGGGCAGTAGGCAGGACCTGGTGCCTCAACAGCCAGCTCCCTGGGTGGCCACACAGAACCTCCATGTGGTCCCCTGGGTCTCTCTGTAGCCACCAGCTACCACAACAGGTCTCTTCCTCCCATGATAGCAGCCTGAACTGCCTAGGACCATGTGTGTCAGTTTCAGAGGGTGGCATGCATAAAATGAAGATTATAGATGGGCTGGAGTTAGTTTGCACCACCTTGGGAAATCCTCTTTCTCTCAAGCTCCTTGTCCACATTCAGCCCCCAGAACTGTTCAGAGAAATTTCCCTTTGGCTGTGTAACCCTTAAGAGTTCCTTCTTCCCTTTGACCTCCTCTAGCCCGACCCACCACCCTCTCAAATGTCACTTCCTCAGGGAAGCCTTCCCAGCCCCTCCATACCAGGTTAGATACCTATTATTTGCTTTCATGGCACCCCATAATTCTCCTTCAGAACATTTTCACAGCTGGACCACTAGGCTCCTCATTGCCCCTTCTAGATAATTCTCTTCCCCCTCCCTAAAATTCCCCAGCCCTGAATCTCCTATCATCAGACTCTGTCAACCACCAACCCCCACGATACTCCCCCTCATTTCTCAATGATTTTAGCTCTAGATCACAGTCCCTCTCTCCTACACTAATCTTGTCTTGATTCTTTGTGATTTCGATACACACATAGATGGTTCTTCCAGCTGGGCTCAGTTCTTGACCTTCTCTTCTCTCGCCTCTCCAACTCCCTGTCATAACCTTTCATTACCAGTAAGTCCAACCCATCTATAATCTTCATGTCATATATCCCACTCCCTGACACTGACACACACTGTCCTAGTCCACGCGGGCTGCTATCACAAAATACGAGAGGCTGCGTATAGCTTATAAACAACAGAAATTTATTTCTCACAGTTCTGATGAGAGGTCCAAAGTCAAGGTGCCAGTAGATTTGGTGTCTGGTGAGGGCACACTTTCTGACTCACAGATGGCATACTCTCACTGTATCCTCATGTGATGGAAGCAGCAAGGCAGCTCTCTCAGGCCTCTTTTATAAGGACCCGCTTTAGTTTGTCTGTCCCCTCCAAAACTCATGTTGAAATTTAATTTCGACCAGGTGGGGTGGCTTACACTTGTAATCCCAGCACTTTCGGAGGCCGAGGCAGGCAGATCACCTGAGCTTAGGAGTTTGAGACCAGCCTGGCCAACATGGTGAAACCTCGTCTCTACTAAAAATAAAAAAATTAGCTGGGCGTGTTGGCACACACCTGTAATCCCAGCTACTTGGGAGGCTGAGGCAGGAGAATCACTTGAGCCCAGAAGGTGGAGGTTGCAGTGAGCTGAGATTGTGCCACTGCACTCCAGCCTGGGCAACACAGCAAGACTGTCTTCAAAAAGAAAGAAAGAAAGAAAGAAATGTAATTGCCATTGTAACAGTATTAAAAGGTGGAGCCTTGAAGAGGTGATCAGACCATGAGGGCTTCACCCTCATGGGGAGGATTGATGCCATTATACAAGGGTGAGTTCCACCCTTTTTTCTCTCTCTTTGCCCTTTCATTATGTGATGACAAGCAAGACCCTCCCCAAATGCCTGCACCTTGATACTAAACTACCCAGCCTCCAGAATAGTAAGCCAGTAAATTTCTGTTCATTACAAATTACCCAGACTGTAGTATTCTGTTACAGCAGCACAAAATGGACTAAGACAGGAACTAATACCTTTAATGAGGGCTCTACTCCTATGACCTAATCACCCCAACAAAGGCCCCGCCTCCTAATACCATCACATTCATGATTTGATTTCAACATATGAATCCGTGGGGGACACAAACATTCAGGCTGTAGCACATATGATGCCACTCCCAGCCCAGCCCATACTCCCAGTCATCGACACCTGCCTCTATTGTGTCCCACAACACTTACCACCTTCTAACATGCCATGAAATTTACTTATTTGTTGTTTTCATTTAATGCATGTCTCATTAAAATGTAAGCTTCAAAAGGCAAGAATTCTTGTCTGTCTGGTTCATGGATATCATCACTCCCATGAACAGTGCCTAGCCTACACTAGATACTTAACAAATACTCACTGAATGAGTGAATTATAATTGAGGAATTACTTTTGTAATAATTACTCACCTCTTACCTAGGACGGAGGAGCTTGAAACTCCCAATTTCTATAGCGATAAAGTGTTGCTTGATTGGGAAACCAGTCCTGGAAACCACACTGCAATTTATATATTTTATATTCCATAATCGAGTAATTATTTTTATAATATTCAATTCCCATGTTCCTTGCTATACTGTAAGCTCTACAAGGACAGGGGCAAGTACTCAGTAAATATTAGTTAACTGCGTGAATGGAGGAGCAAAGTTAGGATGTAAGAAGTGCACTGCTGGCTGGGCGCAGTGGCTCACGCCTGTAATCCCAGCACTTTGGGAGGCCAAGGTGGGTGGATCACGTGAAGTCAGGAGTTCAAGATCAGCCTAACCAACATGGTAAAACCCCATCTCTACTAAATACAAAAAATTAGCCGGGCATAGTAGTGCATGCCTGTAATCCCAGCTACTTCGGAGGCTGAGGAAGGAGAATTGATTGAAACCGGGAGGCGGAAGTTGCAGTGACCTGAGATTGTGCCATTGTGCATTCCAGCCTGGACAACAAGAGCAAAAACTCCGTCTCAAAAAAAAAAAAAAAAAAAAAAAAAAAAAGAAGTGCACCACTAGGCTACTTCTGCCCCTCCACGGCAGCATGACTGCCCATGTGGGATGACTGCGGGCCCAGCCCAACTCTGTATCCTCTCAACCACTATAGTATTGGCAGTGGTTTCTCTGCTAGAAATGCACTGCTGGCCTAAAGACCAGCCAGAAGTACACTACTGGGCTAAATCTATTGTGTGCAAGGGTAACCTCCACCTGGACTGCTTGGATGCAGCTCTCTTCCCACTGGCGGCCACCGCAACACAGGTAACCTAAATAAAGCTGTTGATTCTGATAACCCCAAGCACAAAACACTGGAAGCCTTTAGAACATGAGAGGTCTGAGCACATAGACTGGTTTCTGTTTCCGCCATGCAAATATTTAATTGCATGGATGTAGGGGGAAATGGACTTTACCTGTTACCAAGAACAGTTCCAAAGACTTCCTAAAAATCTTCATTCTAAAAACAGATTACCTACTCCAGCTCTCTTTTGGTTAGAAAACAAAAGCAAATAAAAAATAAAAACAGATTACCTAGAAGACCGTGACCATGAATAACCAGCAATAAATACTTAACAAGATCCTATCTAGGTTCAGATCATAATTTTAGACTGTAACTTCTTCATCAAGCTGCATTCGTTATTCACTAGGTTAGTTTAGCCTTTAATGGGTAGACTTGCTCCAAGAAAAAGGGCATATAAATAAATTAAACAACCGATTTTTGTAAGATGCATAAAGAACCAAATTTCACTTCTCAAAGTCAGTCTCACCTCTCACCTAGGATAGAGGAGCTTGAAACTCCCAACTTCTATGGAGATAAAGTGCTGTTTGATTTGAGAAACCAGTCCTGAAAACCACATCACCAAAGCACCTTCCCTCTCACATTCCCAACAGATGAATCCTATTACAGCCAGGAGAGCCCCAGCTACAAAAAAACAGCTGTAACAACTGGCAAAAAAATAAAAACTAAAAAAAAAAAAAAAAGCTGTCATGCATCTTTGAGACAATCAACAATGCAGACGACCATCTAAAGTGTGAATCATTGCTGGGTATGGAAAAGATTCTGATTCAAGGCCAAAAAGAGGGTGAGCAATGTGGGCTTTGGGGAGCTTACAACCCTGCTGTGTGTCAAGATTAGTATCAATACAACCGATCATAGACCCAGCCTAACAGGCTTAACTTATTTGAGATTTAGATTCCTACCACGTAATCTGAATAATGCCTTCATAGAAGTGATCGTAATATACAATCCAACAGGATCAAAGAACTAAATCATTCTGAGAACCTCTGCTGAAACCTGAGAAAAAGGACCAGGGAGAAGCTGGGAGATAGATGGATGAGAAAGGGAAGACAAGGAAAACGGCTTAGCAGGTTCTGAGCAAAAGAAATCCATAGGAGGCCAGGCACGGTGGCTCACGCCCGTAATCCCAGCACTTTGGGAGGTCAAGGCGGGTGGAACACCTGAGGTCAGGAGTTCAAGACCAGCCTGCCCAACATGGAGAAACCCCGACTCTACTAAAAATACAAAAATTAGCCAGGTGTAGTGGTACACAACTGTAATCCCAGCTACTTGGGAGACTGAGGCAAGAGAATCACTTGAACCCAGGAGGCGGAGATTGCAGTGAGCCGAGATCGCATCACTGCACACTCCAGCCTGGGTGACAGAGTGAGACTATCAAAAAAAAAAAAAAAAATCAAAGGAAGCCTCCGCTACTAGCCTCCACCCTGTTACAGGTATGCTAACACAGTTTTTTTTTTTTTTTTTTTTTTGAGACGGAGTTTCGCTCTTGTTGCCCAGGCTGAAGTGTAGGGGCAGGATCTTGGCTCACCTCAACCTCCGCCTGCTGGGCTCAAGCGATTCTCCTACCTCAGCCTCCCGAGTAGCTGGGATTACAGGCATGTGCCACCACGCCTGGCTAATTTTGTATTTTTAGTAGAGATGGGGCTTTTCCATGTTGGTCAGGCTGGTCTAGAACTCCCGACCTCCGGTGATCCGTCCGCCTCGGCCTCCCAAAGTGCTGGGATTACAGGCGTGAGCCACCACGCCCGGCCTAACACAGCTTTTCTGAGGCACATCTCTGCTTTTGGTTTTAGACTTCAAGTTGTACTCTTGAAATAAAGGCTGTTTTTCTCATGGAACTATAAAAGTCTCACAAAATGTGACCCTCTGGGTGACTTCCCTCAGGATCGGACCACACACATAACCACCAACTTCACTGTGTGCTGGCTGTGTGACCTTAACCAAGTCACTCCACCTCTCTCAACTCTAGTTTATCCATAAAATGTGAAGCTCAAATCAAATACCGTATAAAGGGAGTCAATAAGTATTAGTTACCCCGGCAGAACTCACTCTTCCACAGAAACCATGTAAGATACCACAAGGACCGCCTGGCATGACCTGACGTCTGTACAGCATGCCATCCTGCAGCCTCAGAGGTAAGCGTCCGGTGCAATCACAGAGTGCACAGACAGCCAGGAAGCAGCTCTGAGATGCCATCACTGCCCCTGAAGGGAGGGTCTTCTGCCTGAAGATAAAGTAGCCTTTTCCCTGCACAGATTCTCCAGAAGTTTCCACCAAGTGTACAGAGAAACCACTGCCAATACTATAGTTGTTGGGAGGATACAGACTTGGGCCTGGCCCACAGTCATCCCACATGGACAGTCATGTGGCAGTGGAGGGGCAAATTAAGGCCAGCTAAGAATTCACTGTTTGTCTGATACAAACAGCTGATGGATGCAGCCTTTCAGCAGAAAACTTGCATTCTGGCTGGGTGTGGTGGCTCATGCCTGTAATCCAAGAACTTTGGGAGGCCGAGGAGGGTAGATCACTTGAGGTCTGGAGTTTGAGACCAGCCTGGCCAACATAATGAAACCCCGTCTCTACTAAAAATACCAAAGTTAGCCGGGTGTGGTGGCGGGCACCTGTAATCCCAGCTACTTGGGGGGCTGAGGCAGGAGACTCACTTGAACCCGGGAGGCGGAGGTTGCAGTGTGCCCTGTGCACCTCCTGTCCTGTGCACACCCCGCCTATGAGAGGTGCTCTTGGGCTCCCTCAGTTGCCCATACAGAGCCAAGATCTAGCCACTGCACTCTAGCCTGGACGACAGAACAAGACTCTGTATCAAAAAAAAAAAAAAGCTTGCATTCTACCGCATGCCACCTTCATCCTCTTTTATGACATTTCCAGGGTTATGCCTATTTCACCAAATGCCTAAAAGGCAGTATTTGAAGCGGTACCAATTTTTGCTATGAGGACAACTTCGTCCAGCACCCACAGAGCTCTGCCCTTGAGAGACAGGCCCCCTGGGGCCACAGTGTGACCAGCCTGGGCTGACACTGCCATTCTTAGTGTACTCCACTTAATTATTTAAGGCATGAGGCATTGTTTCCTTCTCAAGGCAAAGCTTTCAGAACATTTAAAATTCATGGGAGAAGCCAAGGAGTAGCTTTTTTTAGCTCCCTCCCTTGAAGCCAGTGATATGGCTTTCAATCAGGCTGTGGGATTCCAATTCCAGTTTTTCAGAATATTTCATCCTTGGTGAAGCATGCCTGCTTTAAAAAAAAAAAAAAAAAAAGGCCAGGTGCGGTGGCTCATGCCTATAATCCCAGCACTTTGGGAGGCCGAGGCAGGCAGATCACGAGGTCAGGAGATCGAGACCATCCTGGCTAACACTGTGAAACCCCGTCTCTACTAAAAATACAAAAAATTAGTTGGGTGTGGTGGCATGCACCTGTAGTCCCAGCTGCTCAGAAGACTGACGCAGGAGAATCTCTTGAACCCAAAAGGCAGAGGTTGCCATGAGCCGAGATCGCGCCACTGCACTCCAGCATGGGCGACAGAGCGAGACCCCGTCTCAAAAAACAAAACAAAACAAAACAAAACAAAACAAAACTGACAGAAGAAAAAGAGAGGACACTCTCACAAAGTCAAACTCAATTAACCAGCAGTTCTGTCTCACAGGAGTCACTTTAAATTTACTGAATCTGATTCTGTTAGTGCCAAAGAAAGACAGGAGCCCTAACCATCACTAGGAACACACTGGGTGAGGGGAAGACAGGACTCCTTCTACTACGAGATAAAGCTGTGCTCAAACCCAGGCCTGGGGGGCCTAATTCAGCACTCTTCTCACCCAGCTCCATCCATATTATGGAAGACAGCCCAATGCTAGAGACCATCTAGGTGGGCAAGCAAGGGCCTATGCAGGAGAGCTCATCCCCGAGTAAGATGTAGGGAAGAGGGCCGGGCGTGGTGGCTCACGCCTGTAATCCCAGCACTTTGGGAGGCCAAGGAAGGTGGATCACTTGAGGTCAGGAGTTTGCAACTAGCCTGGCCAACATGGCAAAACCCTGTCTCTGCTAAAATCACAAAAATCAGCCAGGCATGGTGGTGCGCACCTGTAGTCCCAGCTACTTGGGAGGCTCAGGCAGGAGAATCGCTTGAACCTGGGAGCTGGAGGTTGCAGTGAGCCAAGATCACACCATTGCACTCCAGCCTGAGCCTGGGCAACACAGCAAGACTCTGTCTCAAAAAAAAAAAAAAAAAGAAAAAAGAAAAAAAAAGACCTGGGGAAGAGCTACCCACCACACCCCAAGGCAATGCCATACGGAACAGTATTCTCACACCACAGAGGAGTAATTGAGGCCCCAAGACAAGCTGACGGTGCACTCCCTAAGATGAGAATTAATGGGCTGCCTCCTGAGCCACACCCCTGAGCCTCCACAAGGGCTTCATCACTCCCGCAAAGCTCGGCCCTCAAGACACTCTCTCTGAGGATGAGGAAAACCCAGCAATGTTCAAAGCTGTTTACTCCTCAGAACAAGGTTTGGACAAAGCTTTTGGCAGCATCACAGGCCTTCTCCTCCTGCCTCCTGCCCTGTGCACACCCCAACTGTGAGAGGTGCTCTTAGGCTCCCTCAGATGCCCACACAGAGCCAAAGCTGGGCTCCCTCCCACCGATCTGAACCCCACTGGGTGGGTCCACATAGAGCAAGCTCCCCACCACAAACGGCAGCTGGTAATCTACAGGGGGGCGGCTCTCTCCTCCCCGTGCCCTCACTGTCAGCTCAAGTTGTCCCTTCTCTAGGCTAAGTATGCCTAAGTCCTTTAAACAGGTGGTGCTAATCTCCTTTGGATCAAGGACCCCTTTGAAAATCTGATAAAAAAAAAAAAACAACTATGGACACCCTCCCCAGACAAACACACACTTATCTACAACTCTCCATAGGATGGGCAGGGGTGTTCAGAGACCCCACATCCCACATTAAGAACCCTTCCTTGAGATGAGGTCTTGCTCTGTCATCCAGGATGGAGTGCAGTGGTGCAATCATGGCTCACTGCAGCCTCGACCTCCTGGGCTCAAGGAATTCTGCTGTCTCAGCCTCCTGCGTAGCTGGGACTACAGGTGCATGCCACCACACCCAGCTAATAAAAAAAAAACAACAACACAAAAAACGACTTGTAGGGAAGAGGTCTCACTACGTCACCCCAGGCTGATCTCGAACTTGTGGCTTCAGGCAATCCTCCCACCTCAGCCTCCCAAAGTGCTAGGTTTACAGGTGTGAGCCACTGCACCCAGCCAAGAACCCCACCTTCTCATCATTCTCACAGAAACATGCCCAGACCCCTCCTGCTCTGCATTCTCTCCTCCAAATGTCCTTCCACACATCTATACTTAGGGGACCTCTGGTGCCCAGAACCAAACGCAGGGTTCTAGATGGGAGCGGGGCAGGCCCACTGCCTCCTTTCCTACAGTGCTTTCACACTTCACTAAGGTCTTCAGAGTTTGAGGCAGCATCCTGGCAACCACATCACCAGGGCTGACTCACAGGGAGCTCACCTTCCACTCGAAATCCCCAAGTCTCTCTCACACTCACGAAAGACCCGCCCCACTCCCCATGCCCAAGACATGAATAGGTGCCATCACTCTACCTTGGGAAGGGGTGGACACCACACTTCCCTGCCACCCAGCAACACGCAGAGTTCTCCCTGCCCTGGATGTTCCCAAATCTGAGCCGGTCCTTCCCGCTCCCTATCCTCCCACACTCACAGGAAATCCTTCTGGAAATCAGCAGGCCTCAGCATCCCTGGCCAGAACACTCTCTTCACTTTCATGCCTTACTGGAAACCAGTGAGTCCCTGAGAGCAACACTCCCCACCGCCCCCCACATATGCAGAACAGAAAGGGAGGGGGAAGGGTATCCTGGTGGCCCCCATCATGCAGTCCCTCTGTGCCCTGGAGGCGAGGTCATTCAGCCACCTGCTCCCACCCACCTTCGCCTGCCTCCACGTTACTTTCTGCCACCCACCAAGGGCTTCAGCTCCTGGCCCAGCCTCCTCTTCCGCCCACCACCTGTCACCATCCACAGAGATAACCCTCAACACCCTGGACTCAGTTCCTCAGCCTCTTCCACTCCAGTGCCTCCTTCCCCATGCTCCTTTAGTGACCCTCACCCACAGCCATACCCTGGAATCCTCCATCACCTTAAAACATGAGCTGCAGATCCCTGGCTTCCCGCCCACACCACCCATCCTCCCAGTTCCCCGCACATGCATTTCCCATCTCGCAGAGACCTCCAGGCCACTGATTTACTTCCCCACTCCACCAGCCACCTCCTGGCCTCCCTTTCTTCCTGGGAGGGCCCATGTCCATCCCATGGTCTCTCATGGTTACCAATCCCCGGTGGATCCTGCCCCCCTGCCTGGCCGAACCCCAGCCTGATGCCTTCTGCCACCTACTTCCTCCACACCCACACCCACGCCACTGGGCAAGGTCAAAACAGGGTGGACAAGTTTCAGTTTAAATTCATGTTCTCTGACCTCAAACTGTCACTCTGCAGTGGCCGACAGGCCTGTGTTTCTCTGGTAGCCTTGCCGCCCACTCCCGGAAAACAATTTCACATCACCTTCTCCTCCAGCTTCCCACACCCTGTCCCCCACTCACGCTCTCTGCTGACGACCCTGCCTCATACTTCAGATGGAAAAGAAGAGCCACAGATGGGAACTCTGTCTTCCCACCACACCAATCCCGCCTGCATCTCTGTCATGGTGGCCTCCTTCCCTGGGGCTCTGAACCACAGCCTCTCATCTTCTCAAGGCCTGGGCTCCTCTGCCCCCCGCCTTCAACTGGCAGCGCTCCCCTCACACCTCGCCTGCTGCATCTCCTGCCTTCAATGCTTCCCTCCGCACCTGCGCCCTCTCATGTATGGTCCTATTTCTCTGCTCCCTTAACAGTCAACTTCTTCAAAATGTGGTCCACACAACCCTGCTCCCCAGCCTCGCACTCACCTTCCAACCCACCTGGCTCCTGGACCCATCTCAGCAGTGCTCAAACCAATGCCCAAACTCTCCTGCTTAGGACACTTCTCCACTGGCCACCCTGAGGCCACCACACCTCACTGGCCACTCCTCCTCTATCTTCTCTGCTGGCTCTTCCTCCTCTATGGCCACCTAAAGGATGGGTGTTACACACTCAATCCTGAGCCCTCTCCTTCTCTGCCTGCCCTCCCTCCCTGGGTGACCTCACTAGCCTTCTCCCAGCTGACCTCTCGGCTAAGCCCCAGATTCATACAATTACCTACCTCCTCCCCAGCTCCACCTCCACTCACCCCCTCAACCTGAACCTGTTGATACTGAATTTGACTCCCACACCCCCATCCTAACTTGCTCCTCTTCCAGACTTCCCTACATCTCCTAGTGGCATAACCTAAAAACCAAAGGGGCCTTCTTTATTCTCTCCCTCTCCCTCATCCCTTATGCCATATCTCATCCATCTGAAGGTTCTTACAAATCCATCTGCAAGCCTTCTGTAGAACCCACCCACTTCTGTCTCCTCTGTGACCTTCTCAGCCTCAGCCAGCAACCGCTTTGACCTGGAGACCTTCGATGGGTCTCCTTGCTTCCTTCGACTGTTGTCCCCTTCCACTGCATCCCCCACAGAGCAGAAGTGTGCTCTTCTTAAATCTGAAGGATCATGCTGCAGCCCTGCTAAAACCTTTCACTTTTATTGAATCATACTGCCCATCAAATAAAACTGCCAGTCCATGCCTCAGCTCAATTTCGTCCTCGCGTACGTGTTTCTCCAATCTGAGACAGGGTGCCCTCCCCTCACTTGCTGCAGTCCTGCCCTGCTGGTCTGACTTCAGTCTCTCAAACATTCCAGACATCCCCCTCCTACTTGCAGTCTTTGCACCTGCTCTTTCCTCCACCTAGAACGCTCTGCTCCTTTTCTGCACATGCGGTAGCAGCCTAAATGTCACCACCTCTTCAGAGGGGCATCTCACAACCACACATTCTAAAGTCGGTCTCAGCCCTTGCTTTTTTCCCTCTGGCACTAAGCACAACCTGCGGTTATTTTATTTGTGGATCCATTTACAGGTTGTGTTTTCAGGGGAGGGGCCAGGGACAGGTGGAGCTGTCTCCCTCACTAGAATGTAAATTCCACACAGAGAGGGATGGTGTCTGTTTTGCTCACCATTGATTACATGTTGAAATGATACTATTTTTGGTATATTGGATTAAAATTTTAATTTCACTTGTTTCATGTCAATCTTTTAATGTGGATACTGGAAAACTTAAAATTACATACATGGTTCTCCTATTTCTTTTGTTTGTTTGTTTTTGAGACAGACTCTTGCTCTGTCACCCAGACTGGACTGCAGTGGCGTGATCTCAGCTCGCTGCAACCTCCGTCTCCCAGGTTCAAGCGATCCTCCCACCTCAACCTCACAAGTAGCTGGGACTGTAGGTGCACGCCACCATGCCTAGCTAATTTTTGTATATATTTTTTTTTTTTTGAGATGGGGTTTCTCCATGAACTCCTGAGCTCAAGTGATCTGCCTGCCTTCGCCTCCCAAAGTGTGTGAGGTGTGAGCCACCATGCCTGGCCAGCTCTCCTATTTCTATTAGACAGAGCTGGTCTGGAAGGCAAGGGTGGGGGAGTCACAGATTATAACAGATTATAACTTCATATTATAATTAAATGTTTTATGTGCTAAACAATATAGAGGGGCCTGGACCAAAAATATTCAGGGTACACACAAGACTATTAGGTTGGGTTAGGTTATAGCAGGCTTGAAATATCCAACTAATGAGGATGAAGTCATGAATCATCAGTACTTAGCTCATGTCAAATATCCATGACATGTGCACATTTGAAGGCCAACATTGGGATGACAGAGGATGTGTTTCAACATAGTCATACAGCAAATATCCTGCTGCCCCTCCCAATGCCAATGGGTTCCCAGGCCACTGTGAATGACATACAGTCTAGACATTCTTCTCTGCATAAGACTTCATGCTCTCACCTTCAGCTTTCCCCTTCTCAAACTTAGTGAATGAGACTCAGTGACAGAAACTTGGATTTTGTTATGGTTTGGTTTCTCTGACTCTGGACTGCTGCTGGACTGAGTGGGCTGAGGGACAGTGATGTGCAGAAGCAATCAGCCCATATTCCCTGAGTTCCATGAGACACACGTTAAGTCAGAGAGTTGGGAGGGACACAGATAAGCTGCCCCCACACTGCCTCTGCCCTCCAGGTCAGCACATTAATGTTCGTTCCCTCCAAGACATTATCCGCTCCCATGGAGCAAGAAAATCCACTTCTCACAGAGGTTAATAAACTTACAGATCTCATTACTCAAAGAGGTCATGCTGGTGAGAATTTTAATGCATTTTTCAGAAAGGGTCTGGAAGAATTAACAACAGAACAATGACTGGCAACTCAGAGAAGTGAGGGCAAAGAGGTGACCGATGGAGACAGAGCAGGCTCCCCCTCCTCCCACATGGTGTGCCCAGGGCTGTGGATGGCAAAGCACTCCGAGTCCGATCAGGGTGGCTGTCCCTGTGCACCCACCTTCTGGGTCTGGGACTGCTTGCATCTGTTCTTACTCCCTGGTTGCTTGGCATGTTGGCACACCATCTACCAGTGGCCACTGGCAGCTTTACAAAGTCACAGTCTTCAATCTTCAACTGGTCCCTGAAGGCTGTTCTCTAGTCAGTATTTGCTTCAGCTCACTCCTCACCCCAACCCTACAACCAGCTTTATCAACCCATTTTCCTTCTTGATCTACCCTCCGGTTCTCAGATCAATCCCTTATCTCACACAGAGAAGAAAATGCCAGCTCAGCTGGGCATGGTGGCTCATGCCTGTAATCCCAGCACTTTGGGAGGCTGAGGTGGGTGGATCACCTGAGGTCAGGAGTTTGAGACCAGCCTGGCCAACATGGCGAAACCCCGTCTCTACTGAAAAAACACAAAAATTAACCGGGCGTGGTGGTACACACCTGTAATCCCAGCTACTCAGGAGGCTGAGACAGGAGAATTGCTTGAACCCAGGAGGCGGAGGTTGCAGTAAGTTGAGATCGCGCCACTGCACTCCAGCCTGGGCGACAGAGCAAGACACCGTCCCCCCCAAAAAAAGAAAATGCCAGCTGATCAAGCTCCCATGCCCCTCTTCTGGCCACAGCCTCAAAATGCCTCTATACCTGCACCTTGCCTGGTCTCTGAGGACGATGCACTCCTCTTCAGGTCTTCCCCTAGTTGCCTCCTGCCTCCAACCTTACTGCCTCTCATCCTTCTCTAAGATATTCAATCTCCCTTTTTCTTTACCCTCAGACTCCCAACACCCTCAACTTATGAAACAAACATCAATGGTCCTTCTACCCTGACTCACTTTCAAGCTACCTTCATCATCAGCTAGACTTCTCCACCCGCTCCTCACATACTCACTTATTAAATGCATTTTGCCTGCAAATGGATTTGTGTTTTCACATTTGGCTGAGGCTGCTCTCAAACTCCCTCAGTGCCCTAACACTCCCACTCCCACAGGGGTACTTAACAGTCTCAGTCTCCCGCCTCCTCTAAGCTTTCTGAGGCCTCTGACCCTGTTGAGGATGCTCCCCTTTTCAGCCTCCTCTCCCCTGGCTTCTGCAACCCCTCTCTCCTCCAGCCTTCCTCTGAGTCTCATCACCTCTCAGGCTCATTCACCGGCTTCTTTTCCTTCCCTCCAGTTGCAGGCCTTGGCCAGAGTTCCATCTTTATCCTTCTTGACTTTCTTTCTCCTTAGAAGGTCAAATCCATCTTAGAGGTGATGGCTCCCAAATCTGTATCTCTGACTCTATCTGAACTGTTGAGTGTTAGAGCTGAATTTATACTTGCTATGGATAGCCTGGACAAGTGAAAAGTCACCATATCCGCCCAAAACTAAACTCTCATTTTCCCCAAAAGAACTGCATCTCCTCTTACGTTCCCAATCTCAGTCAACATCACCACTATCAGCCGCACAGCCTAGAAACATACACGTCAATGGTAATTCAGCCTCTTGCATTCTCTCATCCTAACAACCAAGAGTGGAGTCCATCCACCACATGACTCTCATGGGAGCTTTGGTCTCCAGAAAGTGCATCTTAAGAACAGGAATTTTGGCTGGGCACGGTGGCTCACGCCTGTAATCCCAGCACTTTGGGAGGGCAAGGTGGGCGGATCACTTGTGGCTAGAAGTTGGAGACCAGCCTGGCCAACATGGCAAAACCTCGTCTCTACTAAAAATACAAAAAAAAAATCCCATCCTGGCTAACACGGTGAAACCCCGTCTCTACTAAAAATACAAAAAATTAGCCGGGCGTGGTAGCGGGCGCCTGTAGTCCCAGCTACTCGGGAGGCTGAGGCAGGAGAATGGCGTGAACCCGGGAGGCGGAGCTTGCAGTGAGCCGAGATCGCGCCACTGCACTCCAGCCCGGGCGACAGAGCGAGACTCCGTCTCAAAAAAAAAAAAAAAAAAAAAAAAAAAATTAGCCAGGTGTGGTGGTGCAAACCTGTAGTCCCAACTACTTGGGGGGCTGAGGCAGGAAGATTGCTTGAACCTGGGAGGCAGAGGTTTCAGTGAGCTGAGACTGCACCACTGCACTGCAGCCTGGGCGAAAGAGCAAGACTCTATCTCAACAACAACAAAAAAAAGAACGCGAATTTTGCTCTCAGATATGCTCAAGCTTGGTTTCCAACTCTGCCATGTCCTGACTGACAGCTTTGGTAGGCTACTGAATCTCTTAAGCCCAGTTTCTTCAACTGTGAAAATGGGGAGGTTGTCCAAATGTCCATCAATGATAGACTGGACTAAGAAAATGTGGCACATATACACCATGGAATACTATGCAGCAATAAAAAATGATGAGTTCATGTCCTTTGTAGGGACATGAATGAAGCTAAAAACCATCATTCTGAGCAAACTGCCGCAAGGACAGAAAACCAAACACCGCATGTTCTCACTCATAAGTGGGAATTGAACAATGAGAACACCTGGAGACAGGGTGGGGAACATCACACACCGAGGCCTGTCGTGGGGTGGGGGGAGAGGGGAGGGAATAGCATTAGGAGATATACCTAATGTAAATGACGAGTTAATGGGTGCAGCACACCAACATGGCACATGTATACATATGTAACAAAGCTGCACATTGTGCACATGTACCCTAGAACTTAAAGTATAATAAAAAAAAGAAAAAGAAAATGGGGAGGTTGTTGTGAGAGTTAAGTGAGATATTGCATAGACAGCACTCTGCATAGTGACTCCAACCTACCAAGTTCTCATTAAATGATAGCTTAATTGTGTCCTCATTTAACAACTATATATGAAAGAACTGCAAGGCGGGAGGATTGCTCAGGAGATCAAGACCAGCCTGAGCAACATAGTGCAACCCTATCTCTACAAAACATAAAAAATTAGCTGTGCATGGGCTGGGCGTGGTGGCTCACGCCTGTAATCCCAGCACTTTGGGAGGCCAAGGCGGGTGGATCACGAGGTCAGGAGATCGAGACCATCCTGGCTAACACAGTGAAACCCCATCTCTACTAAAAATACAAAAAATTAGCCTGGTGCCTGGCTGGTGCCTGTAGTCCCAGCTACTCAGGAGGCTGAGGCAGGAGAATGGCGTGAACCTGAGAGGTGGAGCTTGCAGTGAGCTGAGATGCACTCTAGCCTGGGTGGCAGAGGGAGACTCTGTCTTAAAAAAAAAAAAATTAGCTGTGCATGGTGGCATGTGCCTGTGGCCCCAGCTACTCAGGAGGTTGAGGTGGGAGGATCGCTTGTGCCCAGAGGTCGAGGCTGCAGTGAGCTATGATTGCACTGCACTGGAGTGTACTCCCTGAGTGACAGAGCAAGACCCTGTTCCAAAAAAAAAAAAAAATCTAACTCTCACCCCCAGTGAGAAGTCTGGAATCTTCCATATGTTTTCCTCTTTTACAGTATTACATATAACCCTAGAAGCTGCCTCAGATCCATTACAGAGCAAGGCAAGGTTTACATTATATAAATCTGCTATATCAGCTTTCTCTCTCTATCCCTTCAGTTCTTGCCTGGAGTGTGACCAGTTCCTATGAGGTCTCTTTCCTTCCAATCTCCATACTACCCTTCATTACTATCTCTAAAATAATTTTCCTGGCTGGGTACAGTGGCTCACACCTGTAATCCCAGCACTTTGGGAGGCCGAAGCAGGCAGACCACTTCAGATCAGGAGCTCAAGACCAGCCTGACCAACATGATGAAACCCCCTCTATACTAAAAATACAAAAATTACCTGGGTGTGGTGGTGCACACCTGTAATCCCAGCTACTCGGGAGGCTGAGGCACAAGAATCGCTTGAACCGGGAGGCAGAGGCTGCGGTGAGCCAAGTTCACACCACTGCACTCTAGCCTGGGCGACAGAGTGAGAGTCTGTCTCAAAAAAAAAAAAAAAAAAGTCCTAAAACAAGCATTATTCTTCTCTTCAAAACTGAAAATGTTCCCTTACTGCCTACAGACTGAAGTCCATACAGTATAGTGTGTTCCTGCCCCCCACCCCAAGTCACCTCTTCCTCTCCAAGCCCACTGCTTGATGCCCAGGTCAGGCCTCATTCTTCAACACCAGGACAAGCTGCTCCCCTGACCTCCAGCCTCACCTATGGCTGGCTCCCTGCCACTCACAGGATTAACTCCTAACACCTTAGCCCAAAGCTCTCTCCTTCATGCCTATACCTTCCCAAGCCTTTCTCCACATTCACCTTCTACTCCACATTCTTTTCCATCTCCATGCCTATTATTAATAGCTAATGTAAATCAACATGTGTGTTTCATTCAATCCTTACAACAACCCTACAACATTGGTATAATACTATTATTATTCTCATTTCACAGAAGAAGAAATGGAAGCTCAAAGAAGGTCAGTACATTGCTCCAGTCACACAGGCAGTGAATGGCCAGGCAAAGACTGGGTCCAAGGTCCCTGTTCTTGACCCGCATACTTCACTACTTCCCTTAGGCAACACTCTCTGCCTAAATGCCCTGTTCCTCATTTTTTCTGCCTGAGAAACCCCTCTTTATCCTTCAAGATTTAGCTTGGATGTCACCTCCTTCAGGAAGCCTTCTCTAACTTTGTACAGAGTTAAGCATCTATCTACGTTCATATTTCAATAACAGGCTTATTTCATTGCCCTAATTACCTGCTCACCAGCCATCTCCCTCAGGAAGGCAGGGACTCTGTCTTATGACCTGTCTTCCTGGTGTCTAGCCCAGAGAAGGTACTCAACATTCAGGTGATGGTCATTGGCCAAAGGATCAAGAAAGGTAAAAGAGCTGACGAACTGATGAAGGGTGATCAGAAAGGAATTCAGATCCATACGAGTAAGGATGGGAGTCCAGAGACATACAGGGACCCTGAAACTACTGACTAGTCCACATGGCCCCTGGTACAACATCCTCCAATGCCCATCCATTGGGCAGTGTTTACTTGATGTCCAACTTCTCCACTAGCCTGTAAGCATCCTAGAGCCACCGATGTCCATCACTGTGTTCCAAGCACCCACGACAATGCCTGACACAGGTAGGTCACTGTTGAATGAATGAGCGAATGCATATACAAATAATCAATGAGGAGCTCCCTGACCAGCAACACAAATCCCTAGTCTGATGCCACAATGGGGAGAAACCACTTAACTTTGTCCACACTTGCACCTCCCTGTAAAAGCAACGGGTTGGCAGACTGGTTTTCTTGTTGATATACATGGGTCAGCTCACTCTCCTGGCCTTCCCGATCCTCTGGCTGGCGACATTCCTCCACCCACACCACCTGAGAGGCTTAGCAATATGAGGCAACATTTCACAGGGTAAGCCTCAGATTGCCTGAGTCACCTGATGACTGGAAGCCAACTCTGGCACTGCTCAGGACTGGGAGCAGAGTGACTGGGTCGTCTGGAAGGCAGCCACACAGTGGCTGAAGACTCAGAGAGTGCCCAAGGGGATTAAGGATGAGGGAATGGAAGCACATGTCATCCCCAACCACCTAACTCCAGACGGTGCCCAAAGGGCCAACTTCCCACCCAAAGAAGAAATGATGGCAGTGGTAATGATAATGATGATAAACTTGGCCATCATTTACTATTTATGTGTCCGGCATTGTGCTAAATGCTCTATACACATTTTCTATTTAATCACCTCAATCATTTAATAGATGAGGACAGTGAAGCTTAGAGAGAGAAAATATGTCATCTAAGCTCACACAGCCAGTGAGGGTGAGGAGGGCTGGGGCTTGAGCTGTATGTGTTTAACCAGCCTTCCCAGCTCCCACAACCAATGGTGCTCCATGACAATGCAGCTGAGACAGCTGAGTCTACGCTCAGTCCACTTGGAGGAGTTAGAGAGCTCTTCCTCATACCAAGTGAGCTGAAATATGTCTTGATGCCACCTCCACTGGGAGCTCCTTTTCCTTGTCTTTGGAGCATCCTGGAAGAGGCTCCATTCCTTTTCCCCATGAGGACTCTCTCTGTCACCAGCTCCCACAGGACACAAGCTAAAACAACTCTTCGTTTTTCCATTTATCTAAAAACTCCAATTAAAAGCTTTCCCAATTAGAGATCCCAAAAAGGATCCATTGCCCAGGCAGTGGGGTCTGCAATATTCCTCACTCATCAGGTCCCTGTGGATACCGCCCACCCCATAACCCACAGACAAGATTACCCCCAGAACAAAAGGAGGACTCAAGGCAGACTGGACTTGGCCTGCCCCTCACTGGTGATCTGGACAGAGATTTCCCCAGGCAGGGCAAAGAAAGGGGCCTCCTAGAGCCCCTGCATAGCTGGGACCCGCCCTCACTTCGGCCCTCCTTTGACTGGGAGCCACTTGTGTACTCAAGAGCTTCTTTTTAATACACGGCTCTCACCCTGACTCCTCTGGCTAGTGGCAAAGCCTCATCCTAAGCTTGTCTGCACAGGGGTGGGGACTCTACCATCTCCAATTCCTCAGAGGAATAATAATAAGACTATCAACCAGGCTTATGAATAAAAATTTTTTTTTTAATCTCTCTAGTCTTTGACAAATGTCTAAATGTGTTCCCCACAAGCATATTTTTATTCTAACAAGCTAATTTGAAATATAATTTAAATAAATTCTACCAGAATGATACCATATGACTAACAGCACCCCGGTGGCAGAACTACTGGAGTCTTCATCATGCATTCAGAGGCTCCCATCCTGCCGTTCTTCCCACACAAAACGCACCCCGCTAGGAAACTGGATCATGATGCCAGCTCTCACCTCCAAACCTATAAATACGACTTGGGGGCAGTCTGTGTGCGCAATACCTAGAAAATGCAGACACATAACAAGCAGTGCTTAAAAGACCAGTGGATCAAAACCAATGCAAATTAGAAGCTTTTTGCCCCAATTCCTCACAATGCTTCTTTTTGCTCAATTTATTTTCACCCTGGGGGGAAAAAACAAAGTCTAACTCTCAAGATCTATAAAGTCAGGACTTGATATACCACAGATTTCTAACATTCAGAAAAATGCCTTTTCTCTATTGTAAATATGCTATTTGACTGCTGTTCACGTTTGACAAAGGTGAAGAAAGTTTTTCTTGTCAAATGGAAAAGGGGTCCCTGCCCTCAGCCCCACCCCGTGTATCAAAGAGAAGTTCTTTATCCAAAGGTTTTAGATGTTTGTGCAGGCTGTGGTGACATTTCAGTGGATTTGCCCACGGTTTTTTTTTTTTTTTAAATTTTTAATTTCCCTTCATACTAAAGCAGGAAATATAATGTCCTTCCTTTTGTATACATCCCTGCCAACTGGCTCACTGGGGGAATTCTCTTTGAAGGAGGGGGTGTGATATACACCAAAGAACCTTCAAAGCAGAAGGGGGCCTTCGAGGTATGGGCATGGGTGCTTCCTGCTTGCAAAGAGCCTTCTCATCCAAGTCTTAAAGCAGAATTACTCGGCCCTGATATTTCCAAACAAGGAGAAACAATTTGAGCAGCTGGGTCTCGGTCCACCAACCAACCTTAGCAACAACGATGAATCCTTGATGTTCTTACCAAGATTCACTAAGGAGCCGTGACTCACCCAAATGACACAGGCACTGCAAATTACCCAATGTTAATTGTGATCTTGGTCTCCTCTACCATTTCTTTCCTTCAGTAATTCATTTAAAGCAAACAACTGCTTTAAGAAATTGTTAAAATGTCTTAAAAAAAAAAAAAAAAAAGAGCCTGTCTTGTTCCAGAAAGGATTTAAATAGGTTTACAAAGATGTATAAGATTTAGCAAAATGACAAATTAGAAGTAGGTGTGGATTTAAATGATGAGGTATTTTTATAGTTATTGGCATGTAAAGATGTCCACTCAAGATATTTTAAGTTGGAAAAATTATGTTACAAGACAGATGTATAAAATGATTCCATTTTGTTAAAAATAGACTTGCTCTATGTAGACATACATCTAGACACACTCAGACATATATACGTGGAAAAAAGTACAAAGGCAGACATTGAAATGCTGATGGAGGTTATCCCTAAGACGTGGGATGACAAGTAATTTTCACTTCCTTCTTTATGCTGTTATTTTTCAGTATAAACATGTAGTTTTTTTATAATTAGAAAAAAGCAAAGCTATTTTCCTTTTGTTAAAAAAAAAAAGAAAAAGAAAAAAAGTGGTAGATGGCCGGGCGCGGTGGCTGACGCCTGTAATCCCAGCACTTTGGGAGGCCAAGGCGGGCAAATCACGAGGTCAGGAGATGAAGACCATCCTGGCTAACAAGGTGAAATCCCATCTCTACTAAAAATACAAAAAATTAGCCGGGTGTGGTGGCAGGTGCCTGTAGTCCCAGCTACTCGGGAGGCTAAGGTAGGAGAATCGCTTGAACCCAAGAGGCGGAGGTTGCAGCGAGCCGAAATCGCACCACTGCACTCCAGCATGGGCAACAGAGCGAGACTCTGTCTCAAAAACATTAAAAAAAAAAAAAGTGGTAGATGATAAAGGGTAAAGACAAAACAAGGGTAGGGCCATCACACTGAGCTAGAAATAAAGGTAATGGATGAGGTCTGATAAATCTGCTAAGGGTCACCACACATTTAACTCTAAGTTCCTCAGGAGCCATTCCAGAAAAGAAACCTAATAATTTACACAAATCGCTGAGTCTATTCGACAAAAATAAACCATGTGCTCTGCTCAGCGTCCCGCTTCAGCAGAATTACTTGGCCCTGATATTTCCAGCGAACTGTGCGAGCAGCAAACATGCCTTTATTCTTTCCTAACAACCCTTGGACCAGAAACTTCAGGGCAGTTTCCAACAAGAATGATGGCATCTTCCCAAAGTAAAAGTCAACCCAAAGACTGGTCTGGCCATTGCTACCTCCCTGACCTCTTCACCTTCGTGCTCTCTCTGGCTCACTCTGCTCCAGCCATACTAGCTTCCTTACTATTTCTTGAACAAGCCAGGCATGCCCCTGCCTCAGGGCCTTTACACCTGCTGTTCGCACTATTCACACTGCCAGGAACACTTCTCTCCTCAGACACCTCCATGGCTCACTCTCCTCCTTCTTTCAGCTCTTTAATGCCTCCTTCTCAGTGAAGTCTTCTAACTGGATCCCCATCTAAAATCTCTATCCTACTGCAACATCCTCTAGTCCCCCCATTCCTTATCCTATTGCTATGTAATAAACTGTGTATTTTATTAAAAAAACAAAAACAAAGAAAGTCAACCGAAAGAGAATATTCATTCACACCTATTTACACACTCATTCAATATCTACTTATTTAGTGCCTACTCCATTCCAAATTCTGTGTATTCTTCCAGTTCGGATACTAAGAGGGATGGCTGTGTAACCATCAGTGTACCACAGCATCTGTCCTCCCCACAATGTACCACGGCATCTTTCCTCAATTCCCCAAATAGATGGGCACCCCTCCACCACCACCTGTGATACCCAATGGACTATAACATTGTGTTTACTCTCACAGCATTTCACATATAAAGCTGGTACTTGTGTATGTAGTTTATCTCCCTTTTCAAAATATAAGCTCCCCAAGGGCAGGAACTAACTAGTGGGTCTGCTCATCTCTGGATCCCTACAGCACTTGCCAACTGCCTTACCAATGTACAGACTGAAGGAACATTAGAAAGTGAAGTTTAACAAACCCACAGGACCAAGAGAAGACAAACTCACCTCAACATATCTGAAAGACTGTATCTATTGCAGTCAACTCAAACCCCAAAGAACAGCCCTATAATTTGTTGGAACTCCAGAGTCTGGTGTGATTCAGAGGGAATGGAAAATTAAAGAAGGAATGAATGAACATCAAAAGAAAGTAAATCGGTATAGAGTACCAAAAGGCAGCCTGAGGTGTTAGATAACCAAGATTGTGGCACCTGTACATGGCAAGGTAATCTTGGCTGAACAAAATAAGTGAGTGTAAAATGAAGCCAAACAGTAATACAGTAGATCTTATTTGTAAACACTGACAAAATCAGCTAAAAGTCACAACAGTAGACAAGCTGGCTTTTCTGTTAGTCTTTTGCAGGAGAGTAAAAAGGTAATTTACAACTCCAGTACTCAAATGACAGCAGACAGCCCGAAAATTAACCCACATCACAATGAAAGCTAAATAGCTTGCTTTAATGTTAAATGAAAGCTGCATCCAAATGTGATCTCTTTCTCTCTTGGCCCTTGCAACTCCCAATTAAGCAAGCTATATAAAAGTTAACCCAAAAATTATCACAACTTCCAGGCCAGCATCCAAGCAAGGCTGCCCACAACATTCAAGCATTAATTCAATTAAAAATTATTTACTGGAGGCCTATTTGGTGCCAGGCACTGTGCTAGGTGTTGGAATACACTGGTGAAAAAGATAAGGCCCTGTCCTTTTGGGATGCTACTGGGGGAAGACAGATTATAAATAAGTAACTAACACCTGCATGCTTACTGGCATGCTGTGGTGAGCAATTATAGGAAACAAAGATAGGGCTGGGGCCCAGCACTTTGGGAGGCTGAGGTTGGCAGATCATTTGAGACCAAGGGTTCAAGACCAGCCAGGCCAACATGGTAAAACCCCATCTCTACTAAAAATACAAAAGAATTAGCTGGGTGTGGCCGGGCATGGTGGCTGATGCCTGTAATCCCAGCACTTTGGGAGGCCGGGGCAGGCGAATCATGAGGTCAGGAGATTGAGATCATCCTGGCTAACACGATGAAACCCCGTCTCTACTAAAAATACAAAAAATTAGCTGGGCGTGGTGGCGGGCGCCTGTAGTCCCAGCTATTCGGGAGGCTGAGGCAGGAGAATGGCGTGAACCCGGGAGGCGGAGCTTGCAGTGAGCCGAGATCGCGCCACTGCACTCCAGCCTGGGCGACAGACAGAGACTCCATCTCAAAAAAAAAAAAAAAAAAAAGAATTAGCTGGGTGTGATGGCACATGCCTATAATACCAGCTACTCAGGAAGCTGAGGCATGAGAATCGCTTGAACCCGGGAGGCAGAGGTTGCAGTGAGCAGAGACCGTGCCACTGCACTCCTGCCTGGGTGACAGGGAGACTCTGTCTCAACAAAAGAAAAAAGAAAAGGGGCTGGGTTAGATAGTTCTGGAGGTGGGTGCTCTAGACAGGATGGCAGGAAAGACCCTGAAGGGGTGACCCTGAGGCCAAAGTCTGAAAGGAAAGAGGAAGGTAAGAGAATTCCAGGCAGGGGAAACAGCAAGTGCAAGGATCTCAGGTAAGGCAAGAAAAGGAAAGGAGATCTATGTTAGCAGAACACAGTGAGGGGCACAGCAGCATGGCAGGGGGAGCTGCGCCCAGTGCCTGGTCAGCGGGAGGTATTTAAAAAGGGGAATGACATGATCTGATTTATGATTTTAAAAGCTGGTCAGTTAGGCTTCTGTGTGAAAAATGGACTGCAGACAACCCAGAGTGGATACTGGGGGGCCTGTTAGGAAGGAGGTGATGGTGGCTAGAGTGGGAACTATGGCTATGGGGTGACGTGAATGCACTCCAGATATATCCCGGAAGTAGAACGCACAGGACAAACTGATAGCCTGCATGTGAGAGGTTGGGAAGAGGACTCAAACATGACTCTTGGCAAATGAGTGCATGGTAGGGCCACTGACTTGGATGGGGAAGACGGAAGGAAGGTGAGAGCTGGAAGGCATATCAAGAGCTCCATGTATTGACGAGAGTCAGAAGCTCCAAGAAAGATCTGAGCTAGAAATTAAAGTGTGGGCATCATGGGCATATCGATGGCATTTGAAGCCATGGGAGGGTGGGGAGGAGTTGCAGGTGGGACAGTATTACCTAGGAAGACAGTGTGGACAGAGAAAAGGAACCAGGACCAGTCCCTGGGCAACCCCATGATTAGGAGTAAGAAGAAAAGCAGGAAACAGTGGGGCCAGAGGAGCTGAGAGGGGTGTTGTTTTGAGGAGAGGGAGTGGTCATTTGTTAGGAATGCTGCTGAGAGAGAGGTGAAGTGAGGTGAGGCTGAGATCTGGCAACCCCCTGGTCACCCAAGACCCTGGCAGTTTTGGTGCAGAGGTGAGGCAGAAGCAAGACTGTAGAGTATGGAGAGTGAACAAATGGCAGGAGAAAGTGAATGGAGCCAGTGGGTTTGGATGTATCTTCTGAGGTGTTTTCAGGTGAAGAAGAGCAAAGAAGTGAAACAGGAGAGGGATGTAGGAGGGAGGGAGAGCTCCTTTTTAAGATGAGAGAAACTAAAGCTATGCTATCCAATATGGTGGCCACTAGCTACATGTGGCTATTTAAATTTAGATTAAGTTAAAAATTCAGGTCCTCAGTCTCAACAACCACATTTCAAGTGTCCAATAACCACATGTGCTGGTGGCTGCCACGCAGATACAGAACATTTCCAGCAGTGCAGAAAGTTCTGTTGGTCAGATGTATGCTCCTATACCGATGGAGAAGACCCCGGACAGAAAGGTGGTTAGGAAGGAGAGACAATCTCTGAAAAGATGGGAAGAGGAAGGGATGGAATGGAGGCTACCCCAGAAGAAGGGGCCCCTAGTAGGAAGAGATGAGGGACAGGTCATCCAGCACAGCAGGCAGGTAGGAGAAGGTAGCAGCAGCTGCATACTAGACTAGGTGGTGGCAAAATGAAGACATTCCCTTGGTCAAAGGTGCCTATCTTGTCAATTGAAAGGGAAGCCACGGGGTGTGCATAGGAAGGGGAGAGGTCTGGAAAGGGGAATAGGTATGAAATAGTTGCCTTAGGGAGTAAGAACACAAACTCACTGGAGAGACCACACTTAACACAGAACACTTCGCAGAAGAGAAGTGGAAAATGGTAGTGAACATTTGAGGGAGGAGAAGCATCTCAAGTGGGGGGGAGGTAAACTCAGATAGTTTGTTTTTTTTCCCCTTAAATCCTAGTCCTGTCTACACAGCAGAGCCATGACGAAGCTGTAGGATCGCAGCAAGGTTTTCTACTAGCTGCCCTTTCAAAAAGTTCTTCCCCCTCCATCCTACACAACTCTCAGAAAGGATGACATTGGTTCTATTTTCAGTTAAAACGGCTCCCTCCACCCTCCTGTCTGAATTGCTTCCCCAGCCCTTAGCTGCATCTCAATTTACGACCATGGCTTGTATTTTCACATAAATAATAGAAGACATGGATCTATTGAAAATGGCAGAGGTAGGTAGGAGTTACAAACCAGCCTTTATCTACGAGAAGTGAGTAATATATACATTTATCGAATGATGTTAAAATTACATGAAAGACATATTCTGTGTTTAAACAAAATCCCCAAGCGTCTCCTCCCTGCTTCTCCACAAACAAAAATTATTTTTTGACATTTTCTTTAAGGTTTTATGAGTAAACATTTTCATTTTCACAGAACTATTTGATCTCAACCACAGAGTTTCAGTACTTGTTTTTGATCACACAAGTATGGTGGATTGGTTTTGTGTTGGCCAGGGGGAGGGAGGGCCAGAAAGAGAGTTAAAATTACCGGATCCCTTTTATCTTCCATTCTGAGACCTTACATTTTCCAACTCCTTTTTCCCTGTACATTTTTTTAAAGTATGAAATCTGAGAACCTCAAAGGCTCTCACTGCTCAAAGATCAGCCTTTTCACAGTCCACTGAGGACTCACTGGAAATGTTACAGAAATACGGCCTGCCAACTTGGGTGCCTCTGGGTAAAATCACCCACAGTTGCTGTTCATGTGAAATCTCCTAAATGTAAGCAAACTTCTTCAGCCCTCGCTGCTCATCTCGCCTCCTCCTCTCTGTCACCCACCTCTGTCATGTCCAGTTCATGTTGGCCCACAGCCCTCACACTTCCGTTCCTCAAAATTCCTCTTGGCCTGCCTCTGATCCCCTCACACACTCTGCAGCTCCCATGGCTAAGACTCACCAGGCAAAATGACTCCAGAAACTTAACCTGGAATACGGTGCAAAAAAAGCCACTGACCCAGGGGGGCTGAGCCAGGGCACCAGGACAATCTTGCTCCTTCCACTGCACTCTTGCCTTCCCAGGCCCCACCCATCCCAAACAGGAAAGCAAGATCTCTAGACCCTTGGAGCAGAAGCATTTGAGTCCTGCGAAGGGCTGTTGGAAGAATGCTGGGTTCAGCAGCAGGGAACAGAGAGATTTAGGAACTCTGGTTCACTTACCCACCTCCATGCCCACGTCAGGCAGTGGCAAGGCCACCCCTGCTACACAAATGCTCATCAGCTACACAGCCTGGGGGAAGTCACCGAACCACTTTGGGCCTCAGTTTCCTCATCTGTAAAGTGGACATAAGTGTCCCCTGAATACGTATGGCAAACCGTCAACGTGTGCCCAAATAGGGTGAGCAGATGTAAGGAGTTATTGTGCTATTAGCACAGTGGCTCCCAGACTCACAGAGCCTACTGCTCAGAGAGACGCCGAGGGGAAAGCTTAAATTACTTTATATACTCAGAAGCATTAGTCACTTCGACAGAGTATTTCAACTTCCCTCCTGAGCATCTACTCAGTTGTTTCAAAGACTGAAGCCTCACCTAGGTTCCTTATAGACTTCCATCATCTTCAGCATCTCAAAGCAGATCCAAAGTCCACTATTCCTACGCTGGAGGTTTATTATTATTTGATTATTTCCAGGAAAACTTCGATTTCCATTTTGCTTGTAATAAATCCAAACGTGGAGAACGACAAACTGCTTAGACTCACACAGGCCCTGGAGTTGACTGCGCCCAGGGGCGAAGAGACCGCGAAATGGCCGAGGCAGGAGGCCGGCCAGGGCACCGGTCCCCGTCAGGTGCCCCCGTGCCCGGGCTGTATGGGAGGGGAAGGGCCACGGGCTCCGCGCCCAGGCCAGGGTGCCCCTGCTGGGTGTCCGCGTGCCCCGGCGGAGGGCGCGGGTCAGGTGGCCCGAGGCTCCCGGGCGCAGAGTGTGCGCTCGCTCCGGCTTGGGGAGGCGGGGGCCGGCCCGACGGGAGGCTCCGAGCCCGGGGACGCCAGCCGCGGCCCCGCAGTCCCTCCGGAGGGGCGCGCGGAGAGCGCGCGGCGCGGGCTCACTCACCCCATCTCCGGCGCTGCTCCGGCGGCCGCTCCGACGGGGCCTCTCGCGCTCGCTCTCCGCCCGCTCGGCAGCCGCTCCCCGCGCGGCACATGCGGCGGCCCGTGCGCGCCCGGCTCAGCCCCGGCGCCGCTCCATTCCGCGGGGCTGCGCGGCTGCCACTGCTGCCACTGCCGCCGCCGCCGCCGCCAGGCGCGGGCGGGCGGGAGCTGGGCCGCCGCGGGCTGGGCGGCCGCGCTGGGGCGGTGCCCGCCCCGCCCTCCCCAGCCGCTACCCCCGCCCGGCTCCTTACGTAACCTCGTGGCCCCCGGGCCGCGGCAGCGAGCCAAGAGGCGGGGGGCGCTGCAGTGTGTGCGCCGTCCCCCGCGCAACCGCGCAGTCGCCGCTTTTCTCCCGGGCCACCCAGTCCTCGGTGCCGGCCCCGCGTTGGCGCGCCCCCGCCCCACGCCGACCCGGGGGCCTGGCGCAGTGCCACCAACATCCTGCCTGATGGACTTAAAGTCCCATTCACACCTGGCGGGGACTTTAGGGCTACCTTTACTTTGCAGATAAGGGAACCGAGGCCTGGGGAGGATAAGTGATTTGCCCAAGGTCACACATTCAGATTAGAGTTCGTTCGGGTCTCCAGAGTCTGAGATGGGCATAGCTGTGCTCCTCCTTAAAGCCCACCTTCATCTTCCTGCCAGTTGCCCGGCCGAGTGGCTTTAAGGTACCCGCCACCGTGAAATTTCGGAAGCCAGCGTGGCAGAGAAGAGCCTACAGGCCGCGGCAGATGCTCTGGGCTCTTTCCTGGATAAAAATGAGATGAGGGCTCCCACTTGAAGGGGCAGTTTTAAGGCGGCTTCATCAAGCTTGGTTTTATCCTTAGAGCGAGGGGAAATTGGATGGCAAAAGTAGAACTTGAAGAAGAGCAGGCTTTCTTCGTCGCCTTTCTACCTATCAGGTCCTGAGTTTCTACCAAAGGCTGGCACTGGGACTAACCTAACCTTCATCCCCCGGGACTTCCACGGGATCATCTTCTGCTGAGAACACACTGCCCATATAAGCCTGGCATCTCAGGACAGTAAAAAAGTCAAGGGACAGGTCGGGCGCGATGGCTCACGCCTGTAACCCCGGCACTTTGGAAGACCGAGGTGGGTGGATCATTTGAGGTCAGGAGTTCGCGACCAGCCTGGCCAACATGGTGAAACCCCGCCTCTATTAAAAATACAAAAATTGGCCGGGCGCGGTGGCTCACGCCTGTAATCCCAGCACTTTGGGAGGCCGAGGCGGGCGAATCACGAGGTCTGGAGATCGAGGCCATCCTGGCTAACACGGTGAAACCCCGTCTCTACTAAAAATACACACACACACAAAAAAAATTAGCCGGGCGTGGAGACAGGCGCCTGTAGTCCCAGCTACTCCGGAGGCTGACGCACAAGAACCGCGTGAACCTGGAAGGCGGATCTTGCAGTGAGCCGAGATCGCACCACTGCACTCCAGCCTGGGCAACAGAGCGAGACTCCGTCTCAAAAAATAAATAAATTAATTAATTAAATACATAAATAGCCGGGTGTGGTGGCGTGCTCCTGTAGCCCCAGCTACTCCCAGCTACTCGGGAGGCTTGATGCAGGAGAATCGCTTGAACCCAGGAGGCAGAGGTTGCAGCGAGCCGAGATCATGCCACTGCACTCCAGCCTGGTGAAAAGCGCCAGACTGTCTCAAATAAATAAATAAATAAATAAATAATAAGTTTGTAAAAAATAAAATAATCTTGGGAGTTTCCAAATCCTCCATGCATAGTAATCAGCAATATCAGGAAAGTGAGCTTGTAGAACACTGAACAAGTCATTTATCAGGTAATACCTGAGGATTCTGAAGTGTTCGAATAACTTCAAAGGCAAGCCACTGAAATCAGAGTTTTTCATTTTTATTTTATTTTATTTTTATTATTATTTTTTGAGACGGAGTCTCACTCTGCTCACCCAGGCTAGAGTGCAGTGGCAGTGGCGCGATCTCGGCTCACTGCAACCCCCACCTCCCAGATTCAAGCGATTCTACTGCCTCAGCCTCCCCAGTAGCTGCGACTGCAGGCGCATGCCACCACGCCCAGCTTTTTTTTATTTTTATTTTTATTTTTTTTTTGTATTTTTAGTAGAGACAGGGTTTCACCATGTTTCGATCTCCTGACCGCGTGATCCACCCGCCTCGGCCTCCCAAAGTGCTGGGACTACAGGCATGAGCCACCGTGCCTGGCCGAGTTTTTCATTTTTTTAAACTACAATCCACAGTAAGAAATATATTTTACACTACAACCTGCAACCTGGTACATACTTCAGCACATACATACTATGTCTATAGGTATATCGATATAAAATAGAAACAAAAAGTTATATAAAACAATGTTTATCCTCTCACTTGCCAGGCAGGCATTCAGACATCATTCTGTTTTGTTGTTGTTGTTGTTGAGACAGAGTCTTGCTCTGTCACCAGGCTGGAGTGCAGTGGCATGATCTCAGGGCACCACAACCTCCGCCTCCCAGGTTCAAGCGATTCTCCTGCCTCAGCCTCCCGAGTAGCTGGGACTACAGGCGCGCACCACCACCCCAGCTAATTTTTGTATTTTTAGTAGAGACAGGGTTTCACCATGTTGGCCAGGATGGTCTCCATCTCTTGACCTCGTGATCGGCCCACCTCAGCCTCCCGAAGTGCTGGGATTACAGGCGTGAGCCACCGTGCCCGGCCCATTCTGTTCTATTTTTAAAAGCAGTACTGCTCATAACCTACTAAATTGATTTCAAAACCTATAATCTACGTATTTTTACTTTCTTTCTTTTTCTTTTTTCTTTTTTTTTTTTTTGAGACGGAGTCTCACTCTGTTGCCCGGGCTGGAGTGCAGTGGCGCAATCTTGGCTCACTGCAACTTCTGCCTCCTGGGTTCATGCAATTCTCCTGCCTCAGCCTCCCGAGTAGCTGGGGCTACAAGCGCATGCCACCACACCTGGCTACTTTTTTGTAGTTTTAGTAGAGATGGGGTTTCACCATGTTAGCTAGGATGGTCTCGATCTCCAGACCTTGTGATCCGCCTGCCTCGGCCTCCCAAAGTGCTGGGATTATAGGCGTGAGCCACCACGCCCAGCCTGTATTTTTACTTTCAACAGCAAAATTAGGCTCACCATGTACATGCATAATGTTGTTATTAGTGTGCTCAGATTTCTGGTATGGCTGGTCCAGGGACTTCAAACATTTTTTTTTCTAACCATAAAAGGTCAGTTCTTTCAACTGCATATGAAACAAATGTATTATTAAAGCCATTAATTAAAGGGATAACTGTCGGGTATTATGCAGCTATTACATTATATTTGTGAAGCCTATATAGTAACATAGAAATATATTTATTCTTTCAATAAATGTTGATCACCTGCTGTGTATCTGGTACTGTGTTGGGCATAAAGTGCTCAGCAAAACAGACGTCCTTCTGTCATAGGACTATAAGATTGTGTGAATGGCATTAATCAAATAATCACACAAATATATAAGCTACAATCTGTGTGAATAGGAGACCTAATTTAGGTTGAGGAGGGTGGTCAGGAATGGCCTGTTGAAGAGACATTTAAAAAGAGGCCTGATGGCTGGGTGTGGTGGCTCATGACTGTAGTCCCAGCACTTTGGGAGGCCAAGGCAGGCAGATCACTTGAGGCCAGGAGTTCAAGACCAGCCTGGCCAACATGGCAAAACCCCATCTTTACTAAAAATACAAAACCTAGCCAGGCATGGTGGTACATGCCTGTAATCCCAGCTAATTAGGAGGCTGAGGCAGGAGAATCACTTGAACTCAGGAGGCAGAGGTTGCAGTGAGCTGAGATTGCATCACTGCACTCCAGCCTGGGCGACAGATTGAGACTCCATCTCAAAAAAAAAAAAAAAGAAGAGGCTTGAAGACAAAGAAGCATCAGTCATGGGGAGCATGAGGGGAGGGTTCCAAGCAGAGGAAACTGCAAAGGCCCTGAGGTGGTAGAGAATCAGGCTGTTCTGAAGAGCTGGGAGAAGGCCAGTGTGGTTAGAGTGCAGTGAGCTTAGCAAAGCATGGGTGAAGTATGCAGGGCCCTTTGGCTAGATTAAGGATTTGCAATTTATTCAAATGCAGTGAGAACCCACTGATGGGTTGGGGAATGCCGTGATCTGGTTTATATTGTTAAAATATCACTCACTCCTGGGAGAAGAGGGGATAAGAAGGGGACAAGAGTAAAACGTGGAGACTGGTTAAGAGGCTCTAGACAAAAGATAAGGGTGGAGATGAAGGGAAGTGGATTACAGATTATAGATATTTTAGAGGTAGACTCAATAAGACTTGGTGGATGGGATGTGTATTAGGATATAAAGTTAAGTTTGTAAAATAATCTGAATTACAGCTGTGCTATGAGTATAATTATGTAAAATTAGAAAATATGGACAAGGCCTGGAGTATAGAAAATGAAAAAGTTTATTAGGATGGCAGAAGGAATATAGGGTAAAGGCATCAGTATTAGACTCAGACCTGCATTAAGTCCTGGATCTACCATTGACTATCTGTGACCACGGGCAAGTTTTTAACTTCTCTGAGCCTCAGTGCTCTAATCTACGAAGTGGAGATATCTCTTTGGACTATTAAGAAGAGTGAATGAGGCCAGGTGTGGTGGCACACACCTGTAATCCTAGCACTTTGGGAGGCTGAGCCGGGTAGATCACCTGAGGTCAGGAGTTCAAGACCAGCCTGACCAACACGGTGAAACCCTGTCTCTACTGAAAATATAAAAATTAGCTGGGCATGGTGGCACATGCCTGTAATCCCACCTACTCGGGAGGCTGAGGCAGGAGAATCACTTGAACCCAGGAGGCAGAGGTTGCAGTGAGCCAAGATACTGTGTCACTGCACTCTAGCACGGGCAACAGAAGTGAGACTCCGTCTCAAAAAAAAAAAAAACAGAGTGAATGAGATCATATCTGTAAAGTGCTTAGCTCAGTCCCTAGTATAGTACATCTTCAATACATTACAGGTATTATTATTATTATTACTGGCTATAATGGTGGAACTAGGGTGAAATTTTCATTTATTGTGACTGAATTAATATTGTCAAAATGGTTCTTATATAATCAACATTTTAAAATTTAGTACAGTTTGAGGATTCTCAATCTGCCCCCACCATGGAAACAGCTTGTGTACTTCCTGCCAGATAACACTTTGCCAATCTGTATCCAGAGCCCTCCATAGATTCAGGACCCCTCTACAGGGCACCTAAGGATCAGAGAAGACTATGGGCTGTCTCTTTAAGATGACACCAGATCAGTATGGGACCACCAGCCCTAGCCCCTGCTGTTTCCAATCAGGCCAAGGGCCTGCCCTTAGGAAGGTGAGCTATAAACGATTTCCAACAGTCCCATCTGTCCTCTGCCTCTCCCATCCAGGGCTCTCCTAAGTCTATGTGTCCTGGATGCCTCCAGAGATTTTGATAGCATCTACCCATTTTTCTTTCTTTATTTATTTAAGACGGAGTCTCACACTGTCACCCAGGCTGGAGTGCAGTGGCGCGACCTCCACTCACTGCAACCTCTGCCTCCCGGGTTCAAGCGATTCTTCTGCCTCAGCCTCCCAAGTAGCTCGGATTAGAGGCATGCACCACCATGCCCGGCTACTTTTTTGTATTTTTAGTAGAGACGGGGTTTCACCATGTTGGCCAGGCTGGTCTCGAACTCCTGACCTCGTGATCCGCCTGCCTTGGCCTCCCAAAGTGCTGGAATTATAGGCGTGAGCCACCAAGCCCGGCCTACCCATTTATTTAATCTTAACTGAGCACCTATTTTGAGCCAGTCTGTGTCCTTAAACAATAAGCTAAATATAATGTAACCGAGGTTTGAATAAGGTACTTCCTGCAGAAGACTTCAAAAAGGGGATGTGTGAGTTGGGTCCTCAAGGATGTACAGGAGGGAAGATCATTTCTATGTCCAGCAACGAGACCAGCACATGCTGAGACACGGAGGCATTAAAGGCCATGACTTATACAGGAAACGACAAGAATGTCCATGTGCTTGGCTCAACAGTGTGGTAGGAAGTGGCCAGGAACAAGAGGTAAGTTGGGACCACTCTGTGAAAGACCTCCGGGTCATGTTAGGAGTTTGGACTTGATTCTGAGGCCTCAGGGAGTTAGTGGAGATTTTGAAGTAGGAGGGTGGCATGATCAGACTTGTGTCTTAGCTTCTCCGGCAGCAGATGGGAGAAGGTTGTGGAAAGGCAGGCTGGAGGCAGGAGAAGCTTGTCAGGAGGATCTTAGCAAGACTCCAAGATTGGGGAAGGACAGGAAATGTCTTAATCAGCCCCCAGTGAGGCTGGGAGCCTGATTAGAGAGAAGAGCCAGGGAGCTCTGGCAATGCAAGGGCCTGGGAAGCTGCAGCTGCTGGGAACGGGTGGGGAGTCAATCATCAAACAATCCAACAACCTTGAGGAGAGGACTTTGGACCTCACTGGCTGCCTCCCAGCAGAATTCAATTCCAAGAGGCAAAAATAGAAATGACCAGATGAATAGCCCAGCCAGCTGCAAGTGCCCCCAGGGGCATCCTGATTATGCTGCCCCATGCTCTGAGCTATCACACTCATTGTCACCCTTACCCCTATCAAAAGCTGTCTCCTCCACTAGACTATGGTCTTCAAGGGCAGGGTCCCTCCTGGGTTTTTCTTGTTCTGTTTGGCTCCATCCTCAGGTAAGCTCTCTTCTGAACTCCCAACTCACATTCAAGTCTAGCAAATTCCCAAACAGGTCAAGCCAAAGTCTCCGAACTAAGCCTCGCCGTGTCTGACTGCCCTGCCTTGGGGCACAGGCCGATTCCTGAGCCCATCACTGTGGCCAGGGGAATGGAATGTCCTGATTGGCTCAGTCTGGGCTGAGGTGTGGAGGCAGCTTCTCACAGAAGGCATGAAGTGGGTGTAGGACTGGGGCGGACACCTAGAGGAAAATCAAGGTAAATAGATTCAGGGTGGTGGCCAAAACATAACACTGCCCACTGTCAGCATGTAGTTATACTTGTTTCCCATTGGCATGCACAGAGTGGCTGTTGGATAATAGGTAGTTGAAGGCAGAGCACAGTCATTGCAGGTTAAGCAATTCCTGGAGAAGAACTTGAAAGGGCCGGTCTGGAGAGTGGGCACAGTTCTGAGGATCCAAGGCATAGATGGTGGAAGTATACGCATTAAGCCAGTCATTCTCAACCTTGGCTGAACATTAAAATCACTTCTGGAGACTTGACAAAATACCAGTGCCAGGGCCCCACCTCCAGTAAGAATGATTTAATTGGTTTGGGTGGTGCCCAGGCATCGGCAATCCTTTAAACTGATTATGATTCCGATGCGCAGCCAGGGTTGAGAACCACTGCCCAAGTCTTGGTGTTCAAAGAGAAGTAGGTGTGATACCCAGAGCCCCAAGAGTTTAGGAACTGGTGGAACAAAAAGGAGGACACCCAGCTCACTGGCTGGGCTTGTATGAGATTTAGGGTTCCAGAGAAGAACGAAGAAATCCAAAGAATTTGTAAGGCCAGGGAGGTGCAGTACCTCCTGTGAACACATAGCAGAAGGAATTAATTCTGAAGTCACCTAACTTTCTCTGAGAGAGCCTGGAGTTCTAAGGATTATTTGCCTCCGATTGGCAGCAGCACAACGAGAAGGTGCCTGTGTGTGTATCTGGAAAGCTGGCATGGGTCAGGTTCAGATGGGTGAGGCTGGAATTGACAGCCATGCCTGAGGGAGACTCAGCAACACTAGGGATGAGTTAAGAAAATGATGGAGTCATATATAGCTGAGGCTTCCAACCGGAGACGTTGGGTAGAGGGTGATACCTCTCAAGAGGGGGAGAAGCAGCAGCAGCAAGTCAGAGAAGTGAGATAATGAGTGCAATTTTGGACATGCTGAGATGCAGGAATCTGAGGAACAAATAAGAGGAGATGTCCAGTGGGCAGTTAGATATTATAGGTACACAGCTTGGAAGGGAGACTTGGGAGCCATCAGCAAGTCAGTATCTGAACCTGGGAAGTGTGTGTTGAACAGAGGTGGGGCTGAGGGTGATATTGAGGGAATCACCAGGGAGGAAAGTGAGCCTGTGAGGATGACAAAGTGGCCGTTAGTATCCAAGGGGCCATTCTGTTCTAATGTGGATCAATCCCCCTTCAGCATGATTTCACTGAATTAAATATCAACTTTTTAAAAAGCGAGATAACTCCTTGCCAGTATACTAAGAGCAAATAAAAACAAACAAACAAAAAGCAATTAATACAAAATAGAAACAAGTGGGTTTTCAATTCAAATGTAGCAAATTTTTACTGAACACCTACTATGCGCCAGCCTAGCTACAGATGGTGTGGCTGGCATGGTTAGCTTATCAGGCACCCGGCCCCACTCCTACTCTCTTCTCCAGCCCCATCTGGGAGGCCTCGGTGGTAGTTCTGGTTCCTAGAATCTTTGCTTCAGCTGATCCACCAGTTGCTCTATGTGAGGTCTTCTGGAAATCTGGGGTCCTCATAGTGAGGAACACCTTTGCAGGAAGCTACCTTCACCTCAGCTGCCCAGCAGGCTTTAGACTTTGTCTGTTCCACAAAGCCCTGGCCTGGGCTGGGCTCCCTGTAAGACCTGGCTTCTGCTCCAAGGTCCACCTCCAGCTCTTTCCCAGCTCCTGTGTAGGGCAGAGATGCCTTATCTGGCTGTTGGCCCCAAATGAGCAGACCAGTGAGGTGGCATTTCCACCATCTCTCCAACTGCTTGCCCCGCAGGGTCTCCAGGAGTTTCCTTTCTGTCACTTCCGAGTTACAATACCACAACAGTTTCCAGAAAGTCACTTGGAATCAAGACAATACACTTCTACTCACACAAAGCAAGAGGCTGGTTAATCTCTCACAGTCCCCACTTACTCATACAGATTTCCTCTTTCACCATTTTCTTTGGGTTCCTCATCCCCTCATCTACCCAGCAAACACTTCCCATGCGCAGGTTGGGGGGGTACTATGAGAGTTGCCTCTGTAACAGACCCCTCCTTTTAGAAAATTGCTTTCAATTACATATGACTTATTGTTCTCTTGGCACATGCCATCTCTCCATTTGCATAATTCTCCAATCCACTGATTCTTTACTTTCTTCAAAACTATCACAAAAGCTGAGTGTTCAATCTACTTTACTCAAGTATCCCTTTAAATTCCTGTGCTTCACTGGTTTATCACTTTGTAAAAATGTCTTCCTCAGTTGGTTCTTGGATATACTGTCTCCTAAACAAGTTTTTTTTTTAATTGTGGTAAAATATACATAACAATAAAACTTACCATTTTAATCCTTTTTAAGTGTAGATTTAAGTGGCACTAAGTATATTCACATTATTGTGCAATCCTCACCACTATCCATCTCCAGAACTTCTCCATTACCCCAAACCAACATAAGTTTTTGTTTTTGTTTTTATTTTTTATTTTGAGATAGAGTGGCCCAGCCTGGAGTGCAGAGGCGCGATCTTGGCTCACTGCAACCTCTGCCTCCCTGGCTCAAGCGATTCTCCTGCCTCAGCCTCCCAAGTAGCTGGGATTACAGGTGCCTGCCACCAAACCTGGCTAATTTTTGTATTTTTAGTAGAGATGGGGTTTCACCATGTTGGCCAGGCTGGTCTCAAACCTGTGACCTCAGGTGATCCACCCACCTCGGCCTCCCAAAGTGCTGGAATTACAGATGTGAGCCACTGCACCCAGCCCACACAAACTTTTAAAAAATGTCCAGGCCGGGCGCGGTGGCTCACACCTGTAATCCCAGCACTTTGGGAGTCCGAGGCGGGCGGATCACGAGGTCAAGAGATCGAGACCATCCTGGCTAACACGGTGAAACCCTGTCTCTACTAAAAATACGAAAAATTAGCCGGGTGCAGTGGCAGGCTAGTCCCAGCTACTCGGGAGGCTGAAGCAGGAGAATGGCTCGAACCTGGGAGGTGGAGCTTGCAGTGAGCCGAGATCGCACCACTGCGCTCCAGCCTGGGCGACAGAGCGAGACTCCGTCTCAAAAAAAAAAAAAAAAAAAAAAAAAAAAAGTCCAGAGGCCGGGCATGGTGGCTCACACCTGTAATTGCAGCACCGTGGGAGGCTGACGCAGGCAGATCACCTGAAGTCAGGAGTTTGAGACCAGCCTGACCAACACGGCGAAATGATGTCTCTACTAAAAATATAAAAATTAGCCGGGTTTGGTGGCGTGCGCCTATAATCCCAGTTACTCAGGAGGCTGAGGTAGGAGAATTGCTTGAACCCGGGAGGTGGAGGTTGCAGCAAGCCGATATTGTGCTATTGCACTCCAGCCTGGGCAACAGAGTGAGACTCTGTCTCAAAAAAAAAAAGTCCGGGAAGTGGGGACATGCCTAGTTCACTTTTTGTTCCTAATTCTGAACATAGTATATGCCTCATACTCTTGGCTAATTAAAGCAGATAAGAGGTTTAATATAAAAGGTACCACAGTGACACCAATATCAGTCCATCAAACCACTTCTAAACTACTTTTTATTAAAACAAGAGGGGTAAAGCTAACCAAGAGAAAAGGGAGAAAACATAAACTTAGTCTAGCTGGGACCCAACATCAGGCTAGACTTGACCTTGCCCAGAGGGGCTAAAAGCCCAAAGACCCTAAAGAAAATAAGAATGAGGCCTTGCCGGCTGGGCACAGTAGCTCACACCTGTAATCCTAGCACTTTGGGAGGCTGAGGCAGGCAGATCACGAGGTCAAGAGATTGAGACCATCCTGGCCAACATGGTGAAACCTTGTCTTCTTGTTGTTGTTGCCCAGGCTAGCGTGTAGTGGTGCAATCATAGCTCACTGCAGCCTTGAACACCTGGGCTCAGGCAATCCTCCTGCCTTAGCCTCCCGAATAGCTGGGATTACAGGTGCATGCCACCAAGCCTAGCTAATTTTTTTTTTAAGTTTTTGTAGATATGGGATCTCCCTATGTTGCCCACGATGGTCTCAAACACCTAGGCTCAAGTGATCCTCCTGCCTCAGCCCCTCGAAATGCTGGGATTACAGGCATGAGCCACCGCACTGGGTCTGCTGTCTCTTCTGAAATGACACGGACCCTTGTGGAGTCCCCAGTCAGGCTAAAAAATTAGCTGATAGGAAACAAAAGCACTAGGAGGAATAGACTGAGCCCATTACTACTGAGTAAGAGCCTTTGAGCAACTAGAAAGAACAGTGTTTCCCCAAACTTGCCTCATCGTATGAATCACACAGGCATCCATTAAACATTCCGATTCAATACTTCTGGGATGGGGTGTGGGAATATGCATGTTTAATAAGCACCTGGAGTGATTCTTACAAAAGGCAAATTTGGGAAAGAATGAACTGGAGTGTTCCATTAGCAAAGAGGGGCTGACCTAGCTGCCTGGAGCTGTGAAGGTAAAGGCTCCCAGGCAGTCTTATCATGGGATCTTGGGAGCTCCTCAGACCACTGGCTACTTTTACCAACCCTCAAAACTCCTATGGGCCTGCTGCTTCTGCAAATTTGGCCTTTCCTCCTCCAACATCCTCCATGCAGGGCCTCTTACTTCCACCTCTGCTGCCAAAAGCCTTGGATGATCCCAAGTTCTGGCAGCCCCATGCCCTGGCTGCTTCCCTACAACTGAGCACTGACAATGAGATGTAGTCCTAATTTAGAACTAAAGAACCAGGTATTCTTTGGCCAGATATTAATTAGGAAATGACTACAGATAGCTGGTGACATTAGATTCTACCTTTAGATCCAGCTGGGTCATTTTATGGAAATAACTTGGGCAGTTTATATCTACCAAATCTGAGGTCAGTGTTTACAGAGGAAGACACTGGACACCAACTATAATTGTCAGAGCTGAAATTTAACCTTGGGGCCCTCCTGATACAGGCTTGCCGAATGAAGCCTGGGAGGTTCATTCACGTTCAGGCTGCTCCAGCGCGTCCCCCTGCCTACATATGGCACAATTGTATCATCACCACTCCCTTCCTAAAACTCCTCCAGATCAGAAAGGGTTACAATAAAACAGGCTGGTGAATGCCATTTGGCTAGAGATTCAGATGTTTTAATTAAGCAACTGCTTATTTCTTATAGGTCAAGCTGGACCTATAATTAATTTAGCCAGTTAGGCTTTGTTTTAATTAAAACACAATTTCTGCTAGGCATGGTGGCTCACGCCTGTAATCCCAACACTTTGGGAGGCCAAGGTGGGCGGATCACTTGAGGTCAGGAGTTCGAGACCAGCCTGGCCAACATGGTAAAACCCCGTGTCTACTAAAAATATGAAAATTAACCGGGCGCAGTGGTTTGCACCTGTAATCCCAGCTACTCGAGAGGCTAAGGCAGGAGAATCGCTTGAACTGGGGAGGCAGAGGTTGCACCACTGGAGCCAAGATCGCACCACTGCACTCCGGCCGGGGTGACAAAGTGAGACTCCATCTCAACAAAACAAAACAAAACAAAACAAAATTTCTGAAATAATCCCTATTTATCTTCACTTCAGAAAGTTTACAGAAAGCAGTGTTTCCATGGGAAGTCAACAAGTGTTATGCAGCAGGAAAAGGTTCCGTGCTCCATAGGTTTGGGAAATACTATGCTAAACAAAGTGAAATAAGTTTCTTTATTCTTTGTTTTTAGGACCTTTAATATGTCAATGTAGACTTAGGAAATTCCAATAAATGAACACAATTTACTATATTTTCTTTTTTTTGAGACAGGGTCTCACTGCATTGTCCAGGCTGGAGTGCAGTGGTGCCATCCTAGCTCACCGCAGTCCTGAACTCCTGGGCTCAGGGGATCCTCCTGCCTCAGCTTCTCTATTAGCTGGGACTACAGGCACACACCACTACACCCGCTAACTTTTGTATTTTTTGTAGAGACGAGGTCTCACTATGTTGCCCAGGCTCGTCTCTAACTGCTAGCCTCAAGTGATCCTCCCATCTCAGCCTCCCAAAGTACTGATGTTACAGGCATGAGCCACTGTGCCCAGCCTATATTTTCTAAATTAGATGAATTTATTCGCCATTAAACCTTAGGTAGTTTTCCAGAGAACATTTTAGGAAATGCTGAAATAAAAGATACTGTTACCCAGAGCCAATCTGACCTAATAGAAGTAAGCAGTTGCTACTTTGCTTGATCTCAGGTAAATATCTCCTACCTCTGAGGTACTATTCTCTAAAACCATAAAAATCACTTCTTGGGGTTAAGGGGTAGAGCATAGTGGTTAAGTGAGAAGGTTGTCTGGATTTGTATTTGGCCTCCCATACTTATTAACCTCAGACGTGTTACCTAACTTCCCTGTACCTCAAGTTCCCTAGCTGTAAAATGGGCAATATTGGTACCTCCTCTCAAAGGCTGTGGTGAGAATTAAAGGCACACATTGGGCTATTATCAAGCAGCAGAGTGCATTGGCTCCTGAAGAGAAGTGGGTCCTCAAAGCCCTTTTTTTTTTTTTTTTTCCCAGCAGATAAAAGAGGGGTCATGGGGCCAGTTGTGGTAGCTCAGGCCTGTAATTCTAGTACTTTGGGAGGCCGAGATGGGAGGATCGCTTGAGCCCAGGAGTTCAAGGCCAACCTGGGCAATATGGCGAAACCCATCATTACAAAAAATACAAAAATTAGCCAGCCATGGTGGCGTGCACCTGTAGTCCCTGCTACTGGGGGATGAGGAGGTTAAGGCAGGAGTATGGCTTCAGCCCAGCAGGTCGAGGCTGTGGTGAGCCAAGATTGTGCCATTGCACTCCAGCCTGGGTGACAGAGTGAGACCCTGTCCCCTAAAAAAGAGGGGTCACTTTAGAGGGTATAACAAAGTTGGCATTGGGAGTATGGTAGAATTGAGGGGTGAATGCAAGGAGTAAGCATAAGCTGAAGGGAGCCATTGTGCTGGAGCTCAAAGTATGTGGGAGGAAAAGTGGAGGTACAGGTGAGAGTAACAGGCCCAAGGTGAAGGGGAAAGTTCACTAAAACACGGAGAAAGAGGAAAATAAAATAATCAAGTCAACCTTGTAACAGATTATATAGAAATACATGCCTATGTAGGTCAGTAAGTATATTATAAAAACAGAATAAAAGGGGGGGAAAGAAAACAGTCAAACTTCACAATTTCTTTAAGACAGCCTTAGCTGCAGCCTATGACTCCAGTGCACACCCTGTTGCTCCCTGACTCTTAGGGAGGTTGACAACCTAGGATACTAGTTTGGACAGTGTGCAAAAGTGAATTTTACTAGGAGCCTCCAGCAGAAAAAGGAGTCACCCAGAATTGCATAAAACAAAGGCGGGAAAATGTTAAGATACTAATAGCCAAGAGGTAGAATAGAGAGGTTCCTCCTGGTGACTTGCAGGGTTAACCTGGGACCTCTTGGATTAGGATTTCAGTGGTCTCACTGGCATTTCATGACTGACATCTACTGCCACACAGCATTGTGGGTTACAGTGAGCAAAGTTGTTTCTCAGAAACTCTTTAGAAAACGTGAGTGTGAATGAAACTAATAGCATCTTGTCCAACTTCAGTCATCTTCAGATAAGAAACTTTAACTTCCTCAAGATTTCATGATGGCTGAGAATGAACTTACTAGGTCAGTTCTGAGAAAAGTAGTTTGGTCTCTTTAAAACCACAAAGCAACAAGTCAACTCTAAAAAGGATGTTTGTGGCTGGATACGGTGGCTCACACCTGTAATCCCAGTACTTTAGGAGGCCAAGGTGGGAGGATTGCTCGAGTTCAACAACAGCCTGAGCAACATAGTGAGACCTTGTCTCTACAAAAATAAAAATTAGCTGGGTATGATGGCACACATCTGTGGTCCCAGCTACTTGGGAGGCTGAGGCAGGAGGATCAACTGAGCCCAGGAGTTAGTTCAAGGCTGTAGTGAGCTATGACTGTCCCACTGCACTCCAGCCTGGGTGACAGAGGGAGACCCTGTCTCAATAAATAACTAAATAATAAAAATTAAAAAGGTGTTTGTGAGATGTTCAAATCTGTGAAAATTGAACACCATTTTTTGCTTATATTAAGGAATAATTTTTTAGGTATGATAACGTAAGTTTTAAAAAAAAAGAGCTCTTAGTGTTGAGAGATACATGCTGAAATACCTACAGTTTGCTACAAAACAATCCAGTGGGTGTGGGGAAGTGGGTCAGGGTATAAATGGAGTTAGTTTGGCCATGAGTTGCTAATTGTTGAAGGTAGGTGGTAGGTATGTGATGGTTTATTATGCTGTTCTACTTCTGCATATGTTTGGAATTTTCCATTAAAAACTCCACAAAGCAGGCCAGGCACGGGGGCTCACGCCTGTAATCCCAGCACTTTCGGAGGCTGAGGTGGGTGGATCACGAGGTCAGGAGTTCGACACCAGCCTGGCCAACATGGTGAAACCCCACCTCTACTACTAAAAATACAAAAATTAGCTGGGCGTTGTGGCGGGCGTCTGTAGTCTCAGTTACTCAGGAAGCTGAGGCAGGAGAATCACTCGCACCCGGAAAGCAGAGGTTGCAGTGAGCCAAGATCGCACCACTGCACTCCAGCCTGGGTGACAGAGCAAGACTCTGTCTCAGGAAAAAAACAAACAAACAAACAAAAAACCACTCCACAAAGCAGAGATATCTCACTGCACAGGCAGGCCATTTAATGTATATGTGTAAATATAATAGGTATTTTATTCACGTATTCACTCATTCAAAAATATATATAACATATTGTAACAAAATTCACATAATATAAAATTTACCATTTTAATCATTTTTAAATTTTTTATTTCTTTTTTGTAGAGGTAGAGTCTCACTGTGTTGCCCAGTCTGGTCTCAAACTCCTGGGCTCAAGTGATCCTCCCGCCTCAGCTTCCCAAAGTGCTGGGATTACAGGCATGAGCCACCATGGCCAGCCATTTTAACCAAAGTGGAATTTAGTACTTTCACAATGTTGTGCAACTATCACCACTACACAGTTTCAGAATATTTTATCACCCCACAAGGAAACCTCAAACCCAGTTAGTCAGTCAGTCCTCATTCCTCCCCTAGCCCTTGGCTACCACTAATTTGCTTTCTGTCTGTATGGATTTGCCTATTCTGGATATTTCAAATACATTCAACACATTTGTTTAGATTTAAATTGTATTTATTTTTATCACTAAAACATTCACAGGTTTAAGGTTTAAAAGGGTCTGCAGTGAAAAGTCTCCCTCTCACCCCTCTTCCCCAGCAACACAGTTCCCTATCCAGAGGCATCTTTCCAGAAATTAAAAATTCCTCTTTCTTTACCCAGATGGTAGTATTCTATACACACTGTTCTGCAGTTGGCCTTACTTCACTTATCTCAGAGATCACCCTATAACAGAACAAAAAGAGCTTTCCTTTTACAGGTGCATAGTATTCCATCATTTCAGACTGTGTTTCACACACTGTTAAGTGCTTTGGGGCTATAGAAATTAACAAAATATAGTCCTTTTCCTAGGCAGCTCAAAGTCTAAAAAGTACTTTATTTTGAGAGGGAGTGTGGAGACAAACTATAGGTTTCAGCTTCGAGGCTGATCATAATCTCAGCTGCCTTCACAGCCAGACTATCTGGAAGGAAAAAAAGAGATCTAAAGTAAAGTGGTCTGAGAAATACTGGGGGATTGGCTAGCAGATGTTGGCAAAGGTGACAGCAAACTGCTGCCTCTCTTCCACCTTATTCTCTAAGACATAATTGATCACATCACTTATGTCCTCTCATGTTTTTTCTGATTAGAAAAGGGATTCTCATTGAGGAAATTCAGAAAGTGGATAGAGAGGCAGAAGAATTATCCATAGTTGTTTGTAAGCATGTTAAATAGCTGCTTAAAACTGCACTGCATTGATACACCATAACTTAATAGCTTCCTGTAGGAAACCAGCCTACTGCATGGCAAGTCACACCATCTTGGGGCGAAACTGCCATGATGTTTGATCTCCACACACAAAGGTATTCTGCAGTAAGGTCTTGAAGCAACGCTGTACACAGATAAACCCTCATAAAGATGCTTACCTAACCTCCCCAGTGGTCATGAATCTTGGAAGAAAGTCTGAAGACATGACTAGCTGCACGTCTTTACCCTAAAAGCTTGCTATTTATAAAGGGCGGATGCGGGGATCTACGATTCTTATGGCTGCCTAGACATCACTTCTGTTCATAAGTCCCTATGAAATGTTTCCCTCTGAAAAGCTGGGTTTGTCAGCCTCTTTCTTCGGCCTCTAAGCTCCCTCAGCCTTTGTGGGTAGGTTCACATACACCTACTGACCAAGGAACACTCCTCATTCACTTCTGCATTTTAGAGATCCAGGAACTAAAGCTACAATAAATGTTTATTTAAAGAGACGAAGAGACATCTAAGTGCATACAGTAAATGAGATAGGTAAGACATGGAGCCAGATGTTTTATTTGAAAATTATCTTTATGAAATTGAAACCATAGTAATAAACTTAGGGAAGATGCAGGGATAGAAAGAGAACAGTAACTGAAAGTTAACACTTTAGAAATTCCAACAATTACTGGATAGTAAAAATAAAAATAAAAAACTCTATAAATGAAATAGAGGAAAATTAACTTAAATAGAACCTTTGTATCCTCAACAACTACAGAAGATGCCTGCCACACCCATGGAATAAATGTTTGTTTAACTGAAACGAACACAACAGCTGGATGAAAAGAGACCTAGGATATCTGATGGGGGTGAAAGAGGATTATCATGTGGAAAATAACTCATGCCTAAACACTGTGAGGATCATACATGGTAAGTGAGGGGCAAAGGCTCCATCCAGCTTATAGGTGGTAGCTGAAGCCATAGGAATAGATAATTGCACATGCAGAGTATGCAGAATGAGAGGAATTTTGAGCAAGACCTCCTCAACCTGACCAGAAACTTTTCTTGCCTGAGGCAGGGGGAGGACAGAGCTGTCAGCAGGGCTTGGGGACTATTAGGAGTATCTAGATCAGCAGATGATTTGAGAGGGCCCAAGAGAAGGAGAGGCCTATGTTTTGGGGCCTGAGAGAGGTTTCTTATCGCCAGTGATTTTATCACCAGGTCTCTGAAAAATGGATAGGACACTTCCTTCCAAACAATGTAATCTTCCCTGAAAATGGACCTAATAACGTGCCTCACATTACCATCAAGGCGAAATTGGACTCCACTGACTCATAATTCTTTTTTTATCTTTGGTTTTGATCCTTACTTCCCATACAACTCAGTAAATGACAGCACTGCTCTTCTTCTACTGAATAATCTATTTCAAGGATGGGCAGTGGAGACTCTATAGTTGTGTTTGCTATTATTACCTGTGCCATAGTAGAATCCTTTACAGCATTCATGTCGAATGTAAAGGAAAAGAGAACAAACAAAATGAAGTAGATTGATATCTTGCTAGGTAAATCCTCTGAGATAAAATTTCTTTAAAATGGAGTCAGCTGTGTAAGAAAAAAATGGCCTCTTCTTGCCATGCTGTGTTTTGCATGGATGTTGTGGCTAAGAAACAGCCTTTGACTACAATAATACGTGGGTAAAAATATCTCCAGCTCCTGTTTGACTAAAAATGGCCCAAGATAAATAAGCGTTATCGCTGGCAAAATTCAATTCCCTTTGGCAGATATTTGTTAATCACCAGCTGTGTTCCAGAGCCTGTGCTGAGGACACAGAGGTGAAAAGCCATAGTCCATGGCCCCTGGTAACTCCTGGATACCCAGACATAAGGAAGGGACTCCCTGAATTATTGATGGGAAGAAAACAGTCCATTCAAAGGGAAGATGTATTCCTCATTGTAAATTAATACACGGGCACCTGTTTACTGAGAACATCATGAGCTTGGTTAACGTAACCCAATTCTTGATAATGAGCAGCTCTGGATTTCTGGATGTTTTCAGCTAAAGATTGGGCTCTGGATCGTGCCATAGGTGCAGGTAAGTAAAATGATGGGGGGTAGGGAAGAGGAAGCTCATGTGCTCCTTCCTGCAGTCCTAACTTCCACAGGGCACTGGGGCATGGCTCTTGTTTCTAACATTGGTGATTCCTATCCTTTCTCAAGAATTCTGAATCAGGTGAGAGAGAGAGAGATAGCGAGAGAGAGAGCAAGAGAGACAGATACACACACACACACACACACACACACACACACAGAGAGAGAAAGATAAACAGAAGCTGTTGAGGAGGCAGAGCTGCTAAGGGTATCATTTTTTTTTCTACTTTGACACCATTTTCAAATAAATTTTAGTAATTGTGTCACTATCCAGCCTGGATGGATAGCCAGCTTCACGTTGACATTTCTCTTTAGATGCAACAACCTTACAGTGGAGAATTTATTTAAAATTTTAAATAGATTTTAGAGGATTCTTGGAAGCAAGAAACTATGGCTCTTGCCATTAATCTCTGACTGTGCTAAAATCAGTCCAGTTCTGGGCCAGTGCTTCAAAACCCTTCCTTTACTGTGCAAGGACAGAACAGAACTGATATGGGGGTGGGGGAGGGAACTAGCTATTTCTGCCACAGCCAATAGTAATATTAGGACTGTCATCTTTCCAAGAGGTACATCAGGACACAGACTACTCAAAGGTAGATGTCTGGACACTAAGATTTTAATCATTAACTCCTGCCCTTAAGATTTTCCAGGCCTAAATCTCCTCTTCTATTCTCTGTGCCATATTATCCTGGGGTTTCAACCAAGTGCTTCAAGGTTGTATATTCGAGCTAGCTTGCTAGCATCCTCCCTTCCTTCTTTTGCTCTTAGGTATAATTTACCTACCATAAAATTCACCCATTGTAAGTGTACAATTCATGATTTGTAGCACATTTATGGAGTGTGCAGCCATCACCCCTATGTAGTTTCAGAATGTTTCCATTAGCCCAAAAAGATCCTTAATGCTCATTTGCAGTCAATCCCTATCCTATCCTAACCCAGGCAATCACAAATCTGCTTTATGTCTCTATCAGAGCTTCTTTTTTGAAGAAAATTTTGGCCTTAACCATCCAAGAACTCCTGCACCTCTACCTGAAGGTGGGGTGCCCTTCTGGCTAAGAATACAAATTATATTCTTAAAGTTTTACAATAGAATGCAACTTTATGCTGGTGTGTCTGTTGCAGGCCATGGAAAGCACCCGAGTGGAAATAAATAGAAAATTCTTCTCCTGCCTCAGCCTCCTGAGTAGCTGGATTACAGGCATGTGCCACCACACCTGGCTAATATTTTGTATTTTTAGTAGAGATGTGGTTTGTCCATGTTGGTCAGGCTGGTCTCCAACTCCTGACCTCAGGTGATCTGCCCACCTCGGCCTCCCAGGCGGAGGTTGTGGTGAGCTGAGATGGCGCCACTGCACTCCAGCCTAGGCAACGAGAGCAAAACTCTGCCTTAAAAAAAAAAGAAAGAAAGAAAATTCTTAGGCACTGCAGTAGAGGTACAAGAAAATGGAGATTGCCTCAAGTGCTGGCACAGCAGGAATTTCAAAGCCTCAGATATGGATAATAACCGCAAGTGACGTGGCCTTCTGAGTAACAAAATGCTTTATATGGAGGTAAAAGTTGTATCTGGGCGCTAAGCAGTGAGCCCACAGTTCTACATGCTTTGGACCTGGTGGACATCTTACTCTCTGTGAGTTCTCAAGAATCATTAAATTCGGAGTATACCTCCATGAGGTACAAAAGAGGCAGGCAACAGGGAGCCTCCCTGCCTCCTTGTCTCATTTATATCTTGCACTGCTCTTCTCCAGCTTCAGGAATAAGTCAAAGTAAAAGGAACTATAAACTGTGTCCAGGTTGTCTGTTGAACCCTGACAGGCTCCAACTTCTGGCTACAGCAGTGTCTAATATGAAAGCAAACAGACCTTGCTTCAATCAAAACCACAAAACATCTGCATTCTAGTCTCTCACCACAGAGCAATCTTGACCACCCTGCCATCCAGCTCCTATGTCTCAGAAATATGGCTCAAATATGTTTTTCTGTAGGTTCCTGAGTTATCCCTTCCATGGGCAGGGCACAGGCTTTGAAAAAAGAACTGGCTTTAAATCTCATTTCTCCTGCTTGCTTATCATAACTGCCCGTCATCTGTAAGCCTGGATTGTAAGAGAGGGATAATATGTAGCCAGGTAGGTTGTTGTGAGAATGAGTAAATATAAATATAAAGCTCTGCCCAGTGCCTGGCATGTAGTAAATGCTCAGTATTTACTACATAATGGTAGCGCTAGTAGTCTTCACATTTTAACATGGTTGTTTTCATAGGACAATGACAAAATGTTTGTATTAGAACCTCTCCCTTCTCAAGCCAAGTTAGAGTGTTTTATTTTGGTTTGGAAAACAGTGCAACTGTTTGCTAATGCTTATCATCTAGGCTATAGAAAACACATCATAGTTCATAAAATCATTATAATCTCTTTTTGGAATCAGGAAACTGAGGCTCAGAGAAGGATCTCAGCAAAGTCACTCAGGTCATCTGCATCCATCTAAAGCCAATGTCTGGCCAGGCGTGGTGGCTCATGCCTGTAATTCCAGCACTTTGGGAGGCTGAGGTGGGTGGATCACATGAGGCCAGAAGTTCAAGACCAGCGTGGTCAACATGCTGAAACACTGTCTCTACTAAAAATACAAAAATTAGCCAGGCATGGTGGTGCACACCTGTAATCCCAGCTACTCGGGAGGCTGAGGCAGGAGAATCACTTGAGCCCAGGAGTCTGAGGCACGAGGGTCACTTGAACCCAGGATGCAGAGGTTGCAGTGTGCAGAGATCGTGCCACTGCACTCCAGCCTGGGTGAAAAAATTAAGCCAATGTCCTTCCCACTTAAAAATACTAAAGATCAGCCAGCCGTGGTAGCTCACACCTGTAATCCCAGCACTTTGGGAGGCAGAGGCGGGTGGATCACCTGAGGTCAGGAGTTCGAGACCAGCATGACCAACATGGAGAAAACCCATCTCTACTAAAAATACAAAATTAGCCAGCCGTGGTGGCACGTGTCTGTAGTCCCAGCCACTTGGGAGGCTAAGGCAGGAGAATCGCTTGAACCCGGGAGGTGGAGGTTGCAGTGAGCCAAGATCGCGCCATTGCACTCCCGCCTGGGCAACAAGAGCGAAACTCCATCTCAAAAAAAAAAAAAAATACTAAAGGTCTCCATAGAGCAAAGGTTCTCCACTCACCTATGGGAGGGGCAGACTTCTACCTACCATGGTGAAAACAGAGTCAATACACGACAATGTCTAATTAGAATGAATATGCTCTAATCTGAGGAGAGAGACATATTTCCCTAGGTGAGTAAGGGTCACAGTTCATATTCCAAATATGACTGGGATGATATTGCACAGGGGCTCCCTGGGGGCACTTGGGAGAGAAGACTAGTAAAGAGCTCTGTGAGTCACCCCACAGGGAAATGCAGCAGTCTTGGAGTCTGTCTCTGAAGAGTATTCTACAAAAGAATTAGGACCCACTGTGAGCCACTGTGCCTAGCTGACATTTCTTAAAAGAAGACATACAGGCCAGGCGTGGTGGCTCATAACTGTAATCCCAGCACTTCGGGAGGCCGAGGCAGGTGGATCGCCTGAGGTCAGGAGTTCGACACCAGCCTGGCAAACATGGTGAAACCCTGTCTCTACTAAACATACAAAAATTAGCTGGGCGTGGTGGTGGGCGCCTGTAATCCCAGCTACTCGGGAGGCTGAGGCAGGAGAATCACGTGAACCCAGGTGGCAGAGATTGCAGTGAGCCAAGATCGCACCACTGCACTCCAGCCTGGGCAAGAGAGAGACTGTCTCAAAAAGAAAAAAAAGACACACAAATGGCAAACAGGCATATGAAAAGGTGCTCAACATCACTGATCACCAGAGAAATGCAAATCAGAACTACAATGAGGTATCATCTCACCCCAGTTAAAATGGTTTATATCCAAAAGACAGGTAATAAATGCTGGTGAGGATGTGGAGAAAAGGGAAGCCTCACACATTGTTGGTGGGAAGGTAAATTAGTACAACCACTATAGAGAACATTTTGGAGGTTCCTCAAAAAACTAAAAACAGAGCTACCATATGATCCAGCAATCCCACTGCTAGGTATATACCCAAAAGAAAGGAAATCAGCATATCAGAGATATCTACACTCTCATGTTTGCTGCAGCATGGTTCACAATAGCTAAAATTTGGAAGCAATCTAAGTGTCTATCAACAGACAATTGGATAAACAAAGTGTGGTACATATACACAATGGAGTACTATTCAGCCGTAAAAAAGAATGAGGTCCTGTCATTTGCAACACCATAGATGGAACAGGAGGTCATTACATTAAGTGAAATAAGCCAGGCACAGAAAGACAAACATTGCATGTTCTCACTTACTTGTAGGATCTAAAAATCACAACAATTGAACTCATGGAGATAAACAGTAGAAGGATGATTACCAGAGGCTAAGAAGGGTAGTGGCATGGTAGGAAGGTGGGGATAGTTAAACAGTACAACAAAAATAGAATGAGTAAGACCTACTATTTGATAGCACAACAGAGTGACTACAGTAAATAATAACTTAATCATACATTTTAAAATAACTAAAAGAGTGTAATTGGATTGTTTGTAACACAAAGGATAAATGCTTGAGGGGATAGATACCCCATTCTCCACGATGTTCTTATTTCGCATTGTGTGCCGGTATCAAAGCATCTCCTGTGTCCCATAAATATATACACCATGAACCCATATAAATTAAAATTAAATTTTTTTTAAATAAAATAAATTTAAAAAGAATGGTCAGTCTGCATCCTCTGCACCCAAGAATCCATATTCCTCACAGGAGCTCACTTCTGGCAGTCCATATAGTGTGTGTGTGCACGCACTCCGTGTATATGCTTGTTGCAGAATCACCTTCTTCAGTAAATTTCTCAGGGTTAATTTCACTTTCCTCTTATTCTTCCTTTACCCTGAAGTACCTCTATACTTATATATCTAGTTGCAATTATCTCTCCCTGCATCCCATTAGATTATCATGCACTATTTATTTATTTATTTATTTATTTTTGAGACGGAGTCCGCTCTGTCGCCCAGGCTGGAGTGCAGTGATGCAATCTCAGCTCATTGCAACCTCCGCACCCCGGGTTCAAGCGATGCTCCTGCCTTAGCCTCCCAAGTAGTTGGGATTACAGTCACCCACCACCACACCCAGCTAATTTTTGTATTTTTGGTAGACACAGGGTTTTGCCATTGTTGGCCAGGCTGGTCTCGAACTCCTGACCTCAGGTGATCCACCCGCCTCGGCTTCCCAAAGTGCTAGGATTACAGGCGTGAGGCCACACTATTTTATATACTGCATATATTACCATCATAACTATCTTCTGGTTGACTCTACAATTAGTACAATTAGATCTTAAGATGTGTGTGTGTTTTTTGTTTTTTTTTTTTTTTGAGACAGAGTTTTGCTCTTGTTGCCCAGGCTGGAGTACAATGGCGTGATCTTGGCTTACTGCAACCTCTGCCTCCAGGGTTCAAGCAATTCTCCTGCCTCAGCCTCCCAAGTAGCTGGGATTACAGGCATGCACCACCATGCCTGGCTGATTTTGTACTTTTAGTAGAGACGGGGTTTCACCATGTTGCCCAGGCTGGTCTCAAGCTCCTGACCTCAGGTGATCTGCCCCCCTCGGCCTCCCAAAGTGCTGGGATTACAGGCGTGAGCTACCGCACCCAGCTGTGTTCCACATTTTTTTTTTAACTCTCCTCACTCCTCCAACACTAAGCCCAGAAATATATTGTATAGCAATGTTTCTGGGGTGAAAAAAAATCCTAAGAATCTTTAGATTAGGATTATACCTGAACACAAATATTACATAAATGATCTTACTTTGCATTAACAAAAATCAAGCAAATTACAGCAAAATGCTGAAAAAAAAAGTAATTTTTGCTGCAGAGAAATAAGTGCTTGCAGCTCATTTCTAGCCAATGGTGGTTTAGTCATAGGGAGGTTGTTAAACACCTTTCTGAGAAGCTCCCAAGGCACATGTGTTATCTGAGGGAACATATGGAACCCACCATGGGTGCAAACGGGGTGCCTGGGACCACTTGGATATACAGTTTTGTTAATTTTCCAGTCTTGTTGAAGGATTCACCTTCATTCTGATTAACTTTCTTAAATGTTTACCTTCATATTTGCCAACTGCTTAAATTGGTGCTTCAACTGTTGTGACCATCTGCTCAGAGAAAACTTTTAGATTATGTCACATTTTCAGAGCCTCAAATCAGTTTTAGAGCTGGAGGAGACCTTAGAAATTGGGAAGTCTAAGTCCTTCACTCTTACGTTAATAAACATCTCTTCATTGCCTGATGTGTGTCAGCCTCAGTGCTAGGTGCTGGAGATGAAGAGACATCACACATGGCCCCGGACTCTTAGCACTTACACTCTAGCAGGAAAGAGGAACATCAAAACAGATTCAATAAGGTAATGTGAATGGTTATCTGATAAAAGGGAGTCCAGGAAACAAATGTGTTATGTACAAGAGGTGGGCTGAGTCTTTATATATGGTTGAATGTTGACTGAGGGGAGAGGAAGTGGGAAAAAATTAGTCAAAAATAAAACGGGAAGGCCGGGCATGGTGGATCACGCCTATAATCCCAGCACTTTGGGAGGCTGAAGCAGGTGGATCCTGACTTGAGGTCAGGATTTCAAGACCAGCCTGGCAAACATGGTGAAACCCCGTCTCTACTAAAAATACAAAAATTAGCTGGGCATGGAAGCAGGCACCTGTAGTCTCAGCTACTCTGGAGGCTGAGGCAGGAAAATCGCTTGAACCCGGAAGGCAGAGGTTATGGCGAGTCGAGATCGTGCCTCTGCACTCCGGCCTGGGCAACAGAGGGAGACCCCATATTGAAATAAACAAACAAACCTGGAGAGGAAGGCAGGGGCAAGATCAATAAATATTAACTGAGCACCAACTATGTATCAGATTGCCAGACTCTATGCTCATTGCTAAAGATGTGAAAGACACGGCCTTACCCTCAAGGAGTTTATAATTTAGGTGGATGTAAACAAATTACAATTCCTCACAGGAATTCACTTCCTGTGATAAATGCATGACTAGGTATATGAAAGACATAAAGAATAATCCGTTCTACTTGGAGGTGGGGACAATAGTGGGATGATCATGGAAGATCACCTGAAAAGGCTGTTTACCAGGTAGACCAGAGTGGGAAGGGCACTGCAAACAGAAGGGACAGCATGTGTACAACATAGTACGAAGTCTTCCAATAACTTTAAACAGTTTGATATGGGTATGCATTTAGTTCATTTAGGCAGTGATATGGTTTGGCTGTGCCGCCACCCAAATCTCATTTCGCAGTTCCAACAATCCCCGTGTGTTGTGGGAGGGAGGTAAATGAATCATGGGGGTAGGTTCCCCCATGCTATTCTTGTGATAGTGGGTGAGTTCTCATGAGATCTGACAGTTTTTTATTTTTTTGAGAGGGAGTCTCACTCTGTCACCAGGCTGAAGTTCAGTGGCACAATCTCAGCTCACTGCAACCTCTGCCTCCCGGGTTCAAGCGATTCTCCTGCCTCAGCCTCCTGAGTAGCTGGGACTACAGGTGTGTGCCACCACACCCAGCTAATTTTTGTATTTTTAGTAGAGACCGGGTTTCACCGTGTTGGCCAGAATGGTCTCGATCTCTTGACCTCGTGATCCACCCGCCTTGGCCTCCCAAAGTGCTGGGATTACAGGCGTAAGCCACTGCACCTGGCCACGATCTGACAGTTTTATAAGGGGCTTCCCCCTTTACTTGGTTCTCACTTTTCTCTCTCCTGCCGCCATATAAAGAAGGACGTGTTTGCTTCCCTTTCTGCCATAATTGTAAGTTTCCTGAGGCCTCCCCAGCCGTGCTGCACTGTGAGTCAATTAAACCTCTTCCCTTTATAAATTACCTAGTCTTGGGTATATCTTTATTAATAAAGCAGCATAAGAACAGACTAATACAGGGAGAGTGGCAAGAGATGAGACTGGACCGATAAGACAGAGTTGAATCTCGATCAGCTGCACATTCCAAACTAAGGAGCTTGGATTGTATCCTAGAAGAAATTAGGAATCACTGAAAGGTAAATGGATCCAGGCCTAGATATAATCAAGCTACTCTGAGCTAGCCGATAGATATACAATTAATTATATTATCATCAATTATTTTCTGTATGTTTCACAATGATAAAGGATGCTCTACTAGCAGAGTGGAGAAGGGTCTGGAGGGGAGCAAGGCTAGATACAGGGACTGACCAGTTAGAGACTGTCACCTTGGTTTGTGTGAAAAATGATGAGGGCTGTAACTAAGAGGGTGACATGAAGGAATGAAGAGGAGTGAACAAACAGAAGAGAAAGTTCAGTCAGAAGCTGAAGTTCACAGGACTCAGGGAGACACTGAGTATCTGGAGTAAGAGAGATGGAAGAGTCCAGGATGGCTGCTAGGTTTCTGGCAAGGGAAACTGCGAGGAAGCATTCTCTGAAAATGGAAAGAGAGGTAGATAAACAGGTTCAGGAAGAAAGATGAATTCCCATTTAGACACATGTTGCAGATGCCTGTTGGACATCCAGATGGAAATTTCTCGCAAGCAGGAGTATTTATGAGTCTAGAGCTCATATGTGATGGATGGCTGGAGATATCCATTGAGTCATCAGAACAGAAATGGAAGCTGAAGCCACAAAAGTGACAGTCTGCATAGGCAACACAAGGAGAGTACAGGCAAGGTTATGGGGATACCAACTTTTAAGTGGCAGGCAGAGGAAGAGGGAATCAGCCAAAGAGACAGAGATAGAGAAGTGTATTATATATATGTATGCATGTTTATATATATACACATATATATATATTTAAATTTCCGTAAATCATGTTTTTTTGTTATATACCACTAAGAGTTATATATTATGATGTTTTGATGTCTTAAAAAAGGGCCCAGCCAAGAGCATGCCTGTGATACACAAACCAACCAATCAACAGCCATACCCCCTCTATATGGTCCATACACCCCACAAGACAATATTCCTGTCTCAGTCACCCCAGGGCCAGGTACCAGGCAGCTAGGGACCATCCCTATAGTTCAGAGCCCTCTGAAATTATTCAAACTAGCCAATCCTAAAATGTTTACCCTGACCTGCCTTTTCTTTCCTAATGAAACTCCAATAAAGGCTCCGGCCTAACGCTTTCCCCTTGCTCTGTGTTCTGCCTCTGACCACCCTGGTGTCTTTCCCATGTGGCTCTGCGTGGCGTGTTGTGCTTCCTATCTCCAGGACCTGTGAGTGTAATGAACTTTGTTTTTCGGAGCCTCTCCTGTATCTCCTTTTGTGGCCACCCCTGACTGACCATCACATAAAATAATACAGAGCAATAAGAAAACAGTGACCCAGGGAAGTGGAGAATCATGAGAAACTTGGAAACAAAGTGAGAAGGTTTAAAGGAGGAAGGAGATAAAAGCATCAAATACTGCACAGATATGAAATATGCCGACAATTTTAGAGTCTTGAATTTGGCCCTGGGACAACTTTTCCCTAGTGAACTTTGCCAGGGTGGTTTTAGTAGAGTGGTTTCAGTGGAGTACTCAAGGGCAGAAACTTGACTGAATTGAATAGAAAAGATAGAGAAGTATAAACTGCAGATGTGGAGTATTCTTTGTAAAATACCCATGTCGGGAGAAAGGAGATCCGAGATAGTCTGAAGAGGATACAGGATTGAGGGCAGGATATCAGTTTTGTTTTGAGACTGAAGAAATTTGAGCAAGTGTGGGGTGGAAGCAGCCAGTAAAGACGGAGACTTGAAAACAGAGAAGAGAGAAGGAATAATTGCAGGCACAACTTGCAAGAGCAGAGGATGCACTGGCCAAAGACACAGGGAACTGCAAGCTGCCCAATATCTCCCTCTTCCTGTCCCATTTGACAGGCTCATTTATCAGCTGTGCCCCTGGATAAACTGCATAACCTCTTGACCCTCAGCTTTAGTCTTTAAAGTGGTTATTGTCCAAGATCACGAATGGCCTCTGAAAGCGGAGTTCTTTTGATGCCAGCATTCCCCAGGACTTTCTGCTGGTGTGTTTTGCCTGTAGATGATTGGGTCAAACTAAGGTTTAAAGTTATGAGTAATTGTGCACTGCTATTGGGAATGTAAAATGGCACAGCCATTATGGAAAACACTACAGTGGTTCCTCAGAAAATTAATAATAAAATTATCATGTGATCCAGCAATTCCACTTCTGGGTATACACCCAAAAGAATAGAAAGCAGGGACTTGAATAGATATTTGTGTATCTATAATCACAGACGCATTATTCATAGTAGCCAAAAGGAGGAAGAAACTCAAGTGTCCATTAATAGATGAATGGATAACAAAATATGGTGTAAACATACAATGCAATATTATTCATTAAAAGGGAAGGAAATTCTGACACATGCTACAATGTGGATGAACCTTGAAGACCTTATGCTAAGTGAAGCCAGTCACAAAACAGCATATAATGTATTTCACTTGCATGAGGTACCTAGAGTAGTCAAATTCATAAAGATAAAGTAGAATGGTGGTTGCTAGGGGCAGAGGGGAGAGGAAAATACAGTTATGGCTTAATGGGCACAGAATTTCACTGTGAGAAGATGAAAAAATCTCTGGAGATGGATGGTGGTGATAGTTGCATAACAATGTGAATGTACTTACTGTCAATGACCTGTGCACTTAAAAATGGTTAAAATGGTAATTTTTATGTTACATATATTTTACCACAATTTGAAAAATATATCTGCTTAAGTAAAACAAAATGTCTACAATTAGTAGAAAAAAACACTATAAATTTCATGATGTAACCTTTCTCATGCACATCAACAGGCCCAAGGATATTACTATCCAGAAGAATATAACTGATGCTTTAACAGTGACTTTTAGTTGCCAGCAAAGATTAAATTATGGCCCATATATTCTGGTTATACCAGATAGGTAAGAGCCACATTTTGCAAACATTTCCATCAAAAATGGTTTCAATAAAAAATTTCTGATGCTTAAAGTCTGAGTGTCAGTTATCTAGAAAATTCCCCTTCATGAAACAGATTTCCTGTTGTCAGAAAATGAGACATAATAATCGATAACATATCAGAGAATGAAAAGACATTGGTGGGCAGAAAAAAATTTCATTTGAAAATTTGAAAATCTGCTGGAATACCTAGAGTTCTTCATAGAAACCCTCAGAGGCCTAGAGGCCCCTAAGTGTCACACACAAATTCACAGGAAAGAAAATACCAGTTGAGTATCCCTACTATAAAAATCTGAAATCCAAAATGCTCCAATGAGCATTTCCTTTGAGTGTCATGTTGGCACTCAAAAAGTTTTGGATTTGAGGACATTTTGTATTTGGGGATTAGGGATGCCCAATCTCTATATTCTTTTCTGGGTAAGTCCTCAATACTACAAATAATGTCAATAATAGTCACAAGGAAACAAGCAAACTAGCCTACAAGAAGCCCCTTTTCCAAATATCCTTCTTGATTCCTGATACTAGGTGAGGAAGCATTTTTCTTAGTTTTTCAATTGTCACACTGCCCCTCTTCAAGTTTTCTATTTCCTGTTCTTGTCTCCTAAATATGGGTATTTCCTGAGGGATAGGCCTTGGTCGCCTTCTCTTCTCTATGAATACTTTCCCTGTTGAAAAGATCATATACAGCTGCTCCTTGATTTTTGACGGGGTTATGTCCAGATAAACCCATCATAAATTGAAAATATCATTAAGTCAAAAATGCAGTTAGTACACCTAATCTACCAAACATCATAGCTTAGCTTAGCCTACCTTAAACATGCTCAGAACACTTACATTAGCCTATAGTTGGGCAAGCTCATTTAACACAAAGCTTATTTTATAATAAAATGTTGAATATCTCATATAATTTATTGACTACTGTACGGAAAGTGAAAAACAGAATGTTTGTATAGGTATTCAAAGTACCCTGCTACTGAATGCACATGGTACCATTGTAAAGTACAACAATCGTTAAGTCAAACAGTCCTGTCGGGGAGCATCTGTACACCAGTGATTTCAACTATTGTTTCTTCATGAATTACTCACACATTTACATATCTGGGCAGAGCCTCTCTTTCCTGAGATTTAGTCTTGTATTTCTAACAACTCCCTGGAAATTTTCTCTTGAATATTTCACCAGTGTTTCAAATTTTACAAATGTATTTGGGCTCTGAGTTCATTTTTCCCTTAAAGCCACTTTACCTTATGGATATTCCTTTTCAGCCCCAATTTCCCAGGCTCAAAGAATTGGAGCCTTTCCTGATTTCTTTCTTTTCTTTTTTTTTTTTTTTTTAAGATGGAGTCTCACTCTGTCGCCCAGGTTGGAGGGCAGTGGTGCAATCTCAGCTCACTGCAACCTCTGCCTCCCAAGTTCAAGCAATTCTCCCTGCCTCAGCTTCCCGAGTAGCTGGGATTACAGGCGCCCCGACCACGCCCGGCTAATTTTTTTGAATTTTTAGTAGAGACAGGATTTCACCATGTTGGTCAGGCTGGTCTTGAACTCCTGACCTCAAGTGATCCGCCTGCCTCAGCCTCTCAAAGTGCAGGGATTACAGGAGTAAGCCACTGCACCCAGCTCCTTCCCTGATTTCTACCAATCTTTTTCTCTCGTAATCCACTCAGTAACTAAGGATAGTACTATTTATAAGTACTGTGTGCTAACCAATTGCACTACTGGAGCTCCAGAATAGTACTATTCAATTATTATTATTATTATTATTATTTTTTGAGATGGAGTCTTGCTCTGTCACCCAGGCTGGAGTGCAGTGGCGCGGTCTCTGCTCACTGCAAGCTCCGCCTTCTGGGTTCACGCCATTCTCCTGCCTCAGCCTCCCGAGTAGCTAGGACTACAGGCGCCGGCCACCACGCCCAGCTAATTTTTTGTATACTTAGTAGAGACAGGGTTTCACCGTGTTAGCCAGGATGGTCTTGATCTCCTGACCTCATGATTCACCCGCCTCGACCTCCCAAAGTGCTGGGATTACAGGCGTGAGCCACCACACCCGGCCTTTTATTCAATTATTGTAACCTTGGTTGTTACACCTCTTACCTTTACTACCCAACACCAAGACTATCCTATTCCCTCATCCATACTATCCTATATACTTTTGCTAGGTTAATGTTTCTAAAACATTACTTGGAATATTCATAGTTCTATCATTCATTCCACAAACATTTATTCAGTGCTAACGTCATGGAAAAAGCACAATGTGGGGCTGGGCTCCGCAGCTCAGGCCTGTAATCCCAGCCCTTTGGGAGGCTAAGGTGGGTGGACTGCTTGAGCCCAGAGTTCGAGACCAGACTGGGAAATAACTGCAAAATTCCATCTCTACAAAAAATACAAAAAATTAGCAGGGTGGTGGTGTGCACCTGTAGTCCCAGCTCTCCGGAGGCTGAGCTGAGAGGATCGCCTGAGCCCAGGAAGTCGAGGCTGCAGTATGCCATGACCACGTCACTGCACTCCAGCCTGGGCAACAGAATGAGACCCTGTGTCAAAGAAACAAACAAACAAACAAAAAAAGCACAATGTTATACACTCCAGAATGTAGAAATGCATTAGATAAAGGCCTGTTTACAGTTTAATAGGGGGAAAGACTTGCAAGTAAATAATTTTAGTTCGAAGTTAGAAAGTGGTAATAACTAAATACATGAAATTCCAGAAATATGATGGACTCTCAATAGAAAGAAAAATTATTTCTAGGTAGAGATGTCACTTTCTAAAGCTTTAAATAATGGAAAGAATTTCAACATTTGGAGATGAGGGGGAGAGACAGCTATTTCATGCAAGGGACATGAGCAATCTATAAAAATGTAATAATTTATGCATGACGTACTTCACAGGGTCTGGTTTACCACTGACTGAGGGAGAATGGAAGGGGAACAGCAGAAAATAAAAAAAGTTTTGAATCCAAGTTAATAAACTTGACCTTTAATCTACAGGCAACAGAGAGCCATTGGATCAGCTATTTTGGATCACGGTGGTGCTTGAAGACGGCTACACCTATAGCAGGTATATGTAAGATAGGCTAGTAGCAGAGTGATGCTAGAGGCAGGACATCAATGAGAAAGGTACTGCACTGACACCGTGCAGGGGATGGTAATGAGAACGTTGATTAGGTGGGGGCAGTGGGTAAGAAGATGACAGAATTACTGTAGGGGTACAATCGACAGGACTTGGCAAGTGATTGGAGCATGGAAAGGAAAGAAAGGGCATCAAATCTGACATCAAAGTTTCCAAGTTGGTTGTATTAACAAAAACGGGTGCATAGCCTGGGAAGTAATTTGGGAGGGAAGAGGCCAAGCTTTGTCGGGATATTAAGTGTTTATACATTTGCTGAACATCCCAGAAGACATGGGCAAGACTCTTGGAAGTAGCTGGATACTGACGACTGAAGCTGGAACAGAGAGGGGGTATGTTTCTGCAAAACCACATACAAAACGGACTACGGAAATCTTACTACCGAGGCTTGCCCAGGCAGGAGAGAAAGATGTAGCATCCCTGAAGTCATCAGTCGTGTCTACTCTTCACCGCCTGCTCTCACCTCACGTTCCCCACGAAGACTCCGGGAGCAGGCGGCCGGAAGGAGCCCTTCCCTCCCTTCTCCGGTGATTCCCAGAACTTCCGTCTCTACCCGTCACCTGCTCCCAATCAAAGGAGCTTAATAGCCGGCGACGTTTTCGACTGCCCAGCCACCAGGCAGGCTGAAAGCGCATGGAGGGCATCATCCACCTTTAGACAGCTACTTGCCCACACCTCATCGAGCTCTGGGCGTTGTGCCAGCATTTGAAGAAGCGATCTGTTGCAAAGCGATCCACACGGAGAGCCTTAGTTATCGCGAGACTTGACAGGCACCCTCAACTTTAGCCCGCCGGAAGCGGAAGTCAGGTGGTTGTCGGATTTTAGAGGAAGGCGCTCCGTTACATTGGAGAACTGGAGTGGTCTGGAGTTCCACGGTGTAGTGGGCCAGAGGCCACCTCTCCTGGGCTTCTCAGTGTCTCGCCGGCGAGGTTCGGCCTGAGCTGGATAGACATAGCCCTTGGCGGGTGAGTCGCCCCGGACGCCCGGGAGGAGGGAGCGGGGCGGCCGAGCTGGGTGGCCAGCGAGGTGTCCTCCCCCTGTGCGGTGATCTGTACTCTTTGCTAGACCGAAACCCGTTTACTTCTCACGGCCCATAATTTCCCTCACTTCTGGAGGTATAAGGTGCTTCGGAAGGGAGCAAATCTGCCAGAACCTTGGTAAGCAAGCTGTGATGTGCCTTGAGGACGGACGGGAAAACGCAGTTGTTTTCAGTCTGCATCTTCGTCTGTTCCCCGGGCTCACCTCCCAGGGCAGCGAAACCCCATTCTGGTTGGTTATTTCCAGGGTTAGTCGCCCGCAGCCAAAGTTCTTTGTGGTTATATTTGTGGTGAATGAATTAGCAGTATTCAAGTACAAATCTGAAAGGCTTACCCTAAAAGAACATACATACTTTATGAAGTTTGTATTCATACTTGAACTGTTTTGCTTTTGAAGGCCCAGAGGACAAATCTTGTAGCTTCTTGCTCTTGAGAACCAGTTCCCTCTTTGGAATATTAGCTTTGGAAGTCTTTAGAGCGTTTTTGTTTGTTTGTTTTTTGTTTTTTTTTGAGACGGAGTCTCGCTCTGTCGCCCAGGCTGGAGTGCAGTGGCGCGATCTCCGCCTCCCAAGTTCAAGCGATTCTCCTGCCTCAGCCTCCCGAGTAGCTGGGACTACAGGCACATGCCACCACGCCTGGCTAATTTTTTCTATTTTTAGGAGAGACGAGGTTTCACCGTGTTAGCCAGGCTGGTCTCGATCTCTTGACTTCGTGATCCGCCCGCCTCGGCCTCCCAAAGTGTTGGGATTACAGAGGTGAGCCACCGCGCCCGGCCTTAGAGCACTTTTACTCCAATTCTTTCCTTGAATAAGACTTTTATGCGCCACCCTCCCCTACAAACACCTTTTGAGAGTTTCCTTAAATAAAGTCAAGTTTGTTTTTTTCCTCCCACAGATTTAAACAACCTAAACATTAAGCAATACAGCTGCCTCAAACCTTTGGGGTAAGTAAAGCTTGGGTCGATTAACATTCTATTTAAATTTCGTTCTCAGTAATAATACAGTTGATATTTGTTTACATGAGTATGGGTGGGGAGTCGTGGGAGAACATATGAGAACATAAAAATGGAGTAGCACCTTTTCCTTGCCTTATGATTTTTACTGCCCATCTGGATTAGGTATGGGTCATCTTTTTAGTGATTTCTGTGATCCCACTAGAATTCTAGGCATGATTTTTAATTAGCTGAATTTATTTAAAACTCATTCCTTGGATTTGAGAATTTGACATAGTTTGCCAATCCCAGGCACATTGAAAGTCTGATATTTGGTATTTGATAAAGCATACTAAGAGCAATAGCCTGAAAGATAAGAGTGTCAGGCTGGGCGCGGTGGCTTATGCCTGTTATCCCAGCACTTTGGGAGGCTGAGGCAGGCAGATCACCTGAGGTCAGGAGTTCAAGATCAGCCTGGCCAACATGATGAAACCCCGTCTCTACTAAAAATACAAAAATTAGCGAGTGGGCGTGCACCTGTAATCCCAGCTATTCGGGAGGCAGAGACAGGAGAATCACTTGAATTCGGGAGGCAGAGATTGCAGTGAGCCGAGATCGCGCCATTGCACTCTAGCCTGGGCAACAAGAGTGAAACTCCGTCTCAAAAAAAAAAAAAAAAAAAAAAAAGGCTGGGCGCAGTGGCTCATACCTGTAATCCCAGGACTTTGGGAGGCCAAAGCGGGCGGATTATGAGGTCAGGAGTTCAAGACCAGCCTGGCCAACAAAACCCCATCTCTACTAAAAATGCAAAAATTAGCTGGGTGTGGTGGTGCGTGCCTGTAATCCCAGCTACTTGGGAGGCTGAGGCAGGAGAATTGCTTGAACCTGGGAGGCAGAGGTTGCAGTGTGCTGAGATCGCGCCATTGCACTCCAACTCTGGGTGACAGAGCAAGACTCCGTCTGGGGGAAAAGGAAAAAGAAAAAATCTACATATTGTTTCTTGCAATGCAACAATAATTTTGGTTTAATTTTGTTGGGGTTACAGTAGGTACTGTAAATGTTACAAATATTTGCATATGTTTGGAGGAAAGGCAGACTAATGAAGAAGTTATCACAATAGCTTCCATTGTCACATCTCTTTGTCCCAAACCTTTTATTGGAAGTTAATAAAGTAAGAAAAATAATTCGGGCCAGGCACAGTGGCTCATGCCTGTAATCCCAGCACTTTGGGAGGCCAAGGCAGGAGGATCACCGAAGCCCAAGACTTCCAGCCTAGGCAACATGGCGAGACCCCGTCTCTTCAAAAAATACGAAAATTAGCCGGGTGTGGGTGGCATGCACCTGTAGTCCCAGCAACTTGGGAGGCTGAGGTGGGAGGATTGTTTGAGCCAGGGAAGTCAAGGCTGCACTGACCCGAGGTTGTGCCACTGTGCTCCAGCCTGGGTGACAAAAGTGAGAGACCCTGTCTCAAAAAAAAAAAAAAAAAAAGTTGAATTCAATATCTAAAATATGACAAGTCTGAAAGCACACAAAGACTTCCATGAATACCCTGCCTAAAAATTGCTTACTTCTTGGTTTTTCATTATTTGGAGAGAGTGTTAATTTTTAAATTTTTTTTAATGGAAATGTCTTTAAAATTGTACAGATTTTCAGAATGACTGACACTGCCGAAGCTGTTCCAAATTTTGAAGAGATGTTTGCTAGTAGATTCACAGAAAATGACAAGGAGTATCAGGAATACCTGAAACGCCCTCCTGAGTCTCCTCCAATTGTTGAGGAATGGAATAGCAGAGCTGGTGGGAACCAAAGAAACAGAGGCAATCGGTGTGTATTCAAAAGAATAAATGCAGATAGTTGATCTGGCAGAGGATAGCTTTAATCTGCTAGACTGGAAGGCCAGTGAGGGCAGGGACCAGTGTTTTTGGTATGGCATACCTAGTACCTAATAACAGTACCTGGTACATCATTTCTGATAAATATTTGCTTTAATATTTTTTCAGCACCATGTATTTTTTCCTTGCTGTTCAAGTGCGTGTGTTTTTTTGTTTTTAGATGTTTTTTCTGTAGACTAATATTTTCAATGCAAATCTACTTTAAAAACCTAGAGTTTTCTACAACTTGTTCAATTCCATAAAGAAAATATTGTTTCGATTTTACTTTAGGAAGAAGTTTACAAATGGAAGTTACTTTTACTTAATAATTCAAAATAGTCAAAGGAATAAATTACCATACCATTTTTGTACAATTGAATAGATTTCACTTTAATTTGGAACTATTCTATTGGTTATATAGTCTGCCTATGTCTCTGTAAAGTGTACCTAGTATAATACTGGAAGAATGATTTCAATCTTAGGAAAGTTTTGAATAACTGGCACTATAGCATTCTATTGTGAAAAATGTTTTTTAGTCTTATTTATTGTGTATTAGAATGAGAAACCAGAAGCACTGCTATGGGTTTGTCATATGTTTTTTTTAACAAGGGAAGTTTAAAGATCTTTTTTGTTTTATTGTTGTAGGTTGCAAGACAACAGACAGTTCAGAGGCAGGGACAACAGATGGGGGTGGCCAAGTGACAATCGATCCAATCAGTGGCATGGACGATCCTGGGGTAACAATTACCCGCAACACAGACAAGAACCTTACTATCCCCAGCAATATGGACATTATGGTTACAACCAGCGGCCTCCTTACGGTTACTACTGATAGAAATGTTGGCAGCTTTTAGTAAAAGCATTTACTCTGTTACCATGAGAAAAGTTTGGGTGTCTTCTGTTGGTCATAGTTTTACATCTGATTTTACAGAATGGATTATTGATTTTTTGGAAGTTGAGACTTTAAAAAAAATAGATCTTACTTGCGAAATGTGATGGTTGCTGGGAATACCTGAAATTGTGGATTATATTGCTTGACTTCTACCTCAGAATCTTCTTTGTTTCATGACTTAATAGTGCTTTAAGTTTGGTATATTATTTGACCTCTAGGAATTCTTTGTTTTACACAGAAATAAAAATTTTAAAATAGAAAATGCTTTTACTTTGTAAGGTAAGAGAGTATCCATATGCTTAGATGTGCTTGTTTCTAAAATTCTAGAGGTTGATATAATCAGCTCATGAATGCACAGCTATGCTTTTTGTGATAGATTGTATATAACATCAGCAGTTGAAAGGTAAAACAATTGCTTTTTTTTTTTTTTTTTTGCTTTTGTTAAGTGACTATGGTACTTTGTGATTCCTTAATCTATAGATGAGTCAGCTCCACACTTGAGTCTCTTTTTAGAGGGAAATCAGTAATAAAGCTGTAAAATAAGGAAGGAATCATTGTCAGTTTGTGTCTTGATCTGGTGGTGGTTGGGATAAGGGTACACATCATTTTATACAAACACTAAGGCTTTTTGCTAACAACATAGCAGGTCAAAATTCACACATAAGGAAGTTTAACTCTGTACTGTTCACACTTTTTAATCCTGTAAATAATGCTGCATTTTGATGGTTCTTACTTTTTTGGTATTTAATGTGGGCTGATTTTACAATGTTATATTCACTTCCAGATGCATACTTCTGCTGCTTTCTCTTCTATAAATAGTGATGCTATAAACTTCCTTTCACAGAGATCATTCTATTTCAAATCACTTTAATGATTATTACAATGATTTCATTCAAATAAAAATTTTAAAATATTTAAGCATCTTCACTCCCAAGTTCTGGCAGTTAGCCCATTTATTAATATGGTGAAATGAGATTTTTGGGTTTTTTTATGCTGTCCTTCATATCTGTTGAAAAGGGCTTATTTGGTTTAACAGTAACATTAAGAGTGCAAATTTCAACATAGGTCAAAGGAATTAACAGGCACTTTCCTGACTTTATTAGAGTGACAAAAAATATATATATTTAAAAAGGCATCTTCCAGCCAGGCATGGTGGCTCACGCCTGTAATCCCAGCACTTTGGGAGGCTGAGGTGGGTGGATCACTTGGGGTCAGGAGTTCGAGACCAGCCTGACCAACATGATGAGACCCCATCTCTACTAAAAATACAAAAATTAGCCGGGTGTGGTGGCACATGCCTGTAATCCCAGCTACTCGGGAGGCTGAGGCAGGACAATCGTTTGAAGCCCAGAGGCGGAAGTTGCAGTGAGCCAAGATCGTGCCACTGCACTCCAGCCTGGGCAACAGAGCAAGACTTCATCTCAAAAAAAAAAAAAGGGGCATCTTCGTAATCCTGTTTTTTACTGCCTTCTCTCTTAGCACCCCACTCTAGGCCCTCGAGGTTGACTTCTCCAGGTACTTCATGCTCTCCATCTACCTCTCCCTTTTATTCTCCATTCCTGAAGAGCCATCCTCTCGGGTAACTGTTTTATTGGAAATGACCTAATAAGTCGGGCAGTCACACTAAGATGCAAATACAATTTTAATAGTAAGGGTTTTCCCTGTAACCTCCCTAATTACATCAGTAGGCAAGAAGCCAGTGCTGTTATATAAAGATAGAATTTGATACTACAGATATTTAGTCTAGATAGTAATGTCCTGACTACACCCCAGAATCTTCTCTGAAAGCATAAGTGTTATCAAAAATATCACCTGGTTGGGTATGGTGGCTCACACCTGTTATCCAGCACTCTGGGAGGCCGAGGCGGGAAGATCACTTGAAGCCAGGAGTTCGAGGCCAGCCTGGGCAATGTAGCAAGATCCTGTCTCTACAGAAAATTTTAAAATTAGCTGGGTGTGGTGGTGCACGCCTGTAGTCCTAGCTACTCAGGAGGCTGAGGCAGGAGGCTCCCTTGAGTCCGGGAAGAGTTCAAGACTACAGTGAGCTAGGATCATGGCACTGTACTCCAGTTTGGGCTAGATAGATGCTGTCTCTTAAAAGTAATGATTTATAGGCTGGGCACGGTGGCTCACACTTGTAATCCCAGCACTTTGGGGGGCTGAGATGGGCAGATCACCCAAGGTGAGGAGTTCGAGACCAGCCTGGCCAATATGGTGAAATCCTGTCTCTATTAAAAATACGAAAATTAGCCAGGCATGGTGGCGGATGCCTGTAATCCCAGTTACTCGGGAGACTGAATTAAGAGAATCACTTGAACCTGGGAGGTGGAGGTGGCAGTGACCTGAGACCATGCCATTGCACTCCAGCCTGGGCAACAAGAGCGAAACTCTCTCAAAGAAAAAAAAAAAAAGATTTATAAAATCATCTCCTGAGAAAGCACAGGCACTGACCAGTAGTTGGGACAGTATAGCTGATTGTAGCTTTAGGTCAGGATTCTGTGCTGTGCCAGCTGTTGACACAAAGGGAGATGTATGGGTCCGAGGCCAGCGCTGGAGGAGTACTTCTCAGGAAGCTCAGAAGAGAGGTGGTTTTCCAACAGTATTTAAATGTTTTAACACCCAACACAGCTAGGCTGCTTGTGTCCTGAGTATCAGCTCTGCTTGAAAAAATGGGAAGAAACCTCCTTTCAACATGAGTAAATTCTGCATGCTGCATGAATAATCTATGTTGTTATGGTTTTTGTTTTTTAACAGCAGTTACTATCAGACTGTACCCCTGCCCCTGATCTGCTTAAAACCAGGAAGAAATAAAAGGTACAGTTTCTGCTTCATAAGACAGAAAATAACATGAAAAAAAGCTTAAAGATAATTTAAGAGTGAGAACAAATAAAATAGTGTCAGATAGAATTAATTTCAAGTAGTCTGTTGTAATAACATATGGCATTAGGTACAAGGAGTCCTAGCTTCCGGTTCTGTGCTTAAAACATATGTTGACCTTGAGAAAATCATGTAAACACTGAGCTTATTGGCTCAGCTGTAAAAATGGGGACAATACCCACCCTGCCACCCTCACAGAATTATAAAAATAAATAATCAAAGGAAGAACTTGAGAATATAGAGTTGTGACCATTAAATCCCTAGTGGGACACAATAGGTGCTGCATAAACATTTGTTGAATCAACGGGAGGGAAGTATTTGGTAAATTGTAAAGCGTAGTGTTGACATAAAGGATGTAGAGTAACAGGCAGAAGATGAGGTAGGGCAGGAGACGTTGAGAATTAAGGATTTGTGATTGTTTCCTTATGTTAATTCATATGTGAATTAGCAAAGGAAAGCAAGTTATCTCATTCAGAAATTAAACACTTCAAATGTGGAAGATGGTTTGTATAAAAGTTGAGCTAAAATTAGTAGCATTTGGCCAGGCTCAGTGGCTCATGCTAGTAATCTCAGCACTTTGGGTGGCCAAGGTGGTGGACCATCTGAGGTCAGGAGTTCGAGACCAGCCTAGCCAACATGGCAAAAACCCCGTCTCTATGAAAAATACAAAAATTAGCCAGGCATGGTGGTGCAGTCCCAGCTACTAGGGAGGCTGAGGCTGGAGAATTGCTTGAACCTGGGAGGTGGAGGTTGCAGTGAGCCGAGATTGTGCCACTGCACTCCAGCCTAAGTGACAGGGCAAGACTCCATCTCAAAAATAAATAAATACATAAATTAAAATAAAATTACTAACATTTGCCATTTGGAAATTAGTAGTGAATTTAGAATGTCAAATGTTAATTACTGAACACATCAGATTAATGTCCTTTTGAGAACAGGATGCTGGGGACTTTTAGAGTTTTTTGTTTGTGTTTTGTTTTTGAGTGCTAGGTGGACTTGGGGTTATACAGAATGTAATAAACTTGAGTCACTGCTCTGAGAATAGTTTTGGGGTTCTTGAAACCACATAGGAAAAAGACATCTGGGGAGATTTCTAGCATGGTTTTTGTTTCCAAAGCCACTTTCCTTATAATGCTCAACAGACAAATATGTAATTATCCCTTGTATTTTATTCACCTAAAGAAAAATATAGGACTTTATAATAGAATTAAGGGTAATAAAATGTCAGCTTTAAGTTTAGAATGTTAAAATTGAAGGAAATGATCATTTACCCTGAATCAGGTTATTGACAGCACTAATTTTGAACTCTCATAAAAGAACTCTACTTGTTTCCTAAATATAATGTTTTTTAAAAATTTTATTTATTTTAAACAAGTTCAAGCCAAACCGAAATACAATTTTTTATACCTTAAAAATTTTCCTAGACTTCCTATTTCATTTGATTCATTCAATCCAAACACAGATCTGGCTGTGTATGGAAATCTATGCCGTAGACTGTTGACTTCTTCTAATTAGCACAATAATCTACAGTGAAAAGGATTTTTTTTTTTAATTAGGCAATATAGGAAATAAATACTCCCAGTTTAAGGTGGCCTCTATTATTATTGGACTTTAGTTAGCTGGAAATGTTAGTTACTTACTTTGTAATGTCAGACAAATTAGATATTATATGTAAACTATTCACTGAAATGCCTATTTGAATTTTTCTTTCAGTATCTTGCATTTTAACCAGAGACACATATTTAATATATATAAATGAGGATTTTGAAATATTAAATAAGGCTTTGGTTAATTCTGTGTGAAAAATTATATAAGGTACTCAAAGAATCTTCGTTCTGTTTATTTATGAACACAGAAAGATATGCTTTTAAAACTCTCAAATTTTAAAATTGATTTAAGCCCAATAGCAGAAAATACTCTTGACATTGGCAGAAGTGAATATTGTTAATATTTAGATTAATCATTCAGGATTCAGATATATCCAGATATGACATAATATCTAAACAAAGTTTTCTCCTGACATCTGCTGTATTAAATTATTATAGAATGAAATAAACAACTAGATTCAAGTAGTAGATTACAACACTGGAGCCCACAGCAGCCTTGAGAGCAGATTATCTCCTCTTTTCTAGAAGTCTGGTCGATTACTGCTGGCACCAGCTTTTGAGGAAAATAAGGATGGAAGTAGAGATCCCTTGACTTGTGCACATTCTGGGACAGAGAGTGGCCCTGGGCCAGGCTGGCTGCATGGGTCCCAATCAGTGGGGCTGCACTACATCATGGTGTGCCCAGAATGAGGAATAAGTGACACTTCAGCTGTCGTGACACTGCTGAGGCCTCCGGGTGCCAGAGAAACATCTTGCTTCTGAGGAATTCAATTATCAGTGCTGTCAGATTAGAAAAGTGGAGATGAGCTGTGGATAATACCCCTCAGATTTAAAGATTTGCAGGATGAAATAGGAGGAGCAGGTTAACGAAGAAGACAAGTCTTCGGTCAGAACAGCTGGCCAGGCACGGTGGCTCACGCCTGTAATCCCATCACTTTGGGAGGCCGAGGTGGAAGGATCACCTGAGGTCAGGAGTTCCAGACCAGCCTGGCCAACATGGCAAAACCCCATCTCTACTAAAAATACAAAAATTAGCTGGGTGTGATGGTACATGACTGTAATCCCAGCTACTCGGGAGGCTGAGGCAGGAGAATCGCTTGAACCCAGGAGGCAGAGGTTGCAGTGAGCCGAGATTGCACCACTGCACTCCAGCCTGGGTGACCGAGCGAGACTCCGTCTCAAAAACAAACAAGCAACAAAAACAGCTAATATGTGATTTGACTGCCCCATTGCAGGATTAAGAGAGAGCATAAAGCATGCAGCACTCAGCTAGGCACATAATGGGTACCCAGTCAGTCAGGTTCGTATATAAGAGTGAGTTATCTGTGGGCTGCTTAGGTGCAAGAAGGACAAGTCGCATAATTTTCACCAGTGTCTTCATGGGCTGATGGGCTGATTTCAGTTGTTTTCACTCCTCTCCCTAAAGGGCACAGACAGCCCCATGTATGGGCTAATTCAGTTGGTGTTGTCACTCCTTTCCCTCAGGGACATGAGAGCCCTATGTATTAATTACCAGTTAGATTTTCTCTGGGTTTCAGTGACTCCTCCTGAGACAGCTTCAGGGGATGATGTGATGATGATCTCATGGTTTTTTTCCACTGCTCGTGCCTTTAACTCCCTAAAGAATCTCCAGTCTCTTTGTCTGAATTAGGTAAATAAAGCTGTTCTAATTGCTAATGGCTAGAGCTTTGTTGTTTGTGTGTGTATTTTTCTCATTTCAAAATTTCCTCAACTTGTGTGTTTACAAAATAATAAAGCTGGCGCGGTGGCTCACGCCTGTAATCCCAGTACTTTGGGAGGCTGAGGCAGGCGGATCACGAGGTCAGGAGATCGAGGCCATTCTGGCTAACACGGTGAAACCCCGTCTCTACTAAAAATACAAAAAGAAATTAGCCGGGCGTGGTGGCGGGCACCTGCAGTCCCAGCTACTCAGGAGGCTGAGGCAGGAGAATGGCGTGAACCCAGGACGCAGAACTTGCAGTAGGCCGAGACTGCGACACTGCACTCCAGCCTGGGTGACAGAGTGAGACTCCGTCTCAAAATAAAATTAAAATAAAATAAAATATAAAATAAAATAAAAAATATAAAAAGTGAAACAATACAAAAATGAATAATTTTGGCTGGATGCAGTGGTTCACGCCTGTAATCCCAGCAATTTGGGAGGCCAAGGCGGATGGATCGCCTGAGGTCAGGAGTCTGAGACCAGCCTGGCCAACATGGTGAAACCCCGTCTCTACTAAAAATACAACAACAACAACAAAATTTAGCCAGGCATGGTGGCTCAGGCCTGTAATCCCAGCTACTTGGAAGGCTGAGGCAGGAGAATCGCTTGAACCTGGGAGGCGGAGGTTGCAGTGAGCCAAGATTGAACCACTGCACTCCAGCCTAGGCAACAAGAGCGAAACTTCGTCTCAAATAATAATAATAATAATTATTATTATTATTATTTTTAACTGACTTCTATAGCTGTTATTTTCCTGTCTTTATTCACTGTTCTCTATCTTGCCTTCTAAATTTCATACCGTTTTCAGCCTCTTCTCTGTTGCACTGTTTCCAACATGGTCTTTATTTCTATTATGCTTTTGTTTTTCATTTTTATTTATTTGAGACAGGGTCTTGCCCTGTCACCCAAGCTGGAGTGCAGTGGCGCAATCATGGCTCACTACAACGTCGAACTCCTGAGCTCAAGTGATCCTCCTGCCTCAGCCTCGCGAGTAGCTGAGACTACAGGCACACACCACCATGCCTAGTTAATTTTTTTAATTTTTTTTGGAGAAATGGGGTCTTACCACGTCGCCCAGGCTGGTCTCAAACTCCTGGCCACAAACTATCCTCCTACCTCAGCTTCCCAAAGTGTTGGGATTACAAGCGTGAGCCAACATGGCCAGCCTTACCTTTTACTTTTAAATTATGTTAGCCACATTTCAAGTGCTCAATAGCCACATGTGGTGTGAGCAGCTATCACGTGTACATGCCACCCAGTACGGCTGTAGAAGAGAACTAAAGGCTAGCTAGCATTTCTGTTGACTTGACTCACTCCCTTATTGTCCACAGTGCCCCAATCCCCCTAGGCATCTCTGGGGAAACCTAAGACTTTGAAACAGTTTGAACATCACTGCGATAGTAAAAACACATCACAGATTAGTTCTCTGTAGAAATGACCAGGGAGTATGTAACTTGTGGCTGCAAAGTTTGGGGATTCTTCCCTCCCCAAACTCTATCTAGGGGACCGATGGACCCTGAGGCAGACAGGATTATAAAATGCAAAAACCCTTAATAACTAAATTATGAGGATTGTCTGAGGAATGCCTATGTGGGTAGAAATAGGTGGTCTTCCTGCAACCTAGAAAAAGGGAGTTCCTGTACTATGAAGGATCATTATCTCCAGTGTTGTCCCAAAAGACCTTCTGTGGCTGGCTGATACCATAGGTCCATCCCTGCGGCAGAAATGGGAGCTATAGATGGTCATAGCTCCCTTACCCTGGCCCCTAATTTCCCTGGCTGTGATTCCAGGCTCTCCAAGCAGCCTTCAAATGATGATTCTCTTAAAGAGATTTCCCAAAGGGACAGAATGTTCTCACTAGCAGATCCCACTATACAGTCTATTTGGCAGTTGTGTTCTTCACTCAAGTGAATAAGCTGGCATCTTGATTAGAAATTAGCTCCTTGCCAATTGCCCAGCCTAGATCCATTTTCAGAAACACTGGCTACGTGGATTTCTGAAACCTGCAGAGTTAAGGAAGGAACTCAAGACCATGCTGACTCCACCATGGCAATGGGCTGAGACTCTCACGAACCCAGCTGGCCCCAAGTTAACAACACTCCGACCTGAGCTAAATTTAAGATACAAGGGGACTAAGCTTAAGGAATGGCTCTGAGAAAATGAGAAGGATCACAGCATGTGAGCCCATAGTCAGGCACTGCAGACTACCTAATAGTGCTGTTCACTACAAAAGGAACCGAGTTTCAGTTTGTGTGGCTTTTTGCTGTTGTGTTATGGTGCCACCTCTTGGATGTAAATTGAAATTCTAAGTTTTTAGTCACTAGTTGCATTAAAACAATTTGAATTTGGGGCCACGTGGGTTCTAAAATTTATACTCTGCATTACAGCTAAAGAACTATGTAACCAAATCCCTGGAATCTAGGAGGGGGATGCTGACAGCCCACAGCCCAGAGAGCTGCCTCCTAAAGTTTGAGCATTTAGGTGTTTGGAACTTTATTTTTCAAGATGGAATCTCTGTCGCCCAGGCTGGAATGCAGTGGCATGATCTTGGCTCACTGCAACCTCTGCCTCCTGGGTTCAAGCAATTCTCAGGCCTCAGCCTCCCAAGTAGCTGGGACTACAGGCATGCATTGCCATGCCCAGCTAATATTTGTATTTTTAGTAGAAACGGGGTTTCGCCATATTGGTCAGGCTGGTCTTAAACTCCTGACTTCAAGCGATCCACCCGCCTCAGCCTCCCAAAGTGCTGGGATTACAGGCATAAGCCACTGCACTGGCCTAGGTGTGCACTGCAAAGGTTCCACCTTCATCCTCTGGTTATTGCTGTCCTTCCCCTAACCGAGAGGAAAGTGTGGAATGGCTCACAGAAATCAGAAGTCTGAAATCTCTGCTCCTGCCTCCAGGGCATAATGAGCCAGGCTGTTCTTTCCCAGGATCTGTCGAAGTACAGCATAGGCAAACCACCTAGCAGTGTCTGTCAAGTAAGCACCCAAGTTAATAAGTGATTAATACATCATGTTTGCACAAGTAATTATCATTTATTAAGGTGGGGGTGATAGATGACAGATGCAGTGCTAGAACATCATATGTCGGCATAGTTGGATAAATATTTTTCAAACCTTATTCATAGGCTGCTTCAAATCCAGGATTCTCAGGACAGCACAGGACAAGACAGTGTAATCAAGTCACTATAGACTGCCTAGCCAGTACTCACTTGAAATTAATGGAAGTGAGCAAAGCTAGAACCATGTCATTAGACAAATGTTACGGAGGCTGAATATTTTGTGTCTTGGGCACTAGGTCACTGGGTCTACTTCAGTATTTACAGGGGAAGACCAGGGCCCAGATGATGAAAAGTACATTAACTGAGCTTCTACAGCAGGTCAAGGTGCCCAAGCCTTAGCTGTGATCTCTTAACAGTAGGAATAGTCCTGTGTGAGACAATTAAGTTGTGATGCTGCTGTAGACTATCTCGTTTGCAGTGGGGAAAAGGGAATCGTGTTCTGGGAATACAGCCCCTGGGCCAGTTCCTACCTCCAACAGTAGTTTGTTTTGTTTTGTTTTGTTTCTGTTTTTTTGTTGTTGTTATTGAGACAGAGCCTTGCTCTGTCACCCAGGCTGGAGTGCAGTGGTGTGATCCCGGCTCACTGCAGCTTCTGATTCCCGGGTTCAAGCAATTCTCCTGCTTCAGCCTCCCAAGTAGCTGAGATTACAGTCATGTACCACCACGCCCAGCTAATTTGTGTAATTTTTAGTAGAGGTGGGGTTTCACCATGGTGGCCAGGCTGGTCTTGAACTCCTGACCTCAGGTGATCCACCCACCTTGGCCTCCCAAAGTGCTGGGATTACAGGTGTGAGCCACCATGCCCGGCCCCAAAGTAGTTTTTGATGACAGAGTGTCCCCATATCTTCTTTGTTACAAGATACTGCTACGTTTCTCAAAGAAAAAAACTCACTAGGCAAAATGTTCCCACGTTTAAAATATCACCGTTTAAAATGAAGTAAATAGGTTATCGTAGTAGAAACTGGTGGTTCCTCTCCAGCATCCATTCCTCTCTTTGTAACTTTTCCCAATTTTATTCAGGTATCCAACTCTCTCTACTTCTTTGCTTCTGAGTATGCTGACCCCATTTCCACCTCTAGGATGGGCCTTAATTGGCCTGAAACAATTAGGGTAATTCTTTCTTCTATAGTTACTGCTTTAGGGAACTTGTGTTATAGAATGGCATTCCCTGATCACAGGGGCTGGCTTAGAAACTTCATGTGACTTGATTTGGGCAGATACAAGGGAAGGCTGACTGAAAGCTTCTGGAAAATACCAGAGCTCCTAGGAGTGGCCTTTTCTCCTACTGCAGGGGTTGATACGTGAATATGAAACCTGGTTGGCCTTTTGTCTACATGAAACAAGTGGGCCTGAGGATGAAACTGGCACTGCAGAAGATTCAGGGGAAGGAAAGAAAGCTGATTTTTTTTTTTTCTTGAGACGGAGTCTGCCTCTGCAGCCCACGCTGGAGCGCAGTTCGCAGTTGTGAGATCTTGGCTCACTGCAACCTCTGCCTCCAGGGTCCCGGTTCACAAGCAATTCTCCTGCCTCAGCCTCCCGAGTAGCTGGGATTACAAGCATGTGCCACCATGCCCAGGTAACTTTTGTATTTTTAGTAGAGACGGGGTTTCACCATGTTGGCCAGGGTGATCTTGAACTCCTGACCTCGTGATCTGCCTGCCTCGGCCTCCCAAAGTGCTGGAATTACAGGCGTAAGCCAACACGCCCGACCGAAAGTTGATCCTTTTTTTTTTTTTTTTTGAGATGGAGTTTCGCTCCTGTTGCCCAGGCTAGAGTGCAATGGCACGATCTCAGCTCACCGCAACCTCCAACTCCCGGGTTCAAGCGATTCTCCTACCTCAGCCTCCCGAGTAGCTGCAATTACAGGCATGTGCCACCACGCCCAGCTAATTTTTTGTATTTTTAGTAGAGATGGGGTTTCTCCATGTTGGTCAGGCTGGCCTCGAATTCCCGACCTCAGGTGATCCACCTGCCTTGGCCTCCCAAAGTGCTGGGATTACAGGTGTGAGCTACCATGCCCGGCCAGGAAAGTTGATCTTTTATGATATCATTTTATGACATTCTAACAGTGATCCATGTAAAATCCACAAGTAAAACGGCTTTACAGCACACACGGAAATGGTCTTGAGAAAGAGTGGGAAAAGCTCTTAAGACCATGTAAAACAGAAGCACATTTGCAGGCAGTATATGGCATAGTTTAGAAGACAAAGCAGCTGGGCTTAAACCAAGCTCTGCCATTAATGTGCACTGTGATCTCAATAAGCCACCTTTTCTTGCCCTTGATACCTATCTGGTACAAGTTAAGAGTTGTACTAGACGAGTGGCTTCTCTTTCACTGTCTGGGATTTTTTCTTTCATTTTGAGACGGAGTCTCACTCTTGTCGCCAAGGCTGGAGTGCAGTGGCACCGTGTGGGCTCACTGCAACTTCCGTCTCCTGGGTTCAAGCAATTCTCCTGCCTCAGCCTCCCAAGTAGCTGAGATTACAGGCACCCACCACCATGCCTGGCTAGTTTTTATATTTTTAGTAGAGATGGGGTTTTACTATGTTGGCCGGGCTGGTCTCAAACTCCTAACCTCAGGTGATCTACCCGCCTCGACCTCCCAAAGTGCTGGGATTACAGGCATGAGCCACCACACCCGGCCTGGACTTCTTATATATGAGGTCTTATATATAATCTTACATTTAAATATATATATATCTATGTATAAAATCTATCTATGTATATCTATCTATCTATCTATCAAGAGAGACAGATACAGGGTCTCACTTCATTGCCCAGGCTGGTCTCAAACTCCTGGGCTCAAGTGTTCCTCCTGCCTCAACCTTCCAAAGCGCTGGGATTACAGGTGTGAGCCACCAAGCCCAGCTACCATCAGGAATTTTTATTATTGTTCTTCCTTGTGGATTTTCTTTTTAATGATTTGGTCCATCAATACATCTTTCTCGTGTACTTGCTGGACAAAGCGCACAACTGCAGATCAGCTCTCCTGATCAGCAAAGGAAATTAATTTTATTTTCTTTAATAAATTACTATAACTTGACCTGAATATGTAAAAATATATTATTAGCTTTTGAAACTTTAATATAGATGTAATTTCTGACAAGCTTTTACAAATACTAAAAATAGCTTCCAAGTCCTCTTTCTTCTTTTAAGGATCTTTGGAGATTCATAAAAACTACTGAATTTGCTGATTATTTGAGTTATTAGAGGAAGAAGAAAATTCGGTGACTTCACAAAAATTATAATTCACATTTAATTATAAGTCATGATTTTTCTTTACTTTTTCCACAAAATGGTAAATATAGTCTTTAAAAGATGTAAAACAATTTTTTTTTACATTTAAATAAGCATTTAAAAATCTAAGGTAAGACTACAAAGCAGCATAACAGGTTTTCTGTCACTTGTAAACTGGATTAGAAGGCAATCCCCAGAATTCCAGAACCGTTGTGGAGATACGATTTTAAATTTACAATCTAGAAAAACTGCATTCAACAAGTAGTCCAAGGATTTGGGTTCTAGTTGCCAGCTTGCATGGTACAATCTTGAGTAAGTCTCTCAACTTCTGGATATAGGAAATCAAAGGCCCCCCAACAGAATGAAAGGTGTTAAATCAGGTCATCTTGAATATTCTTCCCAGCTCTGTTATTTTACAACGCCATGAAATCAGAGTAACATGTTCCAGGCTGTTTGGGGTTTGGGATTTTAGAACCTGATGCAATGTATAGCACTTTTTAAATTTCTACTTTTTGGAGTCTTATTCGAATATATACATATATATATGTCCCCCATGTTCTTCTGTGCATGTAGTATATTTTTCTATTTAACAGCCTCTTCACCATTAGCAATAAAAAAGTTTCTCAAGGATGTATTTTTTATTTCTTTTTTTTCGGGGGGAGAGAGTTTCACTCTTGTTGCCCAGGCTGGAGCGCAACGGCGCGATCTCGGCTTACTGCAACCTCCGCCCCCCAGGTTCAAGTGATTCTCCTGCCTCAGCCTCCTGAGTAACTGGGATTACAGGCATGCGCCATCACATCCGGCTAATTTTGTATTTTTCGTAGAGATGGGGTTTCACCATGTTGGTCAGGCTGGTCTCGAACTCCTGACCTCAGGTGATCCGCCCACCTCGGCCTCCCAAAGTGCTGGGATTACAGGCATGAGCCACTGCGCCCGGCCTCATTTCTTGCTTTTATGTTTTTTTGGCTTCCTTTTTTAATTTCTCCAAGATCTCTTCTGGAGTTGTAGAAGCCAAAAGCTTCACCACCTTTTCACGAGATTTACCACCCTGGACCAAAAGAGAAAAAACATACTTTACTGTTTAGCACATTCTAATGCTATTAGAGATAGCAGACCTCCGTTGTATAATGGGCTCTCCTGATGGCTTTCTCTTGGTTACTTCTGGTCTAACCAAAGACTATCTCTTAGATTCTTCCTTACTACCATTTGTTACTAAACATTTGTTAGTACTAACAACTCTCCAGGGTTTTTACCTTCATATATCAATTTCTATAATAAAAGCTGGACATTAAAATCTCAAAAATGGGCCGGGCGCGGTGGCTTACACCTGTAATCCCAGCACTTTAGGAGGCCAAGGTGGGTGGATCACGAGGTCAGGAGTTCAAGACCAGCCTGACCAACATGGTAAAACCCCGTCTCTACTAAAAATACAAAAAATTAGCCAGGCATGGTGGCATGTGCCTGTAATCCCAGCTACTCAGGAGACTAAGGCAGGAAAATCGCTGGAACCCAGGAGGCAGAGGCTGCAGTGAGCTGAGATCGCGCCACTACACTCCAGCCTGGGCAACAGAGCAAGACTCCATCTCAAAAAAAAAAAAAATCTAAAAAATGATATTCTAGTCTCAAGCAATTAAGTTAAAAATGAAAATCATCTTTAAAATACCAAAATAAATATTGCAATTTTATATAAACTTTGTAGTAAAATAATTATAAATATAAACAAATTGCTATTCTCTATGTTGTTAAACATTTCTGAAAATTCCAAACAAAAAGTAGCCACATATCCAAGTGCCACGATTTCACAACCACTTAAAACAACTTTAAAAAGGATTTGTTGGCCAGGTGTGGTGGCTCACACCTGTAATCCTAGCACTCTGGGAGGCTGAGGCGGGTGGATCACCTGAGGTCAGGAGTTCGAGACCAGCCTGGCCAATGTGGCAAAACCCTGTCTCTACTAAAAATTAGCCAGAAGTGTTGGCGCGCGCCTCCAATCCCAGCTACTCGGGAGGCTGAAGCAGGAGAATCATTTAAACCGGGGAGGGTGGGGGGTGCAGGGCGGATGTTGCAGTGAGCCGAGATTGCGCCATCGCACTCTAGCCTGAGCAACAAGAGCGAAAACACCGTCCCAAAAGAAAAAGAAAGGATTTGTTTTCAAACACAGCCTTTAAAGAAGATAAAATTTGAGAAGGGGTTTATTTAGATGAGTGGAATTTGAACAGGCAGAAGAATGAGGAACATCTTTCAGGCAAACGTCAGCACATGAGCACTAGCCAAAAATCAGAAATGACCTGCCACAGGTGGGGAGCATTCAAATGGATTTTTAGGTGCAGTCTGTTAATCAATGACTGTGAATGCCAGCTGGAACCTGGATAGGAGCTATATAGTATAGCACTGGAAAACAAGCAGAGCTTTAAGAAATATAAACATGGCTGGGCCCCCGTCCTGCAGATTCTATTTCAAGAAGCCTAGAGTGATACCCAGGGATCTGTATTTAGAAATCATTCCCAGGTGATTTTGATCTCCACCCCTAGTGCAAAACCATATTAATGACATCATATGAACCTTCTATCTTCCCAATGAGCTTCTCCTAGCAAGCAAGGACAAAGTACTTGACGGAGTCCCTCATGGAGATGACTAACAATAGGAATTGCTTTAGATTGTTTAGCGTGGTGATGACTTAAAGGATGAGAGAGCTAAGCAAGATTAATCTGACAGCAGGTTCAGGAATGAATTCAGAAAGGAGAAAACACTGGCAACGGCGGCAGTGAAGAAGCATAAGCACACAGTGTGGATAGTCTCAGTAAGGATTAAGGCAGCAGGCATGAAGGAGACTAAATAGGAAGAATTTACAGATTTATGCAATTAAGTAAATATAAAAGTTATAAACAACTGGTTTCCCAATTATTTGAAAAAGACAAAGAAAAATCAGTATTTTATGAATCATTATTAATATGTAATAATCAAACATGGCTGGGCATGGTGGTTCACGTTTGTAATCCCAGCACTTTGGGAGGCTGAGGTGGGCAGATCAGTTGAGGTCAGGAGTTCAAGACCAGCCTGGCCAACATGATGAAACCCCGTCTCTACTAAAAATACAAAAATTAGCTGGGTGTGGTGGTGGGCACCTGTAATCCCAGCTACTTGGGAGGCCTGAGGCTGAAGAATCACTTGAACCCGGGAGGCAGAGGTTGCAGTGAGCCAAGATCACGCCACTGCATTCCAGCCTGGGCAACAGAGCAAGACTCCATCTCAAAAAAGAAATAAAATAAGGCCAGGCGCAGTGGCTCACGCCTGTAATCCCAGCACTTTGGGAGGCCGGGGTGGGTGAATCACCTGAGGTCAGGCGTTCAAGACCAGCCTGTCCAATGTGGTGAAACCCTGTCTCTACTACAAATACAAAAATTAGGTGGGCCTGGTGGTGGGTGCCTGTAATCCCAACTACTCAGGAGGCTGAGGCAGGAGAATCGCTTGAATCCAGGAGTGAGAGGTAGCAGTGCATCAAGATTGCACCACTGCACTCCAGGCTGGACAACAGAGCGAGACTCCGTCTCAAAAAAAAAAAAGAAAATAATTAAAGAGGTTTAAAAAGAGAGAGACCTCCGGGCATGCTGGCTCATACCTCTAATCCCAGTGCTTCGGGAGGAGAAGGCAGGTGGATCATTTGAGGTCAGGAGTTCAAGACCAGCCTGACCAACACGGTGAAACTCCGTCTCTATTAAAAATACAAAAATTAGCCAGGCATGGTGGCATGCACCTATAATCCCAGCTACTCAGGAAGCTGAGGCAGGAGAATAGCTTGAACCCAGGAGGTGGAGGTTGCAGTGAGCCAAGACTGCGCCACTGCACTCCAGCTTGGGCGACAGAGCAAGATTTTGTCTCAAAAAAAAAAAGAGAGAGCGAGACCTACCTTATCCAAAACCACATCACTCTTCCTGAGTTCTAGGACCTTGGAAAGATACCGACAGAGCTCAGCATTAGCCTCTCCCTCTGATGGAGGTGCTGCAATAGCTACATTTACAGCCTCTGCTGTCAAATCTGGAATGAAAATAGTGTGGACTTTATCCTTAAGGAGTTCTTTTTCTTCATGAAGCAAGGACATTTTGTAAAAGAGTTTTTGCATTTGCCTGGCACATAGATTTTCAATTAAAAACTGTTGAATGAAGAAATGAATGATTAAACTAATCACACTTAAGGAACATGAACATGATAAAAATGGCCCTACCATTACAGGAAATAAATCCAGAGAAGAAAAGTTATTGACCCAATCTTGCTGACCAAGATGGGCTTACAGAGCCCTGGGGAATATCCTGGATTTAGGCAACTGGAAATTGCCCTTGGTATGTGAAGAGCCCCAGGCAGGGAGTCATAGATGGCCTTCAGCCTCATCAATGTCACTGAAGAAGTGCATGGACAGGGCAGCTTACTAGATTGTACAAGGTTGTGCAGGGTTTCCTCAACAGGAAAATGAGAGCCCCGGACTAGGTTCACCTCTTATGTGACACATATCTTGAGTGTTTTTAAAATTTAATAATGTTTACTTAACAAATATTTACAGAGCACTTACTATACACCAATTTTAAGCACACACAAATGTGTTAAAGGCTTTACAAATACTAACTTCTTTAATCCTTATAATAACTTTATGAAGATATTAGTACCATTATTATCTCCATTTTACAAATGAGCCATGGCATCCAGCCTCCCATTTTAGATCTAATGAAACATAATACTCCAACGTAGACAGTGTCCACACCCACTACTTAGAAAATGCTGGCCAAGGAGGGTATGGCTAAGTTAACTTGGTCATCAGCATAAACCAGGTCTAGCCCGTCAATGTTGTGGTTTTCCTTTCAAAATCTAAAAATGGTTTGAAATACAGAGCTTTAGAGGTGAAAAAGACCTTCAAAAGAATTTAGAGCAATGGTTTTTGAACTTTTTTTCCTTTAGAATCCCTTCCCCCAATTTTCTCCAGAATCCCAATATGTAAAACAAGTAAACATAGCTAGTCAGGAGCCCTGTCTGCCTGGCCTCCTCCTTGCCCAAAGCTGATTCCTGAGGCACCTCCAGCACTCCAGAGAATAGCCTGAAAGCCTCTAACTTAGTCCAACGATCTCATCTGACAGATGAAAAAACTGGACCCATGAATGTTTTATACTGTTTTGATTTAAAACAAATTCGCACAGGAACTGATCACGGGTCTCAGATCTCAAGTTTTCTCCCTCTCCTTAGGCCAGTGATCATTAAACTACACTAAAATGTCTCTTCTTTCTCTGGCCAATGTCTCCAGTTTTGGAACAGGACAAACTAAGAATAATCCAGACTACACACAAGTTTCCATAACTGTCCTTTCTAAAATACTGTATTTTTAAAGAGGAAAATATACAATGGTTTTCGTGTAACTTGGCATGATTTAAAGATATATTCACTTTAAGACACCTTTACATTAGAATCTAGAATTTTAAAATGGAGAAGCCTCTAACTGCAGATGTGAAAAATCAACTGTCATAGAATAAGCTTTCAGCTAACCAAAGCAAAGGAGGGCTGTAGGAGACACCTGATTCACACTTGAATCCCACCCCAGTGTCCAGGTATACCTGTTACAGCATTTTGTTTGGAGCCAGGTTTTGCATGGATGGCTATGGTGACGCATCCTTTAGGATCAACTGCCACAGGACCTAAGGGAGGAAGTGGTCTCTCTGGTTCCTTGCTCTGGCTTTTACCCTAAAATGACAACCACACAACTTTACAGGTTACAAAATATTTTCCCACACATTTAATTTGATTCTTCCACTACCCCCTTTCACCCTTAACAGACAAACTAGGCTCATCAGTGGTGTCCAGGGACTTCTGGCCACCTAGAACGCTTTTCCCACAACCTTCAAGGCTCTACTCAATTTTCCCACGAAGGGTTCCCATCAACCCAACAATGTTTTTTCCTCCCTTGCAAGAAAACCTAACTCTGGCTTCTAAACCTTAATGCTTGTTCCTCCCTCTGCTTTGTATTTCCAATTCCTTGGGGGCAGGGATTATTTATTATTCATCATTGTATCTCATGCAGTCGGAGCTAATAAATGTTGGTGAAAGTGTGTATGTCTGCATGTTGCGGGAAAGGGAGGAAAAAACAATAGTGCTTGATATTTAAAGGCCTGTTATGGGACAGGGGCTGTGCTAGGAACTTTGGTTCAACAAATATGTAGGCAATGGATATGTAAAGATGAAAAGGTACATGGTCCTTGCTCTCAAGGAGCTCGGACTGCTGCGAGGGAGAAAGAACATACAAAATTATAATACACTGTGCTAAGTGCACCGATGAGATAGGCACAGAACATTACCCCACAGGCAAATCAGCATTGGGGCACTGGAGAATGCTGCCAGCAGGAGGCAGTGCTTGAGCTGAGTCTGAGAAACGGACTGGGGTTGGCCAAACAAAGATGGTGGAAATGGGAGTGCTGTATTCTTGACAGAAGGGGTGCGATCAGCCAAAGCAAGGGAGGAGAAAGCAGAATACAGCCTCCTGGGGAAGCGCAGGTCATGCCGCTGCGGGAACATGAATTGCTGGACTGGGAGTGCGGGTAGGAGGCCAAAGGTCAGCACACGCAGCCCAAGGAGAGCTCGGCTGCCGCCGGGCCCAGCGCTCAGAAGTCACCGGGTGGACGGCAGCGCAGCCTACTGAGGCGGGGCGACGGCAGCAGGAGCCGCAGCTCTGGGGGTGGCGGCGGCTGTCCTGAGCCCCGGAACTGAGAGACGGCAAGCCGCTGGCAGTGCCTCCACTCACTCCCGGGCCCCGCTTCTCCCGCGCTCTTCAACAAGTACCCCTGAGGCCCACCCCTCTGCCGCCACGGGACCTGCTACTGGCCTTGGTCGTCGCACCAGCCTTCTTAGGCATCTCGGCGCGAAGAAGCCGAGCGGAGCCCCGAGTATTAGGTGTTGCCCGGAGGTGCCGCAGCATCCCCGCCTGGGAAGGCGCCGGAAGAGCCCTCTGCGCTTGCGCAGGTAGCCGGCAGGAGCGGCCCCAGCGCCCGGCACATCCGCTCTGGCCAGAGGGCGACACCTTAAGGCCGGCGGGAGCGAGTCTCGTGGCCGCAGAACATGCGCGAGCCTCTTTTGTTCTGGAACGGGCCGAGCCCCAGGAAGTGGAGCTGCGGAGCTGAGGCCTCACCGTGTCTTGGCCCACCCTGCTCAGCTGATAGGAAGGTGTGTCACCTCTGGTGTTCTTTCCTAATCGGGGAAAGAAAGGTATTGTCACTTCTCAGAATTGGAGAGCGCGGCAAGGAGTGCACAGGGCCAGGTGTCTTCTCGCTCCCACAGCCAAGCAGCAGATGCAGAGTCCCACGCACTGCCTGTGGCCATCAAGTCGATATAGAGCCTCGTGGCGGCTTGGCCCTTGTGAATCTTCCACGTATCGATGGCGCACCTACCTTGTGCCAGGCGCAGCGGATCCCACAATGTAAAAGAAGAGGAAATACACTGCGACATGTGATACGGCGAGACATGAAACAAATCAGCAGAGGCAAGATCATGGAGTCACTGAAGGCTTTCAAGCAAGGGATTAGCAGCCCAATTTGTTGGGTTTTAGAAAGACACCGGCTGCACTGTGGCCGACAGAGGAAAAGCCAGAGACAGGGAGATCCGCCCCCTAAATGGGAGAGAGTGGCCTGAACTAGAGTAACCGCAGGGAGGGTGGAGCGCTGATCATTTCAAGGATCTTCAGGAACTGAAATGATCAGAACTTGGGAATGACTGCATGTGCGAATAAGGGGGAAGAGTCAAGGAAATGCCCAGGTTTGGGGCCCAAGGAACAGGTTTGGGAGGCCGAGGTGAGGAGTTCAGCTTTGGACATAATGAGTTTGAGATGCCCACAGGACATCCAAATACAAATATTAAAGGGGTAACTGAATATATGTGACTGGAGTTTGCGAAATCAAGGCTGGTGATAGAGATTCTGGAATCTTCTGAAAGCAGATGGCAATTGAAGCTATGGAAATGGATGAGAGAGTGTGTAAAGAGCACGAGGGCCCAGGTTAGAACAGCAAGGGCAGGTAGAGAAGTCACCAAAGGACACTGACCAGGTAGGAGTACGGTGTAACGGCAGCTAAAGAAGGGCGCTTCAAGAGGGAACATCAACAGTGATGAACACTCTGGAGAGAACATGTCACATGTAACGACTGAGAAGTGGCCACAAGATTTAGAAATCAGGGTGGTGTTGGTGACCCGGGCTACAGCAGTTTTAGTGGAGAGAAGGAAATGGAGATAATTGTAGAGAATAATCCAGTGACTTCACTGTGAAGGAGCAATTGGTATCTGGAGGGGCACATGACATTCAGAGACTTATTTTTATCATATTTGAAGATTGGTAGGAAAGAGCCAGGAGAAGAGAGGTTACAGCAGAGGACGGTTCCTGAAGAGGTAGGATCTGAGCTCAAGTAGAGATTGAGTTCTCTACAGGAGGCCTTAGACACTCCTTCCTTCCTAAGGGAAAGCTTAGGTGGACATGTAGCTGTGTTTGTAGGTTTGGTGATGGGAGGTGGAATTTCTTTCATTAACTAAGGCGGGGGAGGTGTTGAAGGTATATTGGGACTCTTGAGAATGGCAAAGGGCTGACTATTGCAACTCACCCAGCTGTAGACAGTTAAGGGAGACCATGAAATCATCTATGATCCCAATCTATAGTTACATTATTTTATTTTTGTTTATTTTTGAGACAGGGGAATGGGAAGAGCCTGTCGCCCAGGCTGGAGTGCAGTGGCGGGATCTCGGCTCACTGCAACCTCCGCCTCCTAGGTTCAAGCAATTCTCCCTGCCTCAGCCTCCAGAGTAGCTGGGACTACAGGCGCGCGCCACCACACCCATTTTTTGTATTTTTAGTAGAGACGGGCGTTTCGCCATTTCGCCCAGGCTGGTCTCGAACTCCTGAGCTCAGGCAATCCACCCACTTCGGCCTCCCAAAGTGCTAGGATTACAGGCGTGAGCTAGCGCCTGGCCTATAGTTACGTTACTTCAAATGCCTGGATTCACCAGCTAAGAAGTTTTTTTTTTAATTAAATTTTTTTTTTGGCCCCAGTGCTACTACCAAAGCAGTCAGGAAGTTGAAGATAAGGCAGACAACTGGATTGATTCAGGTATATTTAAGTGGGTTGAGGGTTATTGATGAAATGGTTAAAGTTATTAAAGACCAAAGGTGGAGAGGGGTTGAGGGAGACCAAAAGTAGAGTCTAACTGGGTAAAGAAGGAAGTAAAGAAGAAAAGAACAGAGAGGACAAGGGGCTGCAGTCTTAGGTTCAATAACGGGTGTAACTGGAATGTGAGTGAGAGCTGGAAGAAACACCACAGGTTGTGGCCAGAGAGTGGGATGTCTGAATTTCCTATTTCAGATGTAGAGCAATTCCACATCATGATAGGGTATATGGTGTGGCCATGATAAGGAATGGTGAAGGTTGCTGGAGGTAAAGAAGAAACTGGAAACCTAGGTGTAGCTGGGTTGTCCACATGGCCACTGAGGCCATGCAGTATAAAGGCTTGAGCAGAAGAAAGTGAGGCAGGTGTTAAACCAAAACCATATTTCCCTTCTTTGAAATCAGTTAAGAATTGAGGCACAAAAGCTGAACCAGCATTATATAGCAGTCATTTGTAGAATCTGCTTTGGGTGAAGTCACGTCAGCCTCAATTAGAGGTTTGGCAGTTGTCATGGAAATAAAGGGGACGTCTGTGAAGGTGAGTTACGATGGCATCTGGCTAGATGGGTGAGGAGAGCTAAGAGGTGCTCTGCTGTGAACCATTCAGCCTTTCCCACACGTGACTCAGGAGTAGGGGATATGAGGACTTCATTGCACCAGTGGGGAGGAGAAAAGCCATCCGCCCCATGTGCCACCAAACTGTGCACCTGACTTGTTGCTCCTGCCCACATCCCTGCCTCTTGAAGGGAGAGAGAGGCAGAGTGGGAAGACATATTGCCTAATGGTGAGGGAAAACACAGGGACTGATTCAAATGGCAGGAAACCCCTTGTAAATGTTTGTGGTGGTTCACATTTTATTGAGACAGGATCTCGCCATGTTGCTCAGGCTGGTCTCAAGCTCTTGGATTCAAGCAATGCTCCTGCCTCAGCTTCCTCAGTAGCTGCGCAACTACAGGCCTCATTTTATCTTGTTTTAAATAGAGCTCCACTTAAAAACTCACAATGGAGAAACAGGAAAAGGGATTTTTAAAAGCATATAAACTAGGTGTATGTGAATACACAGTGTAGCTCTGGGGCTGGTTGTTGGGGCTGGGATTGCGATGGTACCATCCTTCTTGTGAAGGATGTGTTTTTTCTAATTGGGGGACAATTCCAGGTCTCGAATCTGGATGACTAGAACAGGAAGTAGAAAGTGGTTTGAAGAAGCACTAAAAAGTGGGACAATGTTTTAAACACATTGCACATATCACATTGAAGACCTTGCTCTCTTTAATGTCTTACAAGTTTATTCCCAGGTTAAAAATAATTTTTAAAAAAACTAGTTACTACTATCAACACTCTGATAATGCAAGTAATCTCGATTTGTTGGGTAGATACTGGAATATCACACTTTCTTAAAATAGTATATTTTACAGTAAATATAGATTAGTCAAGTATCTTTCTGGGTCTCAATGCAAAGTTTGAGAATAGTGACATGTTATTTTTGGACCCAGCAAAATATTTTCTCAACTCTGTAAATGGGTTTAAATTCCACCTCCCACCACAATAAACTTTTTTTTTCCTGCCCCGACAGGATCTTGCTTTATCGCCCAGGCTGGAGTACAGTGGTGCAATCATAACTCACTGTAATCTTGGACCCCTGGGCTCAAGCAATCCTCCCCTCAACCTCCCAAGCAGCTACAACTATAGGCACGTGCCACCACAACCCAGCTAATTTTCTTATTTTTCAGAGACAGGGTCTATGTTGCCCAGGCTGGTCTTGAACTCCTGGCCTCAAGTGATCCTTCTGTCTCAGCCTCTCAAAGTGCTGGGATTACAGGTGTGAGCCACCATGCCCAGCCTAGCTGACCTTTTAATTTCTTTGCCTGTGAAATGGGTACTTCCCTCATACTGATGCTGTGAGAAACAAGTAAGAATGTAGTAAAGTACTCATTGCAGAGCCTAGTACATAGTAGTCACTTGGGTAGTTATTAATAAACAGCTGTAAGATGATAGTCACACTCTTAACAGTAAATAAGATTATTTATTGGATTCTCCCACATTCTTCAACCTCCACCTCCTGATTAGAACAGGAGAAAAACCTGAGGCCACAAGAAGTGATCAAGAAACAAAAGGCTGCGGCAGTTATCACTGCAGTTCCTATGAACTGGTTTAAATCAGCAATGAGGTATTTGTATTTTGTATTGCATTACTCCCATTAAGTTAAACCTCAATTAACTAGAACCTTTGTTCCAAAATGGTGTTTACAGCCAGGCGTGGTGGCTCACGCCTGTAATCCCAGCACTCTGGGAGGCCAAGGCAGCTGAGGTCAGGAGTTCGAGACCAGCCTGGCCAACATAGTGAAACCCCATCTCTACTAAAAATACAAAAATTAGCTGGGCGTGGTGGTGGGCACCTGTAATCCCAGCTACTCTGGAGGCTGAGGCCGCATAATAGCTTGAATCTAGGAGGTGGAGGATGCAGTGAGCCGAGATTGCACCACTGCCCTCCAGCCTTGGCAACAGAGCGAGACTTCATCTCAAAAAACAAAAAACAAATCAAAATTCTGTTTATATTCACTTTTAGAAGAAAAAGGCAAATGACATAAAAGAGTTTTTTATATATATTTATTTATTTATTTACTTTTAAAAATTCCAGGGGATGTCCCAAAGTTAGTAAACAGTTCTGTTTCTTGTCCCTTTTATGGCTGCATGCAGTTTCAATTGTTCAGTACAACAGATGAGGCATTTAAAAGGTCTCCAATGTCAAGAAACACTAACTCATCTCTGGCATATCATATTTTTTAAGGCAGAAGTATTTTCTGTAATGGTTACTACAGAGTGTTTACTGGTTAATTTTTAGTTAACCAGAACCACACATCCCATAGATAATTCCATTTAACTGAGGTTTATATCCATAAGAGCATTACCATAGAAAAATTTCCCTTTAGCAATTTCAAGAGACCTCAGACACCAATATACCTACCTTCTTGACAATATAAAGTGAAATATTACTTTAGATGAAAATTTTTTATATCTTATTATTTAGAAAAAATTAAGTTGATATTTAAAAGAATTTTGATTTTTAATCACCTTCCACAACGATTTGATATACCTTAAACTCCACTTTCATTTTTTATAAGAGAATCACTTCCAAGGGAAAAAAATGGATGTTACTATATTTTAAAATCTGCTTTATAAAAAAGTGTATAAATGTCAATCTGCCAGATATACTTCCTATCCCCAACACAGCTGTAACAGTGACTAATGGGGTCATGACCATGAAGCAAATTTTACTTCCTAAATAGAAATGTGTAGGTGGCAGAAAGCGTATTTTTCAGCAGGAGTGATTCTGTTGGATCTCTTTACAATGTCAGAGCAGTTGTTAGAAATGTTAGTATTTTATTCGGTTTCTTGCTGTGAAGGATTATCACAATGTTGAAGTGATGGCTGTTCACCCAGTCGTCATCACCGTCATCATCTCAATCTTGGGAATCATCAGCAGTGTCCCCCACACAGAGAGACAGGTATAGTTGTGCAGTTTAGTGACAGGGAATCCAGTCTTAGATCCTGTTTATATCACATTTTTGTGAATTTACACAAAATTCCATTTATAGCTTTAAAACTGTACTACATAACACATTACTATACTACTACAAAATATCCTTCTCTATAAATGCACTGAATATTTTCTTGGGCATTTTATTAGGCCTTTTTTAGCATTATTACAAATGCTAACAACAAGATACTTCAAACCACCAAATATAAAGTCAGCTTCTTAATTTTCTGAAATTTAGTTGAGTTAATAAGAATTCTGTAGGAATACTGACCCATCTCTTTTCATCCAACCTTCAAAATAGTTAAGCCTGGATTTGCCCATCTCACCTAACCTTCAAAATAGTTAAAACAAAAACAAACCCAAACTAGCTATATATAACAAGAATCTTTCAATTCCCAAACTACTGAAAGACCCTAAGTCAGCCAATCTATGAAATTATACAAGATGAAGGTGAAAAAGCTGTGCTTTTTTTTAAACCATTAAACCCAGTTCTTTTCTCTTAAAGTTGTAAGAAAATGGAAAATCTGTTTTTAAATCATGCAAAGATTTAAATAAACATTTTTCTATCTGCTCTAAGAAACTGTTTCTTATCTTACAATTTTAAATATTCATAACACTCAAACTACTTTTTTGTGGCCATTTATGTTTTTGACACTAGATTGTATGGTATTATTTAGCCAAGATGTATTATAATGCTAAATTATGTATAAAATATGATTTCTGGAATTTGTCCATCCTCTATTGAAGTGCCATTATTATTGCCAGGGGAACTAAAAAAGAAAAAAACAGTCTTGCTTGCAGCAGGTGTCTCATGCACTACTTTCTTCAATCCTTTTGTGCCATAGTGGGAATCTGGACCCTAAATGAGAACAAAAGGTTCCTTAGTAATTTTCATTTAATAAGCACTCAGTTTAATGTGGTGTTTTAATTAACGTTCCATTATATTTCACTATCATTCCTATATAAAATTTTATGCTGTCATTTAGAGAAAAATGTTTTTACCAAAAAACTAATTAATGAATAAAAATACTGAATGTACAGCCCAGCTATTAGAGAATAGTGAAAAGATTTTACAAAAATAACTTTTATTTTCTGCCAAACATTCAACTGCTTACTGAAACAAAGGGCTACTTCTTAAGAAGAGCTATTTCTTTCAGAACAGAGCTGTGGGGAGAAGTACTTCTTTTCGGAAGGCAGTGGAATATTTTAGCTCCCAGCTTCTTTTCCCCCCTCTTTATAAATGGCTCAGCTGTCAGTGACTCTCAGCTTCTAAAACACACATTCTGCAACATTCAAGAGGAAACCATCTGGAACATAGTGCATGACTCTTACTTTGAGTGTTGCGCATGCTGTGTAGCACACATTGGGCAGGATCTCTATGGGTTCCTTGAACATGACCCTGAATGTGTTAGCTGTCCCATCACAACTAAAGCCGGTATCATTCTGTCCCAGGGTTTGCTTTTTCTCATATTCAATGATCTGTAATTTTTAAGACACAAGTTACATTTAAGTTAAACCAAATAAAGCAAACTATAGAAAATAATATAAAGCCCTTAGCAGTGTGTGTGTGTGTGTGTGTGTGTTTTGAGACAGACTCTCACTCTGTTGCCTAGCCTTGGGGGTGGGGGGTGGGGGTGGGGTGGGGTGTGTGTGTGTGTGTGTGTGTGTGTGTGTGTGTGTGTGTGTGTGTGTGTGTTTTTGAGACAGACTCTCTCACTCTGTTGCCTAGCCTGGGGTGCAGTGTTGGGGTCTCGGCTCACTGAAACCTCCACTTCCCAAGCTGAAGCAATTTTCGTGCCTCAGCCTCCTGAGTAGCTGGGATTACAGATGTGCGCGACCACACCTGGCTAATTTTTTTGTATTTTTAGTAGAGACAGGGTTTCATCATGTTGGCCAGGCTGATCTCCAACTCTTGGTCTCAAGCGATCTGCCCACCTCAGCCTCCCAAAGTGCTGGTGTGAGCCACTGCGCCCAGCCCTAATTTTTCATTTTTTTTGTAGAGATGGGATCGTGTTCTGTTGCCCAGGCTGGTCTTGAATTCCTGGGCTCAAGCAATCCTCCCACATCAGCCTCCCAAAGTACTGGGATTATAGATCTGAGCCACTGTGCCCAGACTGTTTCTATTATTTTACTCACAGTATTTATACTTCATAATTTTAATGTACCTATAATCCTGATGCCCTCCCACAGTTTGTGCACAAGGAGCCTGGTGTCTTTTTTTTTTTTTTTTCGAGACGGAGTCTCACTCTGTAGCCCTGGCTGGAAGGCAGTGGCGTGACCTTGGCTCACTGCAACATCTGCCTCCCAGGTCCCAGTTCAAGCAATTCTCCTATCTCAGCCTCCCGAGTAGCTGGGATTACAGGCATGCACCACCATGCCCAGCTAATTTTTTTGTATTTTTAGTAGAGACGGGGTTTCACCATGTTGGCCAGGCTGGTCTCAAACTCCTGACCTCGTGATCCACCTTCCTTGGCCTCCCAAAGTGCTGGGAGGCCGAGGCAGGAGAATTGTGTGAACCCGGGAGGCGGAGCTTGCAATGAGCCAAGATCGCGCCACTGCACTCCAGCCTGGGCAACAGAGCAAGACTCCATCTCAAAAAAAAAAAAAAAAGAAGCAGGGGCCTAATGCCTGTAATCCCAATGCCTTGGGAGGCCAAGGCAGGAAGATCACTTGAGCCCTGGAGTTCAAGACCACCCTCCCTGGGCAACACAGCGAGATAAAAAAAAAAGAAAGAAAAATTAGTTGGGCATGGTGGCACATACCTGTGGTCCTAGCTACTTGGGAGGCTGAGGTGGGAGGATTGCTTGAGCCTGGGTGATTAAGGCTGAAGTGAGCTGTGATCGCACCACTGCTCTTCAGCCTGGGCGACCAAGTGAGACCCTGTCTCAAAAAAAAGTAACCAAGAATAAAGCAGGGTCTGCTCAGCCCCTTGGAAGTCACAGGATGCTCACACCAGTTACAAGAAATTTAGTTTCAGTCCTAGAGTTGAAAGGGCCATGAAAAAGGCAGGAGGATGTTTTAAGACTGCACAGCAGGAAGTACTAATAGAAGGGATTCCTGGACAAAGAAGAGCTCCTTATATGCTACTGCTTTTGTGAAGGACCCCAATTTTCTGCAACCAGACTTTTTAGATCAACTCTAAAACAGAACTCTTTATGCTTACAATGCTACTAAGGGGCCTTCTGATTGCTTTGACAATTATATTGAAATTTGGATTCTGTCAAAACAATATCTTAAAGTTACCTGTTTGTGTTATTTCAAGATGATATATGGTGGGGGAGGAAACTGTACCTGTATATTCACTTGATAATCTGTAGGGCCATGAATAGATCCATACAAGCCAAATCCAACTATAGAGATCCTTCTATTAACTGTGAATCTGAGAGAAAGAAGCCAAAAATAAAATATAATTAATCCCATGTGTTCATATTCTGAAGGGTTATAATTTTTTTAAGTGTAACCTAGAACATCCAGTTTTGCTTATAAAAAGGAAAACAAATTAGATATCCTTGGAAATGTCATCTGTTTGCTTACCAAAAAGCTTTCTAGAGTAGATTTGAACTTAAGAGGAACCTAAGAATTGGTTTTGTAAAAGAATTTAACCTAAATACCCACTTTTGTTGTAATGATAATTTTAGTGCTATACGAGTCCAAATATTTGTACATCTTTTTCATGAACGCAGACATCTCAGCCATTAGGACTGAAGCCCAGCATCTCAAACTACGACAATTATCAATTCAACAAATACTTACTAAGGGCTTATCATATTTAGGTACTAGGCTTGGCACTGCGGAAGTAATGGTCAACAAGACAGTTTCTACCTGCATTGTGCATACAGTCTAATGGAGGACACTGATAATACAAGAAAGGAATAAATAAATAATTACAAATTGTAACAAGAGCTGTGAAGGAAGTAGGCTACTCTAACAGAATACTGGTAGCAGAGGGATGGGACAGGATTCGAATGCAGTTTCCTAACTAGAATAATTAACAAGTCCAGTTTGGTCATAATAGTTAAGAAATATTGACCCATCTTACTCCATTTTGTAAATGAATAAAAACTGACATTAAATACATATGGAACTGAGGCTGGGTGTGGTGGCTCACACTGCAATCCCAGCACTTTGGGAGGCTGAGCCAGGTGGATTACCTGAGGTCAGGAGTTTCAGACCAGCCTGGCCAACATGGCAAATCCCTGTCTTTACTAAAAATATAACAATTAGCTGGGCATGATAGCAGGCACCTGTAATCCCAGCTACTAGAGAGACTGAGGCAGGAGAATCGTTTGAACCTGGGAGATGGAAGTTGCAGGTGACCCGGCACTCCATCCTGGGTGACAGAGCGAGACTCCTTCTCAAATAATAATAATAATAATAATAATAATAATAATAATAATACATACATACATATGGAACTAAAAGCCTGTAAAATCTGACATAATTATAATGTCTTACATTGCAAAATTACATTGAGTAACTCTCAACATTTTCAGCAACACCTTCAATTATTAGTAATACTACTAACTCATCAATACCACTTCATGAGTACTTCCTAGTGTGCCAGGCACTGAACTTCAGTTCTTCACAGAATTATTTCCTTTAGTCATCGTAACAGCCCTATAAGCTAGATAACAGTACTATTTTGAACATCTGGTACAGTAAGATCACCTTAAACGCTTACAAACATGTAATTTTTTTTAAAGAGATGGAGTCTTGCTCTATTGCCGAGGCTGGGGTACAGTGGTACAATCATGGCTCACCACAGGCTTGAACTCCTGGGCTCAAGTGATCCTTCTACCTCAGCCTCCCAAGTAGCTGGGCTGCAGACACACTCCACCATTCCTGGCTAGTTTAAATTTTTTTTTTTTTTTTTTTACAGATGGAGTCTAACTAAGTTGCCCAGGCTGGTCTAGAACTGGTCTCAGATGATACTCCCAACTCATTGTCCTGAGTTGCTGGGATTATACGCATGAGCTACCACTCCTGGCTCTAAAATATGTTATTTATAATTTTTTATTATAAACAAGTAGGGCAGGCACAGTGCCTCATGACTGTAACCCAGCACTTTGGGAGGCTGAGGTGGGTGGATCACCTGAGGTCAGGAGTTCGAGACCAGCCTGGCCAACATGGTGAAGCCTCACCTCTACTAAAAATACAAAATTAGCCAGGCGTGGTGGCACACCCCTGTAATCCCAGCTATTCGGGAGGCTGAGGCAGGAGAATTGCTTAGAATCCGGGAGGCGGAGGTTGCAGTGAGCTGAGATGGTGCCAGCCTGGGCAACAGAGCGGGACTCCATCTCAAAAAGAAAAAAAAAAAAAATAGACTAGGCACAGTGGCTCACGCCTGTAATCCCAGCACTTTGGGAGGCTGAGGCAGGTGGATCATGAGGTCAGGGGATCGAGACCATTCTGGCCAACATGGTGAAACCCTGTCTTTACTAAAAATACAAAAATTAACTGAGTGTGGTGGTGTGCACTGTAGTCCCAGCTACTCAGGAGGCTGAAGCAGGAGAATCGCTTGAACCTGGAGGCAGAGATTGCAGTGAGCCAAGACTGCACCACTGCACTCCAGCCTGGGCAACAGAGTGAGACTCCACCTCAATCAATCAATCAATAAATAATATATTGTGCTTAAAAAAAAACAGAAAATGCAGCTAAATAAGAGGAAAATTTTAAAGCTTCCATAAATCCAGAGACAGCCCTTGCTAACCCCTTACAATTTTTAATCCTTTATATTTCTTTTTCAGTTACATTTCTATGAACATATAATGTAATTTAAAAAATCATATCAGAATATATATATATATATTTGTAACCTCTTTTTCATGTAAAATGGTTTTAAAAACTACCAATTCACTATATTTAACGAATGCCTTGTTGGATAATCTAGATTATTTGCAGTTTTTGTTATTATATAATAATGCCATGAGGAACAATCCTATAGCTAAATCATTTTAAGAAGCCTTAATTATTTTCCTTGGAATAAATTCCTAGAACTGCTGGTGAAAATAAAAGGCACATTCTTTAAAAAATTTTTATTTTTTTTATTTAGACAGGGTCTTGCTCTGTCACCTGAACTGGAGAGCAGTGGTGCAATCATGGCTCACTGCAGCCTCAATCTCTTGGGCTCAGGCGACCCTCCTGCCTCAGCCTCCTGAGTATCTGGGACCACAGGTGCATGCCACTACATGCTGCTAATTTTTAAAAAATTATTATTTGTAGATGCGGGGTCTCACTATGTTGCCAAGGCTGATCTTGAACTCCTGGGCTCAAGTGATCCTCCTGCCTTGGCCTCCCAAAATGTTTTGATTACAGGTGTAAGCCACCACACCCAGTTAAAAGGCACAGTCTTAAGGCTTTAGGTAAACATTGTCAAGTTGCTTTCTGGAAAGATAACATTTTATACCCCATAAGGTATAACGATCATTTTTCTCTCACTCTTATCAACCAGGAATATTTTTCATTTTCTTTTGCCTTTGAGAAACCGATAGTGACAAACTCCATTTATATTTTGATTATTACTGTTACTATTTGACACAGGATCTCACTTTGTCAACCAGTCTGGAGTGCAATGGCACGATCTCGGCTCATTGCAGCCTCAACCTCCCAGGTTCAAGCGATCCTCCCAACTCAGCCCCCACAAGTAGCTGGGACTACAGGCACACGCTACCATGCTCAGCTAATTTTTATAGTTTTTTGTAGAGATGGGGTTTCACCATGTTGCCCAGGCTGGTCTGGAACTCCTGAGCACAACAGATCCACCCGCCTCAGCCTCCCAAAGTGCGTGGATTTCAGGTGTGACTCACCATGCCCAGCCTATTTATTTGATTATTAATGAGGTAAAACATTTGCTCATATTCTTACTGCCCACTGGATTTTCTCTCTAATGAAATACCCAACTCATGTTCTTTTCTCATTTTTCTCTACAGATGTGTTTGTCTTTTTAATGTAGATTCAAAAGATCACATTATATAGAGATGATAGTTATTTATGCTTTGTTGGTAATATCCACTGTAATAAGTTTCCCATTTGTCACTCATCTTTTAACTTTATGGTGATTTTGTACTTAAAACTTTTCAATTATCTGTTTTCAAAATTATGATACATGCCAAGTTTAGAGAGGTCTACCTCATCCTCATAGTACATAAACATTCACCTGTTCCAGCACTTTCATGGTTTCAGTTTTGTTTAATGTTAAAATTTTAATTTACATCAATACAGGTACATGGGATCAGTAAGGATATAACTTAATTTTCCCAGTGGTTAATCCTTCCCTCACCTTTATCATATTCTTTTTTGTTTTTGAGACAGGGTTTTGCTCTGTTGCCCAGGCTGGAGTGCAGTGGTGATCACAGCCTCCTTCCTCAGCCTCTTAAGTAGCTGAGATTACAGGTGCATGCCACCACGCTGAATTTTTGAATTTTTTTGTAGAGATGGAGTTTCACCATGTTGTGCAGGCTGCTCTCAAACCCCTGGGCTCAAGTAAGCCACCCACTTCAGCCTCCCAAAGTGCTGGGATTACAGGCGTGAGCCAGTACACCTGGCCATATCATTTTCTAAATGTTCATTTATGTTAGGTTAGTTTCTGACATCTATAGTCTGTTCCATACAACACTAACTTCCTATAGCTTTACAATACTTTGTCTTGTCATCTGTATTACTCTTATTAAAAGAGAAACATATACTCTTCCAAATTAACTGTTAAGAATTTTGCCAGCCGGGTGCGGTTGCTCACACCTGTAATCCCAGTACTTTGAGAGGCTGAGGTGGGCAGATCACCTGAGGTCAGGAGTTCATGACCAGCCTGACCAACATGGTGAAACCCAGTCTCTATTAAAAATACAAAAACTAGCCAGGCATGGTGGCAGACGCCTGTAATCCCAGCTACTCGGGAGGCTGAGGCAGGGAGAATAATTACTTGAACTCAGGAGGCGGAGGTTGCAGTGAGCCCAGATCTCACCATTGCACTCCAGCCTGGGCAACAAAACAAGACTCCATCACAAAAAAAAAAAAAAAAAAAAAAAAGAATTTTGCCAAGCCACTCTCCACTACCTAAAATAGTATGTGACTTCTGAAAGAAATTCTCTAACATACATAGGTTAATTTGGAAGACACTGTCCTTATTAAAGTCTGATTCTACTCAAACTTTTCCAGTTCTTCATAAAGCTAATGTACTTTATAGTTCTTACTGGGTTTAATCCTACTACTTAATATTATGTTACTGTTATGAATGGGATTATTCACAATACTACAGTAATATTCAACATATATAGTGATATATAAAATTACAATACAGTAACATACTGTAATAGTAACATAATACTCAAAATATTTAATGATATTTACTCAATTATAACTAAATTCTTTTACATTATAATTTTTTTGTGGTAAAGTTATGTACCATTTTAACCTTTTTTTTTTTTTTTTTTGGAGATGGAGTCTCACTCTGTCACCCAGCCTGGAGTGCAGTGGCGTGGTCTTGGCTCACTGCCAGCTCCGCCTCCCAGGTTCACGCAATTCTCCTGTCTCAGCCTCCCGAGTAGCTGGGACTACAGGTGCCCGCCACCACGCCCGGCTAATTTTTTGTATTCTTAGTAGAGACGGGGTTTCACCGTGTTAGCCAGGATGGTCTCGATCTCTTGACCTTGTGATCCACCCGCCTCAGCCTCCCAAAGTGCTAGAATCGATTACAGGCATGAGCCACCACGCCTGGCCCATTTTAACCATTTTTAAGTGTACAGTTCAATGGCACTAAATACATTCATATCATTGTACAACTGTCACCATTATTCATCTCTGTAACTGAATTTTGATGACATACAGGAACACCAATGGTTTTTAAATATACTTTTTATAAGTGGCCACTATTCTCTTTTATTGGTTCTAGTAGTTTTTTAGCTTGATACTGAGGTTACCTAGGTGGACCAGTTGTTCTCAAAACGAGTTCCACCCCCAAGGAGGCATACTCGATTTCACAAAGGTTTAGGGGGGCACTACTGGCAAGGAACTAGGGAAACTAGATTTCCTGAAATGCACAGAACAGTCTCCCATAACTCAATCAACTTTTAAGTGTCTTGCCAGAATCCATGTAGGTAAAAAATCTGTTTATAACTACAAGCCTTGAACCTCATTCCATTTTGTTTATAAACCAGATTTTTTAGTGCTTTTTTTTTTTTTTTTTTTTGAGACGGAGTTTTGCTCTTGTTGCCCAGGCTGGAGTGCAATGGTGCGATATTGGCTCACCACAACCTCCACCTCCCAGGTTCAAGCAATTCTCCTGCCTCAGCCTCCCAAGTAGCTGGTATTACAGGCATGTGCCCCCACACCTGGCTAATTTTGTATTTTTAGTAGAGACGGGGTTTCTCCATGTTGGTCAGACTGGTCTCGAGCTCCCGACCTGAGGTGATCCGCCCGCCTCGGCCTCCCAAAGTGTGGGGATTACAGGCATGAGCCACTGTGCCCAGCCTTTTAGTGCAATTTTAATATTCAGACTTTCACAAGAGGCAACTACCATATAAACAGAAGGAATATACAGTCAATTCTCATTATCTGTGGAAGTTATATTCAATATACAGAATTAGCAAATACTAAACCACTGCTCCTAGAGGAAATACGTGTGTGTGTGTGTGTGTGTGTATCTATACATATACACACATATACACGCCTTGCATAGATTATAATCTTAAGTCCTAAAAACAATTCATCCAGCCAGGCGTGGTGGCTCACACCTGTAACCCAGCACTTTGGGAGGCCAATGCTGGTGAATCACCTGAGGTCAGGAGTTCGGGACCAGCCTGGCCAACATGGTGAAACCCCGTCTCTACTAAAAATACAAAATTAGCCAGGTGTGGTGGCACATGCCTGTAATCCCAGCTACCTGGGAACCTGAGGCAGGAGAATCGCTTGAACCTGGGAGGTGGACGTTGCAGTGAGCCGGGATCGCACCACTGCACTCCAGCCTGGGCAACAAGAGCAAAACTCTATCTCAAAACAAACAAACAAACACCTCGTCCTAGTATATTCTATTTTCTTTATTCCACAAAAGAGAAAACAGAGTTTGGAAGTGTTAAGTGACTTGTCTGAGGTTGCCCCACTAAGAGGTGCCAGAGCTGGCCTTCAAGCCCCATTCAACCTGCCCAAGAGCCAGAGTTTCTTGCACTCCACTGCACTGCCCCTCCCCTTCTCCACCTCTGTAGGAGAGCTGAACCAGGAAAGTAGAGCCTTGCCTTGTTCAGCCACAGCTGGAAACGTGCTGGTCTGGCAACTAAAGTCTTTGCTGAAAACGACTAAGAAAGTGCCCCGAATATTGACTTTACAGGTTACAGATAAATTTCAGCCAGTAGGCAAGTTCAGAAATAGACACTATGAGTAGGACCAACTATATATACTCTTTTACCTGGAACCTTTAAAGAAAACGTAAGTGGCAGCAATGCTGCTCATGATATTTAAGACATAACACGCCTCTACTGTGCAGCTGAAACTGTCTCATCATGGTGATGCATATATGTACAGCAACTAACTACTTCAGTTTGCCTTCCAGTGTTGTCCTGCCCAAAGTCTATGTATTGAACTACATATTTTACTATCAATTACATTTATTCCCCTTTATATTATAACTAGATCACTTATCAATTAAAAAATGTATAAAGCATATTATCTATGAATTTTATTTCAGGTTAGTAAAGTGGGAATTACAAAATATTTATTAAAAAAAGAGAGAACTGGGTTTGATAGAGTTGTGAACTACTAATGTACATAATGCCATTAGCAAATAATCAATCAGAATTATAATAACACTGCTTTAAACAGCAAGGATATCTCTATCTTGAGGTTTCAATAGTTTATCATGTCAAACAAGTATTCTTCTAGGCCTCATCTAGTAAGAATTATATCTGGAAGGAAGGTGAAATTTTATCAAAAGCCTTTCTGACATCTATTGAAATCAAATTGTTTTTCTTCATTGATCTGTTGTGAGAATTATACTAATACATTTCCTAACACTGAGCCATTCTTTCAATCTCCAAATAAACTCTGTTTGGTCATACAGTGTTATTCTTCTAAGGTACAGATTCAATATCCTAATGTTTTACACAAAATTTCTTCTTTATATTGAGATTGATCTAGAATTTTTTTTGTCTTGTCTGATTCCTATATAAGGGTTATGCTTCCTTCAATAATTAACCAAGTAGTACTTTATTCTTTTAATGCTCAAGGAAACTAACTGTTCCTTGAGGATTTGACAAAACTCACCTGTAAAAACCACCTTGTGAAGGGACAGTTCTTTGATAACTTTTAATTCCTTCCATGGTAATTGGTCTATTCAGGCTTTTCTTCTTCAGTCAATTTTGATAATTTATATTTGCCTATAAAATGATCCATTCCATCAACATGTTCAATTTATTAGCACAGAATAAACCCAGAATTAAAATAAAAATGTCAGCATATAATTATATTCCCATTTTTGCTTCTAAATGTGAATGTTTATTACCTTTGCCAGAGGTTTATTTATTTTATTGGTCTTTTAAAGGAACCAGCTTATGGATTTATGAATTCTACTATTTCTAATTCATTAATTTCTACATTTATCTATTTGCTTTCTCTTTTCTTATAGTTCTTTTGCTATTTGTTTTCTAGCTACTTGGGCTGAATGCTTAAATCATTTATTTCTACTCTGTTTACTACAAGTAGTTAATTATTACTTTTTCTTTGTGTGCAGCTTTGGCCTCATCCCATAATTTTTGCATATAGTTATTGTGAATTATTATTAAATAGTCTACAAGTACATTTTTAATTTCCATGTTAACTCAAGATTTATAATAGTCCCACATCCAACCAGATTTTTCTGTTTTAACAAACTTGTTAATTTCCAGTTTTATACTGAAGTGCTATTAAATAAATGAAAATCCAAAAGTCATGTTTTGTGAAAACCGGCACTGATTCTATTTTGACATTCAACCTAAAGAAACACAGTAGAGCAAAGACAATTTCTTCAACAGGATTATACGCATGCATTTTTCAAGATTCTTGATTTTTTTCTCAAGGCTTTTATAAATGTATACTGAGATACTTCCCCTGCAACATCTATGCAAAGAAAAAACTCACACTAAACATAGTAAGGTTACATTTATTAATTGTAGCCCTAAGCCTGTAAAAATAACGTTTGATCAATTAAGGTCTAGAACGCAGCCCACTGGCAGTGGTGATCCAAACAAAAATCATGTAACAGCCGGGCGTGGTGGCTCACCCCTGTAACCCCAGCACTTTGGAAGGCTGAAGCAGGTGGATCACTTGAGGTCAGTAGTTCGAGACCAGCCTGGACAACATGGTGAAACCCCGTCTCTACTAAAAATCCAAAAAGATTAGCTGGGCGTGGTGATGCATGCCTTACAGGTTACTCAGGAGGCTGAGGTGGGAGGATCGCTTGAACCCAGAAGGCGGAGGTTGCAGTGTGAGAGATCGCGCCACTGCACTCCAGCCTGAGTGACAGAGCGACTCCATCTTGGGGAAAAACAAAAAAATCACGTAACAGAAGGTCCAACCCAATCCTTTCTTACTCTATTTTTTTCTTAAGAAGTCACCCTCACTCATAAATCAGTGAGGAGGGCAGGATGCCTCAGTGACTTCTTGACTTCTATATTAACTTAACTTAAAAGTGTATTAAATGAAGTATAAAATGAAATGTTGGTTAATTATCTCCCATAATATATAAAAAAGGCCAAATGGTAACTGCTACCCCCACTCTACCCCCGCATCCCCAATATAACAGATACCTGATTCGATCACTCGTCCCACTGTAACCCCAGCGGCTTTCTACTTGCTGGAATCTATTGATGCAGCATTCCTTTCCCCTGAGACAGCATCTTGGTCGGTCAATGTATTCAACTCGGGGTTTAGGGTTAACAGTAAAATGAAGAAAGAGGTTTACCACTTCACGATCTGACAAAATTCCAGATTGAGCAGGACCTGTGGAAATAAAAACATAAGCCTAAAAAAAGGAATTTGATTTCAATTCCTAACTTTGGAATTCACTTAACGTAAATTCAAATCTAGAGGACGTAACATAAAAATAGGGAAAAAAAATCTTAGCATATATAATTTTTGCATGTATTTTAAGGTTTCAATAAATCCATTTGAGGTTAAACACATTAATTAAAATGTTAAAAGCATTAATTAGTCAAAACTTAGATCCAGGAATAAATGCTATTCCTCATGGATGCCAGGAATCCTCCTTTCTCACCTTATACAAAAAAACTCAAGATGGATCAAAGACTTAAATCTAAGAAACCATAAAAATTCTAGAGGATAGCATCAAAAAAACTCTTCAAGACATTGGCTTAGGTAAAGAATTCATGACTAAGAACCCAAAAGCAAATGCAACAAAAACAAAAACAAATGAATGAGACCTAATTAAACTAAAAAGCTTCTGCATAGCAAAATAAATAATCAGCAGAGCAAACAGACAACCCACAGAGTGGGAGAAAATATTTGCAAACTATGCATCCAACAAAGGACTAATATCCAGAATCTACAACTCAAATCAGCAAGAAAAAAAAAACAAATAATCCCAGCACAAAGTGGGCAAAGGACATGAAGAGACAATTCTCAAAGGAAGCTATACATACGTGTGCATGTGTCTTTATAGCAGCATGATTTATAATCCTTTGGGTATATACTCAGTAATGGGACGGCTGGGTCAAATGGTATTTCTAGTTCTAGATCCTTGAGGAATCACCACACTATCTTCCACAATGGTTGAACTAGTTTACAGCCCCACCAACAGTGTAAAAGTGTTCCTATTTCTCCACATCCTCTCCAGCACCTGTTGTTTTCTGACTTTTTAATGATCACCATTCTAACTGGTGTGAGACGGTATCTCATTGTGGTTTTGATTTGCATTTTGCTGATGGCCAGTGATGATGAGCACTTTTTCATGTGTCTGTTGGCTGCATAAATGTCTTCTTTTGAGAAGTGTCTGTTCATATCCTTCACCCAGCAGACTTGGAACCAACCCAAATGTCCATCAATGATAGACTGGATTAAGAAAATGTGGTACATATACACCATGGAATACTATGCAGCCATAAAAAATGATGAGTTCGTATCCTTTATAGGGACATGGATGAAGGTGGAGACCATCATCCTCAGTAAACTATCGCAAGGACAAAATACCAAACACCGCATGTTCTCACTCATAGGTGCGAACTGAACAGTGAGAACACTTGGACACAGGAAGGGGAACATCACACACCGGGGCCTGCTGTGGGGCAGCGGGAGGGGGAAGGGATAGCATTAGGAGATATACCTCATGTAAATGACAAGTTAATGGGTGTAGCACACTAACATGGCACATGTATACGTATGTAACAAACCTGCACGTTGTGCACATGTACCCTAGAACTTAAAGTATAATTAAAAAAAAAAAAAGAAGATATACAAGCGGCCAATACACATAAGAAAAAATGCTCATCACTAATTATCATACATAGGCAAATTAAAACCACAATAAGGTACCACCTTACTCCTGCAAGAATGGCCATAATTAAAAAATAAAAAAAGAAAAATAGATGTTGGCGTGAATATGGTGAAAAGGGAACTCTTTTACACTGCTGGTGGGAATGCAAACTAGTACAACCACTAAGGAAAACAGTATGGAGATTCCTTAAAGAACTAAAAAGGACTGGGGGTGGTGGCTCATGCCTGTAATCCCAGCACTTTGGGAGGCCGAGGCAGGCAGATCCCAAGGTCAGGAGTTTGAAACCAGCCTGACCAACATGGTGAAACCCCATCTCTAACAAAAAATACAAAAATTAGCTGGGTGCAGTGATGTGCGCCTGTAGTCCCAGCTACTCGGGAGGCTGAGGCAGGAGAATCACTTGAACCTGCGAGGCAGAAGTTACAATGAGCCGAGATCGCACTACTGCACTCCAGCCTGGGCAACACAGCGAGACTCTGTCTCCAAAAAAAAAAAAGAAACTAAAATTAGAACTACCATTTGATCCAGCAATTCCACTACTGGATACCTACCCAAAGGAAAATAAGTCATTACATGAAGAAGATACTTGCACGTACATGTTTATAGCAGCACTACCAACTGCAAAAATATGGAGCCAACCTAAATGCCCATCAACCAACAACTGGATGAAGAAAATGTGGTATACATACACCATGGAATACTACTCAGCCATAAAATGGAACGAAACAAAGGCTTTTGCAGCAACTTGGATGAACTTGGAGGCCATTATTCTAAGTGAAGTAACTCAGGAATGGAAAACCAAATACCATATGGTCTTACTTATAAGTGGGAGCTAAGAAACTATGAGGAGGCAAAGGCCTAAGAATGATATAATGAACTTTGGGGACTTGGGGGGAATGGTGGGAGGGAGGTGAGCGATAAAAGCCTACATGTTTGGTACCATTCCCCAACATGGTGAAACCCCATCTCTACTAAAAACACAAAATTTAGCCAAGGGCGGTGGTGGGTGCCTGTAATCCTAGCTACTAAGGAGGCTGAGGCAGGAGAATCACTTGAACCTGGAAGGTGGAGGTTGCACTGAGATGAAATTGTGCCACTGCACTCCAGGCTGGGTGACAGTCTTACTCTGTTTCAAAAAAAAAAAAAAAAAAAAAAAAAAAGAATAGAATTGCATTCAAATGATAGATGGGAATAACTGTCAACCTTGAGCTTTCTACCCAGAAAAATATCCTTCAAAAATGAAGGCAAGCTGGGCTCAGCAGTGTGCCCCTCTAGTCCCAGCTACTCAGGAGGGTGGGGTGGGAGGATTGTTTGAGGCCAGAATTTTGAAGCTGTGAATAGCCACTGTACTCCAGCCAGGGAAACACAGCAGGGCCCCATCTCTTTTTTTTAAAAAAATGGTAAGATAAAGATGTTTTTAGACAAAAGAAAAAAGGAGTTGAGAGAATCTGGTTAGTATCCTACCTGTTTTAAAAGAAATACTGAAGAGAATTCTTCAAGCTAACAGAAATGTGCCCAGATAGAAGCACACATCTGGTCATACAGAAAAAAATGAAGATAACTGAAAGGGCAAATATATAGGCAAATCAAAATGATTATTGACTTTAAAAATAATGTTTTGTGGGCTTTATAACATATGAAACATTAAAATACATGAAATAGTAGCACCAAAGGCTAGAGAAGGTTAAATATAGCAAAAGTATCAATAATGCCTTTATATTGTGTAGAAAATTTTAATTTAAAAATTTTAATTTAATTTATTTATTTAGAGACAGGGTCTCACTGTTGCCCAGGTATGGAGTGCAGTGGTGTGATCACGGCTAACTGCAGCCTTGAACTCCTGGGCTCAAGTGATCCCCACCTCAGCCCCCCAGGTAGCTGGGACTACAGGTGTGTACCACCACTCCACGCTAATTTTTAAATTTCTTTTTGTAAAGACAGGGTTTCGCCATTTTGCCGAGGCTGGTCTTGAACTCGACTCAAACAATCTACCTGCCTCAGCCTCCCAAAGTGCTGGGACTAAAGGCATGAGCCACTGTGCCCCATCTAAAAAATTTAATTTTTAAGATTTGATTTAAAAATCAATAAGGATATATTCTTGTAATAACAAGGGCAACCCACTAAAATAATAATAAAAGAATATTTAATACGGGAGGCTGAGGTGGGAGGATAACCTGAGCCCAGGAGGTTGACGCTGGAGTAAGCTGAGATCATGCCACTGCATTCCAGCCTGGGTGACAGAGGAGACACTGTCTACACCAAAAAAAAAAAAAAAGAAAAAGAAAAAGAAAGTTTAATAGACTATTAATCATATTAAATATAAAGTGAACCAAATATTCCAAATAAAAGGCAAAGTCTGTCAGACTGAATTTTTTAAAAATGAAGCTTACAAGAGACATGGTCAAAATAATGTAAGGCTAAAAGTAAAAGGATAAGAAAGATATAGAATTTTAAAAACCTTGAGAAACTATACCAATATCAGACAAAGACTTTAAAACAAGAAGTTTAGGTCGGGCGTGGTGGCTCATGCCAGAATGTTGGGTGACTGAGGCAAGCTGATCATTTGAGGCCAGGAGTTCGAGACTAGCCTGGCCAACATGGCAAAACCCCATCTCTACTAAAAACACAAAATTTAGCAGGGTGTGGTGGTGCACACATGTAGTCCCAGCTACTAAGGAGGCTGAGGCATGAGAATTGCCTGAACCCAGAAGGTGGACGTTGCAGTGAGCCAAGATTGTGCCACTGAACTCCGGCCTGGGTGACAGAGGGAGACTGTCTCAAAAAATAAAATAAAAAACAAAAACCCACAATAAGTTTAGATTTAAGATGGGATAGATTGTAAAGATAAAGAAGCAAATTCAATATAAAAAAAAATCCTAAATTTGAATGTACCTAAAATAAAGAAGAAAACTGATGGAACCAAAAGGAAACACATTCTCAATCATACCCTGAGATTTAAATCTACTTCTTTTAGTAACTGATAGAACAAAAAGCAAATCAATAGATAGATATATAGATAATTTGAAGATCATTAGTATATATTCCTTTCATAGATATAGTATTCAATCTGTTGAACAGATACAGGACTATTCAGGTTTTTCTGCACATAACAAAGAAGAATACATTCTTCTCAAGTATACATGGATACTTATTAAAACTACCGTATGGGCCAGGCATGGTGGCTCATGCCTGTAATCCTAGCATTTTGGGAGGCCATGGTGGGTGGATCACCTGAGGTCAGGAGTTCGAGACCAGTCTGGCCAACATGGTGAAACCCTGTCTCTACTAAAAATATAAAAATTAGCCGAGCGTGGCACCGCATGCCTGTAATCCCAGCTACCGGGGAGGCTGAGGCAGGAGAATCGTTGGACCCCAGGAGGCGGAGGTTACAGTGAGCCAAGATCATGCCACTGCACTCCAGCCTGGGTGACAGAGTGAGACATTGTCTCAAAAATAAATAAAACAAAATAATAAAAAATAAATAAAACTACCATATGCTGGGCCAAAGCAGATATCAACAAATTTCAAAGCATTGAAATGATATAGAATATATTTTCTGACTATACTGGAATTAAGCCAGAAATCAGCAAGAGCAAGATAAGAAGAAATCTCAAATATTTGGAAATTAAGTTATCTATAATTTATGAGTCAAAGAAAAAAAAGCAAAAATTAAAAATTTTTAATCGAATGATAATGAAAATACACATATCAAAAACTGTGGGGGGGAAGGATGCTGAGAGAAAAAATATACACTTAAATATATGCATTCAAAAAGAATATAGGTTGACCTTCTAAGTATCTCAAAAAGTCACAAAGACTAATAAAATAAATAACCCCAGCAAATTAAAAGCAAAGAAAGGAAAGAAAGTAATAAAGAAAAAGGCAGAAAGTAATGAAATGGAAAACATACTGTAATAGAGAAAATTAATAAAGCCAGAAGTTGGTTCCAGGAGAAAATTAATAATACAAACTCTTGAACACTGGGGGAAAAAAAGGAAATATTTCTAACTTTTGTATGAGGACAATTTTGACAATTTCATTGCAAGAAAAAAATATATATATAGACTAATTTATCTCATTCAGTAGTCATAAAAATACATTAAAAATTCAGCAAATTAAATCCAGTAATATATAAAAAGGATAATGCATAACAACCAAGTCTGATTTACGTAAGGAATCCAAAATAGGTTTAAATTGGGAAATCAATTAATGTAGTTCACTATATTCACAGAATAAGGGGGAAAACTGTATCATTACCAAAAAAAAAAAAAAAAAAAAAAAAAGAACAATAGCTTGATTCCTCTAAAAGAAAGCAAGAAAGGAAAAAAAAAAAAAGATGTGACAAGTAGAAAACAAATTGCAAGATGGTAAACATAAACCCAAATATATCTGTAATTACATTAAGTGCAAGTGAACCAAAACAGTTCAGATAAAAGACAAAGTCTGTCAGACTGGATTAAAAAATTATTGGCATATTCGACATCATTAATCATCCGTGATATGAAATTTAAAACCAAAATGAAATACGTCCTCACATCCACACAAATGGCTAGAACTACAAAAACTGACAATACGAAGTATTGGAGAGGATGTGGGCAACCAAAACGAACTCTTATGTCTCTTCACTTTGTTGATGAGTGTAAACTGTTACAACCACTTTAAGGGACTGTTTGGCAGGATGGCAGGATCTACTAAAGCCGACCATATGCACACTCCATGACTTAGCAATTCCACTCGTATATATCCAACAGAAATGTTTACGTATGTATACCAAATCACATGTACAAGAATGGCCTCAATGGTCCCCAAACAGAAATAATCCATATATCCAACAACAGTAAAATGGATAAATCATGGCACAGTTGTATAACAGAATATTATAAAGCAATGAAAAAGAATGAACTACTGCCACACTCAACCACATGGATGAATCTAACAGGCGTAATGTTAAGAGAAAGAAGCCACACAAAAATGAATACACACCATATATATGATTTCCTTTATATAAAGTTTACATATGGACACAACTAATTTATAGAAGACAGAAAGTAGTCACCTTTCAGAGGGAGATTAGTGACTTAGAGGGTCATGACAAAGGCTTCTGGGGTACTAGTACAGTAGGATAAATTGGTTAAATAAGTATGTTCACTTTATTTGTTCATTTTACTATATGGATGTTAAACTTTAATTTCAAAAGTTTATTTAAAAAAAACCCAAACACTGATTCTTATCAGCAAAAACAAAAACAATCTTGGAGAAAATTGGAACAAGTATAAGTCAGAAAAAAAAAATTGGTATAATAAATATACAAACAATCAACGTAAGATAAACCAGTAAAACAAAATTTGAACACACCAACAGAACAACAAAAGACATGAATAATGTAAAGGAAAATAAATAGGCCAATAAGCATAATGAAATACAATTCAGCCAGGCACATTGGCTAAGAGGTGAAGGTGGAAGAATCACTTGAGCCCAGAAGCTCACGGCCAGCCTGAGCAACATGGCAAGACTTCATCTTTAAAACTAAAATAAAATCGAAAAATAAAAAGTAATACAATTCAAAACAATCATGAAATAGTGTTAAAAATAAAAACCATATGACTGTCTCAATAGACATGAAAAAGCATTCAATAAAATCCAGCATCTCTTCATGATAAAAGCCCTCAACAAACTAGGCATCAAAACAATATCCCCAAAATAACAAGAGCCATCTATGATAAATCCACAACTAACACCATGCTGAATGGGCAAAAGCTAGAGGCATTCCCTTTGAAATTAGAAAAAGACAAGGATGCTCACTCTAACCACTCCTATTCAACATAGTACTGGTAGTCCCAGCCAGAGCAATCAGGAAAGGAAAAGAAATAAAATGCACCCAAATAAGAAAAGAAGTCAAACTATCTCTCTTCACAGATGATATGCTTCTATACCTACAGAACCCTAAAGATTCCACCAGGCTAGGTGCGGTGGCTCACGCCTGTAATCCCAGCGCTTTGGGAGGCCAAGACAGGGTGGATCACCTGAGGTCAGGAGTTTGAGACCAGCCTGGCCAACATGGTGAAACCCCGTCTCTACTAAAAATACAAAAATTAGCTAGGCACCGTGGCAGGCACCTGTAATCCCAGCTACTCGGGAGGCTGAGGCAGGAGAATCTCTTGAACCCAGGAGGCAGAGGTTGCAGTGAGCTGAGATCGTGCCAGTGCACTCCAGCCTAGGCAACAAACAGCAAAACTCCATCTCAAAAAAAAAAAAAAAAAAGTTCCACCAAAGGCTCCTGGAACTGATAAAGAACTTCAGTAAAGCCTCAGAATATAAAATTAATGTACAAAAGTCAGCAGCATTTCTATACGCCAGTAATGTTCAAGCTGAGAGCCAAATCATGAATGCAATCCTATTTACCATGTCCACACAAAAAATAAAATACCTAGAAATACATCTAACTAAGATGTATTTCTACCAGGTATTTTTACATCCATACATCTTGGTTAGATATATTTTTACCAAGTAAAAGATCTCTACAAGGAGAACTATAAAACACTGCTGGAGGAAATCACAGATGACACAAACAAATGGAAAAACATTATATGCTCGTGGATTGGAAGACTCAATATCGTTCAAATGACCATATTGCCCAAAGCAATCTACAGATTTAATGCTATTTCTATCAAACTACCAACATCATTTTTCACAGAACTAGAAAAATATTCTAAAATACGCATGGAACAAAAAAAAAGCCTAAATAGCCAAAGCAATCCTAAGCAGAAAGAACAAAATTGGAGGCATCACATTACCACTGGATTTCAAACTATACTATAAGGCTACAGTAACCAAAACAGCATGTTACTGGTACAAAAACAGACACATACACCAATGGAACAGAAAAGAGAATGCAGAAATAAAGCTGCAGACCTACAGCACCTCATCTTTGACAAAGTTGACAAAAATAAGCAATGGGGAAAGATCCCTCTATTCAGTAAAGGGTGCTGGGAAAGCTGGCTAGCCATATGCTGAAGAATGAAACTGGACCCCTACCTTTCACCATACATAAAAATTAACTCAAGATGGATTAAAGATTTAAAGTAAGACCTCAAACTATAAGAATCCTAGAAGAAAACCTAGGAAATACTTTCCTGGACACTGGCCTTGGGAGAGAATTTATGACAAAGTCCTCAAAAGCAATTGCAACAAAAACAAAAACTGACAAGTAGGACCTAATTAAACTAAAGAGCTTCTGCACAGTAAAAGAAACTATCAACCCAACAAATGGACAACCTATAGAATGGGAGAAAATATTCACAAACTATGTGTTGGACAAAGGTCTAATATCCAGGATCTACAGGGAATTTTAACAATTCAATAAGAAAAAAAAAACTCATAAAAAGTGGGCCAAAAAATATGAACAGACATTTCTCAAAAGAAGATATACAAGCAGCCAACAAACATGAAAAAAATCCTCAACATCACTAATCATCAGAGAAATGCAAATCCAAACTACAATGAGATACCATCTCATACTCCTCAGAATGCCTATTAAAATAAAAAAAACAGTTGCTGGCAAGGCTACAAAGAAAAGGGAATTCGTATTCACTGATGGTGGGAATGTAGATAAGGTTAGCCATTGTGGGAAGCAGTTTGGAGATTTTTTAAAGAACTCAGAACTACCAAGGTTGGGCACAGTGGCTCATGTCTGTAATCCCAGCACTCTGGGAGGCTGAGGCAGGTGGATCACTTCAGGTCAACAGTTCAAGACCAGCCTGCACAACATGGTGAAACCCCATCTCTACCAAAAAATACGAAAATTAGCTGAGCTTGGTGGCGGGCGTATGTAGTCCCAGTTACTCAGGAGGCTGAGGTGGGAGAATTGCTTGAACCCAGGAGATGGAAGTTGCAGTAAGCTGAGATTGTACCACTGTACTCCAGCCTGGGTGACAGAGTGAGGCTCTGTCTCAAAAAAAAAAAAAACCACAAACAACCCCCAAAAAAACCCAAAAAACATAGAACTACCAGTCAACCCAGCAATCCCATTACTGGTTATATATCCAAAAGAAAAGAAAATGTTCCACCAAAAGACACATGCACTCATATGTTCATCACAGCAACGACACTGACTCAACCTGGGTGCCCATCAGTGGTAGACTGGGTAGAGAATGTGACACACACACACACACACGGACACACACACACACCACAGAATACTATAAAGCCATAAAAAAGAACAAAATCATGCCTTTCACAGCAACATGGATGCAGCTAGAAGCCATTATCTTAAGTGAGTTAATGCAGAAACAGTAAACCAAATACCATATGTTCTCACTTGTGGAAGCTAAACATTGGATACACATGGACATAAAGATGGAAACAATAAGCACTGAGGACTGTTAAAAAGGGGAAAAGAGGAAGGGACAGAAGGGGGAAAAGAGTTAAAAAACTAACTACTGGACACTATGCTCACTGCCTAAGTGATGCAATCAACTGTACCTCAAACTTCAGCATCACACAATATACACATGAAACAAATCTGCACGTTACCCCGAATTTAAAATAAAAGTTGAAATTATTTTTTAAAAAATCATGAGAGCTAGGCACAGTGGCTCATGCCTATAATCCCAGCACTTTGGGAGCCCGAGGTGGGCAGATCACCTGAGGTCAGGAGTTCAAGACCAGCTTGACAAATATGGTGAAACTCTGTCTCTACTAAAAATACAAAAATTAGTTTGTGGTGGTGCACGCCTGTAATCCCAGCTACTCAGGAGGCTGAGGTGTGAGAATCGCTTGAACCCAGGAGGTGGACGTTGCGGTGAGCTGAGATGGCACGACCGCACTCCAGCCTGAGCAACAGAGGGAGACCCTGTCTCAAAAAAAAAAAACAAAAAAAAACCCATGAGACTTTTCTTTCTTTTGAATCAATCTGGCCGTGATTTAAAGGCAGATAATAGTCAATTATGACATGGGTAATGAAAACAGGTCAGAAGTGGTCATGGAGACTCAAAACAGATCTGTCTGATTTTAATCAGAAGCATCGACCTTAAGAGTCAAACAGAGGCTGGGCGTGGTGGCTTACACCTGTAATCCCAGCACTTTGGGAGGCTTGAGCCCAGGAGTTCAAGACCAGCCCTGACAGGATGGTGAAATCCTGTCTCTATAAAAAAAATTAAAAAATTAGCTGAGCATGGTAGTGTGCACCTATAGTCCCTGCTATTTGGGAGGCTGAGGTGGGAGGATTGATTGAGCCTGGGAGGTGGAGGCTTCAGTGAAATGCGTTTGTGCCACGGCACTCCAGCCTGGGCAACAGAGGAAGACTTTGTCTCAAAAAAAAAAAAAGAAAGAAAAAAAAAAAGCCAAAAAGATCTGTCATAACCTGGGGTAAGGCACTCAACCTCTCCCAACTTTACTTCTCTAACCTATACAATGTGGATAATATAATTTTGAAGGGCTTAAAATCATACACTCGCATATATGTTTGTCATGTGATTAGTACTGAATAAAAGCTTCTTTTCCTCTCTGGCGCAGGGAGACTGATAGAATTTTTTTTTTTTTTTTTGAGATGGAGTCTCGTGGAATCTCGCTCTGTCGCCCGGGCTGGAATGCAACGGCATGATCTCGGCTCACTGCAACCTCCGTCTCCTGGGTTCAAGCGATTCTCCTGCCTCAGCCTCCTGAGTAGCTGAGATTACAGGTGCCCACCACCATGCCTAATTTTTTGTACTTTCAGTAGAGACGGGGTTTTACCATGTTGACAAGGCTGGTGTCGAACTCCTGTCCTCAAGTGATCCACCTGCCTTGGCCTCTCGAAAGTGCTGGGATTATAGGTGTGAGCCACCAGGCCCAGCCCTGACAGACTATTAAAACAGTTTCAAATAGATTTTGGTGAATTTATACCCTTACCTGCTGCAAATTCCTCAATTGTCATCAGTGGGAACCGGATTAAGGAAAGTGCTTTTCCTAGAACTTTTTGTTTATTCCCAAAAGTCACAGGTAATTGTTGTCTCTGACATTCTGCTTCTGCCCAGCGTACAACAGCTCCAAAAAGTCGACTTTCTCGAATACTGAGTGTGTCTCTCTCTAGAACTGCACAGAGTGTATCTATAGGCAAAATACAAAATAAACCCAATTAGAAATATTTTAGCTCTCTAACCAAGCAATACCAACAGACACACTTATATTAAGTTTTCAGATCTCAACAAAAAATAGGTTAGACACTTAAAACTACAGACTTTATACTTTAAAATACTAAATAATTAAAGGACTTAAACTCCAAAGTGTTCCATAAAAATCAGTTTAACAATCAATTTATTACTTACCATACATGCAATATTAAGATACGGTACTCTCCTTATATATTTATGCCATTTATCAAGTAAACTCAACTATCCAGAATAAGATTAACAAGCCACAGAAAAAGGTTCCAATTACATAAATTCTTAAAGTCTACAGATTATAATTCATTCGTTCATTCAGTAAATATTTATTATTAAGCACTACGTGCCAGGTACTATTAGGCAATTATATATATATATATATATATATATATATATATATATATATAGATATGTATGTATATATTTTGGATATAGAGTCTCATTCTGTTGCTCAGGCTGGAGTGCAGAGGCACAATCTCGGCTCAATGCAACCTCTGCCTCCTAGGTTCAAGCAATTCTCCTGCCTCAGCCTCCTGAGTAGCTTGGATTACTGGCACGGGCCACCACACCTGGCTAATTTTTATATTTTTAGTAGAGACAGGGTTTCACCATGTTGGCCAGTCTGGTCTCAAACTTCCGACCTGAAGTGATCTGCCTGCCTCGGCCTTCCAAAGTGCTGGGATTACAGGCGTGAGCCACCGCGCCCAGCCAGCACTGATATATCACTGAACAAAAAGTTAAAAATTCCTGCCCTCATGGAGCTTACATTCTAATGAGGAGAAACAGATTAAATAAACACAAGTAAATTCGAGTATCTTAGATGATATACATGGGCAAATATGTCAGGTTAAGGAGAATCAGAAATGCAGTTTAAAATAGGAAGGGGCCAGGCATGGTGACCCATGCCAGTAGTCCCAGCAATTTAGGAGGCTGAGACAGGCTTGAGCCCAGGAGTTTCAGGCCAGCCTGGGCAATATAGTGAGACCCCATCTCTACAAAAAAGTTTTTAAAAATTAGCCAGGCATGGTGGCATGCACTTGTAGTCTCAGCTACTCAGGAGGCTGAGACAGCAGGATCACTCGAGCCTGGGAGGTTGCAGGCTGCAGTGAGCCATGATCATGCCACTGTACTCCAGCCCAGGCAACAGAGTGAGACTGTGCCAAAAAATAATAAAATAAAATAAAATCGGGTGGTTTAGGCAGGCTTCACTTATGCCAAGACATGAAGGAAGTGGGGGAGTAAGCCAAATAGATACCTAGAGGAATAGTATTCCAGGACTAAAAGTACAAAGGCTCTCATATTAAAGTGTGCCTGGCATATCTGAGGAATGGTAAGGAGGCCAACGTGGTGGAGTGGAGTGAGCAGGAGGGAAGAGTAGCAGGCAAGGAGGCCAGAGGCTGTGGGGAGAGGGGGCAATCATGCAGCACCCTGTAGATCATTTGGCTTTTACTCTAAGTGACATGGAGAATGCCTGGAGGATTCTGAGTTGTCACATTTTATGTTCTGAAAGGATCACCCTGGCTTCTGTGTTGAGAAGAGGCTATAGTGGAGACAATATCAGTTGGAGGCTCTTGCATCGATCCAGGTCAGGGATGGTGGCCTGGACAAGGAGGGTAGCAGTGGAAGTGGTGAAAATTGATCATATTTGGAACATATTCTGAAGGAAGACTCAATTAGATTTCCTAACAGATTGGATGTGAGGTGTGATTTAAAGAGAGGAGTCAAGAATAACTGCAAGGTTTATATAGCTTATGCACTGGAGGGATGAGGGTGGCATCAACCAAGATGGGAAAGACCACAGGAGGTGCAGGTTTGGGGTGGGGAAAGAGCTGAAGTTTCATTTTAGACATACTAAGTTTGAAATTCCTATTTGACATCCAAGTATAAACGTCATGCCTGTACCTCAGGTCCTCACTCAGAACCCTTTTCCTCTTATGATAGGCAAAATTAAAATAAGCTCAGTTACTTTTAAGTTCTAACAGCCCAGAAGCAATAAGTTCAGAAGAGAAAGGGGCTTTAGAGGCTAATATACTAGAATGAAATGATAAACTGCAATCTAACAGGGATAGAGAAAAGAGGAAATTTGTGAAAAGAAGACGTTAAGCACTTGAAAAGAATAGCTATCAAGGGTCTTATAGAGTTTTTTAAAAAAACAACACTTCACAGACCTGAGGGCTTCACTGTACAATAATAATGTAACTGATACTTAGTGAGCATTAATAATCACAAGAATCCTAAATTATATCCAGTACATATTGTTTAATATAGGCAGGTAAAATAAAACATTTTAGATTTCTCAAAGGGTCAAAATAAATACCCCAGTTCGACAGCATGCTGCCCACGCCGACGGCAACCCTGCTCTGCATATGCCCGCCCACGCCCACCATGGCCACAGTTCAGCAGCTGGGAGGAAGATGGCGCCTGGTGGACAGCAAACGCTTTGATGAATACATGAAGGAGGAGGAGTGGGAACTGCTTTGCGAAAAATGGACGCAATGGCCAAGCCAGATTGTATCATCACTTGTGATGGCAAAAACCTCACCATAAAAACCGAGAGCACTTTGAAAACACAGTTTTCTTGTACCCTGGGAGAGAAGTTTGAAGAAACCACAGCTGATGGCAGAAAAACTCAGACTGTGTGCAGCTTTGCAGATGGTGCATTGGTTCAGCATCAGGAGTGGGATGGGAAGGAAAACACAATAACAAGAAAACTGAAAGATGGGAAATTAGTGGTGTACTGTGTCATGAACAATGTCGCCTGTACTCGGATCTATGAAAAAGTAGAATAAAAATTCCATCATCGCTTTGGACAGGAGTTAACTAATAGAATGATCAAGCTCAGTTCAATGAGCAAATCTCCATAGTGTTTTTTTTCATTACTGTGTTCAATTATCTTTATCACAAACGTTTCACATGCAGCTATTTCAAAGTGTCTTGGATTAATTAGGATCATCCCTTTGGTTAATAAATAAATGTGTTTGTGCTAATAAAAAAATAATAAATACCCCAGTTCCTAAAAAACGACACTTCTAGATGGATAGGAAAATCTCTAAAGAACCTAGATAAAATAGGCACTTCTATGAAATATCTAATAGTTATACTTTAAATTAAATTTAAATAAAAATGAGTATGCTATAGTTACAGCAGAAATCAATTAAAGCATTAAATATGATTACATTATCCATAAATACATATCAGATAAACATTTCTTTAAATACTATTCTACAATATGGGCAGGCACAGTGGCTCACTCTTGTAATCCCAGCACTTTGGGAGGCCGAGGAGAGTGATCACCTGAGGTCAGGAGTTCGAGACCACCCTGGCCAACAGGGTGAAACCCCATCTCCACAAAAAATACAAAAGTTAGCAGGGCGTGGTGGCAGGTGCCTGTGTAATCCCAGCTACTTGGGATGCTGGGGTCAGGAGAATCGCTTGAACCCCGGAGGCGGAGGCTGCAGTGAGTCAAGATCACGCCATTGCACTCCAGCCTGAGTGACAAGAGCAAAACTCTGCCTCCAAAAAACAAACAAACAAACAAACAAAAACTTTTCTGCAATGGTCTACACATGCTAAGAGCCAAATATTTGCTTAATATCAAACATAAGTAATATCCTAGCAAAGGTATCATAGTCCCAAGAACACAGGAGAGGCTTAATAACATGTTAAAAATAAACTGGTTACACATAATTTTTTTTTAAAAATCAAACTTTAGTATCTCTTATTGTAGCTGAGCAGATGAGTATAAACTATGGCACCACGAAGCCCTTTCACAAGTAAATTAAATGCAATCAATATGACACAACCATTTGATGGAAAACCAGAAGACTTTGAACCTACATGTCTCCACTTGGTATGCTAATAACTTCCGCAGAGATAAACACATAAACTTTATTACTAAAAAAAAAGCACATCATACTACCCTTGGTGTAAATTCATTTTGTTCTATCAACGTGATAAATTATCTTCTTCCTTTAGCAAAAGGCTGTAAGAAACAGTATCTCTTCCTCCAGAACACATATTCAAATCCCAGAGGAGAAAAAACATCCTGAGAATATAAGACAGCTACAAAAAGCTCCTGAAGCCAGCCCTTTCTTTCAGCTCCCAGTCTTCTCTTGGATTACCAATTTTTGGGGCTAGGCATAATAGTTCACACCTGTAATCCCAGCACTTTGGGAGGCTGAGGCGGGCAGATGGCTTGAGCACAGGAGTTCGAGACCTACCTAGGCAACATGGCGAAACCCCGTCTCTACCAAAAAAAACAAAAATAATAATAATAACTTTGATAAAAAATGTTTTTTAATTAATTACCAATTTTTAACAAGTACATTTGAAACAAACTAGTCTATGGGGTAGAAAGACAAACACATAGGTCTTCTACTGGCAGATGTGTTAAAGTACGAAGTTAAAGCTGAGAACCAAATAAAGATCAGAAAAACACAGCAGATTGTTTCATAAATATTAACACAATACTGAGTTTTCAAATAAACAACTGTGAGTCAAATCAAATGACCAAATATTTATTGGCTTCTACCCTGTACAAGGCACATACTTCAAGATTCCCAGGCTCCAACGGCATGCATAATTTAAGAGCAATTTATAAGGTGTAAGTTACCCAGATGCAGGCAGTAATGCTTCAAATGAGAACACACTGAAGAACAAATGAAGCATCTGACAGCCCCTAACAGGGAGGAAATCTTAGGATTAAGCAATGTTTCATTAACAACTTGGGCAGTGTTTAGGGCTCTCAAATATCCAGTACTCAACAGACACCACATGCAGGTGCTGGGGAGGAATCTGATTTACTCCCCGTCCTTCAGTATATTATAAACAGTGTATTATTTGTTCCCAAGGTACTGTGCAATACATCAACTAACAACAGGATGTTAGAACAGAGGACTATAACAAGTATCATGGACGAGGGTGGGGTATCAGCTCCCAAAAAATGAGTCATATGGAAGTGTTATTTTAGCCAAGATCTTAAGACTGTGTGAGAGCCAGCCAAGATGGGAAGAAAAAGCATTATTCTAGACACAGCCAGTCAGTCCAGTTAATCAACAAATATCAGCTGAACATGTACTATATTCTTCTGTCTTTGGTGCTAGTGATAGAGTTGTACACAAGACAAAGTCCCTGCCTTCAAGGAGTTTACAATTTAGGAGAGAAAAGTAAACAATCAACATATATATACAGAGACAAATACCTAGATAAGACTTTCAGAGAGCAATGTGTATTACAAGGAAAATAAATCAGAGCAAGAGTAATGGAACAGGGATTGCTTAGGGGAACACGGTATCTAATTAAGTAGGTCTGAAGTCTCAGGTCTTCTTTAATCTGAGATGCCAAGATTCAGGGGAAGAAGGATCCTAATCAGAAGGAATAGCAAATACAAAAGAATGGAATATAAATAATCCTGGCCAGCGCATATGGGAATTGAATTAGGGGGAGAATGGTAGGAGACAAAGTCAGATGTAGGTAGTGGCTTCTACCTATTTACCAAAGATGTTTTCTCTTCTTCCTGGGATGTGACTAGTCTGCATCTCCTGGCTTCTCCAAAGTTAGGTGAGATCTTGCAACTGAATGGGACCAATAAAATAACAGCCAAAATGTAGGTGCTGTATCAGGGTCAATGCTTTTAATCTGTGGGTATTTTCCCCATCCACACTTTCTCCCATCTGCCAGCAAAACACAGATAATAGCTAGGCTCTAGGGCATGACAGAACAACAAGAAAGAACTACCTATTGACTATAATACTCCCTTGGTCTGTTATATGAGCGTGAAATAAACTTCTGTGTTTGAGCCAGTCTGCTTTTTTGGGTCTATTTCTTACCACAGCCTGACAAATACAAGGCCTGACTCCACAGGCCTTGTATTACTGTGAGCTTTTATAAGGAATTTAAATTTTATGCAAATGGATGTGGGAAGACACTGGAAGCAAGGAAGTTATATGGGCTGATTTTTTATCTATAAAGATCATTCTGGCTGCCATGTAGAGAATGGAGTGTATGGGAGCAAGACTGGATGAAAGGAGAGACTACAAGAGACCACTGCAATTATCCAGGTGAAAGAGAATGGTGGCTTAGACTAGGTGGTAGCCACGGATATGGTTAAGTAGTGGTCAGATTCAGGATACATATTCAAAGTAGAGCCATGAGCACCTGCTGATAAGACTGCATGTGGGGTATGAGAGAAAGAATAATCAAGAATAACAGGAGTTTTTAGCCCAAGCAATCAGGTTCATGGTGGTGTTGTTAAGGAAGACTGAAAACAGTTGGAAAGGAACAGAAGAGACCTCACAGACAGCGAGAGGAATCAATGGTTCTCCTTTAGCTGTTCTGTTTCAAATGCCTATAAAATCTCCAAATGAGAATGTCAAGTAGACAGTTGGGTATATGAGTTTGTAGCCCAGAAGAAGACAGGGACTGAAGATACATATTTTGGGTTATCATCATAAAGATAGTATTTAAAGCCACGGGCCTGGATTAGATCTCTCTACTCTCCTACAAGACAAAATGTACATTGTTAGCCTATCATTAGATGGTCCTCTATCACCTGGCTTTAACCTGCTTTGCACCTCCTTCCTCTTATACACTTCTTCCTGAGGTTCCACTTGCCGCTAATGCCCTCCCCTCTCCACTATCCAAACACGGTAAGTCCTCAACGTATGGGTTCTTGGAAACTGTGACTTCAAATGAAACAGTGTCTAACGAAAGCAACTTTACCATGAGCTAACTGATAGAAACAAGAGTTAAGTTCCTATGGCCTATTTCTGGTCACAAAAATACCACCAAGCTTCTAAATAAAGACTCAAAGCACTTCTAAATTGAACAGTGAAATAAATGTGAGCTATACATACATTTAAGAAAGATTAATACAGACAAGAAAGAGAATCATTTACCCAATTTTTGGTGAATCGGTGAGTGACAGTGGTCATAGTGGTGGTGGGTTAAATCCAGGAATAAACGTTTACAAAGTGAACATTTTGAGGAGGACCTCCCACACAACGCAGTTCAAAAGCAAATAACATAGTGGACTTGCCGAGCGCTTTCATACTATGTCATTCGTCATCAAACATTTGTATGATTATCATATACTTTACAAATTTTTACTTGATAAATCATTTTCCAATCCACTTATTCCAGTTCAGAGTCTCAGGTGGCCAGAGCTTATCCCAGTGGCTTGGTATAGGCAGGAACCAATCCCACACAGTACATCATTTCATCACAGGGCATACTCACACACACTCTCATTCAGACTGAGGCCATTTCGACACACGAAAGAACCTAAATGCACATCTTTGGGATGTGAGAGGAAACTAGAGGGCCTGGAGAAAACCACGAAGATACAGGAGAACATGTAAACCCTACAGATCGTGGCCCCCGCCAGGTGTCCATTTTTTTCTTATCAACATTATAATGAAACGACATTATTCAAGGACCTACTGTGCTATCCATTCTTTAAGGCTCATATCAGAACCTCCTCTGTCAAAATTTTCCTAACACTACTGCAATTTGAAGTAATCACTCCATCTTCCGGATTTGCATAGTAATTATTTTCTACATATCTAATTTAGAAAAGACAGAAATCACATTTTACCATATGTCCTCTCTTTTATTTTTTAATTTTTATTTTAAGTTCAGGGGTACATGTGCAGGTTTGTCACAGAGGTAAACTTGTGTCATCGGGGTTTGCTGTACCGACTATTTCATCACCCAGGTATTAATGCCCTCTCTTCTATTAGCGTTTTAAATCTTAATTTTCAAATATTTGTTCTTTGATTCTCCAATCAGACGTTTCCTTAACAAGACAACTCATCTCTTACTATTTTTTATATTTCCTATGGACCCTAGAATAATGCCATGCATATGATGGGCATTCAATGAATATTTATTTGATTTGAAATCTTTTAACAGGCAATGAGCTAGTTAAGACTTTTAGAAATATTTTCACCAAAACAAAAAAAAAGCAAAACTCTTAGAGAGACTTCAATCATTTGGGAAAGCCACTGATTTAAAAATAGCCCCTTCTCCAACAAGGCTGACAAGTAAGGCATTAATTGTACTTAAAATGTAACAATTTACTTCATAGCGAACTTACCTATATCAATATCAGTAAACCCTTCTGCACTTATTGCATCCATTGTGCTTTTGTCTATTGTATCTAGACAAAGACTAGCAAGCTGAGGTTCATCAAATAATCGAGCCTAAACATATAAAGAGATAGTTATTTAACTTTCATAGTTATTTTACCTTCAGACTGTACATATTTGAAATTAATATTGTCAACAGTTATAATTGCTAATTATGTAAAAATATCTACTTAAAATACACGCGATAATGTCTACATATTCTTAAAACTTTTCATTCTACAATCAGAAATGAAAAGCTAAAAATACAAATGCCCTGCTAAGAACAAATTCACATTACCAATACCAATCCTGTTATTTTTATGTGCTTGTGTGTGTGTGTGCGTGTGTGTGTGTGTGTGTGTGTGTACAGCCTATATTCTTATACATTACTTATTCTGATCCTTAATGAACCCTTTATGTTAGATAAGGCTTACATTATTATCCCATTTTCAGAGGTTTGGAGAGGTACAGTGACTTGCCTAAGATCATCTAGTTAAGTATGTTGCAAAGCTAGTACTTAAATCTTATAGTCTTTTCACTAATTATAATATCAATTGTCAAGCACAACAGTACAAATATCAGATTTTCTCTTCCATTGCCTGTTTTGATTTTGAGGAGAGAATAGGGTACTAGAATTTTAGAGCATGACAGCTCTGGAAACCTAAGCAAAATTAGGTCTAACAACACAAGAACAAATACATAAAATTCACATGACGGAATATTATACAACAATGAGAATGAACAATCTACAACTACACAAACCAATATAAATGAACCACACAAACCTAATGATGAGCAAAAAAGCCAGAATATATAATGAGCAAGAATATGTACTGTAGAATTCCAGAAGAACTAATTTTGGCTTTAAGATGTTAGAAGTCAAGCTTACAATATGTGCTTTATCAATACATATGTTATAACCCTCCCCCACAAAAAAAAAAAAAAAACAACAGTTTATAAGCAGGGGGAGTCCAAGTTAAACTCAAGCAAGATTTTTAACAAGCTGAAACACTGAAAAAGGAGGTATGATGATAGGCATGCCAATGACCAACCTTTCATTCTGGCCTGGGGTTAGTTCTCTTCACATTTTAGAGGATGGGCAAACACTAAATGCCCAAAGGTATTTATGTTGGCTTGGGCAGAAACTTTCTGAGAATACTGCCAATTAGTTAACCATATCATAAATGACACTAATTATTTGGCATGATGAAGACTCATTTAATTTTAAAGTAAAATTCATTTTAAAGTATTCAATAATTCAGATACTACTGAACAACTGATAAATATCTAAACAATTATCATGTGTTTTATGGGGGAGAAAAGAAAACATTAAACACACTGGCTTTAAATTTTTTAAATTTAAGTATATTTTTAAAATTATATATATATATATTTTAAGTTTAAAACATTTACATATAACATAAAATATGTATAGAATACTCGAATGTTTGAAAATGCACTTCCTAGATTATACACTGAGCCTGTTTACAATAATTTGCTTTGTCAAATTTTAAATAAATTTTAGCACTAAATAAAAAATTTGTATTAATAAATATTAAATCTATCTCATGCAATTTTCCCTCAAACTATTTTTCATTTGGAATTTCCTTATTTTTTTTTTAACTGTACCTTTTTTGTTTAGACACACAAATACTTTGGAATTTCAAATTTATAGAAAAGTTGAAAAGATAGTGCAATGAAAACCCATATACCCTTTATCCAGATTTATCTAAATATTATTTAACATTTTGCCTCATTTATTTTTTTTTTCCATATATATATATATACACACACACACACACACACACACACACATCTATCTGGGAGGAGAGACTAAACTATTTGAGAGTAAGTTGCACACATCATGGCCTTTTACTCTCTTTTTTAGTGACAAGGTCTCACTGTCACCTAGGCTGGAGCGCAGTGGCACAATCTCGGCTTACTGCAACCTCCACCTCCCAGGTTCAAGGGATTCACCTGCCTCAGCCTCCTGAGTAGCTGGGACCACAGGCGCCTGCCACCACACCCACCTAATCTTTGAATTTTTAATAGAGACAGGGTTTCGCCATGTTGGCCAGGCTGGTCTCCAACTCCTGACCTCAAGCGATCCACCTGCCCAAAGTGTTGGGATTACAAGCATGGGCCACCGTGCTTGGCTTTTGTATTTTTTAATAGAGACAAGGTTTCACCATGTTGTGCAGGCTGGTCTCCAACTTCTGGGCTCAAGCAATCCACCCACCTCGGCCTCCCAAAGTGCTGGGATTTTTGGTGTGAGCCATCAGGTTTGAAGGGCTTTTACTCTTAAATTTCCTAAGATTAAGATTAAGGATATTCTCTTACATAATCATAGTAATTAATTTTGATAAATTTAACATCAATACAATATCTTTACCTAATCCACTGGCTGTATTTCAGTTTTGTCACTTGCCCCAACGTTTTTTAATAATATTTTTCCTTCTACTACGGCATCTAGTCTAGGATCACAGTTATACATTTTCAAGTTATGAAGTAGTACATTTTTATAAAGTGAAATTCTAATATCAACAGATTTTTTTTTTTTTTTGAGATGGAGTCTCGCTCTGTCGCCCAGGCTGGAGTGCAGTGGCGTGATCTCGGCTCATTGCAAGCTCCGCCTCCCGGGTTCACACCATTCTACTGCCTCAGCCTCCCGAGTAGCTGGGACTACAGGCGCCCACCACCTCGCCCGGCTAATTTTTTTTTTTTTTTTTTTTTTTAGTAGAGACGGGGTTTCACTGTGTTAGCCAGGATGGTCTCGATCTCCTGACCCCGTGATCTGCCCACCTTCGCCTTCCAAAGTGCTGGGAGGTGTGAGCCACCACTCCCAGCCTCAAAAGACATTTTAATTGGCCAACTCAACTATATTTTTAGTTGGCGTTCATATAAAAATTGATCTTTCACTCTAGGAAAAACAATTTTCTATAAAAATTATCTTATTCAGGGTAGCAAATGTCTGTCACTCCTTACACAGGCAATATCAAATTTCCTATGGAATCTACTGCTGCTATTTAGGGTAAAATAAATTTTCTCAAAACGGACTTTGACTTTGGCATTCTCTTTGATAACACTTCATAAAAAGTGTTTTTCCCTCTATAAATCATGCTGGTACAGTATACTGGCACTTTGCTTTAGAGAGAAGCTGGCAAACGCCCTCTTAAGTAAATGAACATGCTCAGTTCAAATGACTCACTTGGCAGGAACAAGAAGTTTCACATGACAATTTATGGGCTAATTCACATGACCCCACCAGTGAAAAATGTAATACTGGAATCTCAGACCAATAAGATACTGAAAAGTTTTTTTTTTTCTCATAGTGACACCTGTTAATCCTTGCTACCCAACATGTACTCCAGAAACACTGGTGTCATCTGAATGCCTGTTAGAAATGTACTCTGAGGCCCTATTCTGGTCCTACTGAACCAGTATCTGCATTTTAATTGCCAAAGTTTAGTTTATTGGTTTCTGAATTTATATCTCACCTTTAAAATAAAAGTAGTTAAGTGATCGTCTCTACATGCATTAAAACTCCTTGGACAATAAAGAATCTTATGAATATCAACTTATTTATTAGATTTTAATGACAAATTCAAAAGAAGAAAAAATACAGAGATATCACTTATTAGTTATATGACTTTGGTCAAGTTACTTCACCTCTCTGTGCCTCAATTTCCTTACTTAAAAATGGTGATAATAAGAAAACCTTTACTTTGAAAACCTACACCTCATAAAGTTATTGTGAGGATTAAATGAATTAATGTACACAAAGTGCTGAGAAAGGTGCCTGGCATACAATCAGCTCCCAGTACATTCTGCTATTATCAGTATCACTAAACCTTCACAACTATCGATTTTAGGTGAGACCTTAGTTTTACCACTGCTGTCTAGTGTAATAAGACGTTAACTTCTGTAAGCTTCCATTTTTCATCTTTAAAAAGAGGATAAGGAGATAATAGGCGAGGCACGGTGGCTCACGCCTATAATCCCACCACTTTGGGAGGCCAAGGCGGGTGGATCACTTGAGGTCAGGAGTTCGAGACCAGCTTGGCCAACATGGGGAAACCCCGTTCCTACCAAAATAAAAAAATTAGCCAGGCGTGGTGGTACGCACTGGTAATCCCAGCTACTCAGGTGGCTGAGGCAGGAGAATTGCTTGAACCCAAGAGGTGGAGGTTGCAGTGAGCCGAACTGCACCACTGCACTCCAGGCTGGGCAACAGAGTTAGAATCTGCCTCAAAAAAAAGAGAAAAAAGAAAAAAAGGGACAATAATATTAAACTACATCACAGCATCATAGTGAGGAGTAAGTGCCATAATATATGTAAAGGGGATAGCTTGGGGTCTGGCATACTTGGAGTTCTATAATTATGTCCAAGAAGAGGTGACATCAGAATGTTCTTTCTTCTGTAACTACAAATACCTCATGAGAGAAGATGTTTTTAAAAGGTACCAAACATTTTTTCTTTTTTTTTTTTTTTGAGACGGAGTTTCGCTCTGTCGCCAGGCTGGAATGCAGTGGTGTGATCTATGCTCACTGCAAACTCTGCCTCCCGGGTTCAAGCGATTCTCCTGCCTCAGCCTCCTGAGTAGCTGGGACTACAGGCACGTGCCATCACGCCCAGCTAATTTTTGTATTTTTAGTAGAGACGGGGTTTCACCATGTTGGCCAGGATGGTCTCCATCTCTTGGCCTCGTGATCTGCCCGCCTCGGCCTCCCAAAGGGCTGGGATTACAGGCATGAGCCACCGCGCCCGGCTGGTACCAAACATTTTCTAAATGATAGAATGAACACTGAACTGGAAAACAAGAGCTCTGGGCCATGGCCCTACCTAGCCTATGAGGGTTTGGAAAGGCAGTTAATTACCCCAGGTTTTAATTTTCCCATTTGTAAAATGAGAGGGTTGAGCTAGGGGCCATCAATAATTATTTCCAGTACTAATGTCAAATGGGATATTTTATCACCTTAGAATTTTAAAAACAATTTTTACATAGGATTACAACACTGTCTAAAAAGAAAAAAACTGTTGATATACAAAGTATAAAGCTCAGATTACACACATATAACAAATGCTAAATACTATATGTTAAGGACTGGTTAAAGGTTCCACAGTTGTGTTCGGTTTGTAAAAATTCATTAGACTATACACTTAGAATACATGTACTTTCTTTTTTTGAGACAGCGTTTCCCTCTGTCACCCAAGCTGGACTGCAATGGCGCAATCTCGGCTCACTGCAACCTCCACCTCCCAAGCTCAAACTATTCTCCTGCCTCAGCCTCCCAAGTAGCCGGGGTTACAGGCATGTGCCACCATGCTCGGCTAATTTTTGTATTTTTAGTAGAGACTGGGTTTTGCCTTGTTGGCCAGGCTGGTCTCTAACTATTGGCCTCAAGTGATCCGCCCACCTGGCCTCCCAAAGTGCTGGGATTACAGGCTTGAGCCACCTTGCCCAGCCACAATCTATGTAGTTTTCTATATGGATCCTATACTTAGTGAAAACTTAAAAATGTCAGAAAAAGAATATTTCACATAAACCTAAAACTTTAACTCCTCCAGGAGTAGATCAGCAAGTTTCCAGATTACAGGTCCAAAGATCGTTAATTTTAGAACTTTTCAGAACTTGAAATATTCCATCTTTATTCCAGATCCAGCAAAATTTGAGAACAAAGACATTCATAAAATTTCATGCTATCATACTCTCAATCATAAGTAGAAACAATACTGGATCTCAATCTCAACTCCAATTCTAAATAGTTATCTAACCTTGAGTCACAACACCCCACTTATATATATAAGGCTTTAGCTTCTTCACCTATATGATTCAGCACCGTATTAACTCTAACATGCTTTTTTTTTGTGATGGAGTCTCGCTCTGTCTCCCAGGGTGTCTGCCCCGCCACCCCAATTCAAGCGATTCTTCTGCCTCAGCCTCTTGAGTAGCTGGGATTACAAGCCCGCGCCACCACAGCCGGCTAATTTTTGTATTTTTAGTAGAGACGGGGTCATGCTGGCCAGGCTGGTCTTGAACTCCTGACCTCAAGTGATCTACCCGCTTCAGCATTCCAGAGTCTTGGAATTACAGGCGTGAACCACCATCCATGGCCTCTAATACACTTTTCAATTCTAAAATCTTAGATATCTGACATGTTTCCCTGATTTGTATTATAAAAATCATTTTATATACTTTAAAATTATAATCTAGAATTCTCCAGGAAATATTAAATGCCCATATATAGTTTACTCAATTTTAAAACTACAATGATACATACCTTAGCTACATTTACTTACCTGAGTAAGTAACATAAAGGCATTATCTGCCCTAAGATGTTTGGTGAGAAATTCTACACAGTGTGCTTCCAAGGCTGGGACTGCGTATTTCTTGGCAGTATAAAGAGTGGTCATAACTGTTTCTGGACCAATTTGAACTTCATCTGAATATAGAAATCTGGAAAACAATTGGCATATTTGCAGACATGGTCAGTAATGTTTTAGATAAGCAATCCATCACAGTTAAATTTCTGAGGAGTATTTACTTATATTTTTATTTTATGTTTCCATCCATCCATCCATCCATCCACCCACCCACCCACCCACCCAGCCATTCATCCATCCATCCATCCATCCATCCATCCATCGACAGGGTCTTGATCGATTCCAGGCTGGAGTGCATGGCTCACTGCAGCTTCAACCTCTCTGGCTCAAGCCATCCTCCCACCTCAGCTCCCTAAGTAGCTGGCACTACAAGTTTGCACTATCACACCTGGCTAATTTTTTATTTTTTGTAGAGACAGGTTTCACCATATTGCCCAGACTGGTCTTGAACTCCTAGGCTCAAGCTATCCTCCCACCTCAGCCTCCCAAAGTGCTGGGAGAATATTTTAAAACGTAATGAGCAAACTGAAAAATATTCTGAAATCTGTATCACGACACAGAGGCATAAGAATGATATAATGGACTTTGGGGACTCACGGGGGGAAGGGTGGGAGAAGAGTGAGGGATAAAAGACTACATACTGGGTACAGTGTACACTGCTCAGGTGACAAGTGCACCAAAATTTCAGAAATCACCACTAAAGCGCTTATCCATGTAATCAAAAACCACCTGTTCCTAAAAAACTATTGAAATAAAAATAAATCTGCATCAGCCTTTGCAATCTACAGGGCATTTGCACATACATCATCTCATTTTATTCTTACTTAATCCTGAGGATTATTAATATTATTACTTAATCATGAGACAAATCTATGTCTCCAAGCCATCCTCAGAGTTCTTTCTAGCACCCCACTGCTCCTTAGGACAACAGTGGTTCACTTATCTTTCCCTCATCAAAAGATGTCCACTTAAGTAAATCTGCAGGTGGCTAAAGTCGCATCTCTAGATGTTAAAATATTCATTGATTTCTTGATAATAGTACCTTCTTATTCTGGGCATCTTTTAACCTTTCACTGTTATCCCAGAATTAGCATAATGACCACAGATTAGAGTACTGGGGCTTGGGAGGAATAAAGCAACTTAATACTATATTAAATGACTCCATCTTGCTACATACTTTGTAGTATTTAGGTCCAATTTTTCTCTAAAAATATTATCCAGCAGCCCAATGTTGCCTTCCTCCTAGTTCACTGCTTCTAACTGGTAGGTCGAGAGATAAATCAGCTTTATAGAACTGAGAAAAATGAGGGAGGGTGAGCATCAGGATAAATAGCTAATGCATGCTGGGCTTAATGCCCAGGTGACAGGTTGATAGGTGCAGCAAACCACATTGCCACGTTTACCTACGTAACAAACCTGCACATCCTGCACATGTACCCCGGAACTTAAAATTTAAAAAAACAGGCCGAGCATGGTGGCTCACGCCTGTAATCTCAACACTTTGGGAGGCTGAGGTGGATCACCTGAGGTCAGGAGTTCGAGATCAGCCTGGTCAACAAGGCGAAACCCAGTCTATTAAAAATACAAAAATTAGCCGGGCGTGGTGGTGTATGCCCGTAATCCCAGCTACTCGGGAGGCTGAGGCAGGAGAATCGTTTTAATCTGGGAGGCACAGGTTGCTGTGAGTCAAGATCGTGCCACTGCATGGTGGCATGGGCAACAGAGCTAGACTCCGTCTCAAAAATAAGTAAATAATAAAATGAAATTAAAAAAAATGAGAAAAAGCTAAGATTCTCAGTGAAGACCTGGGTGGTTCTTGTTAAACTATACTTGAACTTGTACATATCACTTTTAGGCCCCTTTTTGTGGCTCCTCAGAGACCCTTGTGCTTACTGCCCAGTTCTCAGCTACACTTAAGATAGCTGAGGCTCCTGGAGAAGTATGGCATTAAGAATCATTATTTCGGCCAGGCGCGGTGGCTCACACCTGTAATCCCAGCACTTTAGGAGGCCAAGGTGGGCGGATCACGAGGTGAGGAGATTGAGATCATCCTGGCCAACATGTGAAACGCCATCTCTACTAAAAATACAAAAATTAGCCAGGTGTGGTGGCGCACACCTGTAATCCCAGCTGCTCGGGAGACTGAGGCAGAAGAATCGCTTGAACCTGGGAGGCAGAGATTGTAGTGAGCCAAGATTGCGCCACTGCACTCCAGTCTGGCAACAGAGCGAGACTCCTTCTCAAAAAAAAAAAAAAAAAAAAAAAAAAAAAAAAAAAAAAAAGAACCATTCTTTCTTTTTTTTTCCTTTTTTTTTTTTTTTTTTTTGAGACGGAGTTTCACTCTTGTTGCCCGGGCTGGAGTGTAATGGTGTGATCTCGGCTCACTGCAACTTCCACCTCCCAGGTTCAAACAATTCTCCTACCTTAGCCTCCTGAGTGGCGCCCGCCACCACACCTAGCTAATTTTTTGCATTTTTAGTAGAGACGGGGCTTCATTATGTTGGACAGGCTGGTCTCGAACTCCTGACCTCAGGTGATCCACCAGCCTTGGCCTCCCAAAGTGGTAGGATTATAGGTGTGAGCCACTGTGCCTGGCCTTTTTTTTTTTTTTTTTTTTTTTTGAGACAGAGTCTTGTTCTGTCGCCCAGGCTAGAGTCCACTGGTGTGATCTCTGCTCCCTGCAACCTTTACCTCCTGGGTACAAGAGCTTCTCCTGCCTCAGCCTCCTGAGTAGCTGGGATTACAGGAGTATGCCACCATGCCCGGCTAATTTTTGTATTTTTAGTAGAGACGGGGTTTCACCATGTTGGCTAGGCTGGTCTTGAACTCCTGACCTCAGGACCACCTTGGCCTCCCAAAGTGCTGGGATGACAGCTGTGAGCCACTGCGCCCGGCAAGAACCATTATTTCATTTTGGTGATACTTAAAGACATAAGAACACTTTAGAAAAAAAATTTTTTTTCAAATCATTTGCCCGGAAGACTCAGACCCAAGTAGCTTTAGATATGCACTCCCAGAACACTTACTATATTTGTATTTCCAGGACCCAAGTTGTAAAATACAGGTTTAAGAAAACCCATTATCTTCTTTCAGAATACTCTTATTACACTGAGGTGAGTGATGAAAGTTAAGTTCTATTTCATGTCCCTACCTTCTACCTTTCAATTTCCTCACTTTATTCCTATGGCCATAATCACAATGCACAATGAAAACGCTAGCCTGTTACGTCCCCCTCACTCCCCACCCTAACCAAATCCTGGCACTCCTCTGATCAGTTATCTTTACAACTATCTCAAGTGGAGGTATACTCCCCTATATCTCATTTTCAAAGGCAAGGGTGCTGTATTTCAGGATCACATTGTTCTTACATACTTTTTTCCCCTGAACACTCCGTTTAGAGACTCCTCAGTCAACTGTATCACCCTCATAATGCTCACTTGACATTATGTAGCAAACTCTGTGATGAATACAGGGAATTAAAAGCTAAGTAAGGCACAGTCCCTCATGGCCAAAGAGAGGGGAATGAATAAAACCAGAGAGAAAGCTACCATTTGTTGAGTGTCTGCCGTATGACAAATGCCAATTCATTTAATCCTCTCACATAGAAGGAAGGTGCTATTCCCTGCATTTTAATAAGAAAACCAAGGCTGAGGAAACAAGAGAGCTGTTTACCATAACACACCATTTCAGGGCTTCTGACTGTTTTCAGTGCCATACAGTAAGGCCAAGAGGAAATAGACTGCTTGGGTTTGAGCTTGTTTTGTCACTTGCGAGCCATGTGACTTATTATCAATGCCTGCCTCTCTAAAAAGATGAGAATAAGAGCACCTACTTCATAATGTGGTTGTGAGGATTAACATAAATTAAAACACAAAGCATTTTGAATAACGCCTGACAAAAAAAATTGCCTCAGTAAATATTAGCTATTTATCTGTATGTTGTCTCATATTTTTTATCATTATTTCCCTCTGCATTTTGGAAGATTTCCTTGCCATTATCTTCTGGTGCCTTCCTATTTTTCTCTACAGCAATCACATTTAAATTTCTAAGAATGCTTGCTTCTTTCTTGATCATTCCTTTTTTCTCCACAGCACCATGTGCTGGTTTTATGAACGCAAAAACTTTCTGAAGTCTCCAAGATGACATTAACCAAAGTTTTAAAAGTTCTCGTCTGTTTCCTTGAGGATCCGCTGTTGTGTTTCTCTTGGTCTCTGTCATTCACGTTCTGCTTTTCCTTATATGTCAGATGATTAAACTCCGTCTCCAACTTCACTATTCTAAGCAGCTGGTCTGTTTTCAAGATAATACTATCTCCAAAACAGAAATGTTGGCTGGGAGCTCTGTGTATGTGGGAGGCTTGCTGACTGGCACCTGGCATTAGAGTGGGAAGCCAGCCCTAGGGCAGGGACCCCTCAAAGCCATTGGAAGAGAGCTTAACCCTGGGGTCCCAAAGCCATACCCAGCAGTCCCAGTTCTTCTCAGGCAGTTTGTTCAATTTATCTCAAAAAGCCTGTCCATTGTCATGGACAGCTGGCTAAGGGGATGGTCTATACACAGGCTTTAAATTAATTTCCATATTTTAGCACTACCTTCTCATTTCCACCCTCCTTACTTCCAACTGCTAGCCAAGAACTTTGTGGGGGTTCTGCCAGGAAAGGCGCTCCAGCTCCGCTGCAGCTTTGAAAGCTCTGGATTCTGGGCTCCAGATTCATCTACTCTAGTTCATCCATCAACCAGCTTCCAACTTCTCTGTCCCTTTCTACTCTGTTGGCCCTTCCAACCTCTCTTTTTCTCTTCATTGTAATGGACTTACTATTTTTTAAAAATTTCTTAATAGTCATTTTAATTAAGAGAGAGAGAATGCTAACAGCATGCTCAATTCCCTTCTTAAACTAGAAAACTATGAAATTTTTGTTTTAGGCCAGGCACGGTGGCTCATGCCTGTCATCCCAGCTATCTGGGAGGTTGAGGCAGGAGACTCACTTGAATCTGGGAGGCGGAGGCTGCAGGGAGCGGAGATCGCACCACTGCACTCTAGCCTGGCCAACAAAGTGAGACTTTAAAAAAAATTTTTTTAATTAAAAAAAAAGAAATTTTTGTTTGAAGGACAAGGTAGCAGTCTACAAGTCTTTACATGCCTGCCTTTATGTATTTTTGTCAGGTAAAAATTACTAGAGTTGTAAAACAGAGCAGCAATGTGAGGCCTTTATCACCATTTGCCCTTGAGTAGATTCACACTTAACAGGACAAGTGCCGCAAACCTATACATGGTTCTATGAGAATCTATAAATGCGGGCTTTGACTTAGGAAGATGTGGAAAAGGTTTGTAGAGAAATTTCTGCTTGAGATTAGATCTAAAGATTAAAAGGACGGTGGGAAGTACACTCCAGGAACAAGAGAGAATCAAGTTTGTAGATTATTTTGTGTGAGATCTCCCATTCATATTGCTTTTATCAAATTATACTTCAGTAATATACTTTTGCTTTCTATCAAGGAACATTTTTTAAAACAAGTATGCATCTGAAGACACAGATTGAAGACACTTCATTACAGCAATGTCTTCTGTATGAGGGGATCTCATCAGGATTTTTTTAAAAACTCATCTAATTATCAGATTTGTGCATCTCCTAAGCAGTTGCCTTGTTTTTAATCTATAAATAATTACATCCACCCAGGTTTCTCTTTTTGCATTAGCTGCTCAGATAATTAAAACAAAGTTGGCCGGGCGTGGTGCCTCACGCCTGTAATCCCAGCACCTTGGGAGGCAAAGGCAGGTGGATCACCTGAGGTCAGGAGTTCAAGATCAGCCTGCCCAACCTGGTGAAACCCCGACTCTACTAAAAATACAAAAATTAGCCGGCATGGTGGCGGGCGCCTGTAATCCCAGCTACTCAGGAGGCTGAGGCAGGAGAATCACTTGAACCCGGGCAGCAGGGGTTGCAGTTAGCTGAGATCACGCCATTGTACTCCAGCCTGGGCGACAGAGCAAGACTCCGTCTCAAAAACAACAACAACAACAACAACAAAAGTTTATAGCTTATACATTTTGTTTATTTTTGAGACAGGGTCTCATTGTCACTCCGGGTGGAGAGTGGTGGCACGATCATAGCTCACTGTATCTTCAAATTCCTGGGCTCAGGTGAATCTCCTGCTTCAGCCTCCAGAGTAACTAACACTACAGGTACATGCCACTAGGCTCAGCTCATTTTTTTTTATGCTTTATGTTTTTGTAGAGACAGGTCTTGCTATATTTCCCAGGCTAGTTTCAAACTCCTGGCCTCAAGCAATCCTCCCGCCTCAGCCTCCCCAAGTGCTGGGATTATAGGCCTGAGCCACTGTACCCAGCTTGACAGCATACATTTTTCTATTAGCTTCACCCTTGACTCTAGTTTATTTCTTACCCTTGTGTTTCTTATAAGACATTTTAAGTTCTTTTGGGTGCACTGCAAATTAAAAATAAATACTGGACAATAAACAGTAAGAAAAGGATCTCTGTGTATCTTATATTTTTAATTTATTTCTTAAACAGTACCAGGCACATTATGGGCATGTGTTTAAGTCTCAATAAATACACGTTAATTGACTAGACAATTCAGCATAGGTTTCTATGTAACGTCAAAAGGGAAAATATTTTCATTTCTAATAAAAAAAAGTTACTTAAAAATCCAAGAATCCTCTTGATTCATATGTATACATTTCCTTTACATTCTATTTAATTATTAGAGTTTTTATATTTAAAAAAAAACTAAGCCAAGGTTTTTAAAATGTAAAGATTAAACATGACATTACCACAATTCTTCGTATTTTAAAGTGACCATTTAAGCTCTCATATACAACCTCTAAGGACGAGAGCACAGAAAAATTATTACATGTCCTCAAATTAGTCCTATTTTTCCCCCCAAATTAATAATTTTCAAAAAAAAAAAACAACTTAGGTTATATTTAATCTAACTAAAAATTTAAAGCCGGGCACGGTAGCTCACACCTGTAATCCCAGCACTTTGGGAGGCCGAGGCAGGTGGATCACCTGGGGTCAGGAGTTTGAGACCAGCCTGGCCAATATGGTAAAACCCCATCTCTACTAAAAATACAAAAATTAGCCAGGCGTGGTGGCACACACCTGTAATCCCAGCTATTCGGGAGGCTAAGCCAGGAGAATTGCTTGAACCCAGCAGGCGGAGATTGGGTAAGCCAAGATCGCGCCACTGTACTCCAGCCTGGGCGACAGAGTGAAACTCTATCTCAAAAAATAAAATAAAATAAAATAAATTTTAAAAGCCTAAGGTGAATACTTGATTTTATATAAGAATGATCACAAGATATGTGTAAGAAACTTTGTATCACTACTTATCTGTTCATTTTACTCAAAAACGTTTATTGAGGGACTATATAGCAGGCACTGTAATAGTGCTAGAGATAAAAATATGGGTAAGATAGCTTTGCCCATAAAAACCTTACACAGTCAGTCATGCATTACTTAATGATGCGGATACATTCTAAGAAAGGCATTGTTCGGCAATTTCATCATCATGCAAACATCATAGACTGCACTCACATAAATCTCAATGGTATAGCCTACTACGCACCTAAGCTATGTGGTATAGACTATTGCTTCAGGGCTACAAACCAGTACAGGATGTTACTGTACTGAATACTATAGGCAACTTTAAAACAATGGTGAGTATTGTGTATCTAAACATAGAAAATGCACAGTAAAAATACCGTATTATAATCTTATGGGTCCACCATCTTATTTGCAGTCCACTGTTCACCAAAATGCCATTATGCAGCACGCAACTATAGTCTGGTACTGAAATGATTAAAAAGTAATGTCCTAATAACAGAAGTATATATTAGGCACTTATATCTAATAACTAATCTCTAATGATGGCCCTAAGAAATCATACTTTCTTGTGTTCATGCCCTTACATAGATCTGTCCCATGATCAATCTGGGTTGTCCCTGTGTGAGCCCCTTGAACCAACAGATTGTGGCAGAGTGACATTGCACCAGTCTGAGACCTACACCTTAAGGATGCCTGGCAGCTCCTGCTTTTGTGTTCCTCGGAGTCATGAGCCACGAAGTCAAGCTACCCTGCTGGAGAGACCAGCTGAAGAAGCCTCTTGAAGAGGACCTGAGACTTAAGGCTCAGCCATCCCAGACTGTGAGTTAAACCTCCAGATGAGTCCAACCCCACCTGCTGACTACAGCTACATAGACGACAAACCACCTAGGTGATTCCAGTCAACCCACACAACTGTAAAAGATAATAAAAGTTGTTTAAGTCACTACGTATTCCAGTGATTTGTTTCACAGCAACAGATAACCAAAACATGCTGTGAGAGATTAATTAGATGAGCCAGTGTGCAATTTTGCCTGTGGGTGGAATTTTTATAGAGGAAGTAAAGCCTGAAGATTATCTGAAGAGTAGTAATTAAGTGTGGAGCCCTGGCAGAAAGACTGAGGAGTACAAAGGTAAGGAGGCCTTAGAAGCAGGCACTAAAACAAGAAAAAGGCCATTAGTAATTAGGGTTGAAACACTGAGTGGATGGAGAGGAGATGAAGAAAGAGAGATCAAATCACAAAGGTTTCATGTACCTGCTAAAGTGTTTAAACTTCATCCTGTAGGTAAAAAGAAGTCATTAAAAGATTCAGGGGAATTATATGACCATATACCAATATTGGAGAGATCACTGTTAACAGGATGAATGGAGAGAGTTAAGTCTAAACGCAGTAGTTTGGTTGAAGCAATGCAGAAAAAAATGGAGAGGCAGGTAAAATTTTCAGGAATGGTCTAAAATGGACAAGAAATGTGTAGAATGGAGTGAAACGAAACTACAATTTGGAGCTAAGCCCATGAAGTCATTTCCTAGCTGACCTACAGAATCATAAGCAAGAATAAATTATTGCTTTTTGGGGGTTGCTTTATTTATAGCACTAATATGGCAAAAGCTATTGCAGGGGGATAAGAAGTATGCCTGTCTCAAAGGATTTTCCTGAAATTTAAGTGAGATCACAAAGGGGCTTAGGAACAATCTATGGCACACAGTAAAAGTACTCATTAAATGTCAGATATTTTTATTAATAACATGTCCATCTGCATGGGCATAAAACATTACTTCGCGATGGTCCAGTTGGAAATGAGGGTCTGGAGCTAAGTAGAGCTTTGGAGACACATGTGGGGGGATGAGTGCGTAAAGCTCTCACTTTGGTTGATGGGAGAAAGGATGAGAGCTGAGGACTGAATACTGAAGAACACTTACCTCGTGCCCCTTCCAGCCATCATGTCATTCTCTGTTCCCCTTTGCAACAAAACTCCTGAGAGGACTGTTTATACTGTCTCCAGCTCCTCACTTCCCATTTTCTGCCTAACCTACTCTAATCAGCTGAAATCACTCTTGGCAGGGTTGTCGATAGCTTCCACCTTGTCAAGATTAAAAATCAACTCAAAGTCTTCATTATACCTGACTCTCAATAGCATTGAGCATAACTGACCACTTTCCACTTTCCATAGTTGACATTTCCCACTTCTTCTTTCTTGAAATGTTTTGACTTGACTTTCAGAATATAATGCTCCTTCTTTCTCTTCTAATTCCACTGACAGTTGCTTCTCAGTTTCATTTTATGCTTTTTCTCTGCTACATCTCTACATATTTGAAGATTCCAGAGCTCATCCTTGTACCTCTCTTCACAGTCTACATGCCTTCCTAGGTAATCTCACTTGATCTCTCTATTTAAATACCATTCACTCTTACTTTCAAATTTATGTTCAGCAAGCTGTTCCCTCACCTCCAAATTCATATTTCTGTCTACTCTATGACCCTACTTGGATGTCTTGGAAGTCCTCTTGGTTGTACCTTCAAAAATATATCCAGAATTTGACCATGTCTCATCATGTCCTTTGCTACCTCCCTGGTACAAGGTACAATTCACCATCGCCTCTTGCCTGGACTACTGCAAAAGCCTCTTCATCTATCACCTTGCTGCCTATTTTACTCCAACCACTGCCAGAAAGAGTTTGTTTTTTTAAAATGTAAATCAGATCACAACCTCCTGCCACCACCTCCACCTCCCCAATCTCATTCAAAACTCTCCAAAGGCTTTCCATCAAATACCAGCTGAAAAAGTCTTCGCTCAGTCTCTAAAGCCCTGCACCATCCTGTCTGGCCTATCTTTTTGACCTCATTTTCTACCACTTCCCTCTACTGTGCTTAAGGCACACTGGTTCACTCTTGTGTTCCTCCAACAGGAGATCCTTAGTGCCGAAAACAATGCGTTCCCTTGCTGAGAATGTTCCTTCTCTCATAACTTGATTATTTTTCTTCAAAACATTCATCAGTACTTGACATTGTATCTTTAGTTTCCCTTTACTAGATTATGTGCTTCATGAGGGCAAGGACTTTTTCTTGTTTATTGCTGTGTCCCAAACACCTACAACAGCCATTCGCTGTTTCACAAGCGCCCCAAAAAGGAGGCATATAGTATTTGTCAAACAACTGAAGAACATCATTTAAAGGTCAGGCAGTTCAAAGTGCACAGTTTCTTTAAGGGCTTCAAACTTAAGTTCATGAGCCTGTAAGTATTGTTTAACTAATTCAAGATGTTTACAAGTATGCCCAAACTAACCTGCTCTTCCAACTTAGCAAGTACTATCAGGCATCTTTTTGTCACGTATTAGCTAAAAACAACATCTATGTTACACAGCCAGCCAACATTAAATTTAGAAATCAGTCCAGATATCAATTTCAAAATAGAACAATGACCAGAACCTGAAGGATAAATACAATACCAGGAAAATAAAACACACTGAAAATGTAAAAATGAAAAAAAACTTTAAAAATGTAAAAAATGTTTTACAATGTGAAAAAAAAAATTGCACTGTCCTACATTTCAAACATTCTAAAATTAACTTACTTTCTATTGATGGGAAAGCACTAATTAGCAGCTTCAGTGAAAATATTAAAATATGTATTTTTCCTCTACATTCTTATCCTAGTAATCTCAATATTTTTTTCAAAGTAAAAAATTGCCCCAAAATAGTTTTAGATTTGTGGTTCTCAAATTTAGTTTGTATAAGTATCACTCAGGGAGAGTGTTAAAAATGCTACCAAGGTCTCACCTCGAAATATTACGGTATATAATGAGGATGAGATCTACACATTTCATAAGCACCCCAGAAGATTATAATGCAGACGGCCCACAGATCATTTTGAAAACTACTTCTAGTCTAGAAAATCCAAATGAACTATACCCAATCCTCCTGGTGAACTTTAAACTAAAATGACCTGGATTTTAGCTTTTGAGGTCCCCCCCCCTTTTATAAATGTAACTGAACTAAATTACAGAAAATATCAGAAACAAAGAATAAAGAAGAAAAAAAGGTACTTTCATCTTACTACTCCAGGTGACTTTGCTTAGCATTTTTGTATGTTTCCTTTTATCCCGGTCTCTAGGTATATGTTTGTTCCATGTCTTTTCACGTTGTAATCATGGTGCAGTTTCAAGTGCTATCCGTCATATTTAGTGACTCCATTATATCTCATCAAGTGAACCTACCACTGTTTAACCATTTCCTACAGCTGACTACTTCCCTCACTACTATAAATAAAGCTGTAAATATTTTTGTATGCAATTTGCAATACTTGAATGCTTCTTACGTGTGGAAAGAAAATCTGTAGCACCAAACTGTTTTCCAAAAGGGTTTTTACCACCATCTTTGTCAGAAAATGCTGTTCAGATGTTACCTTTAAATTTTTTGGTGGGATTAATGGAAGGAAAAAATACCACTGTCTTTTAATTTGCACTTCCTAATTACCAGCCAGGTAAAACATTCGTTAATTAGTTGTATTTTTTCTTTCTCTAAGTTATCTATCCTGTCCTTTATCCATTTGTCAATGGAATCTTATTATTTGTTTCTAGTTGTGTGAACTTTACATTCATTTTCTTGTTGATCTTTCTGATTCAACTGTGAACCTTTGTATCTAATTCTGTCCCACTGACCTGCCTGTTTTTGCTTCAGTACTACCCAAGACTCTGCCACTTTAATAACAACACGTTCTACTCAGGCAGCTATTTAAAACCATCTTAGTATAATGAAACAGACATGGTCTTCAGTGTGAGTTAGCTGTTTGTTACCTTGGGCAAGATACTTGACTCTTCTGGGCCTCAGTCCCATTTGTGAAATTGGGGTAAACAATTCTTACGCCTCCCTAACAGGATGGCTGTGATTAAAAGCTAGTAATGCCAAACAATCACATCTTTCCATTAGATGTCAATCTACTATCCTCAAATAACCAACAAGCAAATTCTAACATCAAGGGAGGGATTCATTTATAAGCAAATGTGACCTTGTGTGTAGAAACACAAAGCAGGTAAAGCCTCACTTATCTGTTTTGGTATTTACTTTCCTGGGTCTTGACAACTAATACGTTAATGAAAAACAAAAACAAAAACAAAAAAGTGGCCAGGCGCGGTGGTTCACGCCTGTAATCCCAGCACTTTGGGAGGCCGAGGTGGGCGGATCGCTTGACCCCAGGAGTCCGAGACCAACCTGGGCAACATAGTGAAACCCTCTCTCTACCAAAAATAAAAATAAAAAAAAATTAGCCGGGCGTGGTGGCGCGTGCCTGTAGTCCCAACTACTCGGGAGGCTGAGGTCGGAGGATCACCTGAGCCCGGAGAGGTCGAGGCTGCAGTGAGCCATGATCGCGCTACAGCACTCCAGCCTGGGCGACAGAGCAAGACCTTGTCTCAAAAAATGCGGGGGGAGGGGGGTGACAATAACCCCAAAACATCAGTCCTGCAAGATTTTTCAACTACTCTCTTCCCCCAAACAAAAACATAAAACTTCGCAAATGGGCAATCAGGACAACCTGATCTGCCCCTCTATCCTTGCCACTTGTCTAATTCTGAAGTCTGAGCGACAATCCATAATTGGAATGCGAAACGCCTTTCAACGGTAAAACGCACGCTTGCCTAATGAAGACACTAACGTTTAGTTGGCGATTGAGCGGTCCTGGTTCACAGATTTCGATTTCGACCCTCCGGAGCATCAACGGCTCGGGAGGAAACTGAGGCCCCGGGCGGGTCAGAAGAGCCCAGCCCAAGGTCATCCGGGAGTCGGAGTAGGCCGGGCCCCGGGGATCTCCCAGCCCGGCCCGGCCCGCGCTGCCGCTCACCTCAGCAGCGCCAGGAAGGCTGCGGGCTCCACGTCCGGCAGCTCGATCTCGGCCGACGTGGTGGCCATGCCGCCGTTGAACATGGCGTCAAAGACGGCGCTGCCGGCCGCCAGCACGAAGCGGTGGGCGGGGATGCGCTGCGGGCCCCCCGCGGCGGCGGCGCCGCGACCCTTGCCCAGTACGAAGCGCACATCGCTCAGCAGCTCCGAGTTGAAGAGGAAGGCGAAGCGCTCCTTCAGCGACGCCTTGGTCGCCTGCCAGTTGTAGAGAGGTTCCCGCTGCAGGGGGAGCAGGGGCCCCAGAGAGGACGGTGAGGGCGGCGGCGGCGGCGGCGGCCCCGCGGGGCCCGGCTCCGCCTCAGCCCCCGACGCCTGCTCCCCAGCTGCGGCAGGCCCGAGTGAGGCCATCCTCCAGCTGCGCGGTTGCCCACGTTATGGACAAAACTCCGCCGCCATCGCCCAGGCCGCCTCCGGAGGCCGGCGCCGCCTCCCTGCCTTCCGGGAAAGGCGCTTCCGGGGGCCTCGCGCCTCCGCAGGCCCCTCCCTGACCGCGCGCGCCCCCGCACGCGCGGGTTGCCGCTGTGCGCGGCCGCGGGAGGTGTAACAGGACTGGACTCCCGGCAGCCCCAGGGCAGGGGCGTGGGGAGCTGGTCCTAGCTCAGCGCTCCCGGAGGTGGAGCTTCTGCAGGCTGGGTGCTGCCGGGCCTACGGGCACCCACCCCCTGGCTCAGTGCCCTGGGTATTCTGACTCAGTAGGTCTGGGGTAGGGCCTCAGAATTTGTAATTTTAAGATGCATCGTGGATCTGCAGGCGGCTCTCACGGCTGCCTCTTTCTTCCTGCAGGCCCCTTATCACCAAGTCCAGCGCCCCCATTGTGTATCTAGGACATGTCCCAAGGCCTGTCCCGAGGAGTGTTTTGCCTGGAAGTGGAGAGGCAGGAAAGTATGGCCAAGGGAACACGTGGGGAGGGGATGACATGACTTCCCACAACCCTGTACCCCAAGCGTGGCCAAGTCGCCGCTCCAGAAGGCCGCGAAACCCGTGGAAATTCCGGAAGCAGAGGTGGAAGGCTTAGAACCCCAGTGACCTCTCCCCAGGTCCGCAGGTCCCTTTCCCTTCTAATTGACCCTTTGGTTCCGTCCTCCGGGCCTAAGAGACATTTCCTTCTACTGCTTCCATCCCTGTATTTGAAACCCCTCGTGCTTACCCACCTTCTCTTGTAGCGCTTTTCAGTCCTTGCACTGAACCACTGCCTAAGCTTGAAATTTAAAAAATTAAAAACTAAAACACACACACAATGGAAAAGGCTGTATTATCCCTTCCCAGGCAGTATTTACAACCCGGCCATCATGATTGGGGGACCGAGGCCTTCCTTTTTCTCCCTTCAGTGAGGCAGGCCCTGAGTTAAGTCAGCTGTCAAAAGCAGAACGTAGAAAACCCAAGAAATAGTCCTTGACCAGGCACGTATAGTTGGAAACACCTGTTCTTTGCAGGAAGAGCCTTACAGATTACAAATGCCGTCAACTAAATAGTAAACCCCAAACCTGGGTTTCTCCTGTAAAATCACTCCACTTGTGAAACCACCAGAGGGGACTTCCAGCTGTTAGGCATTTAGAATGGTAACTTCTTTGGGAGAGGAACGAGCTTGGGAAGAGACTTAAAGTAGTAGGGACTGAAATAGTGGATGCACAACCCCTTCCCCATTGCCAGCCGGCAATTCCTAAAGACAAAGGGACATCATGCTACTAATGATACCATTATCACACCTAACAAAATTAACCATATCATCAAATCATCTATATATAATTTTTTTTTTTGAGACGGAGTCTCGCTCTGTTGCCAAAGCTGGAGTGCAATGGCATGAAGTCTGCCTTCCGGGCTCAAGCGATTCTCCTCCTCCGCCTCCCGAGTAGCTGGGGTTACAGGTGCGTGTCACCACATCCAGCTAATTATTTGTATTTTTAGTAGAGACGGGGTTTCACCATATTGGCCAGGCTGCTCTCCAAGTCCTGACCTCGTGATCCACCCGCCTCGGCCTCCCAAAGTGCTGGGATTACAGGCATGAGCCACCATGCCTGGTCCTATATATAATATTTAATGTACAGTTAATATTTGTTTCCCCACTTGTCTCAAAAAAATTTTTTTTCTGAGACGGAGTCTTGCTCTGTTGCCCAGGCTAGAGGGCAGTGGCATGATCTCCGCTCACTGCAAGCTCTGCCTCCCACGTTCACGCCATTCTCCTGTCTCAGCCTCCCGAGTAGCTGGGACTACAGGCACCTGCCACCAAGCCCGCTAATTTTTTTTTTTTTTTTTTTGTATTTTTAGTGTGTCCAGAGTTCGTTCCTTCTGGTGGGTTTGTGGTCTTGCTGACTTCAAGAATGGAGCCGTGGACCTTCCTGATGAGTTTTATAGCTCTTAAGATGGCAGGGACCCAAAGACTTCTTCTGAAGAGCAAAAGAACAAAGCCCTTATGTCATGGAAAGGAACCCCAAGCGGTTGCAGCCTCTGGGCGGGGAGTGCGGGGGGGGGGGGGGGGGGGGGGGAGGCAGCTTTTACTTCCTTATTTGTCCCCGCCCATGTCCTGCTGATTGGTCCATTTTACAGAATGCTGATTGGTGCACTTTACAGAGTGCTGATTGGTCTATTTTACAGGGTGCTGATTGGTCCATTTTACAGAATGCTGATTGGTCCATTTTACAGAGTGCTGATTGGTCCACTTTACAGAGTGCTGATTGGTCCATCTTACAAACCTCTAGCTAGCCACAGAGTGCTGATTGGTGTGTTTTTACAGAGCACTGATTGGCACATTTTACAAACCACTTGTAAGACAGAAAAGTTCTTCAAGTCCTCACCCTACCCAGAAGTCCAGTTGGCTTCACCTGTCATTAGTAGAGACGGGGTTTCACCGTGTTAGCCAGGATGGTCTCGATCTACTGACCTTATGATCTGCCCGCCTCGGCCTCCCAAAGTGCTGGGATTACAGGCATGAGCCACTGCGCCTGGCCAAAAATATCTTTCACAGATGACTTTTTTTCCAATCCAGGATCAAATCAATGTTCACATATTATTGACTGTGTTGACTTCTTTGAAGGTCCAGAATTGTGGAGTATAATGCTCCACAATCTGGATTTGTCTGGTGGATTCTGTATGATTCATGGTTAGAGTCCAGGTTAAACATTTTAGGCAAGAATATGCTGGTGATGTTAAGTACTTCATTGCCTCACTTCAGAAAGCGTATGTTGGTGATGCTAAGCTTGATGACCTGGTGAGGCTGTGACTGTCAGATCCCTCCATTATGAAGGTGTATGATTCTTATGTAATAAGTAATCCATGAGGGTGATGCTCTGAGACTGTTTGACCAGTCTGTTTCCCCAAAAAGCTTTCACCTACTGATTTCAGTATCCATTGATGATTCAGAAAATTAATTCACTTACTACTTTTAAGTGTCATCCCAGGTATTCTAATGCAGGCCTTTCATGGATCACACTCTATAGTATACTATACTAGCTAGTTTAAAAGGAAAGAGATTAAAAAACATAGAATTGGACATAAGAAAGGATATATAAACATAATTGTGGAGTTTAAAAATATGAGTAATTCTATTAGTGGCTTTGAAAATATCAAAGGAATGTACTCGTCTAGAAAACCTGGACAATTCAATTATCTATACAGGACATTAAAACTTTCAAAATAATAACCTTCAGGGAAGACTGGTTCCAGATGAGCTCGTTAAACATGTTATTATTGTTTTAAAGGAAATGTTTAAAATAATACATGTTTGTTATAGAAGTAAGTAGACTTCCAGTTTCAGCCATAATGTACCAACTTGTCTAACCCTCCCACCAAAAACAACTATACAAGCTGGAGTGTGTGTGTGTGTGTGTGTGTGTGTGTGTGTGTGTGTATAAACAACTGTTTGAAGGCATTGTTAAAGAAAAAAATTATTCTGGGCTGTTGCAGTGGCGCACGCCTGTAATCCCAGCACTTTGGAAGGACAAGGCAGGCAGATCACCTGAGGTCAGGGTTTGAGACCAGCCTGGCTAACATGGTGAAACCCCATGTCTACTAAAAATACAAAAATTAACCGTGTGTGGTGACATACGCCTGTAATCCCAGCTACTTGGGAGGCTGAGGCAGGAGAATCGTTTGAACCTGGGAGGCAGAGGTTGCAGGGAGCCAAGATCGCACCGCTGCACTCCAGCCTGGGCAACAGAGCAAGACTCCATCTCAAAAAAAAAAAAAAAGAAAGAAAGAAATTATTCTGACACTAGTTAAAATGGTAAGAAAGATTTTATTCAAGATGATTGCAGTGGAAGCATTGCAACAGTAGAGAGAGATCAGGCACAGTTCTGAGAACAACATCAACAGCTGGGCATTTATAGCCAATGAACAAAGTGAAGGGGGGTCAATGGGTGGAAAATTACTAAGATGATGCATTAAGGGTGGGGAGAGTCTTTCTAAGACTGGGTTGGGCAGGCCAAAGACAGGATATGGGCCAAGGTAGAGGCCTAGTTGAGAAAAAAGTCCTAAGGAGCCTGAATAAAAAGTTTGGTCAAGGGAGTTTTTGTCAATATTAAAGAATAACAGATGCTGGCCAGGCCCAGTGGCTCATGCCTGTAATTGCAGCACTTTGGGAGACCGAGGTGGGCAGATCACCTGAGGTTAGGAGTTTGAGACCAGCCTAGCCAACATGGTGAAACCCCATGTCTACTAAAAATACAAAAAAATTAGCCAGGCGTGGTGGGGGGCGCCTATAATCTCAGCTACTTGGGAGGCTGAGGCAGGAGAATTGCATGACCCCGGGAGGTGGAGGTTATAGTGAGCTGAGACTGTGCCATTGCACTCCAGCCTGGGCAACAAGAATGAAACTCCATCTCAAAAAATATATAAATAAATGAATTTTTTAAAAAAGAATAAAAGATGGCCGGGCACAGTGGCTCATACCTGTAATCCCAGCACTTTGGGAGGCTGAGGCAAGTGGATCATGAGGTCAGCCATTTAAGACCAGCCTGGCCACGATGGTGAAACCCTGTCTCTACTAAAAATACAAAAATTAGCTGGGTGTGGTGGCAGGCGCCTGTAATCCCAGCTACTTGGGAAGCTGAGGCAGGAGAATTGCTTGAACCCGGGGGGTGGAGATTGCAGTGAGCTGAGATCGCGCCACTGCTCTCCAGCCTAGGTGACAGAGTGAGACTCTGTCTCAAAAATAAAAAATAAAAAAAAAAAATAAAGGATACAGATAAGACTTGAGGGATCAGGATCCTTAAAAGAAGTGTGTGAGATTCACTCCAACTTTTCCTCTGAAGGCATTTTCTAATTTGTTGCTTGTTTCCCAAGCAGAAAGAAATAAGGAGACAGAGTATGAGGCTGCCAAAGTAACTGGGGGAAAGTCCTGGAAATGAGGAAACTGCAGAGACATAAATCTAAAAATCTGCAAACAAATTCACTTCATGCTATTGGATAACTTCTAAGCTGCCCTGTGCAGGGAGAAACAATGGCAGCTGAGAGACTAAGATTTAAGTAGAGACTTCTATGTGCTGCACAGTGCTGGAGAGATGGAGGCTATGGTTCAAGCTCCACCGGGATGGGAGAGCCTTGGCAAACACGAAACTTTTGGCTGAAATCCCATAAGGACATGCCCTAGAAAAAAGAATTATACTTTACTAGTAAGAACAAAATTCAATAGCTTAAAACTAATCCTTGACAGGTTCAAGGTGATCTGTTTGAAGACATATGTGTTGTCCTACACTTTTTCATCTACAATGTTGTCAAGAAAATTAAAAATTATGAGGCATATTGAAAAGGTGAGAGAGAGGGAGAGAGAGAGAAGATAATGGAATCAGTTCTATAGGATTCAGGTATTGAATTTATCAGACAAGGACTTTAAAATAACTATGATTGCACTTTGGGAGTCTGAGGCAGGTGGATCACCTGAGGTAGGGAGTTTGAGACCAGCCTGGCCGATATGGCGAAACCTTATCTCTACTAAAAATACAAAAAATTAGCTGGGCGTGGTAGTGGGTGCCTATAATCCCAGCTATTTGGGAGACTGAGGTGGGAGAATTGCTTGAACCTAGGAGGCGGAGGTCGCAGTAAGCCAAGATTGCACCACTGCACTCCAGCCTGGGCCTGACAGAGCGAGATCCCATCTCAAAAATAATAATAATAATAATAATAATAATAAATAAAATAACTATAATTACTGTATGAAAAAGATAGAAAAAAGATGAAGAATTTTACCAGAGAATTGGAATCTGTGCAGAAGGGTCAAATGGAGATCCTTGACCTGAAAAAGTACTATAACAAATTAATAACTAATTTGTGTTTAATAGCTAATTAGATATAGCAGAACAGAGGATTAATGTAACTGGAAGACAAGCCTGTAGAAAAATGTTTAAATTGAAACACAGAGAGAAAAAAGCATAGAAAATACAGAAAACAGGCCAGGCGCAGCAGCTCACACCTGTAATCCCAGCACTTTAGGAGCCCAAGACAGGCAGATTGCTTAAGGCCAGGAGTTTGAGACCAGCCTGGGCAACATGGCAAAGCTCCACCTTTACAAAAAATACAAAAATTAGCTGGGCATAGTGGTGTCCAACTGTAATCCCAGATACTCAGCTGGCTGATGCAGGAGAATCACTTGAACCCGGGAGGTGGAGGCTGCAGTGAGCCATGATCATGCCACTGCACTCCAGCCTGGGCAACAGAATGAGATCCTGTCTCAATAAAATAAATAAATAAATAAATAGGAAACAACATATGTCTGTTAATTCTGTTAATCCTGAGACAAAGTGAAAAGGACTAACATATGTATAATGGAGTCATAGAAGGATGATAGAGAATGAGGCAGAAGAGCGTTTGAAAAAAATACTGGCTGGAAAATTTCCATACTGATGAAATATATCAAACTACAAGGAAATGTAAGCCTTTGCTACTCTTGCATTCTGCATATCTGCAGACTTAACACCACGTGGATGCCACTAAGGCTTATGGCTTGCATCCTCTGGATAGGCAGCCTGAGCAGCACCCAGGGCTGGAATGTAGGAAGCAGAGTCCAAAGGTGGCTGCAGGGCAGCAGCACCCCAGGCCTGGCCCCCAAAACATTCTGTCCTCCTAGACCCCAGGGCCTGTGATGGGAGAGACAGACTTGAAGATTTCTGAAATGCCTTCAGGGACTTTTTCCATTGTCTTGACTATTAGCACCTGCCTCCTTTTTTTTTTTTTTTTTAAAGACTGTCTCGCTCTGTTGCCAGGCTGGAGTGCAGTGGCACGGTCTTGGCTCACTGCAACCTCCGCCTCCTGGGTTCAGGTTATTCTCCTGCCTCAGCCTACCAAGTAGCTGGGATTATAGGCATGTGCCACCATGCCCAGCTAATTTTTGTATTTTTAGTAGAGATGGGGTTTCACCATGTTGGCCAGGCTGGTCTTGAACTCCTGACCTTGTGATCTGCCCACCTTGGCCTCCCAAAGTGCTGGGATTACAGGCGTGAGCCACCACGCTTGGCCTGAGCACCTGCCTCCCTTTTATCTGTGATAATCTCTCTAACAAGTGGTGGCTCAGCTGTGCTCTTGGATTCCTCACCTGAAAATGTTCTTTCCTTCTGTACCACATGGCCAGGCTGAGAATTTTCCAAAGTTTTACTCTCTGCTTCCCTTTTAAGTTCCAATTTTAGATCATGCCTTGACTCCTATATCTGCTCATAATCTGTTAAAAGCAGCCACACCATGTCTTGGATGCTTTGCTGCTTAGAAATTTCTTCTACCAGATACCCTAGGTCATCACTCTGAAGTTCAGCCTCCCACAAAGTCCTAGTGCATGGACACAATGCAGCCATGTTATTTGCTATAGTTTAACAAGGGTGACCTTTGCTCCGGTTCCCAATAAGTGCCTCATTTCCAACTGAGACCTCATCAGCCTAGCCTTCATTGTTCATGTTTCTATCAGCATTTTGCCCACAACCACTTAACTAGTCTCAAAGTTTCAAACTTTCCCTTGTCTTCCTGTCTTCTTCTGAGCCCTCCAAACTCTTCCAACATCTTCCCATTACTCAGTTTTAAAACCACTTCCACATTTTCAGGTATCTTCCTAGTAACCCCCGACCCTTGGTACAAATTTTCTGTCCTAGTCCATTTGTGATGCTATAAAGGAGTACCTGATGCTACATAATTTATAAAGAAAAGAGGTTTTTTTGGTTCTGCAGGCTGCTTCTACTCATGGTGGAAGGCAAAGGGGGCAGCTGGCATGTACAGATCACATGGTGAGAGAAGAAGCAAGAGAGAGGGGAGGAGGTGCCAGGCTCTTTCAATAATCAGTTCTAATGAGAACTAAGAGTGAGAATTCACTTACTCCCATGAGAATAGCACCAAGACATTTATGTGGGACCTGCCCTGTGATCCAAACACTTCCCATCAGGCCTCACCTCCAACACTGGGGATCACATTTCAACACAAGATTTGGTGGGGCCAAACAAACCACATCCAAACCACAGCAGATAACAGTGCAGGATTATTTGTGATAATACAACATTGGAATAGGCTGAGTGCAGTGGTTCATGCTTGTAATTCCAGCACTTTGGAAGGCCAAGGTGGGCAGATCGCCTGAGGTCAGGTGTTTCTTTTCTGTCTGAGCTGTATCAGACATTCAGAGAACTGCTACAAATTTGTGCCCTACAGGCCGGGTGTGGTGGCTCACGCCTGTAATCCTAGCATGTTGGGAGGCCGAGGCGGGTGGATCACGAGGTCAGGAGATCAAGACCGTCCTGGCTAACACGGTGAAACCCCGTCTCTACTAAAAATACAAAAAAAATTAGCCAGGCTTGGTGGCGGGTGCCTGTAGTCCCAGCTACTCGGGAGGCTGAGGCAGGAGAATGGCGTGAACCCAGGAGGCGGAGCTTGCAGTGAGCAGAGATCGTGCCACTGCACTCCAGCCTGGGTGACAGAGCAAGACTCTGTCTCAAAAAAAAAAAAAAATTATTGTGCCCTACAAACAAGGAATCTGATAAGTTCTATTTTGTGTGATTCCTGTCACACAAGGGTATGGTTATAATCAATAAATTATCAAGAATGTTCCTGAAAGGAGAAGACTTCTGTTTTCACCAAGTGTTAATGAGAATCAAATCTTTTGTTTACAACTTTATACTCTGAAGGATTTTCCATAGACTAGCTTCTGGTGCTATGTATTTTTATTTTTATTTTATATATTTTTGGAGAAAGAGTCTCGATCTGTCACCCAGGCTGGAGTGCAGTGGTGTAATCTCAGCTCACTGCAACCTCTGCCTCCCGGGTTCAAGCAATTCTTGTGCCTTAGCCTCCCAAATAGCTGGGACTACAGGCATGTGCCACCACACCTGGTTAATTTTTTGTATTTTTGTAGAGACAGGTTTCACCATGTTGCCCAGGCTGGTCTCAAACTCCTGAGCTCAGGCAATCCACCCTCCTCAGCCTCCTAAAGTGCTGGGATTAGAAAAACATAAAATAAAGTAAAAATAAAAATAAAGCAAAATAAAATTAAAAAGAAACACAAACTGAGAAGAATGTTTGCATGATTTATGACAAAGGCATGATATCCTTAATATATAAAGAGCCTTTACAAATCAATAGGACAAATACTCTTTCTTTTTAATGGACAAAAGACACAAACAGGGAACTCACAGAAATATAACCTCTCTGAAGAGCAATTCATAAATGTGCCCACAGTTTAAAACCTACATATCTTTTGTTCCAGTAATTCTACCTATGGTATCCTAAAGAAATAAGAGCTGGGTGTAGAGTTAAAAGCAACAATAACAAAGATATCAAAGCATTATAATATTTTTAAAAATAGAAACAACTTAGATCAGTGGTTAACTAAATTATGGTACAATCAATCATATGATGGAATGATAAATATCTGTTGAAAAAATTCTATTGATGTGAAAAAATATTCGCAACCCATAATGCTAAGTAAAAACAGGCTACAGAACGAGACGTGTAGCATACCATTTTGTCTTTTGGGCTCGGAGTATACCATTTTGTTTTAAATGCCACATACACACACACATATATGTGTATAAAGAGACAAAGCAGGACCACTGTTATGAATTTGATATATTGCAGGATAATGGGAATGTGGGTGATTTCCCCCACTTTCTATTACTTTTCTTTTCTTTTTTTTTTTTTTGAGATGGAGTCTTGCACTGTTGCACGGGCTGGAGCGCAATGGTGCAATCTCAGCTCACTGCAACCTCCGCCTCCTGGGTTCAAGCGATTCTCCTGCCTCAGCCTCCCGAGTAGCTGGGATTACAGGTGCCTGCCACCACACCTGGCTAATTTTTTGTATTTTTAGTAGAGACGGGGTTTCACTATGTTGGCCAGGCTGGTCTCCAATTCCTGACTTCGTGATCTGCCCATCTCAGCCTCCAAATCTATTACTTTTCTTATTTTAGAGAAAGAGGTTTTTTTTTTCTTTTTTAAATAAAAACACTGTGAGATTTGACTATATACAAATTTTGAATTATCCAACTGGTCAACTATAGCAGGGACTCTAGGCATGTCTATGCCATAGAACGCAGTTTGTTTCCTTGACTTCCTCTGAAATGCTGTTAGGTTTCACCTTTCATTCGATTAAATGCAATTTAATTCAGTTCGATGCTCATTGCAAGGCAGTTAGAGGTGAGATTCCAAAGATGACTAGAACATGTTACTCACCCTGAAGAAGCTTATAATTTAGTAGAAAAGGGGGAAGCCCACTGGAGCCTGCTCAGCTAGAAATAAAACTCTTGATGTTTGGTGGATTTGAAAAAATAAAAATGCAACAGCAAAGGCAATTTGTCATACCCTAGACTAAATTCAGCTTACGTTGGAGCTCTTCTTTCTTTGCTTGTCATTGCTTTCTGGAATCCAGCCTAGGAAAGTAATATATGTCACCATGTGTGCTAGTTTATAATTAGAACAAATGTGAGGACTTATAAGAAAAAGACCTATTGGCAAAAAACATTGAGTAAAATTCTAGAAAAGGCAGTCAGGAGAAAGAAGAAGGAAGAAATCTATTTTGGAAAATAATTTAATGCCAAAGAAAGATAAGACATTTAAAAAGCATAAAAGGTAATTATTATGCCCTTAGGATTTTTATATTTCAGCGAGTGCATGAAAATATAGCTGCTATTGAATTACCCTCTATTTGAAAGGATGAGTATTGTAGGTATAAATAGAAGCTAAGGTCAAGAAGCCAAAGGCAGAAAAAGACTCACACATCCAGCAGAGACCGATAAGCATGTAAAATAATATCCTCTATTCATAAGGCTGCGATTATGCCCATGACCCGACTTTGAGCTCCAGGAAAGAAGTGCAGGATAAAAGCCAGGGGTCCCAACATTGCCCTTCCTACAAATCTTTTTTTGTTTTGTTTTGTTTTGAGATGGAGTCTCACTCTGTTACCCAGGCTGGAGTACAGTGGCACGACCTCAGCTCACTGCAACCTCTACCTCCCAGGTTCAAGCGATTCTCCTGCCTCAGCCTCCCAAGTAGCTGGGACCACCGGTGCCGGTGCGCGTCACCAAGCCTGGCTAATTTTTGTATTTTTAGTAGAGACGGGGTTTCACCATGTTGCCCAGACTGGTCTTGAACTCCTGACCTGAGGTGATCTGCCCACCTCAGCCTCCCAAAGTGCTGGGATTATAGATGTGAGCCACTGTGCCCGGCTCCTTCCTATAAATCTAAAACCCGCCCCAGCCTTCAACACACTTTACTGTAACACTAACACACAGTAGAGTCTGATTTCTAAGATCTCTGAGCCCATAGGGTTAATTTCTCCCAATACTTCACCTTTTTTCAACTGAGAATTCACACTTTTCAGAAAGATGTGTTTGACCTAAGCCCCAAAACCCAACACTCCCTCTTTCTCCAAGATCTAGAGTTTCTGAGAAGCCTTTCCCAGAGGCATGGCCCTAGGAATTAAACAAGCGAACAAACAAACAAACAGAAAAAGGGTCACCCCTAGTGTGAAGCAGCTTGATCCCCCCATCTTTCCATCCCGTCTCCCCATGGTGCAGACCCCCCCATCTCAGATTTCCCACCATCTGCCTGCCACGCTCAGCACAGAGCCGCTCAGCCTTCCTTCTCTGCTGTCCTGTCTTCGACCATCCCCTTGCCCATCCCCTCTGTCTCAGGCTCCTATCCCAGCTGTCTGTGCCCAGCCACATTCACTGATGGCTCCCCCACTGTGCCACACTCCATTGAGTGGCAGTGCTAAGTGAGTTTGCTGCCTCTTCTTCATCCTTCTCTGAGAGGTTCTCTTCTTTACACGTCACTCCCATGACTCAATGGTCAGACCTTTTCTTCAAGAAGAGGATAAAGAAGGGACCAGGTGCGGTGACTCACGGCTGTAATCCCAGCGCTTTGGGAGGCAGAGGCAGGTGGATCACTGGAGGTCAGGAGTTCGAGATCAGCCTGGCCAACATGGCGAAACCCCGTCTCTACTAAAAATACAAAAATTAGCTGGACATGGTGGTGCACACCTATAGTCTCAGCTACTCAGGAGGCTGAGGGAGGAGAATTGCTTTAACCTGGGGGCGGAGGTTGCAGTGAGCCAAAATTGTGCCACTACACTTTAGCCTGGGCGACAGAGGAGACTCCGTCTCAAGAAAAAGATGAGTGGAAAGAAGGAGCTGTCAGTTCCCCAGGTCCACTCAGGTTCTCTCAGTTCGCTAGCTCTTTTTCAGACATGCCTCATCTGCATGTTAGAGTAAATATCTCTGTTCTGCCTCACCTGGTAGCCACTCTTCTGGGCTTGAGTAAGAATTTATTTAATAGCTGATACACAATTTTAGTCTGTGACCCAACTGAAGGATGGGCGACACGTCTACCCATCCTAAACAGATTCTTGGCACCTTTTCCCTGATGAATTCGACATGTGGGTGGGAACAGGAGATACTGTCTATCTGTGCCCTTTATCTTTTTGGATTGAAGAGGTGGAAAATTCCTGTTCCTAGGTTCCTTGAGGCAATAACGTTCCTTCGGATCCAGTTTTCTTGGGATGACTGGAGGAAGCTGAGGTTTGTAGCTTCCAAAGAGCCTTGGTTTCTTAACCCAAGCATCTGTTGCACTGGCTGGCACCAGGGTTCTAGGCATGGTTTATATTTACTTCCATCCCACCATTTTTCTTACAAACTCCAGATCCCACGATGCTCTCATGGACTCCCTGAATGTGTCATCTTATATCAAAATTTCTCCTCCTTTCTTCTGGCCCTGGGAGAGTATGCCTCTGCTTGGACCAGTAGAACTGAACTAAATGTTGGTTCGTATTTAAGTAAATTATGTCCAGCGGCTTGTTACATAAAGAGGAGCGTGGAGGGGAGATTGATTTGTTAATGAAATGGAAACAGAAGGCAGGACACTCTGAGGACAGCTTATTTAGAAGCAACAATAATACCAATAAGCATATTTACTTAACGTATTGAGGTCATTATTTTTGGTCATCCCTTCTCCTCCTCCTCCTCCTCTTCTTCCTCCTCCTCCTTTTGACATTACACTTATTTTTTTACACCTTTCTCTTTCAAAAATTCCATTTTTTTTTTTTGAGACGGAGTCTTGCTCTGTCACCCAGGCTGGAGTGCAGCTGTGCGATCTCAGCTCACTGCAACCTCCGCCTCCCAGGTTCAAGCCATTCTGCCTCAGCCTCCGGAGTAGCTGGGATTACAGGTGCACGCCACCACACTGGCTAATTTTGTATTTTTAGTAGAGACAGGATTTCACCATGTTGCTCAGGCTGATCTTGAACGCCTGGCCTCAAGTGATCCGCCCACCTCAGCCTCCCAAAGCACTGGGATTCCAGGCATGAGCCACCGTGCTCAGCCCAGGAGGCTGAGGTGAAAAGATTGCTTGAGCCTGGGAGGTGGAGGTTGTAATAAGCTGAGATCATGCCACTGCACTCCAGTCTGAGAGACAGAGCAAAATCCTGTCTCAAAAAAAAAAAAAAAAAAAAAAAAAAAAAAAAAGATTCATTCAAATTTCAGAGATGTTAAAATGTAAAGAAATATATATTTATAATTCATAAAATACACTACACATAAGCTATTCTGCACACTATAGTATTTTTTTATTTTTCTTGTTTTACTGTATGTTTTTCTTTGTAGATTTCTTTCATTTTCTGAATGTTTCTCAAATTAGACTTGTTTTGCTGATTGATTTTCTACCATGTCAATTTTGATTTCCACTTCTAATGATGACTTTAAAGAGTCTATCATAGATTTTTTTATAATAAATTTTTTTAAATCTTGGCCTTATTGCTCTTGGGTGTATGCTCCCTTTATCTCTTTTATAAATGATGAACCTCACACAAGAAATCCAAATGTGAAAGGCATAAAAAAATCTTATAGGTAAAATCATAGGACACATTGGAGTAGGCAAAAATTTCTTTTTTTTTTTTTTTTTGGAGAGAAGCAAGAATATGACTTTAATTTAACATCAACAATGACACTGTGACAGCACAGGGAAGAGGTAGTGGAGGGAGATGGTCAGGCTTCCTGTTCCTTAACCAGCTTTGGTTTTAACAGCAGAGCCCCAGCAACCTAGAAGTGCCTCACCTAGCCTCTTAATGGAGTGGGAAGGAGCAGGGAATTGGAAATCAGAGGCTCAAAAAGTAAAGAAGGCTGATGGCAAGCCTGGGGAGAGGCCTGGAAATGAGGGAAGGGCTGAGGGCTATGAGGAGTCCCCTAGCGCAGGTCTTCGGCAGTGAACATGCCCCTGGCCCTGCGCAGGATGGAGTCCTTGGCGGCGTCATATGGGTGCTCCTTGGAGGGGATCTCCAGGACAGCGGGGATGGACTGCTGGTGGGCGTCCAGGGCATGCCGCACCATCTCTGCAATGTACTGGTTGATGAGGATGATGCCAATGTCATCCCGGTTTAGAAATTGCCGGAAAGTGTCTTCGATCTCATTGATGGTTGTATCCTTCTCCACCACCAGGAAATTGGGATGGCGGTTCTTGTTAAGCTCCCCTATGCCGCCCAGCAGGAAACCAGTCACCGTGTCCTCGTCTCCGATCACTGCGATGAGCTTACCCCTCCCCGCCATCCCTGCAGCCCGCAAAAATTTCTTAAAAAGGAAATAAAAAGCTTTAACTGTAAAAGAAAAAAATTATAAATTAGGCTATATTAAAATGAAGAACCTCTGTTTATCAAAGATGTCAATCAAGAGAAGGAAAAGGCATACCATAGTCTTGGAAAAGACCTTTATTGATAAAGGTCTGGCAACCAGAATGTGTAAATTGTTAAAAGAAAGGAAGCCAATCAAGCAGAAAATGGGCAAAAGACAAGCACTTCATTAAAGAGGTATTCAAATAGCCAACAAGTACACAAAAAGATCTTCAACATAATGAGTCATCAAGGAAATGCAAATTAAAGCCACAGTGAGATACCACTACACCAGAACCACAATAGCTAAAAATTAAATGGCTGACAATAACGAGTGTTGTCAAAGACATAGAACAATCAGAACACTCATACTCTCCTGGTGGGAGTATAAATTTGTGCAACCATTTTGGAAAATTGTTTGGCATTATCACCTATAGATGAACATAAATATAATCTGTGACCGAGGGATATTCCCAACAGAAATATGCACCTGTGTTCACCAAAAGACATGTCCAAATATGTTCACAAGAGTATCATTTGTAATAAAAACTAAAAACTATTGAAGTGTTCATCTTCAGTAGAAAATAGAAATTGTGGTATATTCACACAGAGGAATACTAAACAGCCATGAAAATGAGCCATGAAATGCAACATCATAGATGAATATCACAAACATAATATTGGATAACAGGAGCCAGATCCCAAAGAGTGTGTACTATATATATAAAGTGCAAAAACAAGAACCTAATCTATGGTGTCAGAAGGCAAGGTATGGAAACGACAAGAGGTGGGCTTCTGGGTGCTGTTACTGTTCTATTTCGGGGTCTGAATATCGCTACTGAGGCAGCTCCTTATGTCCAACATCTCTTTGTGTGCTTTCAAGAGCTATCCACTTTTGCAAATTCACTGAGCTATACACTTCAGGATTCATGCACCTTTCTGTGTATATGTTAGACTTTATTGAAGTTTCAAAAAAAGAACTGGAGATTTGTTCTTTAAATTCTTGCATTTCTTCTGGAAGATTTGGTTAAGAGATATTCCTTAGGCTCTTATTGCTTTTTACTGTCAATGTCCTTAAATTACTTTTTGCTTGCTTGAGTAACGATGACAATATTTGTGCACACAATAAATTGATGTATTTGATTTCCCTCTTTTTTTTTTTGAGATGGAGTTTCACTCTTGTTGCCCAGGCTGGAGTGCAATGGCACAATCTCAGCTCACCTCAACCTCTGCCTCCTGGGTTCAAGCGATTCTTCTGCCTCAGCCTCCCGAGTAGCGGGGATTACAGGCATGCGCCACCACGCCCGGCTAATTTTATATTTTTAGTACAGACAGGGTTTCTCCATGTTGGTCAGGCAGGTCTCAAACTCCTGACCTCAGGTGATCCGCCCACCTTGGCCTCCCAAAGTGCTGGGATTACAGTCGTGAGCCACTGCGCCCAGCCTTGATTTCCCTCTTAATATTCCTGCCCAGCTTTCCTCCTATAAGACAGAAGCCTTATCTTGCCAGAGCAGGAAAGAGTGAATATTTGGCTTCCCTATCAAGGTGATTGGTTTAACATTAGGGTGGCCAGGGAGAAGAGCTGGTGTTTGCTCCCAAGCCTCTTTTAGCTCCCAGGAATGCAGAATGAAGAGCCATGGACCTGCTGGGAGAGGGTGAGGTGACCCTATTGCTCGACCTCCTGGTCAGGGGCCAGATGGACAATGTGGCAGTGATTCAGTGGAGCTCATGGGGTCAGTGAAAGCCAAGGTGAGGCTGAGCCAGCTGGAGAGTGGCCCTTTGGCTCTGACCGAGAGGAACAAAGCTGGTTAGACCAACTGCAGAGATTAGCTGTGGACCCCAGAACACCAGGGCCAGGTCCAACTGCCCCTCAGTGATCACCAGCCTGCACATACCAAAGGGCCAACATGAGGCCAAGGGAGACTTCTAAACCCACAATATCTCAAAGTGACATCGGCCCCTTCTCTGTAGACCCAGATGCTACCTTAGAGATAAGCTGGAAGTGGAGAGAGGAATCAGGCTGAGACATTTTGCTTATGGGGTAGCCTTACTTAAATGGATTGGTTACATTCTTGTCTTTGACTAATTGCAGTGGGATAGACTGAAATACATTTTTTCCCTGTTACCTAGTGGGTGGGACCTGGTAAGATCAGATCACTTGGCCAGGCACAGTGGCTCACGCCTGTAATCCCAGCACTTTGGGAGGCCGAGGCCGGCAGATCCCGAGGTCAGGAGATTGAGACCATCCTGGCTAACATGGCAAAACCCCATCTCTACTAAAAATACAAAAAATTAGCCGGGCGTAGTGGCCGGTGCCTGTAGTCCCAGCTACTCAGGAGGCCGAGGCAGAAGAATGGCATGAACCCAGGAGGCGGAGCTTGCAGTGAGCAGAGATCGTGCCACTGCACTCCAGCCTGGGCAATGGAGCAAGACTCCGTCTCAAAAAAAAAAAAAAAAAGAAAAGAAAAGATCAGATCACTTACAGAGAAATAAAACATTTCTTCAGCACTTCTGAGTATGGCGCGAATAAATTCGCAGCCTTCTTTCTTTCTCTTGTTTATTTTTCCTTGATTTTCCCACCTTGCAGACTTTTGTTACTGTTGAAAGTAGTTTATGATAGAAAGTTTTGTATATATTTGAATAGAATAACTTGAGAAGAAAGCTCCTGGCGTTGGAACTCCCCACAATATTTTATTTAGTAGTTAAACAATTTTTATAATTTCTCTTACTTTTTCACTCTATTCATCGTCTAATCATCTATCCACCCACCCAAGCAATAGCCATTTCGTTGGAGCTATGCATCGGGTATTCAGCTAGAAGATGAGTAAGACCATCCTTGCCATAAGGTTTTGAATACAGAGAATGAGCAGGTAGCAAACACTGTTCCCTATTCCCTCCTGCACACATCCACATGGGCTTATTTTCAATTTCAGTGTCTAGGCATTTTAATTACCAGGCATTGTTCTAGGTCCTGGATTTCTGAGTCTCTTGACACAACGGCAGTGGTCTTTGAGCACTTCCTTGATTTGTAGTATGCCAAGAGGTATATCTCCTCTCCTAGACCTGGAATCAGCCCTTTCTCCCAGGACCGTTTGTTCCCTTCAGTGGGAAATATATCTAGAAACCAGAATGTGGCCCCAGGGGAGCTCATTTCTTCTGTGCTCATGATTTTTTTCCAGGACTTCTCAATGGATAAGAGCTGAGATGGTGAATATTAGGTGAGGAGATATAGTAGGAGATGAAGAAAAAACTACTTTTTCTAGGTCATTTTTCTATTTTCAATAGAAAAAATTTTCTATTATCAATCATTTAGTATATATATATATATTTTTGAGACAGAGTCTCTCTCTGTTGCTCATGCTGGAGTGCAGTGGCATGATCTCGGCTCACTGCAACCTCCACCTCCTGGGTTCAAGCAATTCTCCTGCCTCAGCCTCCCGAGTAGCTGGGTCTGCAGGCGTGCGCCACCATGCCCAATTAATTTTTGTATTTTTAGTAGAGACGAGGTTTCACCATGTTGGCCAGGATGGTCTCGATCTCTTGACCTTATGATCCGCCCGCCTTGGCCTCCCAAAGTTCTGGGATTACAGGTATGAGCCACCACGCCCAGCCTAGTTTATATTTTTGATTTTAATAACTAATACATCTGTTAAAATACCTTTATAGTTGCTATAGATGTATAGTACATCTGTTAAAATACCTTAAGAGTTGCTACTGAACACTTCATGGCATTGCCAGTCTGGGTGAGGTAGGTTGCTGCCATGCCTTCCCATGAGTTACAACCTGGGTGCCCGTGCCTAACTCTGACCTTCTGGTTCCTGTGCCAAGGTTCCCACCAGAGATGGAGGGTGACAGTGGTTGCTGGGCAGGAGTTGGGGAGACAGGCCAAGTGAGGCCCAAGGCACCAGGGGGTAGGAAGCAAGTGGCTTGGGTTGGTCCCTGGGAAGTGGGGAGGCAGCGGGAGGTGGGACCCTCCATGAGCCAGGGTGCAAGCTCCAGTGCATGCCCTGTTGTTTCATCAGACTTCACTTACAACACACACATTCAAAGATCAAATTACTAAGGGCCAGGCACAGTGGCCCACACCTGTAATCCTGCACTTTGGGAGGCCAAGGTGGGCGGATCACTTGAGGTCAGAAGTTTGAGACCAGCCTGGCCAATGTGGGGAAACCCCGTTTCTACTAAAAATACTAAAATTAGCCAGGTGTGGTGGCACACACCTGTAGCCCCAGCTACTTGGGAGACTGAGGCAGGAGAATCACTTGAACCTGGGAGGCAGAGGTTGCAGTGAGCCAAGATCACACCATTGCACTCCAGCCTGGTGACAGAGCGAGACTCCGTCTCAAAAAAAAAGAAGATAACATGACTAAGAATTTTTCAAGATGGCAACTGCAAAGCACTAAACCTCAAATAGGGGGCTCTTCAGAGCACAGGGCCCTGTGAGACTGCACCTGTCCTATGTCCATGAAGCAGTCCCTGTCTATATAGTAGGTGGTAGAAGTTTTTAGAATATGGTCTGGGGTCCTGAGGATCATGGAGACCCTTCAAGTGATTTGTGAGGTCAAAAGCATTTTCATAAAAATACTAAGACATTTTTGCCTTTTTTACTCTCATTGTCTCAGGAGCGTGCAGTGGGGTTTTCCAAAGGCTACTTGACTTGCGATACTGAAACAGATGGAATGCAGAAGCAGAGAATCCTGCTGTCTCCTATTAAGCCAGACATTGAAGAGTTTGTTTTTTTGTGTGTTTTTTGTTTTCGTTTTTTTTGTTTGTTTTTTGAGATGGAGTCTCACTCTGTTGCCCAGGCTGGAGTACAGTGGTGCAATCTCAGCTCACTGTAACCTCTGCCTCCCAGGTTCAAGCAATTCTCCTGCCTCAGCCTCCTGAGTAGCTGGGATTATAGGTGCATGCCAACACACCCAGCTAATTTTTGTATTTTCAGTAGAGACGGGGTTTCACCATGTTGGCCAGACTGGTCTCGAACTCCTGACCTTAGGTAATCTGCTCGCCTTGAGCTCCCAAAGTGTTGGGATTACAAGCGTGAGCCACTGCACCCAGCCTTTTTGCAGGGGTTTTGTGTGTGTGTGTGTGTGTGTATGTGTGTGTGTGTGTATTCTTTGTGGTTTTCTATATATAGGATCATGTCATCTGTTAATAAAGATAATTTTACTTCCTCCCTTCCAATTTGGATGCTTTTTTTTTTTCTTTTTCTTGGCTAATTGCTCCATCTAGGAGTTCTAGTACAGTGTTGAATAGCAGTGGTGAAAACAGGCATCCTTGTCTTATCCCTGATCTTAAGAGAAAAGTTGGCCGGGCACGGTGGCTCATGCCTGTAATCCCAGCACTTTGGGAGGCCGAGATACGTGGATCACCTGAGGTTGGGAGTTCGACACTAGCTTGACCAACATGTAGAAACCCCCGTCTGTACTAAAAATACAAAATTAGCCAGGTGTTGTGGCACATGCCTGTAATACCAGCTACTTGGGAGGCTGAGGCAGGAGAATCACTTGAACCCGGGAGACAGAGGTTGCGATGAGCCGAGATCGCGCCATTGCACTCTATCCTAGGCAACAAGAATGAAACTCCACCTGAAAAAAAAAAAGAGGAAAATTTTGCTTTTTACCATTGAGTATGATGTTAGCTGTGTTTTTCATCAGGTTGAGGATAGTCTCCTTCTATTCCTAGTTTGCTGAATGTTTTATCAAGAAAGCCTCAATAATTTTTAAGAACGTGAAGTGTCCGTGAGACCCGTTTGAGAACTGTAGATCTAGAGTATTAGTTAAGAGCAAGGGCTGTAAAGTTAGTCTACCTGGTTTTGAACTGCAGCTGGGCCACTTATTTGCTATAAGACCTTGGCCAATTTACTTAACCTTTCTGTGCCCTAGTTTCCTTACTTGGAAAATAGGAATGACGATAATAGTAACATGATCTACCTCAGAGGGTTAAATTAAAATGAGATGAATACATATTAGAACGGTGCCCAATGTAGGATAAGTGCTCAACAAATGTTAGCAAGTATTCAAAGAACCAAACCAATTTCAATACTGGCTGGCAATTTCTGTATTACTCTTTTCCTAAAGTCTACCCTACAAGGATTTAATAATTTGACTTCGCTTTTGATTGTTTAACACAAGATGCCTCATTTTTCAAATTTACATTTCTGTAATTGTTATTGTTTACATTTTTGTCATAGTTGTTTTTCTTCTTAATCCATTTTAACTGTCCAATTGTGCTTTTATTATTAGCTGTCTTACCCACTGCTTTGATGCAGTCAAATATAAGATAAATAACTAAATTTAGGCCAGTTTATACCACATTATCAAGGCTGTTGTTGTGTCAATAAAAATAATAATAGGGCTCCAAGGACTGAAATTATCTGTCCCACATGTTCTGAATCTTTTAAATAATCTATGAAGACTAGGCACAGTTGCTGTGATTCTACTGCAGTGATATAAATATGACCTTCCACGAAAAAGCATGTCATGGCCAGAAGTAAAATTCAAAGCAGCAGGTTGGGTTTCAGAGTCTACGATGCTAGAATATGCTGCCTCTCTGGTTACAGGGAAATAAATATAGACCAGACTGATTATGTGAACACATTTTATTTAACTTTGCCCATCTTTACTCATTTCCCAGCCAACAGAAACTAAATCAACCCAGCTATAAGTAGGTCTGCTTATCTCTTTCCTTCCAGCCTCAGAAATTTCCCTTCTTTTCAAGGCTAAATTTTCCATCTTTGCTGTTGAGTTTATTCCCTTGCTGTCTTGCTAAATTACCTGTCCATTTTTTTTTTCTTTTTTTTTTTGAGACGGAGTTTTGCTTTTGTTGGCCAGACTGCAGTGCAGTGGTGCGATCTTGGCTCACCACAACCTCCATCTCCCGAGTTCAAGCAATTCTCCTGCCTCAGCCTCCTAGGTAGCTGCAATTACAGGCATGCGCCACCATGCCCGGCTAATTTTGTATTTTTAGTAGAGATGGGGTTTCTCCATGTTGGCCAGGTTGGTCTCGAACTCCTGACCTCAGGTGATCCACCCGCCTCAGCCTCCCAAAGTGATGGGATTACAGGCGTGAACCACCGTGCCTGGCCTGTCCATTTCGTTTCTGGTGACTTTGATGTCTCCATTTCCACTGGTTCCTTTCCTTGATATCCACAAATACATAACTAATTTCCCTAACAGAAAAACATCTCCTCAAAGCCTCTGCTTCAGCTTCTGAGTGTCTTCCTTTCTTCTTCCTTCCTATCAAAGTTTCTTCACTCCACATTTCCATCTCCTCACAGTCTTCATGCCGCTGTGGTCTGGCTCTGGCCACCACTCCCCTGAGTGGCTCTAAGGCCACTGGCTGGTGATCTCCTACCTGCCAAGTCCATGAGTCTTTTTCTGTCATGTTATTTGACCTCACTGGGCTTGGTGGTTGACCATTCACTCCTTGAAACTCTCCTTACCTGGAATTTGTAACACAGTTTTATAATTTTTCACACTTGTCTTTCTCTAATGTTTTCTTTTCAGTTTGCTGTATCACAACCTCCTCTTCTGCCCCACCTTGGGCACTGGTATTACCCATGCTTCCATCCTTGGCTGTCTACTTCCTACTCTCAACCCACTTTCTGCTTAATCTCATGGATTCCCATGATTTCAGCTAGTGCTGGTGATCTCCAAAGCTGTATCTCCAGCCCTGATCATTCTTAGCATAATACTTGTTTTGAATATTCAAACGTCTAGAAATCTGTTGGTGTCCTACAGACATGTCAAACTGAACTGACTACATCTCCTTCCCTGGAGCCTCTTTCAATTCCTTGTAAGCAAATTTCTGCTACCTTAAAAAAAATCCAGCCAAAATCCTGGTAGTGAAGCGGGAAGAATGTCTGGCTGTCTGACGATAGCCTGTGGCCTCAACAGATCATTTATATAAGAATGTGACAGAAATGTGCTAGCTATGTCATACAGTTGTGTCCAGAGATGAGGGGAAAGATTTCATCACATTCCTATTTCAGGGAATAACACCACCAACCAGTTAGCCACATGCTGTGGTAGAAACTAGCTAAGCCCCGGTTGCTATCCTGCTATCCTGGTCTACTCATCAACAGCTAGGTGAATTTGGGCAAGGATTTTTGTTTGTTTGTTTGTTTGTTTTTAATTGAGACAGAGTTTCTCTCTTGTTGCCCAGGCTGGAGTGCAGTGGCGCAATCTCAGCTCACTGCAATCTCTGCCTGCTGGGTTCAAGTGATTCTCCTGCCTCAGCTTCCTAAGGAGCTGGGATTACAGGTGTGCGCCACCACGCCCAGCTAATTTTGTATTTTTAGTAGAGACAGAGTTTCACCATGTTGGCCAGGCTGGTCTCAAACTCCTGACCTCAGGATATCTGGCTGCCTTGGCCTCCCAAAGTGCTAGGATTACAGGCGTGAGCCACTGTGCCTGGCCTGGGCAAGGTTTTAAACCTTGCTAGGTTTCTATTTCTTCTTCTGTCAAATGGGGATAATAACATTGTTGTTTACCTACCTAGGATAACATAAAAGATCAGATTGTTCAATTAGACTCACAGGACTCAGTAATCTTATCCACTATTGGCCTTTACTGAGAATTCGAAAGATACACATGATATTGAGACTTGGGCCAAGCACAGAGATGCTGAGGACCACCAGTGCAGCTCCCGGTCCTCTCTTGCCATATTAGGATGCACCCTGGCACAAAATGGACATAGGAGGTTTTTAAGTGATGCATGCAGGATATAACTTACATAAAGAGGTCAGGAAACACCTTCGTTTTATACTTCAGTAATTACACAGCTGACAGATCAGCTATATCCTGGTAAATTATTGCATAAATAAGGGCTTTTTGTTATCTTTCTGATTGTAAATGCCATCAATAAGTATTTAGGAGACTGGGCCAGGTGTGGTGGCTCACGCCTGTAATCCCAGCACTTTGGGAGGCTGAGGTGGGCGGATCACAAGGTCAGGAGATTGAGACCATCCTGGCCAACATGGTGAAACCCTATCTCTACTAAAAATTAGCTGGGTGTGGTGGTGCCTGCCTGTAGTCCCAGCAACTCAGGAGGCTGAGGCAGGAGAATCGCTTGAACCTGGGAGGTGGAGGTTGTAGTGAGCCGAGATCGTGCCACTGCACTCCAGCCTGGCAATAGAGTGAAACTCTGTCTCAAAAAAAAAAAAAAAAAAAAAAAAAAAAAGCATTTAGGAGATTGACCTGGGTCAATTCTTTTTTCTTTTTGTCCCCTTTCCTCAGATGTTCTGAAGGTTGGAAATATGACTTACTACCATTACCTAACAGTTATTTCTTCTTCTTTCCTAGTTAATACAACCTGATTTCATTTGGGCCACAACATGTACAAAGAAGGAATACCTGTCCCCAGGCCTCAGAGAAAAGTCATGATTGATTGAAGCTTAGCCCGTTCCCCTGCTAGAGATTGCTTCTGAACTCAGCATGTGGCCAATTATGGCCAATGAGATGGAAGAGTCTGGAAGCAGGCTTTTGGAAAGATTCTTGTAGCCTAGTTAAAGATAAAATCCCGGAAAGGGAAAAGCCTTGTGTTGACAAGCTTAAGAGTGAAAAACCAACGTGTTGAGGAGGAGGATTAGGAAGACATAAAGAGGCCGGGTTCTTAATGACATCCTTGAGCCACTGCAGCTAAAAAGGAAACTTCTTTCTCCAGGATTCTTATGTCAGATTTTCAAATGTCTTCATGGCTTAAACCAGATTTATGCATTCTGTTACCTATAACTTCATGTGTTCCCAGTGAAAACAGTACCTTGTAGAGTTGCTTGAGAATCAAGACAGGCACTGAAAGTAATGCGTCAAGCATACAACAAGTTTCTATCTTATAAGCACTACCCAACATCTTTTTCTCCTTTCTTCCCTGGTTTATAAAACTTGATTTTATTTGGGCAGCCACAAGCACAAGGAAGGAGGACCTTGTTTCCAGGCCTCAGAGAAGAACCCAAATAGGTCTTAGCATCTCTCAGTATACCTTAGTCCTTTTAGTTCCCTTTCCTTTTCCTTCTCCCAGCCAGCTGTCATCCCTAAATTCTTCTGTGGTCCATGTTTCTCAACATCCATTTAATCATCAAACTCTTAGATTTGATTCCTAATTAACCTTTCCTTTCTCCTTTCGTTGCAGCCGCCATAGTCAAGACCCGTTCATTTGTAGCTTAGATTACTGCTCTTCTCAGCTCTTTGCTGCGTAGTTCATACCCCCTCACCTCATTCTCTGTATATCTACCAGACTAAGCTACTAAAATGGCCAAGCTGAGCATGTCACTCCTCTGCTTAAAAGTTTCACTAGGATGGGCACAGTGGCTCACACCTGTAATCCCAGAAATTTGGGAGGCTGAGGCGGGCAGATCACCTGAGGTCAGGAGTTCGAGACCAGCCTGGACAACATGGAGAAACTCCATCTCTACTAAAAATACAAAATTAGGCCGGGCGCAGTGGCTCATGCCTGTAATCCCCGCACTTTTGGAGGCCGAGACGGGCAGCTCACAAGGTCAGGAGTTCAAGACCAGCCTGGCCAGCATGGTGTAACCCCGTTTCTACTAAAAATACAAAAATTAGCCAGGCATGGTGGTGTGTGCCTGTAGTCCTCAGGAGGCTGAGGCAGGAGAATCGCTTGAACCTGGGAGGCGGAGCTTGCAGTGAGCCGAGATCAGGCTACTGCACTCCAGCTTGGGCAACAGAGTGAGACTCCGTCTCAAAAACAAACAAACAAACAAACAAACAAAACACAACAAAATTAGCTGGGCATGGTGGCAGGTGCCTGTAATCCCAGCTACTCAGCTACTCAGGAGGCTGCGGCAGGAGAGTCACTTGAACCTGGGAGGCAGAGGTTGCAGTGAGCCAAGATCACGCCATTGCACTCCAGCCTGGGCAACAAGAGGGAAATTACATCTCAAAAAAAAAAAAAAAAGGTTTCACTAACCTTCCTCCCCCGGCCAGGTGGCTGGGAGTTCCTAGATTATGCTGTGGGATTATAGCGTCTGGGCCATTCTACCTGCTCTAACTACCTTTCTTCTGAAAGGCACTCTCTGCCCTGGTCTTTCAGGGTTCACAGTCTCTATCTAACTAGCCTGCCTCCCTAGCTGAATTAATCACTCTCTCCTGATGAGGTTCAGGACATGTTACCCCAAAAGATAGCATCTTGGCATTTGAGAAAACAGCAGAATTAGTAAGGTCACTCTCACCTCCCTCTTGCCCTTCTTTGGAGTGAATCATAAAACCCTCACTCCAGAAGTAGCCTTCCTATGTGCAGAGGAAAGGGGCATTAGGAACATCCTAATCCTGAAGAGACACCAAGAAGAATCTGAACAAACAGGACTTGCTGAGTTCCCCTCAGTTTCTTTCCATTAGATCACATCCTCTTTGTCTAATCATACTTCCTCATGACTACCCACTGGCTGGGGCTGGTCCTGGACTGATAAGTACACACTTGATCTCAGCCAAAGAGCAGAGAAGCGACGGACTGACCAAGTATAAGGAGGCTCCAGACAACGTGCAGACACCCAGCAGCTGGCCCTTTTGCTTTTATACATCATTGCCCCAGAGAAACTCCTGAGCATGTACACAAGGCAAGCAGTACAAGGATGTTCACTACAACATGGTTTATAGTAGTGAAAAATTTAAACCTAGCACAAAAATGTGCAAGTTTCTTTGTTTCTTTTTTTTTATTTATTTTTTTATTTTTTTATTTTTTTATTTTTTAAGACGGAGTCTTGCTCTGTCACCCAGGCTGGAGTGCAGTGGCGTGATCTTGGCTCACTGCAACCTCTGCCTCCCGGGTTCAAGCGATTCTCCTGCCTCAGCCTCTCGAGTAGCTGGGACTACAGGCCCACACCACCATGCCCAGCTAATTTTTGTATTTTTAGTAGAGACGAGGTTTCACCATGTTGGCCCAGATGATCTCGATCTCCTGACCTCATGATCTGCCCGTCTCAGCCTCCCAAAGTTTTGGGATTACAGGCGTGAGCCATCGCACTCGGCCAAGTTTCCTTGTTTCTTTGGGTCTTCATTTGGAATATAAGCCTGTTTGCTTAGTTTTTTATTTCCTCTCACTACTTCTGCCTCAAATCCTCTGGTGAAAAAGTTTTTGTCTCTAAGACCTTCAAACATACTAGATAACCTAATAATTTCATCTTTCTTTGGAGGCAGCCCTCCTGCCCTAAGCAGGACTGTTTGTCATCCAGGCTTGCTGTACAGCTGTCACCCCATCAATGCTAGGGGACCCCTCAGCCTCACTCCTGGGCTGCAGCTCCTGTTTCCTGAACCCCACATCTTCCTCTGCATCGTGTACTGCCTGGTTTTGGTGGAGTAAAGGCCCTTGGGAGGTAGATTTTTTTTGAAATCTTGCATCCCTGAAAATGCTTCTTTTTTTGCTCCTCTTACCTGATAGTTAAATTTTTCAAGTTCAAATCTCAAACTATCTTCATTAGATAATCTGAGAACACTTCCACTACAAAACACCTAAAAATGCTGGATACAGGCTGGGTGCGGTGGCTCACACCTGTAATCCCAGCACTTTGGGAGGCCGAGGCAGGCGGATCACAAGGTCAGGAGATTGAGACCATCCTGGCTAACACGGTGAAACCCTGTCTCTACTGAAAATACAAAAAATTAGCCGGGCGTGGCAGCGTGTGCCTGTAGTCCCAGCTACTCAGGAGGCTGAGGCAGGAGGATGGCGTGAACCCGGGAGGCAGAGCTTGCAGTGAGCCGAGATTGCGCCACTGCACTCCAGCCTGGGTGACAGAGCGAGACTCTGTCTCAAAAAAAAAAAAAAAAAAAAGCTGGATAAAATAGAACAAAATCATTTAAACACACATCCAAGCATCCAAGAAAATAGGTAAAAGCCCCAGAGGCTAGGAGAAAACTAAACTCTGGGACCTAGAGTCTATGAGCAACGTGGCACAGCTCTAGGGAGGTTGCCAGCTCAGTAACCTAGAAGCTTGGTTTTTGTTTACACCAAGTTAGAAGAGCAGGCTTTGAGTTTACTGGATGCAGAAAATGGATACTGACATCTCTGCAGAGAGCTGGGGCTTTTAAAGGTGATGTGGGGATAAAAGGGTGAACTAGCAAAAAAATGTCCCTGCACACAGGGAGACAACAATGAAGACTATACGTCTTGGCCTGGACTCAAAGTAGGGTGAAAACTCTTGCTTATTAATTTGTGGCCATTGTATACCATTGTTTGAGATTTGAGTTTCTGCTACCAGCACATTCTGGAAGCAATGACTCCCCTTACCCATCTGATTCTTCTGGCAACACATAGCACCTTTTGTGGATGTCTGGTTTAGGTTAAAAGGTGTTGTCTGTAGCTGTGGATTAGGAGAATGTTTCTCAGAGTGTAGGCTACAGACTACTTGTATTGGAATCTCTGGGGAACTTGTTAAAGATTCAGATTCTTAGGCCTTACCCTAGAGCTAACAAATCAGAATATCCGGGAGACTACATTTTTAACAAGTTTCCCAAGCAGTCCTTGGACACACTAAAACTTGAGGCCACTTGATTAAAGCCAAGCTGAGTGACTCTTAAAGGGCCTTTGCTTTCAAAGCTCAGCAGGTCAGTAAAGGAACTGGCTGGAGCTGGTCCTGGACTGATCAAGTACACACTTGATCTCAGCCAAATCACAGAGAAGCGATGGACCGACCAAGTATAAAGAGGCCCCAAATAACGTGCACACACCCAGCACCTGGCCATTTCACTTTTAGGCATTGCTGCCCTGGAGAAACTCCTGAGCATGTGCACAAGGCGAACAGTACAAGGATATTCACTACAACGTGGTTTAGAGTAGTGAAACAACTCAGTGGCCCATTAGTGAGGGGAATGAAAAATTGAGGTATAGTCAATACTCTAACAGTGAAAATGAGTGACCAAATGTATAAAAAGCAGTGGATTTCAAAAACTTAAGTGAAAAAAAATGTAAGGATATTATTTACATAAACTTTAAATTTTTATAAAATAACTATATATTGTTTATAGGTAAAGTATATAAATATGGGTTGATCATGCCCCAGTTTCAGGAGAGTGATTGCTTCTACAGATGGAGAGAGAGGACCAGGACTGCAGAGGGGATTTCAATTTTGTTTTTTTTTAAAAGAAGCATATTTTCTGCTCACCCCCTGCCCTCACCTCAATTTTTGTCAGTTACTGTTCTTACAGGGTAAACGTTTATACAATTTACATTTTATTTTGTAACTCCAAGTAAGTTTTCTATGTTTTGCCTATAATTGTTTCAAAAATTAAAAACTTTTAAATAGCATTTCAGCTTTGTGACTATGTAAATATTATTAACTAAATAACCAATTGTTACAGCTCTTTTAGAATTTGTCTAGCAGGTTTTCTGTTTTTTGTTTGTTTGTTTGTTTGTTGTTTTTTTTTACTGGAAAACCCCCATTAAAAAAAGAACCAATTAATATGACTGGAGCCAGGGAATATTAATAAATGTAAATCCTCATGCCATTTGAAATGTTGGTCCAAGGAAATCCTTTTGGGCATCTGAAAATGATGAATCCTCTTAATCTCTTGCTGGCTTCTTTCACTTCTTTGGGGTTTCAATTTCTTGTATCCCATGTTGTCCTTTTTCTTGGACCCTCCTTTAATTTTTGCTGGAAAATATGTTTGAATAATTTTGTCATCCAAGGAATATGAACAGTAAATGTTCCAAGTTCTTGTATGTCTGAAAATGCCCTACGATTGCCTTTACAAATAACTGGTACTTCGGCAGGGTTTAGATTGTACCAAGCTTTTCTTCCTTGCTAACTATGAAGATGTTATGTTATTCATTGTTGTCCAGGATCCAATGTTGTTCATGTCAGGTGAAAGTTCTGTTTCTTTTTCTTTCTAGGAAATCCCCAAGATTTTAAGATTTCCCATTTATATTTGGAGTTGTGAAATTGTACCAAGATGTGTCTGGATTTTAATTCAATTTGACGTATCTTTACTGATGGCTCCAGGGTGCAAGGCACTGTTCAAGGTGCTGGGCTTCATTAGGGAACAAATCAAAGATTCCTGCCCTCCTGGAACTTACATTCTAGCAGGGGAGACAGGTCATAAATAATATGCATAATGCATAAGACAATTATGTAGTGTGCTAGTATTATATAGTGCTATCAAAAAAAGGAATAAATAGAGTAAGGAGAACTGAGAATGCTAGTGAGGGAGGTTTAATCTTATTTTTTTCTTTTTATTGAGGCAGGGTCTCACTGTGTTGCCCCAGGCTGGAGTGCAGTGGTGCAATCATAGTTCACTGCAGCCTCCACCTCCCAGATTTGAGTGATCCTCCCACCTCAGCCTTCTGAGTAACTGGGACTACAGGTGTGCGACATCACGCCTGGCTAATTTTTAAATTTTTTGTACAGATGGGGTCTCACCATATTGCCCAGGCTAGTCTTGAAATTCTGGGCTCAAGTGATCCTCCTGCCTTAGCCTCCCAAAGTGCTGGGATTATAGGCATGAGCCACCATGCCTAAGAGTTTAACCCTTTTACCTTAATTTTGTTCAGTGAACACTTTCAGTCTTAAAGACTCACATATTTCTTGAGCTTAAGAAAATGTTGTTCTGTGACTTCTTTGGGTATTCTCTCTCTTTCATTTTCTCTGTTCTTTCCTAATCAGACAGATGCTGGATCTCTGTGTCTGTCCTTGGCACTCTCTTATGTTTGCTGTCTCTTTGTTTTTCTTGCTCTACATTCTGAGATTCCTTGATTCCAGATCAACTGCTTGGTCTTTTGCTGCATCCAATTTATTATTTGGTGCACTTATTGAGTGTTCCCTATTGCAATCCCACTTTTAATTCCCAAGAATCTTTTCTTGTTCTTTGCTTGTTCCTTTCCCATAGCCACCTCTTCTCAGTTCTTGAATGCAGCATCTTCTCAAATTATTCTGAAGATAGTGACCACAATTTTTATAAAATCTTTCTTTCCTAAATTATCTCTGTTTCCTCCAAGGTCAATTTTTCTATTGGTCCAACTTGGATCTTCTCTTCCATGCTGTTGGTTTTCCTAATGTATTTGCAATCTTTGGTTTTCTGTTTACATTGATGAATAAAGGACTATGTTCATTAGTATGGTAGTTTCCATGAGTGTCTTTGCAGAGATGTGTAAGTCACTGTTAGGCCCCTTCCTTGGCTGACAGAATCATCTGAGGGTTCTTTGTAAGTAGGTGGGGCCTATCAAAAGATAGAAACCCTTTTAGGTTGTCTGAAGGAGAAGCAAACAGTCAGGTTAGAGACATTCACAGTAGTTCAAGTGGGCTTTACCCTCCACTGAGGGGTAGATCTCTTTAGTATTTCAAACTGGGGTCTGCTTCATTCTCAAGCCCTATACCCCGCTTCAAACACTCCATGAGCCACCCTGGGCAACATAACAAGATCTCGTCTCTACAAAAAATTAGCCAGGTGTGGTGGTGCAAGTCTGTAGTCCAAGACTCTGGAGGCTGAAGTGGGAGGATCACTTCAACTCAGAAATTTGAAGCTGCAGTGAGCTATGACTGCACAACTGTACTCCAGCCTGGGTGACAGAGCAAGACCCTGTCTCTAAAACAACAAAAAACACTCCTTAGGAAGTTTGCCCACTTTCTTTAAAAAGCAGTTTTCCTGATTAATCTTGAGTGTGAAAGCCATTGCTTCTAGTTACTACATGTTCATGCACAGAAGAGGATAAGAGCTGACTATCTGAGCTATTCTCAGTGCTGTTCCTGAATGATCATCCAAAGTCTCTGTCTACTCTTTGCATTTGTTGATTCTGAGCTTGGACCTATGTCCCCTAGGAAGAATTCTGGTGCTTCAGTCTTAATCCTCTATTCTTTCTCCATTGCTGTTTTGTATTTTTCAGTTATCTACTGCTGCATAACCACCCCAAAATTTAGTGGCTTAAAACATTTAAAAAAGTATCATTTCTCATGTGGGTTGATTATGCAGTTGTTTTGCTTTATTTGGTGTTGAAAGGTTCATGACATCCTCCCATGGCTAATTTTTAGTGATACCTACTGGCTGGGATCTCAATTCAGGTTGTCAGCCAGGGACCTTAGTTCTTCTCCATGTTAGCCTTTCTACATGGCTGGTTGAGCTTCCTGACAGCATGGTGGCTTAGGTTCCAAGAAGGTGCATTCTAAGAGGATTAAACCCTAATGTACAAGCAGTTTTATAAGCCTCTGCTTACATTTCCTAATGTCTCACTGGCCAAAACAAACTACATAGCCAAGTTCACAGTCAAGTGGTAGGAGAGATGCTGTTTATTAGGGGCACCCAAAGTAACAGCACAATATTCTATGTATCCTTCACATTTTCTGGTTCACTAGTAGAACCCTTTCCTGTTTTCAAGTACTGTGTTTTTTCTTCTTTAAAAAATAAAACAGAGCTGAGATTGGTGGTGCACACCTGTAGTCCCAGATACTCAGGAGGCCGAGGTAGGAGCATTGCTTGAGCCCAAGAGATCAAGGTCAGCCTGGTAAACATAGCAAGACCCTGTCTCTAAAAGAAAAAAAAATGTGTGTGTGCATGTATGTGTATGTATGAGAGATACATACCCAGGAACAGTCTAGATACTACAACAACACTGGGTTTTGATTTAGTTCTTACTCTAATTCACTTTTTTCATACAGAATGTCAAATTATCCATTTCTTTGCTTATCAAACCATTACATTTTATCCTTACTTATCAATACATAATATTTCTTCTTTCTTGCCAGCCACTGTAACTGCACACTTCCTCTTGCCTCATTTGTATTCAAGCTTTATTATATGAAATAATATTCATAGAGCATTGCTTGAAGGATATTCACCAATTCCCTTTGATCAGAGCTGGCAGATAGATTCAAGTTGGCATGGGAGAAGAACCCTATTAATGAGTACGGTTGGAAAGGATTATGAGGCAACGTCCAGTCTCAACGGGAAAAAGTTCAGTGATCATTTGGTGATGTTTGTCCTGGGCTTGGACTAGAAGTGATGGTGTGGGTGCCAGGAAGGCATTTTCATCCCTTTTCCCAGATATTGTAAAATGTATCACTGAAAACAAGCCAGAACTTCAGAAAGTTGCTTTTCTGTATGTAATTGTTTTGACCACTTGAGTGTCCTGAGTGGCACTTGACAATATGCCAATCACCTGCCTTGAGGATGTTCTGGGAGACAATTGTTCAGAGTTTGATTCTATATTTATTGCAGAAATGTTGCTGAGGATAAACTATATGACATGGTGTTCCCTTTAAGAAGAGCCAGGGAAGAGTTTTTCTGAGCAACAGATCTGTTTTTATCTTATGGACACTGTGAATGTTATAACTGATTATGTTTCCCTCCTTGCTTTGGTTGCTAGGAAACCCAGGACAAAATTGCAGACCTCCTCTGGCAACTGCACAAGACCTTTGAAAAACATTTGACATGCTAACTTTACCTCTCCTGTCATTTTATTTTCATATCACTTTTTCTTTAGAACTCCTTCCTTCCCTCTCGATTTCCTTCCGTCCTTTCCCCCGTTTTCTTTCTTCATCTCTCCTTTCCCCTCCTCAGTTAACATTAATTGTGCATCTGCTGTATGCCTGGCACCATGTTAGGGGTTGGACACACAGCCACCTTTACCCCCACCCCCCTTCAAACCCACGTTAATAATTGCAGCCCTAGTCACAGCACTCGGGGTTGCTGGAAAGACTTAGGGAGATACATGCACCGAGGGATTCTTCCAGAGTTTTTTTTCAGGTGGGCTGGGCCCTCCCTGGTTTCTTCTTCAGAGAGGATTCTAGTGACCTACACACTAAGCACATCATCCTTGCCCTGGTCTCTCTCAGATCATTTGTTCTGTCCCTATACACCCCATAGATCAATCTGTTTAATTGCCTCTTGCACATTCATCTAGAGTGGGTAGCCTTTCATGAGTACACAAATACAACTTTTATCAAAAAGATTTTTTGAAAAAGGAGAATGGAAGCATGTGATGAAGGGAAGAGGATGAATGTTCAGGAGCTGGGGGCTAAAGCATGAAAGCTGACTTCCACTTAACTTTTCCTGAAGATCATTAATCTGCCCAGCCCCACTCTTCCATTGTTCCTGCTTCCAATGTGACCAAGCTCCTCAAAGTTCTGCTTTCACTTCCCCTCTGTGGCAGAAACAGGCATGGTAAGGTGGGGGCTTTGCATTTAATTCCTGATTAGTCAGTTAAGTCAGTGATTTTGAATCTGCATTACAAAACACTGTGTGTTTCTCAGGTAATCGGCATTGTACAGCCTCTATGTTTCTATTTTTGCTTCCAGGAAGCTTGGAGTCAAATTCGATGCTTCGTCACAGCTGCAATATTAGCCTTCATGGCTTGCAAGATTGATGCTCCTTAAAAAGCAGAAAACAAAAATCAAAAAACATCTTTATTGTTTGAATGACTTTTTTTTTTCTTTTGAGATGGAGTCTTTCTTGCTCTGTTGCCCAGTTTGGTGTGCAGTGGGTATGATCTTGGCTCACTGCAACCTCGGCTTCCAGGGTTCAAGCAATTTTCATGCCTCAGATTCCCAAGTAGCTGGGATTACAGGTGTGTGCCACCATGCCCAGCTAATATTTGTATTTTTAGTAGAGATAGGATTTCACCATGTTGGCCAGGCTGGTCTCGAACTCCTGACCTCAACTGATCTGCCCACCTGGGCCTTCCAAAGTGCTGGGGTTACAGGCGTGAGCCACCACACCCAGCCTGAATGCCTTTTTAAAAAGCCATATACAACCCTTTTTCAAACAATGATTTTGAAATTGACCTACACTGAGCAGAACTTCAGACCTTAATCTCCTGGGCAATGAGTCAAATGATCAAATCAAAGCGTGTCCAAACACCATTGTCTAAGGTGCTGGGCATGGAGCTTTGCTGGGGGTCAGCTGTGATATCATGAGTCTAGCTACTTTAAGTCAGAAGATGTGAATTCAAGTTTCCCCTGTGTCTTCTTAGACATTTGAATTTGGCAAGTCATCTGTCTTCTTTCAGCCCCAGTTTCTTCATCCATAAATGGCTCTATGTTCTTCAGACAGCTGTTGTGAGGATTACAGGAGATAGAATTGATGGAATTACTGTTTAATCTACAGAATACTATATTGTCACAAAATCGGATTATATTTGTTGGGTTTATGACTTACCCCAAAACCCAGGGAAGTTTCCTGTAAAAACTGAAAACTTCTTCCCAACTACAAGACCACTCATATTTTCAGCGTTAAGAGAAACTTGTCAACAAAAATCATGTAGTCTCCAATACGCACATCACAATACCTCAAACACTGCCATGTCACTTGGGTCCCTTGTGGGCTCTAAGGGAGCAGCTCTCAGTGTTGGGCTGTTGGATGTTTCTGTTATTGAGTTCAGATGCCCATGGCTGTTCTGCTGGTGGCAAGGCTCACCGACCCCTCTGAAGTGGCTTCTGTTCACCATTCTCTTTGGCTCTCTCCTTTTCCTGGGACATTGATTCATTTCCTTTGTTTTAAGCCCCACCTCTTGCTAATGACCCCCAAACTCTCTGTAGCTTGTGCCTCTCTTGGTGCCACAGATGAGTATCCAAACAGTTGACAGCTCTTCATGGAAGCCCCTGGGTACTGAAAAACCCACATGTCCACAACCAAAATCACCTCTAGTGCCCTCCTCCCAGCCGTCTCCAATTCCTATCTAGATCTTTCACACCTGTGTCCTCCTCTTCTCCTCTTCCCTCTCACTGCCATTGCCTTGGTTCAGGGCCCATCCTCTCTTGCCAGGACAATTGTAGGAGCCTCCTAATTGTTCTTTCTGCCTCCTATCCCCCTTCCTTGTAAACCATGGTCCATGCCAGCTACCAGACAGAGCTTTAAAGATGCTACTCTGATCAAGTCCATCCCTCCTCCCACTTATACGGTTTATTTTTTATTTTTCAGAGATGAGGTCTCATTCTGTTGCCCAAGCTGGAATGCAGTAGCACAATCATGGTTCACTGCAGCCTTGACCTCCTGGGCTCAAGTAATCCTCCCACCTCAGCCTCCAGAGTAGCTGGGACTATAGATGTGTGCCACCACACCTGGCTAATTTTTTGGCGGGGGGGGGGGGTGGGGTAAAGATGGGGTCTCATTATGTTGCCCAGGCTGGTCTCCAACTCCTGGCCTCAAGTGATCCTCCCCCCTCAGCCTCCCAAAGTACTGGCCACCATGCCCAGCCTCATATACAAATAATTTAAGATTTATAATCTTTTCTGAGATTGAGCCCCTGATCCCTCTCCATCTTCACCTCCTGCCAGCCCCACTCACACACGACATCCCAGTATTTCCAACCAGCGCAAATTACTTGCACTTCATAAAGTGGCAAGCTCTCCCACACATTTCTTTCTGCCTTTAACATGTTTTGGCTCTGTTGCCTGGAAAGCCCAACCTCTTCTGTGTCTGTTTGGCCAGCTTCTACTTGTTCTTCAAGGCTAGTCTAAAGCCTCACTTCGTTCTGAGGCTTTTCTTGGATCCTTCAGACCAAATTTGCTGTTTCCTATAGCAATTGGCTTATATATTTTTTATTGCATTATATGGTAATTGTTTACATGTCTTTCTCATACTAGTCTGTGGTCCTCTTGGGCAATTTGTAATTCATCTTTGTATGCTCACTTCTTAGAATAATGACGGAAACACGGCAGACTGTCTGAGGATGTTTGTTGATAAAATGAATTGATTAGTGATGTAATTATCATATCTATTTTTACAATAGTAGAGAGCACAACTGAAGCCAGGTCAGTATGACAGGAGGGGTAAGTCTAGAGCTGCCATGTCCAGTACAGAAGCCACTAGCCACATGTGGCTGTTGGGCACTTGAAATAAGACTAGTCTGAGTTGAGATGTGCTATGTCAAATACACATGGGATTTTGAAGACTCAGAATGAAAAAGATTATAAACTATCTCATTAATATATTTCATGTTGATAACTTGTTGAAATGATAATCTTTTGGATATACTGGGCTAAATAAAATATATTATAAATTAATTTTACTGTTTCTTTAAAACTTTTTGATGTGGCTACAAGAATATTTAAAATTATACATGTGACTGGGCGCGGTGGCTCACGCCTGTAATCCCAGCACTTTGGGAGGCCGAGTTGGGCAGATCACTTGAGGTCAGGAATTCAAGACCAGCCTGGGCAACATAGAGAAACCCCATCTCACTAAAAATACAAAAAATTAGCTGGGTGTGGTGGCGCACACCTGTAATCCCAGTTACTTGGGAGGCTGATGCACGAGAATTGCTTGAACCAGGGAGGCGGAGGCTGCAGTGAGCCGAGATCGCACCACTGCGCTCTAGCCTGGGCAGCAGAGTGAGATTAGGTCTTGAAAAAAAATTAATAAATAAAAATAAAATAATACATGTGGCTCACATTTGGGCTCACAGTATATTTCTGTTGAGCAATAATGATCTAGAGCATTCAATCACTGAACAAATATTTCTTTCTTTTTCTTTTTTTTTTTTTTTGAGACAGAGTCTTGCTCTATCACCCACGCTGGAGTGCAGTGGCATGATCTCTGCTCACTGCAACCTCTGCCTCCTGGGTTCAAGTGATTCTTGTGCCTCAGCCTTCTGAGTAGCTGGGACTACAGGCACACATCACCATGCCCAACTAATTTTTGTATTTTTAGTAGAGATAGGGTTTCACCATGTTGCCTAGGCTGGTCTCAAACTCCTGACCTCAAGTGATCTGTCTGCCTTGGCCTCCCAACGTGCTGAGATTACAGGCTGAAGCACTGCGCCTGGCTTACAAATATTTCTTGAGCACCTCCTATGTACTGGGCATTAATCTAGATGATGGGAATGGAACAATGAACCAGCCAGAGAAGGTTCCCAACCTCGAGGAGCTTCCATTATCATGGAGGAGAGATCCAGACCAGTAAACAAAGGCGTAAGCCAGATAATTTTAGATAGTAAAAGTACTCTGAATCAAATAAAGCAGGGCGCTTGATAGGTGAAAGTTCAGGAGGGTGGTCAGGTAAGGCCTTCTACAGCAGCTGAGTCAACTGAGCTCAGAGGCAGGAATCAGAGGGAGGAGACTAGGACATGTTTAGATGAGAGGCAGTATAGACCAAAACTAAGAGGAGGTGCGGATGGGGAGGAGCAAACAGACTTGAGTGATATTTGGAAAGTCACACTGGGAGAATTGTGTAACAAAAGGAATTCCGGAGAGGTGGGAACTGATGGCTCCCAGGCTTCTGGCTTGGGTGAGTGGGCGAATTGTGGTGCCACCAGATAAAATAAAGCAGGAGTGTGTCTTGAGGAAATGAGGAACTCTGTTTTGACATTGTGAGGTGCCACCGGGATGCCCAGGCAGCCATGCTAAGGGAATAACAGGTCAGGGCTTGTTATTTGGGATCTAGCATCATAGATGTGGCCATTAAAACCAAGTGTGTCTGAGAAAGAAACGAGAGAAGATGGTAGGCAAAAGAGGACACTCAGGGCCAGGTGTGGTGGTTCACACCTGTAATCCCAGCACTTTGGGAGATGGAGACGGGTGGATCACCTGAGTTCAGGAGTTTGAGACCAGCCCGGCCAACATGATGAAACCCCATCTATACTAAAAATACAAAAATTAGCCAGGTATGGTGGCGGGCACCTGTAATCCCAGTTCCTTGGGAGGCTGAGGCAGAATTGCTTGAACCCGGCGGGGGGCAGGGCAGAGGTTGCAGTGAGCTGAGATTGTGCCACTTCACTCCAGCCTGAGTGAAAGAGCGAGACTTTGTCTCAAAAACAAACAGACAAACAAAAAACAAACAAACAAACAAAACCCAGGACACTCAGGTTCAGGGAGCAGATTTCTAAATTGGAAGCTACTTGAGCATGTGTCTAGGTTGAGCGGAAGGATCCAGGGCAGCCAGAGGGGTTCACTTATCCCAAAAGCCAGGGAAGGTTCCTGCGAAAAACTCTTCCCAACTACAAGCATTCTGACCACTCATATTTTCAGCATTAAGAGAGAAACTGTTGTCAACAAAAAAATCATGCAATTCCCAATATGTATATCACAATACCTTGAAACTTTGCCATGTCACTTGGGTCCCTTGTGGGCTCTGAGGGAGCAGCTCTGAGACTGATGCAACAAGGTTGGGTGTTGATGGAAGGGATGGGCTGGCTTGGGAGCCTGGATGGGAGCTCAGAGGTATAGGAGGAGGTGTCTCTTGTCAGGGAGGAAGTAGGAGTTTAAGGAGAGTGGTGAAGGTTAGGGGTGGAAGAGGGTGATGTGCAGGTAACAGGTGAGGACACCTCTTGGAGAAACTTTGGATATGTCACAGTGTGGGCCAAGGCTTAAACGTTATGCACTCAGAGTTGGAGAAGCCTTCAAGAAGAACTAGGATGAAGGATTAGGAGAACTGGCATTTGAAAAGTGGAGTGGCCCTGGAGCAGGCCATAGCCTCCTTGTAGCTCATTTTCCTCATGTCTAAAATGAGCCAAATGGTCTTTTAGAGGCTAGGTGCGGTGGCTCACACCTGTAATCCCAGCACTTTGGGAGGCTGAGGAGGGAGGATCACTTGAGCCCAGGAGTTTGAGACCAGCTTGGGCAACATAGTGAGACTCTGCCTCTACAAAGAAGTGGTGCGAGACTGTAGTCCCAGCAGCTAAGGAGGCTAAGCTGGGAGGATGGCTTGGCGTGGGAAAGTGGGGACTGCAGTGAGCCCTCATCTCTCCACTGCCTCTAGCCTGGTTTGCAGAGTGAGACCCTGTCTTAAAAAAATAAAAATAAAAATAGGCTGGGCGCGGTGGCTCACGCCTGTAATCCCAGCACTTTGGGAGGCCGAGGCGGGCGGATCACGAGGTCAGGAGATCAAGACCACGGTGAAACCCCGTCTCTACTAAAAATACAAAAAATTAGCCCGGCGCGGTGGCGGGCACCTGTAGTCCCAGCTACTCTGGAGGCTGAGGCAGAATGGCGTGAACCCCGGGAGGTGGAGCTTGCAGTGAGCCAAGATTGCGCCACTGCACTCCAGCCTGGGTGACAGAGCGAGACTCTGTCTCAAAAAAAAAAAAAATAAACAAAAATAATAAATAAATAAATAAATAAAATAACCCCCTCAAATGGCAACAGCAAAAACACATAAATGGTCTCTTAAATTCCCTGGAAGTTGTAAAGACAGTAAGTACATGCCGGTACCTCCCTCAGTTGCTTGAGCTGTTTTCCTGGAACTCACTGCCCTTCAGATAGCCACAACACTTGACACACAATATTTTCCATACCCGTAGGCATCTATCATTCAGAGGAAGAGGCTTATCTTCCAGTCTTTGTACCCTGCAGGGCCCAGTGCAGGCTGGCTGGTGGCAACCTGGCCTCCAGGAATGCTTGGAATAGCAATGAATGGCGCTCTAGTCTCTTAAGAGTCTCAGCATTTACGTCCATTTCAATTAAAGAAAAAAAAAAAAAAAAGAATCGCAGGAGGTGGTGTAGTCAGCAGCACAGGATAACGCGCTTCGTAGGTATGAACTCAGTTAACCCCACAGTCACACTATGAAGTGTGTTATCCCCATTTCCCAGATAAGGGAAAAGACAGAGAGGTTAAGTAATTTGACCAAAGTCAACAGCTGGTGAGTGGAGAGCCAGGTTTAAAAACCGGATGCCGGCTCCGTGCAGCAGCCCGCCGATGGCTACTGGAGCGGAGAGGTTCCGAGGTTTCAGGGGCATTTTGTCCTTTCCCACTTCTGGGCCGTGGGCTCCCCCATAGACGATCCCGCGGGCCCTTCCTGCTCTGACACCCTCGGATCTGGTTCCACCTTTCCCAGACCGCAGCTCAGCCCCGCGCCTCTCCAGCTCGTCGATGACCGGTTCCCGGCCGTGCCCCGGGCCCTCCCTCGGAGCGCGCGCCGCCAGGGGCACCTGTCCCCGCGCGGGGGTGTCGCCGCCCCTCGGCGCCGCCGGGCGCTTGCCGCTGAGCAGTGGCGCCCCTGGCAGGAGCACTGCAAGGACGCCTCCCGGGACTGCACCGCGGCCCTGCGCACTTGGGGCGACGGGGCCAGGCGCGGGGGACGGCTGCGGGCTGGGAGGGCGCGCGGAGGAGACACCGCTGAGGGGACGCCGCTGAGGGCGCCACGCGGGGGGCGCGGCTGGGGCGCCTCGAAGGGCAAGCGCCAAGGGGGCGCGGGCGCCGCCGGAAGCTGGGGCGGGGCGCCCAGCGGGATGCGGTGAAGGGCGAGCGGCGCGGCGGCTGCGATGAGTGCCTCTGCGGCCACCGGGGTCTTCGTGCTGTCCCTCTCGGCCATCCCGGTCACCTATGTCTTCAACCACCTGGCGGCCCAGCATGAGTGAGTGAGCCGGCGCGGCGGGGGTCGCGCCGAGGGGCGGCGGGAGTTGGCTCGGCGCGACGGGAGCCTCGCAACTTTTCCGAGGGGGCTGGGACCGTCCGCCGCGGGACAGAGGTTCGTGGCCGCAGGGGCTCCCCGCGCCTGGCCAGACTAGGGGGGCGCCCCAGGGGTCGCACGCGCCGGGTCTTGGAGCCGGGCCCTGAGGTGCCCAGGCTGGCGCATTTCGGGATGTTGGTGCCAGCACCGCGCCAGGTGCCCGGGGTCACAGGCGTCAATACGGCCATGCCCCTGCCCTGGAGGGGCCCAGGGGCCGGTGGGGAGCGGAACAAACACGGACACTACGAACCTGGCCGTGTCAGCTCGTTTGTGCCTTGTTCTTTTTGCATCTCACGGGAACGTTTCCATGTATGGACTTTCGCATACTTATCATTTCTTATTAATTTTAGAAACTGTTGTGAATGACTAGCAGAAATAGCCGAGAACCAACAGGCAGAGACGTGGGTTCTAGGCCTGGCTTTGGCACTGACGGTGTGGTCTGGCCTCGGTTTTCCGGTCAAGTGGACTTTGTGTGCGTCCTATTGTAAGGTTCCACGGAGACCTGTTTGTGAAGGGGCGTTGTGAATGGAGAAGTGCTTCCCAGTGCCTGCGCTGGGGTAGGATGGGGACAGGCAGCAGAGGCAGAACACTTCAATGTGAAGGAAATGGGTGGGGCTGATGGAGGGGGACAGGGCTTGGGTTCGAAGCCCTGCCTCCCACTCCACTGCAGGGATCACAGACTAACCTGCAGCGGGCAGCTGAAGGCCTGAGGGTCGCCGGATGTTGGGACAGGCGCCAGCCTCTGTTCCTGCTGATGTTGGTTGCTGTCTGGAGGGAGGAGGAAGTAACCTGCTATGTCTCTCAGCTGTTGGTGCTAAGGAAATTGCATCAGTCTGTAGGCTGCAAACCCCCTTCAGCTGGTCAGGCCGTGGAGCGTCTGTACATAGGGTGGTAACTTCCTCCTCTCCAGCTGCCTGGCCGCCTGATCCAGGCAGCACCCACACTGAGTGCTCACCAGGCACCAGCAGTGTCTGCCCTTGGTCTGGCCCAGTCTCTGGAGGCATCCCCTGGAGGCAGCTGCTCTGGGCCACCCAATATTACATGCCTGTCAATATAGTGCATGGGGGACCCTGTGCTCCAAAAAATGGCATTACAGGTAGTTCAGTGAAGATATACTGAGTGCCTACTGTGTGTTTGGCACTGTTCCAAGTGTTGGTGACATAGCTATGAACAAGCCAGAAGAGGCTGTGGAGGCAGGTAATGAGATAGACATCAACAAACATTAATACATCGATAGTGACATGCTATGAAGATAATAAAATAGGGTGACTGGGGAGGGGGCTGGTGGCCAGGGAAGGCTTCTAGGAGGAGGTAACACTTGAGCTATGGGAAGATCTGGGAATGGAGCCTGTCGGGCAGGAAAATGGAGCAGTGCAGGGGAAGGAATTGGATGGGCGTAGTAGGTATTTTGGAAGGTGAACAGACGGGGCTTACTGAAGAGGGTTGCATGGCAGCAGAGGATTTGAGGATGAGCCCTAGGTTTTGGCCTCAGCCACTGGGAAGATGGTGATGGCATTTACTGAATACAGACTGAACTATGTATTGCTGTGCATGATGGAGCGCATTGGCAAGCACTACAGCATTTTGAATAATTAGTGTCAGCCATTCTTCCTGTCCTCTTGCAGGTTAAAACCCCCGTGGCCTTTGATTCCTCTCTTCTTTCTCCACTCCCTTCCTCCTACTGTCTGCTTCCCCACAAGTCCTGGGGCTCTAGTGTCTGTTCCCTCCTTTCAGTTCTCCCTGGCACTGGCCCTTTCTGACCTGGACTGTGGCAAAGGCTCCGGTGCAAGTCTCGCCGCCCAGCCCCGCTGCGTGTTTCTCGGCCTCGGCCCCCCAGTCCCAGCCCACGCACTAGTGCTCCTGCCGCACCAGCCTGCCTTTGCTCCTTGACCATTCCTCCTCCTCTCCAGCCTCTAGCCCGGACTCCTGCTGCTCCCTGACAGGGATGCTGCCTTCCTCCTATCGCAGACTGTTGAAGCCGCACCTGGACTTTATGGCCACTTCTACCTTCTGCAGACCCTCCCTCGCTCTCCTTTGAGCTCCCTCAGTCCCTTGTTTGCACCTTTCTCCCGAGAGTTACTTTCCTGTGGTAAGAACTTACCTGCCCCAGCTATAGCTCACCCCTCTGTACTGTCCTGCCCAGGCCAGCGCCATGTGCATCGTAGGCACTCAGGTATGTTTGACTTTGTTGAATCGAGTTTCCTTCCCACCAAACCTTTTATGCAACTCTGAAAACCAGAAAAAGAAAATTAGATTGAGAGGTCAGGAAAGGATTGAGCGTGTTCTGTCTCCCTCTCTCACTGAGAGAGACACACTGCTCACACTCATCCTTGCATGTCCCCTCTCAGTAGGTGTCTGTTCATAGAAGGGCATCAGCAGCCCTTCCCACCCCCCAAGACTAGCAACTTTCTCATCCTGGGGTTAGTCGCAGCCCTTACCTGTCCCTGAGTCCCTGCAGGGCCTGTTTCTTCCTGTGGTGAGCAGGTCCTGCACTTGGCTGTTGTAGGAGGGTCTCTGGGGACAGTGCCAAGAGTCAGAGACAATCTGCTGCCCTAGTTTCTCTTCATTCTTCCCTCCTCTCCTGGAGCTAAGAGCATGAGAGGACGCTGTGAACCAGCTTACACTGCTCTGTCCTGCTCCAGAAGAGCACCAACCACGCGATCCTGCTGGCAGTGAGTGCAGGCCCTTGGTAGGAGTGAAGACTGGAGTTGTCACCTGACCACCACCTGCCTCAGGCTGTTCACCATTAAAATGCCTGTCAGCTGACCCAGCACACCCACCTCTTCCCTCATGGGATTCTTCAGCCCAGCATCATACTCTTGACCCACATTGGCTTCCTCCTTCTTCAGCTCATCCCCACAGGAGGAGCCTGGAGCAACCACTGAAGTGCAATCACCAGAAACCTCCTATTTTTCAGTTTCTCACCTGGACATTGAAACAGCCACCCTCATTCTTTTTTTAAAAATTTAATTAATTGTTATTATTTTTTGAGACGGACTCTTGCTCTGTCATCCAAGCGGGACTGCAGTGGCGCAATCTTGGCTCACTGCAGCCTCCAACCCCCAGGTTCAAGCAATTCTACTGCCTCAGCCTCCCAAGTAGCAGGGATTACAGGCATCCGCCACCTCGCCTGGCTAATTTTTTGTATTTTTAGTAGAGACAGGGTTTCACCATGTTGGCCAGGCTGGTCTCCAACTCCTGACCTCGGGTGATCCACCCGCCTCGACCTCCCAAAGTGCTTGGATTACAGGTGTGAGCCACTGCGCCCGGCCTCATTCTTATCATAGAATTGATCCATCTATCATTTATCCATCCATCCTCCATACATTCATCCATAATCCATCCACTCATCATCTATCCATCCATTTATCCATCATCCTCCATCATCCATCAATTCATCCATCGTCCATCCATCCATTTATCCATCATCCTCCATCATCCATCAATTCATCCATCATCCATCCATCTATTCACCCATCATCCACCCATTCACCCATCATCCATCCATCCATTCATCCATCATCTATCCATTCATCCATCATCTATCCATCCTTTCATCCATCATCCATCCATTCACCCATCATCCATCCATCTATCCATCCATTCATCATCTATTTGTTCCCCCCTTCCCTCCCTCCTTCTATTCTTATCTTTCTCTCTCCTAGGGGATGGTGATAGTTATCCAAAGGTCCCGATGTTGGGCTGTGATGGTGTGGAGGGGTCTCAGTTGAGGAGTGGTGCTTGTAGCTGCTCCAAGCTGAAGAGGTCCTGGTGTAGCAGGCCACTGGAGTGGGCCAGGTAGTATTTTGTCTAGAATTGGAAGCCCTGTCAGTGCTGGAGGTGTGAGAGGGAGAGTATTGCTGTTGGACTGCAAGAGAACTCCTAGTGGGTAGAGCTCAGAGTCCATTGAGATAGGTTCCTCCATGTAGGCAGGGACTTCTCTTATTTATCCAGTCTCCTAGGGCCTGCAACAATGGCTACCACATAGGGGTGCGGAATACATTTTTTTGCTTGCTATGTTTTTGAATTAATAAACAGATAGATGCAATGGTGTGACTTTCCTAGGGTGACACAGTTAGCAACAGAATGGGTACCAGGATCCCAGTTTCCTGACTGATAACTCTACCAAGCCTCGTGCCCTATCGCTGCCCCACTGAGTAGCGGCTTTGGTCCCTGCTGTCCTTGGTGCCACTCCCTTTCCTGTAGAACATCCAGGGGATGTACTCAACTAAGCTTCACCTTGGTTTCTGTGGTTTGGGGTTGGATGCTGGTCTGTTGGCCCTGGTTCTGGGGTGTTGGGCTATCTTCATTCTGGCCTCAGGTCTAGTCCAGACTCCTTCTCTATGGATTTCCTGGCCTCATTCTCTGGCCCATTTGACTATACACATAACATAAGGTCTTTCTTGTCCCCTGGAAGGCATGTTTAGTTGTAATGCCTATATATTCCTTGGAGCTCAGTCTGAGGGTTTCTGACTGGCCCTGAGGGAGGTGGCAGAGTCAGTGGTGAGGCCTGTCAGCTGCTAGGGAGCAGGGGTTAGAGGAACGTGTAAGTGGAGGCAGTGGGGCAGTGGCCATACGTGCAGCAGGGTGGGGTGAGGCAGAGGGAGCTCCAGACGTGTCATCTGTGCACATGAGACAGGATAAGAGGAGAATGAGGAGGACCTGATGGCTTCGGTCCCTGAAAGTCATGGGCTGCAGCCCAGATGGGCCAAAGAGCTGCAGATAAACTTCACTAACTCTACAGTGCTGGGAGCTGCAGGCAGAGGCAGAATTATGGATGAATTATGCAGCACTAGGAGCGAATACATTCAATAGTCAGGAAATTCCAGGCACCAATGTGTTTATTTTGATAGTGACCACCTCCCTGTTCTGGTCGTTGCAGTTCCTGGACTATTGTAGGGGTTGCTGCCCTCATCCTGTTCCTGGTAGCACTGCTGGCTCGTGTCCTCGTCAAAAGAAAACCACCCCGGGACCCACTGTTCTATGGTACGTCTCCACAAAGGGAAATCTTTTGTATCTGATTAATAACACAATACTTTCGGCCTCAGTCACATATTCCTCCTTGGTTGTGAATACTCTGAGCCCTTTGGTAACAGTGGCTGCAAGTGTAGGGGTGTTTCAGGACAATCTGGCCCTCGCCTCTGGCTATTGCCTCTCAGGCTGTGGACTCCACCCTCTCCCAGGTGGCATCCCGGTGGAGAGTTACTGCCAGGCCAGGCAGGGCACCCTGCCAACCCCAGCATGCTTTGACCTCTGACCTCTGACCTCGACTCTCATGCTAGCTCCTTCCTGGGCTTCCTGTCTTCAGCCTGCTACTAGCAGTCCCCCCCACTTAGTGCAGAACTTAACTGTGTGGTGTCTGGGTCTGCACATATGCATGAAGAGGAAAATAATGGAACCTGCCATAGAGACAAGCACCTATAGTGCACCTTGTATGACCCTGAGCACTTTAGCAGCAGGCTTTCACCTAATCCTCACCATCCCTCCACTTGAAAGTGAAGCAGCTGGCTTGGAGATGCTAAGAAATGTGGCAAAGGTCATGTGGCTGTTGACCCCTAAAGCCCATGCCCTTCCATCATGCGTGCTGCCCCAGCCAAGCTGCTACCAGCCTTTGAGCACTTCCTGTGCCAGGTACCTTGCTGGGCATTTTGTTCTGTAGTTTCTGCTTCAGTAATGCTGCATATCAAATGCACCCCAAGTCCTACAGCAATAAACATTTATTTTTCTTGCTCACAGGTCTGTGGGTTGGGGCCACTCTGCATCAGGCTGTGGGTTGATTTCAGGGCTGTTCTCTGACTCCTTGTTCTTGGACCAGCAGCTCCCAGGCATGCCCTTCTCATGGCAGATACAGAGGCACAGTGGGGCTAGAAGGAAGAAAGTGGTGGCTCTTAAGGCCTTGGCTTGGAGCTGCCCCATCTTACTCCCACCCATGTTCCAATGGCTGAGATGAGGCATAGGGCCAAGCCCATCAGCAACAGCATAGGGAGCATTCTCTGCCTACAGTGGGCCTTGGGAAAGGTGGGGTGGGAAAGAAGAATTGTGAGTAACTAGTTTCTCCCAATCCACATATAAGAAGCTCTGAAGCTTCAGAAATGATGTAATTTGCCTAAGGTTTTACAGCCAGTCATTAGATGAGCTGGGTCCGTCTGCTTTCAAGGCCCACATCCCTTTTCCTGGCTCTCTCCACTGGCCTGTGCTCTGACCCTTGCACACCTTTCCAGATGAGTTTCCTGCTGCTGTCTGTCCCTCCTGTTCCTCCCCACTCCATGGAGCCTGTATTAACTGTACTGATGTCTCTCCTGACTCTTCAAGGCTGGGCACCCTTTCTCCTGTACCCTCAGCCCTCTGTCCTGGTCTGTTACAACTTTGAGCACACTGCAGCCTCAGGGTGAGGCTCAAGGCCAGACTCCTCATGTACTAGAAGGCAGAGACGATGTCCTTGTCATTGCTAACACAGTGTCTGACACTTGTGTTGGCATCAGCAATCATTGGCAGATTATGTGCCGAACACTTCCTTTCTTGGAGACATATGATGGCTAATCACCTGGGAGGCTTCTGGAAAATGAGTATCAGGAAGTGACACTGCCAATGAGAACTGGGCCAAAGGCCCCCATGGAGGCGTGGGGAAGGCACATCTGCAAAACAGGGCACATGTGGCCTTTTGTTCCTTCTGGGGAGAATGTGAATGCTGGACTCCTGGCTGCTGACTCCAGGCAAGGCCAGCTTCCCTTCTCTGTGAATTAACCATCCCCACACTCCTCTCCATTTCTTTTTTCACAGCTTTTCTTATATTCACCATCAGATTTTTCTACTGTCCATGTCCATCCCATAGTCTGAGGCACCAATCTGTTACAAATTGAAAATGCAGCTTTGACAAACTAACATGCACTAAATTTGATCACCTGCTGTTTAAAAAGTATTATTTCTTAGTTATTTGTGCTAGTAGTTTTAAGCCCATTTAGGAGATGCTCACAACTCTGGTAAGATTCTCTGACAGGTATAGCTTTCCTTCTGTCATATTCAATTATACCCTCTTGTATTCATTTTTAACATCACTAGTCTTTTTTCTGAAAGCCATTGTCACTTGCACATCAGCCACCTGTCTGTCTCTAGGATACGCCATGTGGAATAGGGTAACCACACTGGACACGCTGTGAGGTGGCCTGCTTGGGAATCATTGAGATGAATCACTTTGTCAAGTCATTGTCTTTTTTTTTTTTTTTTGAGACAGTCTTGTTCTGTCGCCCAGGCTGGAGTGCAGTGGCGTGATCTCGGCTCACTGCAACCTCCGCCTCCTGGGTTCAAGCAATTCACTTGTCTCAGCCTCTGGAGTAGCTGGGATTACAGGCGTGCACCACCACACCCAGAAAATTTTTGTATTTTTAGTAGAGACGGGGTTTCAATATGTTGGCCAGGCTGGTCTTGAACTCCTGACCTCAGGTGATCTGCCTGCTTCAGCCTCCCAAAGTGCTGGGATTACAGACTTGAGCCACCATGCCCAGCCTGAATCATTGTCTTAAACTTAGTGGTCACTTCTATGCTTCCTTGGCCACTCAGTTACTGGCTTTGCTCCCACTGCCCATGTGGGATGTGGGTTTGATTCTGGGCAGCCACTTGTAGGGGAGTGGAGGATGGGTGGAATTGGCCTGCTAGAATCTTCTGTGACTGAGCCGGCAGTGACCATCATTCTCCACTCCTGTGATGAGTGTTCCCTTGATGAGAGTACTTAGGCAGGGATGGGGAGAGCTGCGAACACAGGTGGAGGTCCAGCTGGGTGTGTAGAAGGGGTATTCTGTTAGTCTATCTCGATAATTGTCCACAGCATCTTCTGGAAAACATGAAAAACATTCCATTATTATTAGCTGATGCCAAGCTTGTAGTAATTGTCTCCTGAGCTATTGCTTTTTAAACTGCTGCTTTCTTTGCTCTAGTGTATGCAGTTTTTGGATTTACCAGCGTGGTGAACCTCATCATAGGACTGGAGCAAGATGGAATCATTGACGGGTTCATGACACACTACTTGAGAGAGGTATGGGATCACTTAGTGATTATGAGGTTTCAACCAAAAGGCCACAACCCAGATCACATTACTCAGAGACAGAAGTCCTCTCATTTAGTGTGAACAGGTACGATACGCAGGCTTTCATTTCCTATAATAGCCTTAGGTCGCTTAGTCACATGGAAAGTGGAGTAGAAAGGACGGTTAGATCACAGGAGGCAATTCTCTGCAACATTCAGCTCTCACGGCTTCTCTCACTCATGACCGCACACATGACCTGCTTTTCCCCTTTATTTGTATTTAATATAAATAAGGTACCTTAAATGGATTTAGTATTTATGTGTCTGTTAATACATGACTATCTCAGAAACCCCAAGTCAGTCTTAAATTTGTAAAGTACCCAACACAGAGGCACTTGATGAAGTCATTTGATTGTGATGGCTTGCACTCTCCACCACGCTGCCCAAATCATAGCTTTGATACTACCTGGTACTCGAGAGAGCTAGTCCTATTTTCTTATTTTATGGTGGGCTGAACCCAGCCCCAGAGAGGTTAAGTGACTTATTCAAGGTGACACAGGAAATGAGGAAAAGGGCTCAAAGCAGATTCTTCATCCATGTTCAGATAATGGGGAGCTTTGTATGTACGCTGTGGGAGTTTGGGTTTTATCCTGTCTGTGAGGGAAGATTTTAAGTCAGTGAAGAATACAGGCAGCTCTGGGAAGGATGGGCTTGCAGGGAAGGGTCCGTGCCATAAGCTGGGGCACCAGTCAGGAGGCTTCCTCGGGACCAGCAGGGGCATAAACGTGGCTGGATGGAGGCAGCGCATGGGAAGTAGAGAGAGGGATGAACTTTAGAGAATCGGAGTGGCTGGAATGAATAAGACTTGGTGACAAATTGGGAATGATGGGAAGGATGAGGCCTAAGACAATGTCCTGATTCCTGCTTTGGAATTTGGAAGAATGCTGCTGTTTTTACACCAGAGAGGGATGACAGGAGGAATTTATTTCTGCAGACATTTGTTGAAGGGGACTCTGTGGTCAGAAGACCTGCTCCCTGCCCCCTGGGAGCTCCCTGCCTGAAAGGGTGGGGAGATGGAATTGTCCCGGGCACAGTGAGAGACTCACTCCAGGCACAGAAGTACTCAGAGGAGGAATTAAGTCTGGGTGCAGTCGGGGAAGGCTTATTGAGTTGGTGACACTGCTGTAGCATTTTAAAAATGGTCATGGCAGTGGAAGATGGACATTTCCAGATGGACCAGGGAGGTAGGGGGAATTCCGGAGAGAAGGGACAGCTTGGGCAAAGGCTTGGAGAGGAGAAGGAGCATGTGCCTCTCCCTGGGGCACCAATCTGCAAGGATGAGGCTGAGTTTCTATGGGGAGGTGGAGTTTCAGATGCTGGCAGGGCTTTGCAGGTCTTGAGCTCTGAGGAGCAGTCCTGGAAGAGAGAGTCACGGGCCATCTCAGTGCAGTTGGTACCTGAAGGTCTGAGAGGAGAGGGGCTTGCCTATGAGAAGGTAGAGAGAGAAAAGGGCTGAGCTTGGGACTTTAGAGACCATGGCCAGAAGAAGAGAAGCCCCTGAAGTGGACCATGGGGGGCAGGCCAAGAGGCAGAAGGAAAACCTGGAAAGTGGGGGCCATGGAGCCCAGAGGAGGGAGGTTTTAGGAAGGAGGCAGCTGACGAGAGGGCTGGAGGCTGAGTTGGCAAGGGTGGTAAGCATTGGGGCAGACAGGGTATCAGAAGGGGGACTAGGGTGTAACTGTGGTGGCAAGGTCTGCAGGGCCAGGCTCTGGGGACCCAGCTGTGATAGAGAGGAGATGGGGCTTGGTCCAGCAGGCTGTGACAAGTTTTGGGGAGTTTTAGAGTAGAGGAGCAACATGCCAAGAGCCAGGCCTTGAGAATCTTTATCTGGCAGGAGGAGTGTCATGGGTTGGAAGGAGGGGACAGAGGTAGGGAGACCATTTGGGAACATAGCTGTGGTCCAGTGAGGGACACTGAGGGCTAGACCTAATGCTGTGAAGAAGAGGGAGAATTGCCGGGGTGACATCATAGCAATAAAGTTGATAGATTTGCTGAAAGACTGCATAGGAGAATGAGGAATGAAAAAATGACCATGTGGTTTTGACCTTGGTAAGCCGAATGGTTTCACCATTAATATAGAGAGGCCATGGCTGGCCTGGTGGCTCATGCCTGTAATCTCAGTGCTTTGGGAGACAAAGGCGGGAGGATCGCTTGACGCCAGGAGTTGAGACTGCAGTAAGCAATGATCACCACTGCACTCTAGACCAGGTGACAGAGTGAGACCCTGTCTCTATACACACACACACACACACACACACACACACACACACACACACACACACACACATACATACAGAGAGAGCAAGAGAGAGAGAGGCAAGATGGAAGGCTGGTTGAGGGGAGAAGCTGATGAATTAAGAGTTCAGGCGAGTTGAAGGGACCTGTGGCCTGTGCACCATGCAGTTAAAGATGCTCATCAAGCTACCAGGAGAGGCCAGCACTGGCTCAGAGAGCCAGGTGTGTTAGCAATGGAAGTCTGAAACCATAAATCGGATGTATTCTTCAGTCAGAGCAAGTCCAAGAGAAGGGACGTGGGCCTGGCATGGGTGTAGAAGCAGAACCTTGATTCTGTTTCCTGCTTCTCTGATTTTAATTTGATTTGATCTGTGGGAGAGATGACAGAGCAGTCCTTGCCCCAGGGGAGCATGAAGCTTAAGAGAAAGCCCTGCTTGCTTGGCTGATTGATGGGCTGGTTGATCTGCACTCTTCCTTGTTGTAGAAAGGACTTAAGGCATCTTACAGCGTGAAACAAGCCAGGACAGCATGAACGTGGGAGAAAGAGGAAAGGAAAACAAGGTGGGGCCAAAACAACAGTAAAAATGCACAGAAAATTGATGACAGTGACTTTCTAGAAGCCACCTGGAAATGTAACCACCTAGAAAAGGGAAATGTAGTTCGTCATATAATCTTGTGTTCATAACATTAACATTTGCCCAGGAGAAGTATGGCTCTTCTTGGTCTCTGCTAGGTATACTAGCTACGTGACCTTAGGAAAGTCTTGTAATCTCTCAGAGCATCTGTTTCCTCATCTGTAAAATGGACTCAATCCTGTCCATCCCACTGGGTTGTTGGGAAGGTAGAAGGAGGGGTTGGGTGTGAAGCTCCGAGTTCGGTGCCTGCCTGCCTATGTGTCAGTATGTGGGGAATGAGTGCTGTGCCATGCCCAGCCCAGCAAGCCACGGGATCAGCATGAATTATTAAGGCTAGCCACTGGTTCTGGAAAGCAGGGTCATCCCTGGCCACCTCTCTGGTCACTGCCAAGCACCTTGTGTCAAAGATTTGGCTTGGTCTCCATGAGTTTGCCATACAGCCAGGATTGCCTATCATGCCATCTGCCTTCGCATCACAGTACAAACCTATGTTGATGCATCATGGGCCAATTGGCCAGGCATTCTCTAATTCCATCCTCTGTGGCCAGACCCTGGTTTTGGCAGCTCCAGCGTAAAGTTGTATTTTCATGTTCCTACCAATTTTGAAGAAATAGTTTCATCTTAGCAGATGAACACAAGTTAGTTCTGCTGTTTTATTTTACTTGCAATACAGGTCTGATGTTCTGCATTTACAGGTCTTATTTAAAGTGGACTTCTTTTTAATGCTTTCTTTAGGGTGAACCATATCTGAACACTGCATATGGGCACATGATCTGCTACTGGGATGGCTCTGCTCATTATCTGATGTACCTGGTGATGGTGGCAGCCATAGCATGGGAGTAAGTCAGTTCACCTGGTGTGTGCCTTTGCCACCTTAGCAACCGATAAGCGGGTATGTAAGGAAACATTATGCATAGAGGCAAATACACAAGCAGGTATACTGGACATGAATATAAGTTCCATGGGTGCACGTCAGACGTGGCTTTATCCTCCTTGTACCACTGCCTTTTGAATATGTCCCTCTGAATTGCTCCCTAGCATGGTGACAGCTCGGGCAGACCCTTTAAGCTTTCTGATTATGTTGTCTTACAAGAATAATTTTTATTTTCAGCAATTAAAGCTAAGCACATCTTAAACTTCATTTCAAAACTTCAAAATTTCCAAACAGCAATCTCATTTCGGTTCAAAGCTTCTGTCCTTCCCCAGATCAGGCACAGCTCTGCGGCTTGGCTCGCACTAAGGCTTGGCTACATGGCTTGTCCATTCACTCCTCCTGTCTCACTCTGCGGCTGGCCCCTTGGCAGTGGATGTGTATGTACAAGGGATTAAAGGAACAGGAGCAGAGTCTTATGTGAAAGGTGCTGGTTTTTGGGTATTGGTACCCCCATCATGATATGCTAGCTTGGTCTTGGGAGGCACACATGTGAGTTCTTTAGAGACCCCAACCACAGGAGCTTCTGCATTGCACTAATCCCTGAAGTGAACGACGTGCTCTTGGGCTGAATTTCTGCCCATGGTGGCACACCCACAGCTTTTTTTCTGCTGGGGCCCCTGTAACCCAGAAGGTACACCCTTTGGGGAGGGATCTTTTCCAAACGTTTCAAGTCCGGCCATCTTCTCAGGCCTCCACTTGCTTCTGGGTTACAGAAAGTCATGCATTCTTGCCCCATACAAGGTTGAAATGTAGTTTAACCAACTATCTCCCTCACTCCCAACATGCACTCAAGGTCAGCTCCAGCTAATTCTTTTTTTTTTTTTTTTTGAGACAGGCTGGAGTGCAATGGCACAATCTCAGCTCACTGCAATCTCCGCCTCCCAGGTTCAAGCGATTCTCATGCCTCAGCTGGGACTACAGGCGTGTGTCACTATACCCGCAAAGTTTGTATTTTTAGTACACAAATCTAAACATTTTTTTCACCATGTTGGCCAGGCTGGTCTCAAACTCCTGACCTCTGGTGATCTGCCTGCCTCAGCCTCCCAAAGTGCTGGGATTACAGGCGTGAACCACCGTGCCCGGCTCCAGCTCATTCTTATCTGTTCTCCTGCTTACAATCCCAGTCATTGTGAATGGGCCTCTTGGGGTCTGGTTACATTTGGCTTGAGGGCTGGGGTGGGGCAGGACGCACACAGTATTCTCGTTTCCCTTCAGAGAATTTCCTTTTGAATTTCTCATAGCCTGTTACATAGTGTGGAGTTTGGGTTATTGGGGTTATCAATTGAAGGAACTTTTTTTATTTTTATTTTGAGACGGAGTCTCACTCTGTCACCCAGGCTGGAGTGCAGTGGTGCGATCTTGGCTCGCTGTAACCTCCGCCTCCCAGGTTCAACCATTTCTCCTGCCTCAGCCTCCCGAGTAGCTGGAATTACAGGTGCATGCCACCATGCCCAGCTATTTTTTTTTTTTTTTTTTGTACTTTTAGTAGAGATGGCGTTTCACCATGTTGGCCAGGCTGGTTTCAAACTCCTGACCTCAAGTGATCTGCCCACCTCAGCTTCTCAAAGTGCTGGGATTACAGGCATGAGCCACCATGCTCGGCCTGAAGGAAGTTTTTGTCAGCATTGAAGATTTGGGGTATATGTCTAGCAGCTCCTTGGCAACATGGGGTACATGTCACTTGTCTTCACCTTTGGGGCTTTGGCCAAAATTCTGTGACCCCAGGAAAAGTCCATTTAACATTATCATTGTAAGTATAACTCATACTTACAATGATTAAAAATATGGATCCAATTTCTTCTTTCAACTTTCTTTTTCCTTTCATGCTGTTGAGTTTCACACACAATAGGGAAATGCAGGAGTCCTGTGGCAGGGATGATCATGTTGTAGTTTAACAGAAGACATAGCAGGCATAATTTCCTATTTAAAAGGACACGAAGAAGGTTCTATAGTATATCACATGGCAATGAAGTTACATAACCAGGGCTCCTTGTGTTTGATTTATTCCTCTCAATTCAATATGTTTTGATTGATGTACTTTACTAGTTTGAATACAAAATAATATTGAAGATCATTTTTTGCTTAGTATTCTAAGACAAACATACCAAGTCAAGATTTTGTTGTTGTTGTTGTTACAGGGAAACTTATAGAACCATTGGCCTATATTGGGTTGGATCTATTATTATGAGTGTTGTTGTTTTTGTGCCAGGAAACATTGTAGGTAAGAAACTTTATCTTAAAGTTCACTTTCCTTTTCTAAAACAATGGGGCTTGTTTTTAAATAGAGAAGCTCTTTTAGTTATAATAGAACCAAGTGATTCCAAGCTTACTAAAAACCTGTTTTGCAGAATAATTCCTTTTTCTCACCTTTAAAAAAAGTACTTTTTAAGAAGTGCTTTGAGCAATTTTCAGACGTGTGCATTGAACAATTTGGCAGTCAAGTTATCAGGGATTCCTGTTTTTTTAGAAGGATCTTGAGGGAGTGAGTATGGTGTTTATGGCTATATTTAGTGTGCAAATATGTTAACTCCTGACACACTATGAGAACTCCAAAAATGTACTTGGAAATTACAAGTACATTATTAATGTATGCAAGAAATCAGGATAGATAGATAGATAGATAGATATAGATATAGGGAGATAGATATATACAAACATATATAGATACCTATCTAGATGTATTTTTTGAGACAGGATCTCACTCTGTTGCCCAGGCTGGGTTGCAGTGGTACAGCCATAGCTCACTGCAGCCTTGATCTCCTGGGCTCAAGCAGATTACTGTAGATAGGATATGCCTGTTAATACATATCTAGTATTTTAAATTGACCTTTTTAATTTGGCCTCATTAAAAATATTGTCTGGCCCATAGCAAAATTTTAGATGACCTGAGATGGGGAGGTATACTAAATATTACTTGTGTTAGATATGCTTTTGGTAACTTCTTTCTCTTTCTCTCTTTTAAATAGGGAAGTATGGAACACGAATTTGCCCTGCTTTTTTCTTAAGCATACCATACACTTGTCTTCCTGTCTGGGCTGGTTTCAGAATCTATAATCAGCCATCAGAAAATTATAATTACCCCTCAAAGGTGATTTTATTAAGCTTTGATGTACCCTGTTCTCAAACTCATAGGGTTCTTTCGCATCCACTGGCCACTGAATTGAACCATGCCTCTGTGGACTGGAGCATTTGGGGCATCCAAACAGTGCGACTGTTTTGATTATGTAGCATTAGCTTACATATTAGTTAATGTAGGCAAGAAGGTCTGTTTCTGTCTGAATACATCTGCTTCTGTTGGCAAGGCCATACTTTGGGGAGCTTCCTGTGCCAGTGGTCACACTGGCTCTAACCATCAGATTCTGCATTAGTGTGTCAAGTGAAGTCCATAGTGTGTGGTTCATCTAGGATTGTTAATGGCCTGGACGTTGAACACCTGGGTTCCTCTGTGACACCTATGCATTTACTACCCCAAGAGGACACTGGAGGGATACTGCTCCTCAAGGTAGTCTACACAGCCATACAATCTTGACTCCAGAGATCCAGGCCCATAGAGACTGGCTACAGGACATCTGAGACACCTCCCTTCCATTCACAGCCAAGGTAGTCAAGGTGAAACAACACTGGCCTGGCAGATACTCTGTTAAGGCCTTCATTTCTAAGCTAGTTTCTCTCTGTTTCTTTTACTTTTCTAGGTATTAGATCATTTAGCAAGATCTTTTAAGCAAAACTGATATATGAAAATATGAATTACTAGAGATAATCAGAATATGACTATTCATTTTACAAAAGATTTTCAGTATAATTCATTAAAATACATTTTAATTGACAAATACTTCATTTGTAAACATTTAGACACCTTCTATGTAAACTCAGGCTGGCACACTGACAGCTGGTACTAACTTCCCTCTGAGGAAAGAGGTGGCTGTTAAAAAGAAAAAGCAAATAGTCAGTCCACCCTTAGTCCCGGCTCCACTGCTTTTAAAGGTTCCATGTCAGTGTGTCAACAGAGTAGGTATGCCATGAGGCATGCAGAATTACTTATCATTATTTTTAATGTGAAAACACAGTGACAGCCAGGGCCAAGCAGGCATTGTCATACAGTGCTGACAGAAACATAAATTCAGAATTGCTCTGCAAAGCAATTTGGCAATGTTATCAACCTTAATAATTCTGGAACCCAATAATTCTGCTCCTAGAGCCCTATCTTCAGGAAATCATCACACAGATACCACCAAAGATTTACAAAGTTGTTCATCATTACATTAAGTATAACAGTGAAAAATGCCTAAATATCCAACAGTGGGAGAATGGCTAAAGTGTGGTGTTTCCATATGGTATTCAGTTTGAGAAAATTTTTAAACATGTGGGAAAGTGTTTATAATATAGGCAGATGTTGAGAGCAAAAAGAACAAATACAGAATTGTTTATATACAGGAATAATTTTATATATAAAATTGTTCCTAATTTTGTGAAAAATGTAGATATATGTGTATGTATATATGTATGTTGTGTGTATGTATCTATTTACATGTATTACTGGAAAAGTATACCAACGGTTAATAGTGGTGTGGCAGGTTTATGGTTTACCTTTAAAATTTATTATCATTAAAATGTCATTTCAAGAAAAAAAGTGGACTCATAAAGCTACAAGGGCCCTTCGAGAGATCATTTAGCCCAAATTCTTCATTTCACAGATAAGGAAATTGAGACTTGAGGAAGGAAATGATTTTCCTAAAGTTCCATGGCCAGTGATTTATGATATAAATTGTGCATCTTCAAAATTCTCTTATCCATCATCATGACATTTAATGTTTCAGATTTCAGATTCTTCTTTGGCACTTTGGGCCTGCTCTTTAGGTACAAACTCTATTTTAGGTTATTCAAGAAGCCCAAGCGAAAGACCTGCTGAGAAGACCATTTGATTTAATGTTGGTTGTGTGTCTCCTCCTGGCAACTGGATTTTGCCTGTTCAGAGGCTTGGTAAGCATAACAGATCATAATAACGTAACATTGTGATACTACTCACATTTCCAAATGGAAAAAAACTTAGAAATATGTTTTTGTTTTTCCATCAGACTTCTTAGAAAACTAACAAACCATTCCTCCCATCAAAGCCTGGAGCCCTGGACCTGCTTCCTGCTGCTCCCAACCCCAGCCTCCTGCTGTCACCTCCTCCTGTCCTTAGATCAAGCTCTACTCAGAAGCATCTTCCTCCCCGTTTTAGGACATCTAAAAAATCAGCCATCAGAGTCTCTCTTTTTTATTCTTTTGATGTTTCTGATTTAAATGTAAATATCTTTGGTAAGGATGGCACCCTAGGACTGCAACACAACTGTGGCACAGAGCATCCCTGTGTTCTCAGGAGGAGGGGCAATGGGGTTGAGGAAGGCGTACCAGTTCAACAATTCACGTGTATGTAGGTAGGGTCATGGGAATGTCTCACTGGTAAGAGTAGTGTTGAGTAAATTCATCTCAGGCCTGGAGTCTTTGTATTGATGTGACTGAAATACATTAAGGGCACATGGGCATTTCATGTTTTCTATTTTCTCTTTATTAATATTTTACTGCAGAGGTTAGGAAAAAGACTCACAGGCTTTGGAGTTAGAATCCTGGCCACTTACTAGCTGTGTGGCCTTGGAAAAACTACTTAACCTCTTGGACTCTGTTTTCCTCTCTGTAAAATAACACTACCTACCTTAACAGTATTGTTTTGGAGATTAAATAATGTACATCAAACACTTGGTAGAGGCTCTTATACATAGTAAATGATTACTGTTAGGATTTTTATTGATCAGTGATCCTTCACAATGCCCCAATTTGATGATTTCTTCTTAGTAGAAATGAATTTGGGAAGTTTAGAATTATATTGTTAATTATATTCAGCTTCAGTGACAATTTCTATTCTAAGCCTGTTGGCGCGCATAACAGTTGGACAGTAGAGTGGCAAGTGTAAGCCCATGCGGGTGACTTTTCTCATTTCAGGGTCTTGGGCTACTGGGGGCCTGTGCAGCAGGCTGGGTTCAGGGTGAGAAGCTGTTTTAAGAGTTATCTTTATCTGTGAAATGTCAGAAACTTTCTGGAGGAGAGCTGGCTAACAGGAGGAGGGGCATGGGGAAGAGAAGTAAAGAAGGCAAGGCCATAGCTTTGCTTAGACCACAGGGCCACTGAAACTGTTCTTTGGTTAGTTTGTTGTAATTCTTAAAGTTCAAACAACAAAAAATAGTGGGCCCCACCTGTATTCCTGCACGGCCATATCCCCTTCCCTGTGCAGGAGAAAAATGTGTGCATGTGTGGGGGTGCATGCAAGGTGGGTAGGGCTTTTGGATTGGGGCCATTTTTACCAACTCTGCCATTGGCCTGTGTTCATATATGCCATCTAGGTGGGACAACATTTATGGCCAAAGACATGAGGAATGGTGCCTGAGGGGAGGAAGGTGACTCAGAGAGGGGACCTAGTAAAGTGCCAAAGAGACTTTCCGGCAAGAGGACCCTGCTTTCAAATCATCTTTTACTGCCTCCAAAGGCCATATACTCTATGATGCACTGGAGACAGGAAGGTGCTATTTTCAAATCTTGCAATGCATAGTAAGATGAATTTGGTGTAGAAATATACTTTTCTTCCTGTAGGGAATAGTGGGCTAAGTTATTTCCAAGAAAAGTGAAACTCATAATTTAAAGCAAGCTGTGCTTTGGCTAGCCAAACCTAGATACTTAAACTCTGAATATCTGAAAAATACCCAAGAATAGGGCATTAGTTTCCATTTCCTGCACCATAATTAACCTTTGCTTAATCTCCTTAGAACAAATCTGCAAAATATTTCCATCATTGATGAACCTCTACAATGCATACGTTTTGTTAAACAGCAAAGCAGCTTGTGACTAAACCTGGCACATTTAGCCTTATCAGCAAACCTAAGAACCAGATGTGATTGTATTTTTATAATGAGTTTATTTTTGTCCTTAGATTGCTTTGGATTGCCCATCTGAGCTCTGCCGATTATATACGCAATTTCAAGAGCCCTATCTAAAGGATCCTGCTGCTTATCCTAAAATTCAGGTCAAGTAGTTATGAAGCCTAAGATTTTTCTAAAATTAATTTTCTTTTTAAAAAATGGGTCCCAGCTGGGTGCGGTAGCTCACGCCTGTAATCCCAGCACTTTGGGAGGCTGAGGCAGGTTGATCACGAGGTCAGGAGTTTGAAACCAGCCTGGCCAGCATGGTGAAACCCCATCTCTACTGAAAAAATACAAAAAACTAGCCGGGCATGGTGGCACATGCCTGTAATCCCAGCTACTCAGGAGGCTGAGGCAGGAGAATTGCTTGAACCCGGGAGGTGGAGGTTGCAGTGAGCCGAGATTGCGCCACTGCACTCCAGCCTGAGTGACAGAGTGAGACTCCACCTAAAATAATAAATAAATAAATAAAAATAAAGGTAAAAAAAAAAAAAGAGTCCCATATAGGAAATAGGAATTAATATTTTCAAAGATGAAAATGTTTACTTTTTTGTACTTTTTAGTCAGGCCAAGTTAACTACCAATTTGCTGATGATGTTATTTCTCTGTTCAATATAGATGCTGGCATATATGTTCTATTCTGTTCCTTACTTTGTGACTGCACTGTATGGCTTAGTGGTTCCTGGATGTTCCTGGATGCCTGACATCACATTGATACATGCTGGAGGTCTGGCTCAGGTACTAAGAATATTCTGTTGTGAAGGTTTACTTGTGGTCTAGGTGTCAATTGTTGAATATATGAAAAACTTCTCTGCTCAGTGTTTTAGACTAGGAGATAGCTATTAGACATGTCACCTTTTGTTTTGCAGTTCTTCAGAAGACATTTCTGCAAGTACATTTTATTTCAATCTCACAATAACTATATGGTAGATGTGCCATCCAGTTACACAGATGAGGAATTTATCTGTGGTCCAGTGAAGTTAAATGATTTGCCCAAGGTTACACACCCAGCATGTGGCATTGTTGTTTTATTGGACTGTTTCACAATCTCTGAATACCATGGCTACTAAAAAAGGATTGAGAGCTGTCACCTTCAAAATGTCCATCCAAATTTAAGACTTCAGAATTCCACTACGCTATGCTATACAGAACCAGGGAAACTGATTTTAAAAATGTTCTGGGCCTGTCGTTTCATTCCTTTTCCGCTGGCACCTTGCCAAATATTTGGCCTAGAGTAGGTGTTCAGTGAATGCTTACTGCGTTTAACTGAAAATGAAATTATCTATGGAGAACTTCACACATAACATAAAGCACATTTTTACAAGATAATTAGCAAAACAAATCAATCTTCTGAACAAGGAAGAAAATTAATTTCATTGTTTTTCTTACTAGAAATAAAACAAATGAACTTATCATTTAAAAACATTAGCTTCATCTTGTTCTTTTCAAGCAGTTATAAGAATGAGGTTCATCTAGAAACTGTAGGCTTGTACAGTCAATTATATGCATGGTATAATAACCATGATCGCAAGACATACTAGAATTCACACGGTTGAAAAATATAGTATTTAAGGGGTCAATGCATTAAATCCTTTCAGTTTGAGGTAATTCTTAATTATAAAATTAGCATAGTAGTATCGAAAAAGTTGATGTAGCATCCAGAAGTAATGGTTCCTGTCCTTTTCTTGAGGGGCTTAAGAAGGAAGAGAACTAACATTTATTGCTCTTTGCTGGTTGTTTTTCCTTTGCAGACCTCTAAATACCCGATTCCTCAGTCCTTGGGGTTTATTTCTGTATTTTAGGTCTTTATCTTTGTATCTTTCAATACCAACTATAAGCTGATGACTTCCAGTTTTCTACCTTCGGCCCACACCATTCCCAGACTCCTGTATTTCATTCCAAACTCAGTCTTTTTACTTGCATGCCTCACTAGCACCTCAGATTTAATATATAAAATAGGACCTGATCCTCCCCACAACCTTCCATTTTTTCATTATCTGTTTAAATAGTCCAACTGCATCCAGCAACTCAAGCCAGAAACTTGGAGTAATTATTTACACTCCTCATCCTCTACATCTAGACCACCACTAAGTCCTTTTTTTTTTTTAAGAGACATGGTCTTGCTCCATCTCCCAGGCTGGAGTGTGATGGCACAGTCATAGCTCACCGCGCCTCAGACTCCTAGGCTCAAGCAATCCTCCTGCCTCTGTCTCTAGAGTAGCTGGGACTACAGACATACACCACCGCACACAGCTAATTTTTAAATTTTTTAAAGAGATGGGTGGGATCTTATTTTTTTGCCCAGGTTATTCTCAAATGCCTGCTTCAAGTAATCCTCCTGCCTCAGCCTCCCAAAGTGGTAGGATTATAGGTGTGAGCCACCACACCCAACCAGGTCCAGTTAGTTTTACTCCAGTGATTCTCCAACCCATTTTTTTTTTCCAGCTCCGCTGCCCCTACACTAGTCTGAGCTCTCATTACCTTACTTCATGCCAGGCAAACCATGTTAAAAGTTTTACTTACCTATTTGTCTAAGGATAGGCTATGTGCTCTGCTGCTGTAACAAATACTCAGAGTAGCTTAACATAATTAAAATTTTAATTCTTTTTTATGCCAAGATCATGTGGGATATTTTCAAGGTCCAGGCCTGGCACCAGGTCAACTGAGGGGAGGCTGCTGACTGTGGTCTTCCTGCCTGCCTCAGAATAAACAGCACAATGGACACATAATATTATCTTTTGTAATAGCTCTGGAAAAAAAACCCCAATTTAAAGATGAGGAAGCTGAGGCTCAGTCCACCTGAAATTATTTGCCTAAGATTACAGTTATTAAATGGCAGAATAGGTTTATGAAATCCTGTCTGACTCCAAAGCTCATATTCTTCACCATTGTGTTATCTCACCCACCCCATGCAAACAATGAACTATGGCACAGAGTCCTACAGCACAAAAGACTGTATGTAGTACGAGGTGTTGGAGAACCTTGTGGGTGGAAGGCAGTGACATTCTGAGTTGGACTCTGAGGGCCAAGTGGGGCTTTATTAGGCTGAGCCTCTCCAGGGAATAACCCAGGGAAACACTGAGGTGTGGGCATATGCAGCAGGTCTGAGGGCAGAGTAAGCCTTGCCTTTTTTTTTTGGCCTGGTTCCTCTGCCTTATTCTCCTGTATCCTTCAGAACAGATGGCCGCATACCCACTTCACTCTTGCCAGCCCTTTCTTTAGAGGATTAGACTGTTCAGTTTGACAGCTGTTCAGTTTGACACCTATTACCTGTGTGCTTTGCCTGCACAATCAGGCCTCCTCTGCCTGCCATGTGCCTGGTCGGCCTGGTACCAGTCCCTGATGCAGGAATGCTAAGTGTCATCAGCCAGCAGGCTGGTTAAAGAGACCAGATGTTGGACCTGGTCAAGTCTCAGGAGACAAATGGAAACAGCAGGAAAACCTAGGCAAAAGCCTAGTCACATGGCCAGGGTCAACAGTCAGGAAGCTTAGGAAGGTCATAGCTTAGAGGAAAATGGGCATGGTAAGCCTGTAGCAATAAGACAAACCCTAATCTGTTGGTGAAGCTAAGCTTGCAGATGGGCACTTATTACTCCAGCCAAGTGGTTCTCAGAAGGGCAGTGTGGACTACAGAGCAGCTGGCAGCCGCAGGGGCATTACCTCGTTCATGTCAGACGTCAGGCATCCTGGGGCTTATCCATCACTGCCCAGTTGATAAGGCAGCCTGAAGCCCCTCTCTTGATGGTGAATGCCCAGATCCAGAGCCTAAGGCTAAGGACCAGATCCTGTAAATGTCAGAAGGATGTTTCTCCCAGCCCAGCAGGTGAAGACAGACTGAGTAAAGAATTATGGGTCTGATTCCCATAGCTCTTGGCTGAGCTTTAATATCTACCCACTTATAGTGTGTAGGCTAAGGAAAAGTTAGAAGCCATGCCGCAACAAAACAATAGATATGACCAGAATACTGAATTACGTTATTTGTTTTGTACTTAGCAAATACTCGCTTATGAAATGGAGTCTCATCTTATGGGAGTATCTGACACATTCATCACAGAAAGCACTCTCCAGCAAGGCACGGTGGCTCACACCTATAATCCCAGCACTTTGGGAGCCCGAGGTGGGTGGATTGCTTGAAGTCAGGAGTTTGAAACCAGCCTGGGCAACATGGTAAAACCCCATCTCTACAAAAAATACAAAAATTAGGCTGGCGTGATGGCATATGCCTGCAGTCCCAGCTACTAGGAAGGCTGAGGTGGGAGGATCGCTTGAACCAGGAGGCAGAGGTTGCAGTGAGCCGAGACTGTGTCACTGCACTCTCCAGCCCAGGTGACAGAGAGAGACCCTGTCTCTCCCACCACCACAAAAAAACAAAACAAAACAAAAATAGGCATTTTTCTGTAACTTTAATCAGCATCTTTGCTTGCTAAAATTGCCATTCTTATTTAGAAGCCTTATGCATTCATGATCCTACTAACTTTACTAAAACTTACTTTTACTGAAACATCTAGTAAACTCTCAAGAATCTATGCAACTTAGTAAGGGAAAAAAAAACCACCTTTGAAAAGTTCTAGATCAGTATAGGCCAATGGAAGAAATATTGAGTAGTGGCCAGGCGCAGTGGCTCACACATGTAACCCCAGCACTTTGGGAGGACCAGGCAGGTGGATCACCTGAGGTCAGGAGTTTGAGACCAGCCTGGCCAACATGACGAAACCCCGTCTCTACTAAAAATACAAAAAATTAGCTGGGTGTGGTGGTGGGCATCTATAATCCCAGCTACTTGGGAGGCTGAGGCAGGAGAATTGCTTGAACCTGGGAGGCAGAGGCTGCAGTGTGCCAAGATCACGCCTACTACACTGCAGCCTGGGTGACAGAGCAAGACTGTCTCAAAAAAAAGAAAGAAAAAAGAGTGAGTAGTTATTGGGGCCTTGATTTCAGACCATGTAGGAGTCTGCCAAATCTGCTGCCTTCAGAAATCAAAAGATCAAGGAAAGAGTAAAAGAAGATTGAATAAAATGAAACCAGGACACATTTTAGACCAAAGAGTTCCAGTGGGGACTTACTCATAACCCAGGTATCTTTTCATATAAAATGCTAACCATAGGATTAAAGCTGCAAGTGTAATCTGAAAGGCATTATAGGCTGCTTAGATCCACTTATTAGCATTTCCTATCAATTGAAGCATTTTCTTTGCTAAAATATCAATGAAAATGAAAAAAAGCCAAAGCCAGTAGAGTTCATATAGTTAGGAACATAAGCTCTGGAGGTGAACTGGTTCAGATTCTAGCCTGTTGCTGATGAGCACAATGACCTTGGCTACTTTACCTCTCTGATCCTCAGTTTCCTCTTCTGTAAAGTGAGGATAATAACAGTAGCTTTCTCATGGAATTGCTGTGAGGGCTGGATGAGGTAATTATGTAAAGGGCTTAAAACAGTGTCTGGCACATAACAGCTATGTAACCCTTTGTTGCTATTATTACTGGTAGAAGATTCCCAGTAAGAATTTGGAGATATGCCTTATGTTGTTCCGAAGATTAACCTGAAGACAAACTAATTAAATTAAGTGTATTGTATATAATTACCAAGAAAACAAAGAAACTGGGTGAAAGCTTTGGGACAGACTCACCATGGGCTTGGTAAGGAGCCTGCCATCCCACAGCCAGTGAAGGAGGTTCAGTTACTTCAGTCAGGTGCTGCCCTCAGACTCTCTAACTCCCTGGCTATGTAGGTGCTATGTCATGTCTTTTTCTCACAAAGAGATATGGAAACTTACGTGTGAATAATTTGGTTGTGAAGAGTTAACTCTACTGAAGTAAATTTCTTTATCCTTTTTTTTTTAACTTGAGACAGGGTCTTGCTATGTTGCCCAGGCTGGTCTCAAACTCCTGGACTCAAGTGACCCTCCTGCCTTGGCGTCCCAAAGTGCTGGGATTATAGGTATGAGCCACCACGCTCAGCCTGGAAGTAAATTTCATATGGTTTTTCCCTCATGGAGACGTTAAGAAAAATCTGAAAGTAACAGTTTAGGAAGAACATGGATAGTTGGGATACTAATGCAAATCTTGTTTTCTTCATTTGCTTCTGGTGTGATTCATTGCTAAACATCTTTATTTAGTATTAAATTATACTGATTTAACATCTTTTATGTACTTATCCTTTCATGGAGACACTCACAGTAAAAAGGTCAAAAGGTCAAGAGAATCTAAAAACAAAGGGCCCAGATTTTCTAGAGTCGAGCACCAGATCATGAATGGGTATTTCAGTTTTGTATTTGTGTCTACAGAATAGCCCCAAGTGCTTGACACTGTCTAAGCATGTCACAAACATCACCTCACTGAACCCTCATAACAACCTATGAGGTGGGTTCCACACCTCACCCAAGGCCATACGGCTGGTTTGTGGTGGAGCTGTGATTTGACTCTGGATGTCTAGTTCCAAAGTCAGTGTTCTGAACCAATGAACTATGTTGCTCAGAAAACTCTAAGAAAAGATAACACAGTTCTAGATTAGCTATTTATACTGTATTAGCAAAAGACCCTGGCTATCATCCCAATGGTCACCTAAGTTTTCTGCCTATAACATTCACATGGACATATAACACTCTTTCAGTTCCTCCTTCTGGAACCACGATTAACTTTTTTAGTTATCCTTTACAGATTGTCTCTCTATACATGTAAGAAAACAGCTCTTAAAATTTAACCTTTGTTCACCTTATTGTCTCATGTGCCATTCCAATCATCCATTCTTAAAAAAAAATCAGAGTATATCTCTTAATTATTTCTGTAAGGTGAAAATGATTTAGAATGAAGCAGAAGAAAAATTATTAGGGACTCAACCTCACATTGCTAAATTCTGGAGAAATTTCTAGGATCAACAACTCATATCTGTAATCCTGGGCCTCCTGTTAATTCAGCAGCACTGAGTTCACTGAGCCACCTGACCCCAGCACAGGCTCAGGCTGAGCTCTTCAGGTCCTGCCATGAGAGGCCTTGTGCTGCTGGGAACATCACCCAGGAGAAAACCTGCAGCCCTTTATTAGCTATGTGCTTGGGAAGAGAAAACTCCTCAGGTGAGACTGTTTTTCTGAACTTCAGAACCCTGAACACTTAACATCCTATGCCTTAGGAGAAAGCTATGGTCAGGTGCTCACTCAGCTGGAAGTGTGGCCACCATAAGTACATCCATTAGGACTATGAGCAGTACTGGGAGCTGCACACAACTGGCCTTAGAGTTCTTCTCTCACATACAAATGCCTCTTTTGATTATGAATGTTAAAATTTTTGTGCCTTGTTTAATAATTCTGAATAAAGAGGCCTACTAAAATACATACAAAACTAGAGAAATGCTTTGTAGACCCTTTTTGTATTTTGACAGTCACAAGTCCATTGTTGTTGAACGTTTATTGAGCTCTAACAATGTGACAGGTGCCACACAAAACATTAGACACAGTACCTGCCCAGTGGGCTTACAATCTAATCTAAGGACATGAATCTTTTTTTTTTTTTAAAGACAGAGTCTCACTCTGTCACCCAGGCTGGAGTGCAGTGGCACAATCTTGGCTCACTGCAACCTCCACTCCCCGGGTTCAAGCAATTCTCCTGCCTCAGCCTCCCGAGCAGCTGAGATTACAGGCGTCTGCCACCACGCCCGGCTAATTTTTTGTATTTTTTAGTAGAGATGGGGTTTCACTATGTTGGCCAGGCTGGTCTTGAACTCCTGACCTCAGGTGATCCACCCGCCTTGGCCTCCCAAAGTGCTGGGATTACAGGCGTGAGCCACTGCGCCCGGCCGTGATTCACTTAATGTTGCCATGAGTTTGCTGTTCATGAAAATGAGGTATTAACTGCACTGGTTAGTGCAGGAAAAGAGCCTACAGAATCACTGACTTTTTACACAGGCTCCCCTATGCAAGTAGGCACAACTGCTCATATTTATTCTCTCAAAGTATGGTTGGCATTTCCCCAAATTTGGTGATTTTGTGATGTGTACAAGTATCTATAAAGACAGAACCACCAAACCCAGATTTCTGAGAACCAGGGATCAAATTTGGCTTCCAGTCCAGAAGAAAATGCTTGGTTATATATTCAGAAAAACACTATTATTCAAAACAGGCCCTAAGGAAAAACAGTACAGGAGCCATGCTCCTGCTCAGAGCTCCTAGAATGTCCAGAAAGCACCTCCTCAGGGCAGCCCTGAAAGTGCCCTTTACTCTCAAGGCTTTTTTGTCCTCGGAGCCCAGAGATGCAAATACATTTGCTGGGTTCTGCCTGGGCATCTACCCAGGGGAGGTGTATCTGAGGGCCGAGTCCTCTCAGTGCCTCATGGATCACAATGTAGACAATCCACGTGCTGGTCCTTGGCAATACATCATGCTAATTTAATTTATATCTCCAGAGTAGCAAAAATGTACCACAGATCTCCAGAATATATCAGGAATTTGTAAAAATGCAGCCCATTAAAATATCTGCCACTGATAAAAAATTCATAAAGATGCTGCTTAAAAAAACTTGTCCTTTTCTTGTCATGGTGAAGTCAAGTAAGTAACACCTTTATCTGTGAAATCACTCAGCAGAATAAATTGGTTTCATATGGAAGGAAATGTAAAATAACTTATATGTATTTAAAGCAAATTATCTAGTTCTTCATTCTTGTTACTTCTATGCCTTCTCTATAGTGCAGTCTTTTGTCTCTTTGATCCTGATGAACTGATAATTTACTACTTATTACATTTAGATTCCCAATCCTTTATTCATGTGTATCTTGAATTTCAGCAAGATATGAAAATGCAGACTCCAGGGGTACATTTTGTAATGATACAAGCCTTCTGAGGAAATTTTCTGACAGGAGCTTTTAATCCTGCTGTGGTCTGTTTTACCCTTTCCAATACAGTTTTCCTCTGTGCTTGCGAAAAATATCAAAAAAGACCAATTGGCACATTCTGAATGTGTTTTCTGAACAAGTATATAAGTAGAGAGGGAGGCCATTTTGCAAATGTGGATAATGCTGACAAGTCATACTTCTAAATAAATTATAATTTGATTTAAAAAGGTTGCCTGCATGTACATTTGCCATTTTACAAAGAGCAACCGTACTCCTACCTCCACCCAAGTTGGTAACAACCTTATCTTACAAACAACCCTTAATATTTTAAAAGCTGCAGAAAAAACAAATACATGAATAAATGAATAAACAAAAAACACATAGGGAAAGGGTATGAGCTCTTGCTCCAAGGAGTAGATGAAAGACTGATAAATGAAGCTGAGGTCCCCCTAGTGCTTCCCTTTCAATAGTTTGTTATGCTAAAAATATTTGTTTTTTAAAACTCTGCGCTTTCTTCATTTTTATTGGAACACAATTTGTGAACCACAACTGAGTCTGTATGTAGGATCTCCAGAACACAAATCAGAAAAAAATTTGAGATTTTATTCAGATTTTTCTATTAGATTGAGCCACTAATGTTCGGTAAGGGGCACTTGATGGTTAAAAAACACAACTGGCATGATAAAACTACACTAAATAATATCTACTTTATTTGAACAGTCATATCAAGAATGGCCCTAAATTTAATCAAGGACTAAATTTAATGAAAGTCTCTGACATTAAAGACTCTGGATTGTTTGAAGGTATTTTGCCTGCAGGTGAGACTGGTTTTGAGGGCACAGAAACGTAGCCTCAATGAACCATTCAGAACTCATCATGCATCCAACTGAACACGTTTCATGCTTACCCAATTTTTTTTTTTTTAAATGCAACAGGCTCAGTTTTCTCACATTGGTGCATCTCTTCATGCTAGAACTGCTTATGTCTACAGAGTCCCTGAAGAAGCAAAAATCCTTTTTTTAGCATTAAACATAGCATATGGAGTTCTTCCTCAGCTCTTGGCCTATCGTTGTATCTACAAACCAGAGTTCTTCATAAAAACAAAGGCAGAAGAAAAAGTGGAATAAAAATATTACTTCATGTTCCTCCTTTCTAAATTACTAACTTTTGTTATACTGGTACTGATATTTTGTCCCATTTCACTCTCTTCTCATACGTGAGTACTTAAGAATATGTACATTCTTGCTCTGCACTGTATGTGTGAGCTATATGGTATTGTGTAAATTTTTTTTGAAGGAAAATGGAAATTCTTGAGAAACAGTTTGTTTAAAGAAATATATTCAAAATCATTTGTGAATAAACTTGATCATCCATCTCAATATTGTTTGACATATAAAATAATTATAAGTGTAAAAAATTACAATTTAGTGCCAACAATAGTGAGCATGAAATGAAACTATTCAAAAGAGAATACGGCCTGTGCATATTAAAAAATTCAAAACAGGGAATGCAGACTGGAGGAGTAACTTTTGCAAATAAGATGAATATGCTTCATTATTAAACTCAATATAAAAGGCAAATCATCAGAATATTTTTAAATGTTGTTTGAAAAATGTTTTCCCAAGGAAAGTTTATTATTTGCTGCTGTTTTAAGAAAATTACTTTTACTAAATTTTTTTGTGTGAATTTAAACAGCTAAATAGGGATCAGTAACTTTATCTCTATCCTTAATGAACACTTGTTTTATTGGTGGCTGGAAATATTTCTATTGTATTTCTGTGTATATTTTTAATAAAATTATTTTTGGCCTCTTATAAAGACAAATCTTATTAAATTTGAAACATTTCATATATACACATAAAACGCTTTTAAAGAAAATTTGTGAGTTGTATATTCCAATTCAAAATGTCATCTACATTCCCCTTATGTTTCAGTGTGAGCAATGAAGAGGTCTTTTGATGAATTAAATTTCATTAATTAAAAAATACATTCAAATATTCAAAATTAAAAAGGACCTTTTAAGGAAGAAGTATTAGATTGACATCCCTACTATCTTTTTATGAACTTTTCATGTTTGGGATTGTATGTTGAGTATACTAGAGAAAATCAGTATTCACTAAATGAAAGAAACACACCAAAAATACAAACAGCCACCTCCTCACTGTGCCCTGGAATGATAAATGGACTGGTGCTTTCATACCCTTAGCTGCCATCATCACCATCATCATTATTAATGGCCCTAGGCTTTTAGGTCTGCTCACATTTTCTCATGTTTTTATTAGCTCTCATCAAGAAAACCAAAAGAAAATGGGATACAAATCAATGCATGGATAATATCAAGTTACAAAATCTAGGGTCCACTGGGCTGGTAAATATGTAAGTGTAAGCAAATCATGTAGTCATCTCCCCATCATCCCCTACAGTGTTTTCAAATAATCTAAAACCCAGAGAGTGTTTAAAAAAAAAAGAAAGAAAGAAAAAGAAAAACCCTCACCTGCACTTGATTCTATTGTCAGCTTGCTGTGAACAATTTTTGCTTTAATATATGAATTACATTAATACCTCACGTTACATATATGAAGCCAAATTACACTAACTTAGTTTGCTTACAACCTCAAATCTTACTCCCAGTACACATTCCAATAAATTTATTCTGTAAAAACAATACATTTTTTTGTTTTTGATTTTTTTACAGTAAACTTTTCAACTACAAACCTTGAATACGCGAAAGATGTTCCAAGGACAAGCATTAACAGGATTGATAAAACCCAAACTGACTAAATGTGTTCTCACAATATAAGCTGGCATAAAAATAAATAAAATTCTCTATTATCACAATAGCAACAATAATGTACACATAATAATGGTTTAAGGATGAATATTAACTATTCTAATTGTAGTTCCAAAAGAAAACAGTTTATTTTAAAAGTCTACATTTAAAAGTCAATGCTTTGTCTGGTTTCCCATAGGGCTGTTGCTGATTCCAGCTTTAAAATGTAAAGTATCCACCTTGAGTGCTTAGCTCAAAATTGTATTGGCACTGGGAAAAAAATAAATCATTGCCTTTATTTTGGAGTAACACAAAAAGACTCACTAACTTCACATATAGAAACTTAGTTTGTGTACATAACAATATGAATTTTGAGAAGTATAAGCTGTCAACTAGCTATTTCTAATACGGAATAGATATTTTACAATATGGTTAAACTTTACACATGGCCTCAAAACTGAAGGACAATTTTAATTTCGTCTTCAATATACCAACGTTATGTATTTAGGAATTAATTCCTGGGTTCTGTCACAGAGAGGAAATCCCATTCTTAAGCATTATGTTGAGTGGTCATCTAAAAAATGTTAATTTATATTTAACTGAGTGTTTGATGATGGTGGGGTCAAGGCAGGAAAACGATGATCATAACTGCCTTGATAAAAGGATCCTAGACATGTATAAGTCTGCGCAAAAATCTTGATAATCCTTAGTGGTTAAGGGCAACTTCATGCAACCAAATAACATGAAATTAAATCAGTAACTTTTAAAAAAGGCTAAAATGTCTTTTCCCCCCGAAACACAACAGAGAGGAATATGAATAATGTACATACAAACTGGGGTTCTGTCAATGACAACAAGGACTATGTGTTGGTTCATATCAAATCCAAGAATATTAGACAACCAAACATATAACCTTCTTGTGGTTTCTCTTAATATGCAGCATTCATTATGGTAGTTAGGTCTGTAAAAAAAAAAAAAAGAAAGAAAACAAGCCTTTAGATGATTTAGGATACTAACAATGAGAGCTATCCACACCTAGATAGTACATAATTGGGTTTTCTGAAATTTTAATATGCACTGCAGCATTAACAATACTTACTGAGCAAGAGCAGCTTCTGTGGCTTTGCTTTAGACCTGTCAGTGCAAAAAGTTAAAGGAAATACTAGGGTATTTTTAGTGTCCCATAGAAAAAAATTATAAACCTTGTCTACTGTCTGTTAGGACAGAGTGCAGCAGTGCACATTCTACAATTCTAGGACTATGTTTATTGCTGGAATACATCATCAGTGGAGAAATTGATATAATCTATCTTTGTGAGGACATTCTTCAGAAAGAAAGGTAAGCTGTGTAAAATTTAAAAAGCACTTAGAGTGTGCACCAATTAATCTTCAGAATATTTATAACTTAATTACTTGTGACACATAGCTCAAACAAATGTAGAAGTTAATCACGATGTACAAAGTCTCTGACTTCTTGCTTTTAAAAAAAACATAAAGGATAAGAGGAAGCCTAGATTTCTTTTAAAATTTAGATGGCATCCGTGTGACAAACAGAAAATAAAACATTTGTTTCATAAAAGAATTATGTTTCTATTTGGGTCCCACTTTAAATTGTGTCTGGTTCTATTTCCCCAAAAGGATGCTATTTTTTCCCCCTCATCATTAACCCAAATATATTAAACCCCCTAGTAATACCCTCATGGGATGAATGAAAGAGGGAACTCAGCCCTCAAATATTTTTTCTAAAAACAGCCTGCTTCCACTCTTAATTTCACTAAATGAATGAACATGTTTGTAAGCACATGTGCACACTGATGGGTATGTTCTCATTCAGACAGCCCAACATGTATACTAAATGGTATATATTATAATAAACGATTCCAGGACCTTCAAAGGAGAGAGAGTTACCAAAACTTCCATCCCCCTAAGATGGCAGAAATATACTTTTTATCCTTCTGCCCCTATTAAAATGAGGAAGTAAATCTCTAAAAAAAAAAGTTTGAAATTTGTGAACTTAAAAAATGGAGTGCCTGGTGACTCCTAATTATTTCTTAACAAAAACACCAGTTATAAGATTATACTCACAGATACTTTGGAGGATCTTCCTCCCTTGTGAAGGAGGAAGACACCCATTAGAACAATGAAAAATTGTTAGTCAACCAAAGAAACTTTTTTTTTTTTGAGACAGAGTCTCGCTCTGTCACCTAGGCTGGAGTACAATGGCGTGATGTGAGCTCACTGCAACCTCCACCTCCCTGGTTCAAGTGATTCTCCTGCCTCAGCCTCCTGAGTAGCTGGGATTACAGGTGTGTGCCACCATGCCCGGCTAATCTTTGTATTTTTAGTAGAGATGGGATTTCACCACGTTGGTCAGGCTGGTCTCAAACTCCTGACCTTGTGATCTGCCTGGCTCGGCGGCCTCCCAAAGTGCTGGGATTACAGGCGTGAGCCACCGTGCCTGGCCGAAACCTTCTTTAACAATGTTTTCTTATTATTACTGTGAAAGGCAATAAATTCTATGTTTATCTTGGTAGAATAATCACAGTAAAAACTACTCAATCCACATCAAAGAATATTTTTGGAACAGGTGGTCCCATGGCAGCCTCATAGTAGTATTAATACCCCAAACAAAGTGAAGGGAGCACCAAGAATGTGACTATAGTTTTAAGGACATGCTTTTTGTGGTCTTTAAACAAGGTGCTGTCAAATGGGTGCTTTGTAAAAGCAAATTACAAAATCTGAGATTAAAAAATTCTCATACCATAATCACTTTGCATCTATGTATTGAAAACTGCATCTTGCTAATTCATCATGGTATATATTCTGGACATGGTACTCTGACTGTCTCCTAGATCTGAAGTCTCCTCTGAGTAAGTAGCCACAAGTGGTTCCTTATGCACTGGTTGCCATGCACCCTTATATTAGATAATGGCTGGAGAATCCAATCGGATTCTCTCTGGAGGTATCTAAATGTGAGGCACACTGAGAGGCTATAGGGTGGCAGCAAAACTGAAGGATACCCAGAACACTGTAAGCAGAAGCTATGAAACAACAGAAGCCGTAAGGATCTTTTCAAGGAGTACCATTTTGATATGAAGGAATGATAATATTCAATATGGCTATGCAGACTCGGCAATTTGGCACGTTATAACAAATAAGTAACTTATTACTTGCAGAAAAACAACTGTTTTTTGCCAATGATAAAATTTGAGTGTTCAGTGAAAACTAGAATTTCAAATCCTCCATGACTGACAGTTTTCCAATATTTAAAGACTTTTTTTTTTAGAGACAGGGTCTTGCTCTTGTGCCCATGCTAAGTGTAGCGGTGTGATCACAGCTCACTGCAGCCTTGAACTCCTGGCCTCAAGCTATCCTCCTGCCTCAGCCTATCAAAGTGCTGGGGTTACAGGTGTGAGCCACCAAACTTGGCCCCAATACTTAAAGACTTTTCTGATGAGATAGGTAGTGATATTAAAAATGTGATTAAAAACATTTTGTACTGAAATGAGTGAATATTTGGAAGACCCAAGTAATTCAGAAAACCTATATTTTCTAACTGGGGGAAAGCTATTCAAAGCGCTAGACAAACAGGCATATGAAGAAAAGCTCAGTATCGCTGATCATTAGAGAAATGCAAATCAAAACTGCAGTGACATACCATTTCACACAACTCAATGGCTATTACTAAAAAGTCAAAAAATAACAGATGCTGGCAAGGTTGCAGAGAAAAGGGAACGCTTATATGCTGTTGGTGGGAGTGTAAATTAGTTCAACCGTTGTGGAAATCAGTAGGGCAATTCCTCAAAGAGCTAAAAATAGAACTACCATTCAACCCAGCAATCCCATTACTGCTTATATACCCAAAGTAATATAAATCATTCTACCATAAAGACACATGCATGAGAATGTTCACTGCAGCACTCGCTATATACAATAGTAAAGAAATGGAATCAACCTAAATGCCCATCAATGACAGATTGGATAAAGAAAATGTGGTACATATATACCATGGAATACTATGCAGCCATTAAAAAGAGTGAGAGCATGTCTTTTGTGGGAACATGCATAGAGCTAGAGGCCATTATCCTTAACAAACTAACACAGGAACAGAAAACCAGATACCACGTGTTCTTGCTTATAAGTGGAAGCTAAATAATGAGAACTCATGGACACAAAGAGGGGAACAATGGACACTAGGGCCTACTGGAGGGTAAAGGAGAGGAGGGAGAGGATCAGAAAAAGTAACTATTGGATACTAGGCTTAGAACCCAGGGTAACAACAAACACCTGTGACATGAGTTAACCTTTAATAATAAATCTGCACATGTACTCCCTGAAGTTTAAAAAAAAAGCAAGACAGTTAAGATACTCATATCACCATTTTTCAATTAAATATCTGTATAATACCAGATTTTCTTCATATACCTTCAACCACAATTACATATTACAATAAAGAGAATGCAGAAATAGATATGAGGATCTAGTTGTCTTCTATCAAATCAGACATTAAAAAGATTTGCAAAAATGTAAAAATGTCATTCTGCAAACTTTTCTGTGAAATGTTATTTTCATAAAAATGCTATTTAAGTAATGGATTTATTATATTAAATGAATTAAGTATTTTTAAAATTTGTTTTTATTTCTAATTAAATAAATATCATTAACGATCACATATATAAACAAAACTCTTTGGGGCCCTCAATAACTTTTTTTTTTGAGACAGAGTCTTGCTCTGTCACCCAGGCTGGAGTACAGTGGCACAATCTCAGCTCACTGCAATCTCCGCCTCCCAGGTTTAATCAATTCTGCCTCAGCTTCCTGAGTAGCTGGGATTACGGGCACATGCCACCACGCCCAGCTAATTTTGTATTTTTTGTAGAGATGGGGTTTCACCATGTTGGCCAGGCTGGTGTTGAACTCCTGACCTCAGGTGACCCACCCACCTTGGCCTCCCAAAGTGTTGAGATTACAGGCCCCTTAAAGGGGGCCAGGTGCAGTGACTCACGCCTGTAATCCAAGCACTTTGGGAGGCTGAGGCAGGCGAATCACTTGAGGTCTGGAGTTCGAGACCAGCCTGGCCAACGTGGTGAAATCCTAACTACGAAAAACACAAAATTGGCCAGGCGTGGTGGCACGTGCCTGCAATCCCAGCTACTCAGGAGGCTGAGGCAGGAGGATCGCTTGAACCCAGGAGGCGGAGGTTGCAGTGAGCCAAGATCGTGCCACTGCACTCCAGCCTGGGCGACAGAGCGAAACTCCATCTCAAACAAACAAACTTTTAATGGTATTAAAGAGGTCCTGAGACCAAGAATAAATGAGAGTAAACGGTGAGAGGTAAGACTGCAAAGATAAACTGGGGTCAGCTGTGAAAGGCATTGTATGACGGAATAAGGAACGCAGACTTAATCTTGTGGGGCACTGGGGAGATATAAGGCAGCAGCCACTATATTGTAGAAAGAACGGGTTCAGGGTCAGAAGAATAAAGGCATGGCCACATGGTAAATCGTTACAGTAAACATTGTAGCTATCATTCCAATGTTTATCCTCTGTCCCTCCCTCCATTTGTGTGGTAGCCTTGTGTTTTGTTTGTTTGTTTGTTTTTAATGATATAAGACTTTATTGTCATTTGAGGGTCTGTTTTCCAAATAATCTCTAGTAAATATATTGGAATAATTACAAATTTTAAGTCCCAACTTACCGATACGGCACGATTCTCAGACCTTCCCCTCCACTGACTGCCAGGCAATCGTCAGCACCAGACAAGGCTGCCCACCACTAGTATCTTTCACTGCAGCCCTCCTGGGCTCAAGCAATTCTCCCGCCTCAGCCCCCCAAGTAGTTGGGACTACAGGCGGATGCCATAGCTGTGTGGTAACCTTGTGATTTAGCGACCTGAATCCAGCTCCAGGAGTGTGGAGAACCTGAATGGTGTGAGCCAGTTCTAATCCTCTTGTATCAGTAGTTGGTTTAGGGATAGGTAGCCTTCTGATATAGTCTCCAATGATTCCTGCCTCCGGTATCTCTACATCACATTCTTGTGTAATCACCGCCCCTTTAGTGTGGGCTGGACCTAGTGACTTGCTTGTAATAAACAGAATGAAGCAAAAGTGATGGGATGTCACTTCTGAGATTAGGTTACAAAAGACTGACTTCTGTTTGCCAGCACTCTCTCTTACTGACACTTTACTGCTTACTCTGATGAAGCCAGCTGCCATGCTGTGAGCTGCCTCATGGTGAGATCCATGGGGCAAGGCATCAGAGGAGGCCTCTGGGAAACAACTCATGAGGAACTGAGGCCTCCAGTCCAACAACCGTGAGGAGCTGAATCCTGCCAGGAACAATTTGAGTGATCTTAGAAGAGGATCCATCCCCAGTTGAGCCTTAAGATGATCTGAGTTCCTGCTGACACCTGGACTGCATTTTGGTAACTCAGTTCCTTTTGCAAGAGACCCAGAGACAGAGGATTTAGCAAGTTGCACCTGAATGGACTCTTGATGAGTCTTGAAAAGATGAGATAATAAATGCTGCTTTAAGTCACTAGGTTTCAGTTACATGGCAATAGATAACTAATACAGCAGGTGTAAGCCAATCAGTGCATGGTGTCCTCCTGGCCACAGATGAGTAACTTTCACCTTCTATCCATATGAATCGAAGGAACTCCAAGCATTCTAGATAAGGGCGCCTGCTCCTTTCTGTCTCCTTCTGCTAGTGGCAGAAGGGAGGAAGTACTCAGAGAGCCTCTGGGAGCAAAAAGGGACCCTCGTAAAAATCTCTTCTTTCTTTCCCTTAACAATATGCATAACATCAACCCATCATCTGCTTTGAGACCATCAGGCTTTTTATCATTATGCCCTTTATCCTAGCTTACTCTGGATACTACAAGATGGGCTCCAGAGCACCCATCACTTCCTGAACTCATATCCCCAGTCAGCTTTGCACAGGTCCTTTTACGGCCTCATTTCTTAACAGAACCCCCAACCCCATTCTTTAATCTCTTCTACTGGGCCCCCTGAAAACCACAGTTAGCCATTAGCAAAACTCCTATATTCTCAATTTGAATTTCCAAGAAATTCCACTCAACAACTTGTTCTAACTAAAACCTGTTTTCTTCTAAGGGCAGTGCTGCCTCTTTCCCTGTAACCCTCTCAAATGGTAGCTCTGTTCTCTCCCACAGCTCTTGTACTACTACTTGCCCTGGAGGTGGAGAAGGTGTCCTTCTTGCTCCTCCCTACTATTTATAAGCTATTCATTCTCTCCCCTGTGCCCTACACTCCCTGAAAATAAAAGCCTCCCAGTTTTGAATCTCAGTGTAAGCTACTCCCCTCCTTCCTGCAATCATCTACAGACTCCCTGGATTATTCTCCTTACTCTTTAAAGATTTCACTTCTGGCCCTCTGTCATTCATCGTAATTCCTGTGATTTCAATATCTACATAGATTATCTTTCTAACATTCTGGTATCTCAGTTCCTTGGTGTCCTCTCTGCCAAAGATCTTGTCTTCTAAGACCCTACCTCAGTCACTCGCTCCCATGGTTTGTTCTTTCTCTTTTTTTCTCTCTCTCTCCCTTTCTTCTTCCTCTTTTTTTTTTTTTTTTTTTTTTTTTTTTTTGAGATAGAGTCTCACTCTGCCGCCCAGGTTGGAATGCAGTGGCTCGATCTTGGCTCACTGCAACCTCTGCCTCCCGGGTTCAAGCGATTTTCATGCCTCAGCCTCCCGAGTACCTGTGACTACAGGTGTGCACCACCATGCCCAGCTAATTTTTGCATTTTTAGTAGAGACAGGTTTCACCATATTGGCCAGGCTGCTCTCAAACTCCTGACCTCAGGTGATCGGCCCACCTCAGCCTCCCAAAGTCCATGGTTCTTTCTTAAAACAAGTGATTCACAACCACTGGGAGTAACTGTAAATACTGTCTTAAGCCACTGTTTTGAAAGCAAAATTATGTAGGCATTTTAGGTTATTACTAAGAACTCTGGGGTTCTACTGGCATTTAACGCACAGGACCATGGGTACTAAATGTCTTGTGATGTAGACAGTGCTCGTACAATGAAGAATTAAGTGTCCCACTGGAAATACTAGTAGCACCTGCACTGTCATCGGCAACTACTGCAACCTTTCCATGATTCTATTCAAATACCTCACTCTTCTATCACCATTTATATTTCCGGCTCATACTCAAACTCTGTTGACTCTCTCCCTTTCTCATTTACATCTTTCCTCTTAACATATGTTGGATTCCATGGTCCATTGTTATAATCCTTGTACACATCCTTGATTCCCTGGCCTCTAATCTTCTTTACCCTACTCTCTGCGAAAACCTTAATTCTAGTTAAATTCAATTATCTGTCCTCTCTGTGACTGAATAATTGAATATGCCTGGAGAAAAACACACAACCATTGTGACCCCTCTCACTTCAAATTCAAGACCACTGGTCTCAAGCAAGCCTTTAGTATTACCTGGCAATTCAACTTCATTTCCCAAGTTCATTCATTCTCTTATTCTTCTAAATGACTATTTTGTACCTTTTTCTCTCTCTTGAATCTTCCAACATTTTTTCCTATTCTCAGTCTCAAATGCTAACCTTGTTCCTTAAGAAAATAGAAGCAATCAGGTAAGAATTTCTACAAGCTCTCACCCCAAGTATCTACTTACCTGTATCCGTGCCCAAATACTCTGCCTTTCCTTCCAATTTAATGGATGAACCAAGGTAGCCCCTCCAGATGTGCACCAGATCTTATACCTTCTTTCTTTTTTTTTTTGAGACAGAATCTCGCTCTGTCACCAGGCTGGAGTGCAGTGATGTAATCTCAGCTCACTGCAACCTCCACCTCCTGGGTTCAAGTGACTTTAGTGCCTCAGCCTCCCGAGTAGTTGGGACTACAGGCACGCACCACCACACTCAGCCAATTTTTGTATTTTTAGTATGGTGTATTTTCACCATGTTGGCCAGGATGGTCTCGATCTCTTGACCTCGTGATCCATCTGCCTCGGCCTCCCAAAGTGCTGGGACTACAGGTGTGAGCCACCGCACCTGGCCCTACCTTCTTGCTTTCTAAAGGACACTGCTTCAGCAATTCTTTCTTACATTATCATTTTGTGATCATTTCTGACTTGGATCATTCTTACTAGCATATGTAAATTCTCTCATCAAGAAAAAAAAAGACCTTCCTTGAACTTCTATCCCAGACCATGACTATTAAATATTTGAAAACTAAAACTATTCAATTAGCCCTACATGATATCAGGACTCATTATAAAGCTACTATAATTAAGAGAGTGTGGTATTGACCAACAGAACAGAATAGAGAACCCAGAGAGAGACCTATGAATATACGACAGATGCACTGCGGATCAGAGAAAAAAGGAAGGACTATGCAATAAATGGTGCTGGTTCAAATGGTTATGCTTAAACAAGACAGAAAAATGCTAGCCATAAAAGGAAAGTCTGATAAAGCTGACTACAATACAATAAAATTTAAAAAGTCTGATTGCTAAAAATATCTATCAGAAAGAAATTGAATAGACAAGCCATAAACTTGGAGAGGATATCTGCAAGAAATGTGATGATCCATGTTAGTTAGAATCTAGAGTATGTAGAGAAGTCCTACAAATCAGTAAGAAATGAAATCCAATAAGAAAATGGGCAAAACCCAAAACACGCGCTGTACAGAAGAGAAAACATGGGTGGTCAATAAACATGAAAGGCAGCTCAACCTTATCATTAATCAGAGAATTATAAATTAACACTATAATGACCATTTTATACTCACTATATTGGCAAGAATTAAAAAGCCTGACTATGCCAAGTTAATCACAGGGAACTCTTCCACACCTCTGGTGAGAATGTCCAACTACTAAGGAAAATAATTTGGCATTATCTTGTAAAGTTAAAATCCATCAACTCACGGCTCAGTATTTTCAGTTCTAGTTACATATCCTAAATAAACTCTTGTACACGTATACTAGGAGACAGGCATGAGAATGCTCACAGCCACACAGTTCATAATAATTGCAAAAAGCTGGCCAGGCACAGTGGCTCACACCTGTAATCCCAGCACTTTGGGAGGCCGAGGCAGGCAGATCACGAGGTCAGGACATCGAGACCACCCTGGCTAACACGGTGAAACCCCGTCTCTACTAAAAATACAAAAAAATTAGCCAGGCGTGGTGGTGGGTGCCTGTAGTCCCAGCTACTTGGGAGGCTGAGGCAGGAGAATGGTGTGAACCTGGGATGCAGAGCTTGCAGTGAGCCGAGATCGCACCACTGTACTCCAGCCTGGGCGACAGAGCGAGACTCCGTCTCGAAAAAAAAAAAAATAATAATAATAATTGCAAAAAGCTGGAAACAACCCAACTGCCCATCAATAGGAGACTGGATAAATAAGTTGTGGTATACCCATAAAACTGAATATTATACAGTAGTTAAAATAGACTACTGCTACACATAACCACATGAAGGAATCTTGGGAAAACAGTGCTGAGTGAATGTCTTAAGTTTTTAAAAAGCTAAAAATAAGTAATACTAAACAATATACTGTTTATACACCTATATGTTAGGCATGGGCAAACATTTCAAAAAGAAAAGGAAATAATACAACATTAGTGCTCATCTCTGGGTAGGAAGAGGGACTGGAAAGAATACATAAATAGATACAAGTTAATTGTGATGTTCTAGTTTTTAGGTTCGGTGGTAGGGTCACTTTATAGCTTTATAACCTTATATTTATATATATTATTTTGTATATAACAAATATATCATTAAAAATAGGCTCTTGCTTCCCACTTGAGCTCTTACTAGCTGTGTGATCCTAGGCCAATTCTTTCAGTCTCAGTTTCCCCAACTAAAAAGCAAAAGCAATACCTGCACCTACCTCCTGAAGTTTGTATGAGGATTAAATGAGATAATGAATGCAGAGCACGCACAATATGTGGCACACAGGATACTAGTGCTAGCTGTAGCAGCTATTATGTTCTAAGGTGCTTTCAAGAATAAATGGTTTTATTAGTGGTTAGAACAATGAATCTACAATGCATAGGATATATAGAATGAAAACGTAATCAGTAAAGTTGAAATCATATGAATGGATAAGATGAACACAAGATGTTTTCAGAGTAGAAGTGTGCCAAGTCAGACTGAAGAAAGGAGCTCTAGAAAGAGACTAAGAAGGAACAGGGAGAGGAAGCGGAACAGATTGGTAACCTGGAGGAAAAGTCAGGAGGAGAAATGTCTGATAGTATTAAATTTTGCAGAGGTGAAAACGAAGACTAAATGAGACGTTGGATCGGGCAAGGAGAGGATCACTAGGAACCTTTACAAGAGCAATTTCAATGAAGTGGTCAAAGAAGAAATAAGAGTGCAAATGGGTTAAGTCATCAGGAGGAGGAGAGGAAATGGAGACTGGGAGAAAAGATCATTCTTTTTACGAAGTTAGAGATGAAGGGAAAAGTGAAAAGGGTAAAATATAAGGTTGAAGGGAGGTATCATCAAGATTAAGGGAGACCTTAGGCTGTTTATAGGCAGAGGGGAAGGAGCCAGTGGAAAAGAAGGTGTGGTATAGAAGAAGGGGACGAATGACTGGGTGTGCTTTGGAGAAAACAGGAGGAGATAATATTCTGAACCATGACAATAGAAAGATGTAAATTAGTGCTTCTCAGACTTTCATGTGCATATGAATTACTTGGGGTTGAGTTAAAATGCAGATTCCGATTCAGAATCTGGAGTTTCGGGCAGGTCTGAGATTCTGCATTTCTAACAAGCTCCTACCTAATGTTGATGCTCCTGGTTCACTGACCACATTCTGAGTATTAAGGGGGTAGGACAACTCTTCCTTTGTCATGAGAAGTGCATCTAGAAATAAGTTTGGTAGTAAAGGGAAGATAAATTGTTGGAGTTGTTGCTATTTGCATATTGAAGCGACCTGACATAAAGGTAGCAGGTGGAATAGAAAGAAAATCAAGTGAGCCAGGTGTTCAAGTTCTCAGTGACTGTTAGCAGGTATATGTCCCTGGGAAGGCTGCTGGCAAAAGTAATGATAGAGGACTACTTATTAAAGAAAAGTCAAGAGGATGAAGATAAGCAGAGGACAGAGTAGGGCTGAGCTGGGTGAGAGGAATAAGAGAACAATCAGAATCATAATACTTTGGGAGTAATTATAGATAACTGGGAGGAAGGAAGAAAAGAGTTGAGAGGTAAACAGGACTGACATGAACAGGCAAGAACTCGGCTGAAACCAGATAAATTTCTTAGGTCATTATTTTTAAATGATTTGACATTGTCTAACTAGTCTTCATAGAGGAAAGACTCATGGAAAATGCATGGGGGCAAAATTTGCCTTCACCAAGTTTTTTACAAAGGTGGACTTACCTGTGCTTTGAAGTTAACAAAGGTTAACAAAAGTTATGAAGAGTCATCGTAGACAAATTTGTCCCTAGGGGTACTTTAAATATCAATATTCAAACATTGCTTGCATATTTAAAGTCCTCATGGGTACATTGAATTACACACTGCTTCTGGGAAAGAAGCAGCAGTATGTAATACTCTATTTTGAACATGCCATTGATTTTGTGATAAAAGAAATACAACTGTTGAATTTTGAGGTGGCATTTCATAATTTCAGTATTTCACATTGTACTTTAAAAAGACTCTAAAGTTAGTATAAAGAAAAATGAACCTGTTCATAGAGATCCAAATTGACAGGCAGGTATAATTCTCACTTGGCTCTTTTGTTCAGACTCTAAGAATTTGATTATATTAAAGGGCTGAGTGGATGCATAAAATAGGGTGAGAATACTTCTCCATTTATCAACACAATGTTTACTAATGCTGACATATGGATGCTGAATCTGAAGCAAAATGTCTTCTAATAGAAGGTAAGAGAAATTATAAGCACATCCTTACCCCTTCACTGGTTTTCTGCAAGTCTGAAGTTGTGTTTCTTGTGTCGTTGCCCGCATCTCCACCCTCAGAGCTGCTTTTGTTTTCCTCTTCTTTGCAGTCTTTGTCATCTTCATCTCCTGGAGATTTCCGGGACTGTTTAGAGGATTTCTAAATGTTTAGACAAGTTAAATATTATAGTCAAAAGCAGAAATCCAAATGTACAAGTAAGAGATGCAGAAATAGCTGACTTGTATCTATCTAGTTTTAGTGGTTGATAGAGGATATACTGACACAACATGTAGTATGCCAAGGCTGAGCTAGGTGACATTGGACAAATCATTTCACCTCATTGGACCTCAGTTTAGCTGGAAAGGAAGCAGAAGTGGGCTAGGTGACCTCTTAGTTATTTCCAGCAATGTGATATTAAAAGCACAAAATGAAGATTAATGTACCTAGAACACTGTCAATGAATAAATACAGCTGGATGGACACCACCTTAAGAAGGCTACAGAACTGGAAGGTACCCTAAAGGTCATCTTGTCCTCCCCATCATTTTATAGTAGTGGAAATTGAAAGAAGTGAGGTGAACTATCCAAGAGAATATATAGATATTCATGCTGGAACACCTCTTGAAGCTGTTTGGCTAATGGGATACCCAGAATCATCTTGATAAAACTGTTTGATATAAACTAATCTTTTCAATTGTGGAGCATTATTTAAGAACTCAAGGCCATACTGGTGAACCAGTCCTTTTTCCTTGTCATCTTGCATTTGAAAACAAGATGAACTCTAGAGGAAGATGAAAATACAATTAGTTTGCCTCAAGAGTTGCTTGGCAGCATTGCATTAAAATTATAGAAAGCTGGCCCCAATTGTGCGCCTTAAGAAAGTAAAATATAGTGTTTTTCTACACTTCCTCTTTGAGACATTTTAAGAGTCTTCAAGCACGTTGCAAGTAAGAGGTAAGGCAAAACTGATTTTGCCAAGTTACTTCTGGTCTTCCAGAAACGAATGAGCAAACTGAAGCTTCTTCAGATAATCAGTTTTTAAAAATGCAACTTTAAAAGAGAAAACATAGGCCAGGCATGGTGGCTCACGCCTGTAATCCCAGCACTTTGGGAGGCTGAGGCGGGTGGATCACCTAAGTAAGGTCAGGAGTTTGAGATCAGCTTGGCCAACATGGCAAAACCCTGTCTCTACTAAAACTACAAAAATTACCTGGGGCTGGGCGCAGTGGCTCACGCCTTTAATCTCAGCACTTTGGGAGGCTGTGGTGGACAGATCATCTAAGGTCAGGGGTTTGAGACCATCCTGGCCAACATGGTGAAACCCTGTCTCTACTAAAAATACAAAATTAGCTGGGTGTGGTGACGAGAGGCCTGTAATCCCAGCTACTTGGGAGGCTGAGGCAGGAGAATCACTTGAACCTGGGAGGTGGAGGTTGCAGTGACACTCAAGCCTGGGTGACAGAGTTAGACTCTGTCTCGAAAAAAAAAAAAAAACCAAAAAAAGAGAAAACATCCTCTAGCTGTGTGGCAGAATATATAATTAAACTGTTTCTATTTTACTTAACTGAAACTACCAGCCAAGCCCAAAATGTCAGTTTAAAATGTGATTTTTACTTTTTACATGAAGGGAAACAGGGATTTAATAATACAAATGTGGAGTATTTCAAGTGACGATCAAGAATGACAATAGTAAAAGTGAAACACTTTCTCTTTATAGTATAATTATTAAAATGTAGCAACTGCTTTATATAGTGATTTTCAAATAACAGTCCTCAATACGCAGTTCTTTTTTTTTTTTTTTTTTTTTAAGACGGAGTCTCGCTCTGTTGCCCAGGCTGGAGTGCCGTGGGGCTATCTCGGCTCACTGCAAGCTCTGCCTCCTGGGTTCACACCATGCCATTCTCCTGCCTTAGCCTCCCGAGTAGCTGGGACTACCGGTACCTGCCACCACGCCCGGCTAACTTTTTTGTATTTTTAGTAGAGATGGGGTTTCACTGTGTTAGCCAGGATGGTCTCGTTAGCCAGGATGGTCTCGATCTCCTGACCTCATGATCTGCCCGCCTCGGCCTCCCAAAGTGCTGGGATTACAGGCGTGAGCCACCATGCCTGGCCCCTGGCAGTTCTTATAATAATGAACAACTCCCTAAAATTTCTAATGCTCATAAAGGATCTTTATGAGTAACCTTATAAATTAGTTTATAAGTATTACAATTTGGCATGTATTTGGGATATACAGAATAGAATTAGGGCATTACTAGTGTTTTATTAATGACTCACAACATTTAGTATTCTATGAAGAAATCTGGTTGCCAAGCTCTATTTGGTAATCTTGAAAAGTTTTTCAGATTACTGAAACTCCTGTAATTTTGGAGAAGGACTCAGTTTTATCAGTGTGGTCCTAAATTGGTTATGTGTTTGATTTTTGCTATCTTTGTTTTTTTAAACTAAAATTACTGGTGGTTTATCAACATCAGTTTAGTTTGTTGTGAGGCTCTCATTAGTCCTATTGTAAATAGTAAATAATTTGTATGCAAAATATTTTTGACCTATGATTTTCCAGTATCTGCTATGACTCAAATATGAATAATCCATAGCCTTACTGCTAAAAAGAGAAGACATATAATCTCCCTCAAATCTACTATAGCATGACTTTTCATTATGATTACTGAGCGTTTTCCTTAGAAAACTGAAATTAGGTGAGGTAGAGGAGACAGGTGTGGGGCCTTTTCCTCTACCCAACTGGAATGTAGTAAAAAAAATTTTGTGAGCCACTAATTTTCCATGCAAAGGAAGACTATTCAACTCTTAAGAAATAGACATAAAAACTGGCCGGGCACAGTGGCTCACACCTGTAATCCCAGCACTCTGGGAGGTTGAGGCGGGCAGACTGTTTGAGCTCAGGAGTTTGAGACCAGCCTGGGCAACATGATAAAATCCGGTCTCTACTGGAAAAAAAAAAAAAGCAAAAATAAAAAAGCAAAAAAGCAGCGTGTGGTGATGTACGCCCGTGGTCCCAGCTACTGGGGAGGCTGAGGTGGGAGGGTAGCTTGAGCCCAGGGGGCAGAGGTTGCAGTGAGCTGAGATTGCACCACTGCACACCAGCCTGGGTGACAGAGCAAGACCCTGTCTCAAGACAAAGAAAAAAAAAAAAAGGAAAAATCACCGTATTTGTTTTTTAAAAAGCATTTGGGAAGCAAAAGAGAACAATGAAGTTATGCTAGGCGAGCGGTTCTCTAAATGTGGTTCCCAGATCAGCAGGATAAGCCTCACCTGGAAATTTGATTCCCAGACCCCACCCTAGACCTTCTGAAATAGAAATTCTGGGGATGGGCTTCAACAATGTTTCTATTTTACTTAACTGAAACTACCAACCAAGCCTAAAATGTCATGTTAAAATGTGGTGATTTTTACTTTTTACAAGAAGGGAAAACAGGGATTTAATGATACAAATGTGGAGTGTTTCCAGTTAAGATCAAGAATGATAGTAAAAGTGAAAAACTTTTTGTTCTCCTAGTAAATACAGTATAACTATTCAATGTGGCAAGCTTGTCAAACAATGTAAGCTTGTCTTTATAAGTCTTCCATGTAATTCTAAAACATGTAACAGTTTGAGAACCATTATGCTAGGTTATTTCATTGATATTAAAAATAAAAAGCTATTCTTTTTTTTTTCCCCCTTTTGAGACAGGGTCTCACTCTGTTTCCCAGGCTGGAGGGCCGTGGCATGATCATGGCTCAGTACTCGCCTGGACTCCTGGGCTCATGCAATCCTTCCACCTCAGCCTCCCAAGTAGCTGGACTACAGGTGTGAGCAATCACTCCTGGCTAATTTTATTATTTGTGGAGATGAGGTCTCACTATGTTGCCCAGGCTGGTCTCAAACTCCTGGGCTCAAGAGATCCACTTGTCTCAGCCACTCAAAGTGTTGGGATTACAGGTATGAGCCATTGTGCCCAGCCAAAAGGCTATTAAATGATCATGAAGTTGTAATCTTCAAGGAAAGCAAAGGAAATGATCCCTTAATTTAAAATAGATAAACATTAGTAAGCTAAGTGTGTCTTTACCCTTTCTCTGCTTTAAATTTTAAGTCCACCCAGGTGGAGCCCCATTACTTTTGGTCTTTGTAACAAGCAATAAAATAATGGCATTTAAAAGCCACATATCCACACTATTAAATGCCTAGGCAACATTAGGTAGCTTAGATAATTTAGGGCTGCACAACACATTAGGTGGAAGCTCAGCAGGCAATCACAAATTAAGTAAAATCAATTCAAGTAGGTGTTTATATGAAGTCCAAAATGCTAAACGAAATTCAGCTTAAAAAAGTAATTACAATGGAAGATAAAGTCTGACAAGAAAAATTCTAATTACTTTGTAGTCATTTGCAAACTTTATCCCCATCCAAGGCAATCACATGTTTTTCATTAGGTACACAGGAAACAATGCTGCATTCACACAATTCTGCCTGTATGCCAGTTGGGTAAGATTTTATATACTGCCAAAATAAATGCTGATAATCTAATAAACTCTAGGTACTTGTTTTTAGAGTTTCCTAAGTGTATTCAGTCACTAAACACCAGAATTTAAATAGAAGTAATTTATCCAGGTATTCAATCATGTGACAGACCAATTATAGTGAAACCTGTACCAATCTTTGGTCTTCAAGGATCCATTTATCTTGCTTTCAGTTTCTAAAAGGTGAATAATTTTCACAATCTCAGAGTTCTTTCCATTGTATTTCTGAATTACCATATGAAAAAACCTAGACTTTCAATTTGTAAATCTAGGATCATGTCATTCCTCTGTTTAAAATCTTCAAGTATTGTTAGATTCGGAATAAAATCCAAATTTCTCATTATGGCCTACAAGTCTGCATAATTAGGCCTTTGCCAGCCTTTCCCCCTTGGTCATGATTCTCCAGCCACACCTTCTTTCAATACAGGAAAAACATGCTAAACTCTTCCCTGCCTCAGAGTTTTGATGCTACATTCCTTTCCCTCTGCCATATATGGCTTCTCCTCCTACTCTCTTCTTTGAGGTCTCAGTATAAACTACACGTTTTCAGAAAGCCCTGGCCACCCTATCTAAAATAGGGGACCTATTTTAGGTCCCCCTGCTCCCATTCAATTCCTTCACACCCTTTCACAATTTATTATTTACGTGATTACTGTGTGCTACCCCCACTCTCTGTTGTACTATAATTTATGTGAAGGCAGGAATGGAGTTGCTCACCGCTGTATACCTAGTCTGGTGTCTGGAATAGACTAGGTGATCAGGAAATAAAAGAACTGAATAAATAAACAGCCAAAGCACATTCTTTGAAGCAGAATGACAAGTAAAAATATATCTTTTTACAGTCATGTCACATAGTAATGTTTGGTCAGTGACAGACCACATATACGAAGCCTTGATGTGTGGTAGGCTGTACCACCTACATTTGTGTAAGTATACTCTATGTTGTTTGTACAATGACAAAATTGCCTAATGATGCATTTCTTTTTTTTTTTGAGATGGAGTCTCGCTCTGTCACCCAGGCTGGAGTGCAGTGGCACGATTTTGGCTCACTGTAAGCTCCGCCTCCTGGGTTCATGCCATTCTCCCACCTCAGCCTCATGAGTAGCTGGGACTACAGGCGCCCGCCACCATGCCCAGCTAATTTTGCTTTTATATTGTTAGTAGAGATGGGGTTTCACCGTGTTAGTCATGATGGTCTCGATCTCCTGACCTTGTGATCCGCCTGCCTCAGCCTCCCAAACTGCTGAGATTAAGGTGTGAGCCACCGTGCCCAGCCATGATGCATTTCTTAGAACCCCATAGTTAAGTTACATGTGATGCATTTACACATATAGTACATAGACATAGTCTTGAATTATATTGTGTCTCCTACATTTCTCAATTCTTTAGAGCTCGTCTGGAGGTTACTGTAGGAGGCAAAGCTACTCATATATCCTTAACTAAAGAACAGTCAGTCCTCCTCCAACTAAAAAGGTGGTATTTTCAGGGCCAAATCAGCCCTAAAGAGTCAACAGTCAGATTGCTCTAATATCTAAGGTTACCTGACTTCCCTCTGCTGTATTTTGTCCCTAAAGGCAGAGGCTCCATAGAATTTAGTATATTTCTATGTACCCAATAAACACATGGAAAATAATCTAAAAATGTTTAATGGATATGCATATAACATTAATAACAATGAGAAGTTTCTTAGTAACCTTTGAAGTATATGACTTTTTCCGTTTTGAGCCTGCTTTTTCATTCTTTCTTTTGCCTTTTCCATCTTCTTCTACTCTATCACCTTCTTCCTCACTGCTTGCATCTGCAGTATTTCCACCTTCTCCCTCAGTTTCTGAAGAGCTCTGTTGCTGAATTGCCTAAGAAATAATAAAATATTAGCTGATTACATTTTTGAAAAAATAGCAAAGAACAAACACTGAAAAGAACTACTCTGTTTTCATTTGAAAGGGTTCCACTTACTCGGAAGATTTTCAAAAACAAAGGGCTGTCAAACTGAATTTTCCAATGGACACTTGATTTGAACCCTTCTGATTAAGAATTACATTTAATCCAAAATGCTACTGGAGTCAAAAAGAATTGTGACTTCAAGGTAACTATTAGTAGAAAGGACGTATAAGAAAGATTTGAAAAAGCGTTAAAACCAAAGAAATGAGATATAGCAAGTGACAAGGAAGTAAACCATTACCTGGTAGCCAGTAAACTTTACTCCTGGGTTATTTTCTATTTCCCACAATCCTTCGTTAAATCCTTTCCGTTTGTTTGACTTTCCAAACTTGTCTTTGTACTCCTTATAAGGAAAAAGGTCTTTGGGACCTAGAAATGCACTGCAGAGACATATTAGAAATAGAATTGACACACTGACCTTCAAAGGTAAGATATTTTAAATATCAGTATCAGTGAAGATGTCACAGCATACTATAGCAAACAAATCTAAAGTACATATAAACCCTTCAAGTTAGGCACATATTACGAGGTGTTTCAGACACATACTTCAAGGCAGAAAAAATGGATAGCTGAGCATACAAGCCAGCCACCTGGATTGCGCTACTTTGATTTTACTTTTAAATTATCAATATCTTCATTTAAAAACTGATTTTTAGTTACATAAGTAGAATTAAATATGTCTACTTTGGCCACTTAAATCATCATCTTAAACCAAGATTTATCTATGTTAATCTTACCACAGGTAAGGGTTTTGTGAAATTCACAGTAAAAATATAAATGCTAGAATAAAAAAAAGATTTTAACTCTCTATATAGTAATTCCCCACTTAACTGTGGTTTTGCCTTCTGTGGTTTTAGTTACCCATGGTCAACTGTGGTCCAGTGGAAAATGAACAATTCATAGGTTTTAAATATTACACCCCTCTGAGTAGGCGATAAAATCTCACACCCACTCCATCCTGCCTGGGACATGAATCATCCCTTTGTCCAGCATATCCATCATATTTGCACTACCTTCCCACTAGTTACTTAATAGCTATCTCTGTTATCAGATGGAAAAATCATAGTATATATAGGCTTCATACTATCCACGGTTTTAGGCATCCACTGGAGGTCTTGGAATGTATCCCCTACAGATAAAGGGGGCACTACTGTACCACGTTAGTATATTTATTCACTATTATTTCTTTCTTTTTTTTTCAGATAGAGTTTTGCTCTTGTTGCCCAGGCTGGAGTGCAATGGTATGATCTCGGTTTACTGCAACCTCCATCTCCCGGGTTCAAGGGATTCTCCTGCCTCAGCCTTCCAAGTAGGGGATTACAGGCATGCTCCATCACATCTGACTAATTTTGTATTTTTAGTAGAGACGGGGTTTCGCCACATTGGTCAGGCTGGTCTCGAACTCCTGACTTCAGGTGATCCACCTGCCTCGGCCTCCCAAAGTGTTGGGATTACAGGCATAAGCCACCGTGCCCAGCCTATTATTTCTATAAATTAAAAAATCATTTTAGTGTTTAATGAGGCACTAAGAAAAAAATTAGAAGTGACAAAGCAGATAGACTTTTATCCAATTTAAACCACATCCTAAATTAATCACAACCAAGAAAAAAAAAGAAGTTAGAACAAATTCTGAGCCTGGCTAATAGATGTGAGCATTCAAATCAGAGTCTTTAGCATTAGGCCACAGTTCTGGCTGACACCCCTAGAGCTAACTTCTCAAACTGAGATTCACACATTCCTTCATTCAACAAACATTGATTGAACGTTTGTTAATACAATGTGCCAGGCACTATTCCAGAGGAGCTACAGGGAACAAAGAGACAAACATCTCTGTTTTCTTGGAGCACATGTTCTAGTGGCAGGGGTGGGGGTTTGGACAATAAAAAGATAAAATATATAGTATGTGTGCTAAAAAAAATAAAGCAGAGAAGGATGGGAAGAATAGGAGATGGATTTTATAATTATAGATATACAGATCAAGGAAGGCAAAGGGAATAGCTAAGTAAAGAACAAAGAAAGTGAAGGAACAACTCATGCAGTTACCTGGAGAAGAAAAGAACAAGTTGAAGAAGAGCAAGTACAAGGTCCCTCAGGTGGGAGAGGAAGAGTGCCTCATAAGTTTGAGAAACAGAAGAGGTCAGTGTGGCTAGAGTGAAATGAGTGAAGGACGACCGGTGTAAGACAGGTTAACAGAGTGGGGGCACAGATTATTTAGGGCCTTGAAGGCCACTATAAAGGCTTTGAGTGAGATGGGAAGCCATTAAAGGTTCTGAGAAGTGGCAATTTATGTCTTAATAGGATAACTTTGGCTGCTGTACTGAAAACAGACTGAAGACTTAGTTACTACAGTAGAAGCAGGGAGACTAATTAGAAGGCTTCTGAAGTAATGATGGTGACTTGAACCAGGGTGTAAGCAGTACTGTTGGTAAGAAGTGGTCAGATCCTGAATTCATTCTCAAGAAAGAGCATCAAGATTTGTTGATGGGCTGCATATGGCATATGTGAGAAAGGGTAGAGGAGCTGAGGATATCTCTAAGGTTTTTTTTTTTTTTGAGACGGAGTCTCACTTTGTCGCCAGGCTGGAGTGCAGTGGCACGATCTCGGCTCACTGCAACTTCCGACTCCCTGGTTCAAGCGATTCTTCTGCCTCAGCCTCCTGAGGACCTGGGATTATAGGCACACGCCACCATACCCAGTTAATTTTTGTATTTTTGGTAGAGACGGGGTTTCACCATGTTGGCCAGGATGGTTTTGATCTCCTGACCTTGTGATCCGCCCACCTCAGCCTCCCAAAGTGCTGAGATTACAGCCATGAGCCACCACACCTGGCCATCTCCAAGGTTTTAGACTGAGAAATAAGAAGGAGTTGGTATTTACCGAAATGGAAATATTTTGGGGGGGAACAATATTTGGGGGCAAAAAACTCAGTTTTGAATGCTACATTTAAAATCCAGTTTAGACATCCAAGTGGAGATGTCACGTAGCTGGAGAGAGGACTCTGGAGTAGAGGGGAAATGTGTAAGCTGGAGATGTAAATTTGGAAATTATCAGTAAAGAGAAGATACTGAAAGCTTTCAGACAAGAGGTTAACAGTTTACTATTGATCTCTGTAAATTCCATTTTCTGCCTGGGTCTCAGGGTTGATCCCTCGCATTGTGCAGCTGATCAAAAACTTCAAGTTCATTAAAACTCCTGGGTAAGCTTTCTGACCCCAGAGCGGTTTAAGAAGCACCAAACTTTTAAGAAGCACCAACCTTTTCCTTATTGTTCACCTTTAATTGCTCAGTCAGCATGATTCTACCTCATTGAACCCAGAAATAATTTATTACATTACTGGACATCTTAATAAAAAAAAGTCAAAGTCTTGCTTGATAAACTGAACACAATAAATGGACTTTGTGTATGGCAACTTCACTTTTAGAAGAATTTGTCGTGAATTATTAGACTCTAGCTTTTGACCTTCCCCAGTCTTTGACTCTATGCTTAAGAAATAACTGTGGGCTAAGCTGCCTGGTATTCACATCAGCTACTTGACGCTAATCAGGGCTTGCCTATACTTCTTTTTTTGGGCAGGGGAGAAAGGGTCTCTCACTGTAGCTTTGGCTTCCAGGCTCAAGTGATCCTCCCACCTCAGCCTCCTGAGTAGCTAGGACTACAGCCACCATGCCTGGCTAATGTTATTTTTTTGTAGAGACGGGATCTCACTATATTGCCCAGGCTAGTCCCGAACTCCTGAGCTAAAGTGATCCTCCAGCCTTGGCCTCCCAAAGTGCTGGTATTACAGGCATGAACCACTGCACTCAGCTGCCTATACTGTAATAATGCCACAAGAGTCAGGGCTAATGGTCATTATTTTTTGATGAAAGAGTTAACAATTTTTGCCCTCTTTATTTTTATCTTGTCCCACTTTTGGATGTATGAGATGGACGTCTTCCTGTTACAGGAAGCACTCTTTTATGAATAAATGATACATTTTTACTAGCATTCCGCAGGAATGACTTTAACTGACAACTGGCCACGTTAGCTACTGCCAGCAAGAGGGAGCCTGAACGAACTGTTCTAAAACAAGTTGTAATTTTTTGATAAACAACCCTGTTTTTTTCTGGATTATAGATAATTGTGTAAATCAAATCCCCTCTCAATTGGTTAATTGCTATTATGTTTTAAAATTTTTTAAGCGTAGAAAAGAAAATACATTTTTTCAAAGCTAAATGCACTGAGGATGATATATTTTTCCATGTTAAGGGTTCCTTGAAAATTGTCTAGACTAAAACTACTGGGTTTATGTTAGAAGCAGAAGAACTTGAGGCTCCAGTCACCTACCTCAGAATTAGAACAGATTCAAAGTCATGTCCTGAGGAAAATTCTGGTCGTGCCTAGGGTACTCCTTTAGCTGAACCAAACGTAGCCTTCTTGTTAAGCTCACCTCACTTTTCACATACCTCCCCTGCATCATTTAACTAATTTTAATTTAATTGATAGCTATTTTTTAAACACCTACCATGGGCCAGGCACTGTGTTAAGCACTGTGTAAGTAGAGTAAGAAACACTGACATAATTTCTGCCTTCAGAGAGGGTGAACATTCATACTTGCCAGGGCAAGTATAATCTCAGGTTCAGGGACACCCAATACTTAGTAACTAAGTTCAGTAGAATCAATGTTATGACAGGTTTTTTGAAGTTAATTCTCCCCCAGGTATTTTTAAATCTGCCTCTGGATGATCAAACCAGCAAAAAAATCACATACAGACTACTGTACAACCAGATCACTTGGAGATGGGTTCTAAAAAAATCAAACCAATGGTACAAAAATAAAATGGGGGCGGGAATAAGGAAAATGCAAAAATATGCATCATAAAGCCCTATACATTTATTATAGGTAAAACTTATTTCTAAGCTTTCTAGCAACCTCTCTTAAGGAGGAAAACATGATCGGTTGCATAGTCCATAATGTCTATTACATAAAAATAATACAAAAGTAAATAAAACTTCCTGAGAGAAATTACAATTATTTCTCTCATGAAAAAAAGTCTGTCTTGAGAGGCTTCTCCTAACTCTCTTTCAAGACAAGAATGAGGAAGATGTTGGGTGGCAGAGACAACAAGCTAAGAAAGTTCATGCTAGGCTCTACTAACGTTCAAATGAACATAAGTGATGACCCTGAATTTGAAGACTTAAAAATTTTGTGACAGTTTTTAGCTTTTCTCCACATTTCCAATTTGTTCCATTTGTTTTTTGTTGTAAATAACCATATCCGTTCCCAGTGTGTCAAAGATTGCCAACTATTCCACAGTATTCATGCTCTTCTTTTTTCCTATACTGAATATTCCTTCCAATTTTTAAAGCAGGATACAGAGTTGCCCAGCTAGAGACCGTTTCTCAGCTTCCCTTGTAGCTAGATGTGGCCACATCACCAAGTTCTTGTCACTGGAATGAATGCAAGTGTAAATGATGTACAGTAAGTCCACACTTAATGTCGATAGGTTTTTGGAAACTGTGACAACACTGAACAAAAAGAAGTTAGTTGACAGCCTGCTGTCTGATGTTTCCTTTAAAGTCGCAGTTTCCAGGAACCTATCAACTTAAGTGAAGATCTACTGTATGTAACTTCCTGTCATTTCCTTACAAGGAACTACTTGTTCTTCACCTCTTCTCTTTCCTCCTTCCCACTGCCTGCAAGATGCACATGTGCTGCTGAGCCAGTTTTGTTTTAGCGGTTAATGACAGGACAAGAAACAGAAGCAGCTCCGGTCCCTAGGGCAAAGTAGTCTACCCACCCCAATCTACCTGCCTACCTCTGAATTATTTCAAAAGAAAGAAATAAACTTCTATATTATTTGAGACATTGTATTTTTAGGTTCCTTTATTACATCAGTGTAGTCAGTACACCAACAAATACAGTTAGAAAACCTAAAAAAGGTGGTATATTTCCTTGAGGGCCCAACAAGGTGAAAGAGCCAGAGAGAACATAACTTTGTTCTGTGAAATATGAATGGAAAAAACTTCTCTGGAAGGGAAATATATAAGAGCAATAGAAGAAATTACTGGGAGTGGTACAGAAACCACTCTAGGACTTAAAAGTGTCCTAGAGGAGACTTGTGGGTGATGACCAACATTTAAGCAGAAACACAAATGACATTCAAAAGCAAAGATACGCTTTTAGTCATAAAGACTTCTATCATGAAAACTATTTACATTAACAAAAATACATTATTAACTTTGGCAATTTTATATAACTGATTATAATGATTTTAATAAGATGTAAGATGTCAGAGATCATCCGTAACAATGTAGCGTAGCAGAGTCAAGTTAGAGCTGTTGAAACTATTTTTGCTAACTTACGTTTCATGGGTGCCAAAAAAGAAGATAGGATACTTGTTTGCTGGAGGCTTCACAGCGCCCTCTGGGAGTTCATCAATCTATGAAAGATAAATTTAGTTACTGAGTGAGTGGTTATCATAAATACAATGTGAGCATTGTTCTGATAATTTACTGCTAATTTCAAAATAAAATCAATCAAAACTCAGATAGTTTTTTAGAACTTTACAAAATGATTCTAAATTTCCTATTTGGCCCACCACATGGAAGTCAACTCTAGGAATGGATTACAACCATTATAATAATTTATAAGCAGGAGCCAAAACTACTCATTTCCTTTGACTCAACAGAATTACTCCAGGGAATCTGTCCTAGTGAAAAATTAGAGTAACCAAAAAAAAAAAAAAAAAAAAAAAGAATACAAAAAGATGTGATTCTTTTGAGTAACAGTGAATACATATACATCCCTAGAAACATAAATAATGCATAACAGAATTATAAAAACTTAACTTGATGAACTATTATGCAGTCATTAAAAGACATCATCTCTTGCCTGGACTACTACAAGTCTCTCCTCCCATCCATTTAAAGTAGAATTCCCTTTGAAAATGCACATCTGATTATGTCACTTCCTTACTTCAAATCTGTCTATAGCTTCTCATTGCTTACAGCATTCCTAGCTGTACATCTGACTCACTTATGGAGCTTTAAAAAAATAAAGATATTTCAGCCCTTCCTTCCTCAGATCTACCAATTCTTATTTATAGCTGAAGTTGAGAATCTCTAATAGGATAAAGTCAAAATTCCTTAGAATACTATATAATTACACATACATTATTCCTTAGAATGTTTCAAGAAAGGTTTTGACCAGTCTAAACTCCTGTCACTTTTCTCTCCTCATGCCATGATTCGGCAGTGTGAAACTGCATGGAGTTGTTTATAAGCATGCTATTTTATTTCATGTAGCCTTCTCTGATGGTTGAACTTCTCATCTTTCAGACCTACAATGTTCAATTACAAAAGTGAGTATTTACAAGAAGAAAATAAACCACAACAAAACTGCCAGAACTTTTCTTCTGAGACGCCATCAGGCAAGTTCCCAGAAATGCTTACATAGAAATGCTTTCTGGTTATACCCCAGCTTCCCCTCTCTACCTCAAACATGACAACTCCCAGCATTCACAGGTGTCTAGCAAGTGGGGAACCCTGAAATTTACGTTTCATTAGCTTCATTGTAAATCCACCTCTGTATGTCACTCTCTCAAAGCAAGATCTATGTACAAGTCTTGGGTACAACTCTGTCACTTATTGGCTGTGTGATCTTGGGCCAGTCACTCAACTGCAGTTTCTTTATCTCTTCACATATAACTACAGACACTCAGCATACAGAGTTGCTGTGGGCAAATGAATGGTAGTTTAGAATCTCTAGCACATACCAGTTGCTTAATAAATGCCAGGTAGTTGTTAACTGTTATTATTAGCTATCAGAACCCCTAGAGAAAGAGCAGCTCTCCCCATGTGGCTTACAAAACCCTCCACTACCCACCTCTTATCAACTGACTTCTCTGAATTTCCCCCATTGTTCCTGTCTGCCCTGTAAAGCTACATGACATGGCTGGGTGCAGACACATTTTAAAAATCACTTCTTTTACTAAAAATGCAAAAAAGTAGCCGGACATGGTGATGGGCACCTGTAGTCCCAGCTACTCAGGAGGCTGAGGCAGGAGAATGGTGTGAACCTGGGAGGCGGAGCTTACAGTGAGCCGAGATTGTGCCACTGCACTCCAGCCTGGATGACAGAGCAAGAATCCATCTTCCAAAAAAAAAAAAAAAAAAAAGGAAAGAAATAGACTGACCAAGCAGATGGAAGAATTCCAGAGCTTGAAGACTGGTCTTTTGAACTAGTCCAGGCAGACAAAAATAAAGGAAAAAGAATTATAAAAAATGAACAGTCTTTGAGAAATACGGAATTATATAAAATGACCAAAACAAAGAATTACTGACATTCCTAAGAGAGAATAAGAAAAAGGAAACAACCAGGAAAATATATTTGAGGAAATAATTCAAGAAAATTTCCCAAATCTTAGTAAAGAAATAGACATCCAGATGCAAGAAATCCAGAGAATACTGGTAAAATACTATACAAAATGAACATCACCAAGGCATATAGTCACTAGACTGTCCAACATCAACTCTAAAGAAAAAAATATTGAAGGCAGCTAGAGAAAAAGGGCAGATTATGTAAAAAGGGAATCCCAGCAGGCTAACAGCAGATGTCTCAGCAGAAACCTTACAAGCCAGGAGAGACTGGTGGCCTATTTCCAGCATTCTAAAAAGAAAATAAATTCCAAACAAAAATTTCATATCCTGCCAAACTAAATTTCATGAGCAGAAATAAAGGAGAAATAAAATATTTTCCAGACAAGCAAGTGCTAAAGGAATTCGTTACTACTAGACCAGCCTTAGAAGAGATCCTTAAGGAAGTTCTAAATACGGAAACAAAAGAATAATACCTGTTACCAAAAAAACACACTTGGGTACAGAGCCTGCAGACCCTATAAAGTAACCACACAATAGAAAGTACAAAACAACTGTATTAGTCTGTTCCTACATTGCTATAAAGAAGAACCCGAGACAGGGTAATTTATAAAGAAGAGAGGTTTAACTGGCTCATGGTTCTGCAGGCTGTACAGCAAGCATGGCTTCAGGGGACCTCAGGAAACTTACAATGCCTCAGGAAACTTACAATCATGGCGGAAGGTGAAGAGGAAGGAGGCACATCTTACATGTCCAGAGCAGGAGGAAGAGAGAAAAGGGGGAAGGTGCTACACACTTTTAAAGAAGATCTCATGAAAACCCACTCACTATCACAAGAACAGCAAAGAGGAAATCTAACCCCATGATCCAATCACCTCCCACCAGGCTCCTCCTCCAACACTGGGATTATAATTTGACATGAGACAAATCAACATATGGGCAGGGACACAAATCAAACCATATCAGCAACCAACAACTTCATGACAGAATCAAAACCTTGCATATCAATAGTAACAGTGAATGTAAATGGTCTAAATGACCCACTTAAAAGGCACAGAGTGGCAGGTTGGATAAGAAAACAAGACTTATCTGTCACCTGTCTTCCAGAGACCCATCTTAGATGTAACGACACCTATAAGCTTGAACTAAAGGTTTGGAAAAAGATCTACCATGTGAATGGAAAACATAAAAGAGCAGGAGTTGCTGTACTTAGATAAAACAGACTTTACGTCAACAACAGTAAAAAAAGGACAAAGAAGGCTGAGCGTGGTGGCTCACCCCTGTAATCTCAACACTTTGGGAAGCCGAGGCAGGGGGATCACCTGAGGTCAGGAGATCGAGGCCAGCCTGGCCAAGATGGTGAAACCCTGCCTCTACTAAAAATCCAAAAAAATTAGCTGGGCGTGGTGGCGGATGCCTGTAATCCCAGCTACCTGGAAGGCTGAGGCAGGAGAATTGCTTGAGCCCAGGAGGCAGAGATTGCAGTGAGCCGAGACTGCACCACTGCACCTCCAGGCCTGGGTGGCAAAGTGAGACTCCATCTCAAGAAAAAAAAAAAAAAAAGTACAAAGAAGGGCAGTACATCATGAAGAATTCAATTCAACAAGAAGGTTTAACCATTCGAAATATGTACATGCCCAACATTGGAGCACCCAGATTCGTAAAATAAGTACTTCCAGACCAATGAAAAGACAGCCACACAATAATGGGAAACTTCAACACCCCACTGACAGCATGACAGCATTAGATAGATCATCAAGGTAGAAAACTAACAAAGAAATTCTGGATTTAAACTCAACACTTGGACCTAATAGACAACCACAGAATATTAATCCTTCTCATCTGCACACAGAACATACCCCAAGATAGACCACATGCTTGGCCATAAAGCAAGTCTCAATAAACTAAAAAATAAAAGACAAAAAATCATATCAACCATACTCTCAGGCCACAGTGGAATAAAAACAGAAATCAATACCAAGAAGATCTCTCAAAACCACAAATTACATGGAAATTAAACAAATTGCTCCTGAATGACTTTTAGGTAAACAATGAAATCAAGGCAGAAATAAAATAGTTCTTTGAAATAAATAAAAACAGAGATGTAACATACCAAAATCTCAGGGATACAGCAAAAGCAGTGTTAAGAGGAAAGTTCACAGTGCTAAACACCAACCTTAAAATACTAGAAAGATCTCAAAATAATGATCTAACATCTTCCCCGGAGGAACTAGAAAAACAAGAACAAACTAACCCCAAAGCTGAAAGAAGAAAAGAAATACCAAAATCAGAGTGGAATTGAACGAAATTGGACCCAAAAATCCATGCAAGGATCAATGAAACCAAAAGCTGGTTCTTTGAAAGGATAAACAAGATCCATAGATCGTTAATAAAATTAACAAAGAAAAGAGAAGATCCAAATATTATGCACAATCGGAAGTGACTAAGGTGACATTATAACCAATTCCACAGAAATGCAAAAGATCCTCAGACTATTATGAACACCTCTATGCACACAAACAAGAAAATCTAGAAGAAACAGGTACATTCCTGGAAAGATTCAATCAGGAAGAAATTGAAACACGGAACAGACCAATATTGAATCCTTAGGTTGAATCAGTAATAAAAACCTACCCCAAAAAAGTCTCAGCCTAGATGGATTCACAGCCAAATTCTACCAGAGGTACAAAGAAGAACTGTACCAATTCTATTGAAACTATCACAGAAATTGAGGAGGGATGCCTCTTCCACTCATTGTACAAAGCCAGCATCATCCTAATACCAAAACCTGGCAAAGACACAACAAAAGGAAAAAACTACAGGCCAATATCCCTGATGAAAGCAGATGCAAAATCCTCAACAAAATACTAGCAAACTGAATTCAACAGCACATCAAAAAGTTAATTCACCACGATCAAGCAGGTTTCATTTCTGGGATGCAAGGTTGGTTCAACATATAAAAATCAATAAATGTGATTCACCACATAAACAGAATTAAAAACAAAAGCCACATGATCAACTCAAAAGACTCAGAAAGAGCTTTTGATAAAATCCCTTCGTGATCAAAACCCTCAAGAAACTAGGTATTGAAGGAACATATCTCAAAATAAGAGCCATATATGATAAACCCACAGCCAATATCATACCAAACAGGCAAAAACTGGAAGCATGCCCCTCGAGAATTGAAACAAGACAAGGATGTCTACCTTCACCACTCCTATGCAACATAGTACTGGAATGCCAGTCAGAACAATCAGGCAAGAGAAAGAATTTCAAGAAATAAGGCAAATAAGAAAAGAAGAAGTCAAAATTATCTCTCTTCGCTGATGATAGAGTCTGTATCTTAAAAACCCTAGGCCAGGCACGGTGGCTCACGCCTGTAATCCCAGCACTTTGGGAGGCCGAGGCGGGAGGGTAACTTGAGGTCAGGAGTTCGAGACCAGTCTGGCCAACATGCTAAACCCCGTCTCTACTAAAAATACCAAAATTAGCTGGGAGTGGTGGCTCGTGCCTGTAATCCCAGCTACTTGGGAGGCTGAGACACGAGAATCACTTGAACCCAGGAGGCAAGGTTGCAGTAAGCCGAGATTGCATCACTGTACTCCAGCCTGGGCGACAGAGCAAGAGTCCATCTCAAAACAAACAAACAAAAATCCCTAAAGACTTTGTCAAAAGGCTCCTGGTAACTGACAAATGACTTCAGTAAAGTTTCTGGATACAAAATCAATGTACAAAAATCAGTAGCACTTCTATATACCAATAACATCCAAGCTGAGAGCCAAATCAAGAATGCAATCCAGTTTACAACAGCCGCACAAAAAATAAAACACCTAGGAATACATCTAACCAAGGAGGTGAAAGATCTCTACAAGGAGAACTACAAACACTGCTAACAGAAATCACCGATGACACAAACAAATGGGAAAACATTCCATGTTCCTGCACTGGAATAATCAGTATTGTTCAAATGTCCAGACTACCCAAAGCACTAAAAATTCAATGCTGTTCCTATCAAACTACCAAGATCATTTTTCACAGAACTAGAAAAAACTACTCTAAAATTCATATGGAACCAAAAAGGAACCTGAATAACCAAAGCAATCCTAAGCAAAAAGAACAAAGCCACGGGCATCACATTACCTGACTTCAAACTATACTGTAAGGCCACATTAACCAAAACAGCATGGTACTGGTACAAAAACAGACACATAGACCAATAGAATAGAAAAGAGAACCCAGAAATAAAGCCATATACCTACAGCCATCTGATCTTTGACAAAGTGGACAAAAATAAGCAATGGAGAAAGAACTCCCTATTTGATACATGGTGCTGGGATAGCTGGCTAGCCAAATGCAGAAGAATGAAACTGGACCTGTAACTTTCACCACATAAGAAAACCTAACTCAAGATGAATTAAAGTTCTAAATGTAAGACCTCAAACTATAAGAATCGTAGAAGGAAACCTAAGAAACACCATTTTGGACACAGGCCTTGGGAAAGAATTTATGACTAAGTCCTTAAAAGCAATTGCAGCACAAACAAAAACTGACCAGTGAACCTAATTAAACTAAAGAGCTTCTGCACAGCAAAAGAAACTATCAACAGAGCAAACTGACAACCTACATTGAATGGGAGAATATATCTGCAAACTATGCATCCAACAAAGGTGTAATATCCAGAATCTATAAGGAATTTAAAGAATTCAACAAGCAAAAAAAAAAAAAAAAAAAAAAAAAAAAATCTCATTAAAAAATGGGCAAAATATATGAAGAAACACGTCTCAAAAGAAGACATACAAGCCAAGAAACATGAAAAAACTTGTCATTAATCATCAGAGAAATGCAAATCAAAACCACAATGAGATACTATCTCACACCAGTCATAATGGCTACTATTTTCTTTTTATTACACTTTAAGTTCTAGGGTACATGTGCACAACGTGCAGGTTTGTTACATATGTATACATGTGCCATGTTGGTGTGCTGTGCCCATTAACTTGTCATTTACATTAGGTCTATCTCCTAATGCTATCCCTCCCCCCTCCCCCCACCTCATAATGGCTACTATTAAAAAATTAAAAAACAATGTATGTTTCATGAGGTTGTGGAAAAAACAATGTTTACACACTGTTAGTGGGACTGTAAATTAGTTCAGCCACTGTGGAAAGCAGTTTGGAGATTTCTCAAAGAACTTATGAATAGAACTACCATTTGACCCAGCAATCCCATTACTGTGTATATATCCAAAAGAAAACAAATTGTTCTACCAAAAAGATACCTGCTCCCTCATGTTGACTGCAGCACTATTTATAATAGCAAAGATGTGGAATCAACCTAGGTGCCTATCAGTGGTGGAACAAATAAAATGTGGTACATATACACCAAGGAATACTACATAGTCATACAAAAGAACAAAATCATGTCCTCTGCAGCAACATGGATGCAGCTGGAGGCCATTATCTTAAGCAAATTAATGCAGGAACGAAAAACAAAATACCGCATGTTCTTACTTGTAAGTGGGAGCTAAGTAATGAGTATGCATGAACGCAAAGATGAGAACAGTAGACACTGTGGACTCCAAAAGGGGATGGGAGGGAGGGGGACAAGGGATGAAAACCTAACCATTGGATACCTGGGTAATGGGATCATTCATACCTAATACCTCAGCATCACACAATACACTAAGATAACAAACCTGCACATGTTTTCCTGAATCTAAAATAAAAGTTGAAAATAAAATTAAAAGAAAAAAAGAACACTGTATGAACATGGTGGTTTCCTCTTTTTATCTCCCCTTTTCTCCTCATCCATGGCAATTTAAATTTATCACCAAAATACTAAAGTAATTATCTCAAAGGCCACCAGTAACATTCCCCTTCCCAGTCTATATCCTCTTGCCCTCTCTATGGCTCTGCTATGGCTTGAAGGGCTCCCCTCCAAAATTCAGGTGCTGTTAATGTAATAGTATTAAGAGGAGGGACTTTTCAGAGGTGATTAGGCCTTGAGGGCTTCTCTGTCATGAATGAATTTTGATGCTTATAAATAAAGGGGCTGGACAGAGACAGAAAGAAGTTGGTTCTCTCTTGCCCTTCTGTCTTTGGCCATGTAACGATACACCAAGAATGCCCTCACAAGATGCCAGTGCCTTCCTCTTGGACTTAGCCTCCAGCACTGTGAAGAAATAAATTTCACAATTCATCCTTGAACAACAGGGATTGGGGCACTCACCTCCTGCACAGTTGAAAATCCATATATACCTTTTGACTCCCCCAAAACTTAATTACTAATAGCCTACGAAGCCTTACCAATAACAAACAGTAGATTAACAAATATTTTATATACGTATTATATATTATTACAGTAAAGTAAGCTAGAGAGTAAATGTTACTAAGAAAATCAGCCCAGGTGTGGTGGCTCACGCCTGTAATCCCAACACTTTGGGAGGCCAAGGTGGGTGGATCACCTGAGGTCAGGAGTTCAACACCAGCCTGGCCAACATGGTGAAACTCCGTCTCTACTAAAAATACAAAACCTCATGCCTGTAATCCAAGCTACTGAGAAGGCTGAGGCAGAAGAATCGCTTGAATCCAGGAGGCGGAGGCTGCAGTGAGCTGAGATCGCGCCACTGCACTCCGGCCTGGGTGACAGAGCAATAGACTCCAGCTCAAAAAAAAAAAAAAAAAAGGAAAAGAAACTGTATTTACTATTCATCAAGCGGGAGTGGATCATCATAAAGGTATTCATCTTTGTAGTCTTCACAATGAGTAGACTGAGGAGGAGGAGTAAAAGAAGGGATTGTCTTGCTGTCTCAGGATTGGCAGAGGTGGAAGAAAATTCACGTAGAAGTGGACCCACAAACTTCAATCCTGTGTTGTTCAAGAGTCAACTGTATTGTTTCATGTATTTTGTCGTAGCAAAACAAAACAGCCTAAAACAAACCCTTATCATTCTTGACAACCTTCTTTTCTCTTGGTTTCCACAGTACTACAGATGGTTTCTGACTTATAATGGTTTGACTTAAAATTTTTCAACTTTATAATGTTGCTAAATTCATACATATTTAGTAGAAACCATACTTCAAATACCCTTACAACCATTCTATTTCTTGCTTTCAGCACAGAATTATTCAATAAATTATGTGAGATACTCAATACTATTATAAAATAGGCTTTGTGTTAGACGACTTTGTCCAGCTATAGGCTAATGTAAGTGTTCTCAGCACATTTAAGGCAGGCTAGGCTAAGCTATGAAGTTTGGTAGCTTAGGTGTATTAAAAGCATTTTTGACCTAAAATACTTTCAACTTAAGATGGGTTTATCAGGACATAATCCCTTGTAAGTTGAGGAACATCTGTACTCTTGTATGGTTCTCTTATTTTCTAGCTACTTTTACCAATATGTAAAAACCAGAGAAAACTCTGGTTTTTCTCTTTCTAATCTAGCGATTTTTTATGTTTCTCTAGATTTCATTTCCAGATCTCATCTACTCTGAAATTATGTTCTCTTTCCAAGCAACCCCATTCACTTAGATGATTTTAACTTTTGCCATTATTTTTATGGACTCCCAAATCTCTACCTCTAGCCTCAAATTTTCCTTTGAACTCTAGGGATGAAATTACAAACATCTACAAACCATCTCCTTTACAGGTCCCGTAAGTAACTTAAACCCAAGAAAAGACTACAAATAGGAAAGGAGGCACACTTATAGTTTAAAGAATAAGAAAAAGGCTCTGGTATCCATTCTCTTGAAGAAGTCTGCAGGCCTTCTTAACTAACATACGGCAACAGCCTGAGGATTACAGTACCATCCCAAAGTCATCTTTGAACTGAATGAACCATCTGTCACAGAGCAAAGATGCTCTGGTGTACTAAGAAAAGATGGACTTTCAGTCTAGAAACTTATTATTAAAGTAAGCCTACTTTTTATTTAAATTGTGATACTGAAGGTATCAATCTCTTGGGGCCCTGAGTTTCAAATCTGTAAAATAAGATGGTTGGATTAGGTAACCTCTAGATTTCCTTCAAGTCCTGAAATTCCATGGTTTGTCTACAATTGAATTAATTTCCTCTGAATCTGTTTTTCTTCCTACTTTAATTATTGTCATACTCTGATCTTCTGAGTATTTTCTCGAGCCCCACATTCCGCTGTTCCCTGAATCCTGTCAATTTAACCCCTGAAATGTCTCTCAAAGTGAGCACCATTCCCATTACTAAATTTAGTTCTCGGAATCAAGTTCTTATCTTTTGGCAAGGCTATTGTAACAGTTTTTCAAAATGTCTCCTTGTTCCCAGGATTTCCCATTACCTACTATAAAACTTCTGTAAAAACCTTGTATATGTTACATTGAGCACCACCCTAAAAAAAAAAACCTCAAAATGAATCTGAATATATAATATGAATTGTAGGAAAAAACACGACATAAAATGTATCAACTTAACCATTTTAAAATGTATAGTTTAGTAGTATTAAGTATATTCACATTACTGTGAAACAGATCTCCAGAAAATGAACATGCTTTAAATGGCCAAAAATAAAACTTAAAATGTATGTATATGGTTATGTGATAGGCACTGAATTACTAGCTGGTAAAACATTATCACATAATGTACTTATTTTACTCTTGTGAGAAACAAAGTGAAAGGTTTAAAATAATCTTTTGAAACTTCTTTCAAACAAAAACAACCTTTGGTTAAGCTCTTCTTCTGCTATATAACTACTAATATCTACTGCAGAGGTTGCAAATTGGTGGCCCTCAAGCCATTTACAGCCTGAAGATATGTTCTGTTTGGCTCATACAGTGTTTTTAAACATTTGAATTAGTTACAAACACCTAAAAACTAGAAGATTCAGATTAAAATCCAGCTTAATGACTTCTGTGAAAAGAATATGAAAGTGAAAAAATCTAGCAACACTAAGCTTGCATTCCCACATGGTAACAATTAGCTGAAGATGGTCAACCATAGTTGCCCACTTTAGACAAAGAATGTGCTCTCAAGTTTGTCACACTCTCTACCACTCTCTAACACTGTCAATGTCTTCTTTCCTTATTTATATGGCTTGCTTAGCCCCTTTGAGTATTTGAGTTTGTACCCCCTGGAACAAATATTGTAAAAAACAGAAGCCAGCCTTAACATTACGTTGGTTCCCTCATGAATTTAATGTTTTGACATGCACTCACTTTATATTTTTATGAGTCTTGTTTTTAACTTTTTTGAAAATTATACTTTGACAACTTTGGAAATACACCATGATGTTCAAGTATCTACACCTTCCTAAGCCATTTAAAGTGTACACCTCCCAGGCACAGTTTTTCTTAGCTTCTAAAGTGATTATCAAGTGGCAACAGAACTTTACTTTTATTGACTTTGTTTCTCTACTATTTCTGTTTTCCTGACTTTGTATTTTTACTTTTGTTCTGATGCAACAAAACTTCATGGCTGGCTGGGCGCGGTGGCTCATGCCTGTAATCCCAGCGCTTTGGAAGGCCGAGGTGGGTGGATCACGAGGTCAGGAGATCGAGACCATCCTGGCTAACACGGTGAAACCCTGTCTCTACTAAAAAATACAAAAAATTAGCCGGGTGTGGTGGCGGGCACCTGTAGTCCCAGCTACTCGGGAGGCTGAGGCAGGAGAATGGTGTGAACCCGGGAGGCAGAGCTTTCAGTGACCTGAGATCAAGCCACTGCACTCCAGTCTGGGCGACAGAGCGAGACTTCGTCTTAAAAACAAAAAACAAACAAAAAAAACACACATTAAAACATTCATGGCTGAACACACAACACCCAACACTGGACAGATGAGACAGATTTAGCCACGTTTGGTTCTGATTCTGGTTCTGCACAGACAGTAAGTTTATTCCCTATAATGGGATGATAGGTACCTAATCTCTGTTGGATGCAGCATGGCAAAGAATCTGATACACTAGTCTTTTGCCTTGTAGAGGAACATGTCTTGCTTCAACTGGGAAGAAGAAAAGCCCTTTGAGATCTAGATTGCTATGTGTGTCCTGTGTTTTCTTTCACTTGTATATGAAGTTGCACACCTGAAGGTAAGCCTCAATGTGTGACTGTACTTGAGAAAGCCTTTACCCCTTTTTGAGTTTGAAACATTGTCCTACCTCTGGAAAGGGTATTAACAAATTAGATATAAATCTCTTAAAATAAAAGCTGTTTTTAATTGGTTTATAGATGTCGGTAAGACTTAAGAAATCTAACATAAAATGAATATAAGAATTTTCAGGAAATAAAAAACTGAATTTTGAATACTTAAAATGTGGTGGCATTTTTGTTGTTTGCTTGCTTTGCTCATTGCAGAGATACTAAGGGGATATACAGATTAGAAATTTAGGCTCTTCCCTTACAGCCTGCAAATCTGCAGCCCCATGGACTGGAGCCCGGGGGGAGGCAGCCTCATTTTCCATAGAAAACTTATTCTCAGAGTTTCATCCCTGGACCTTCACCATTAGTGTCACTGGGACTCATTAGAAATGCTTATTCTCAGTCCAAAACAAAGGCTTATAGACTTTGGGGAAGAATCAGTGTTTTTAGGAGCCTCCAGGTGATTTTGATGCATATTTTAAGAGATTTCATCCTCTTGCTGTGGTTCCTGCGGATGGGTTGCTTTCATTTCTTGTAATTAACATGCATCTCCTCAAACTCGGCAGGATTTTTGCACTGAGATTGCAAAAATGCATTGGTGCAAGTTGGTTTCCCTAATTCTTTTTAAAAAAAGTACAAAATGTCAAATTTCCTATTTTTTATTAAAGAAGAACTACACTATATTAAATGTGGTATCCTAAAAACCCCTTCTCACAAAAACTACTAGCTTAGAAGGTGTTTTTTTTTTTGTTTTTTGGAGACAGAGTCTTGCTCTGTCACCCAGGCTCGAGTACAGTGGTGCAATCTCAGCTCACTGCAACCTCCGGCTCCTGGGTCCAAGCAATTCTCCTGCCTCAGCCGCCTGTGTAGCTGGGATTACAGGCATGTGTCACTATGCCTGGCTAATTTTTTGTATTTTTAGTAGAGACAGGATTTCACCATGTTGGCCAGGCTGGTCTTGAACTCCTGACCTCAAATGATCCATCCGCCTCGGCCTCCCGAAGTGCTGGGATTACAGGCATGAGCCATTTTGCATTTTTATATAAGAATCAAAATTCAAATAATCCAAGTGAATCCTTGAACAAATCAGACTGGTTTGATGAATTTTTGGTTTTAAAACACCTATTTGTCCTTGTCTGAATTTAATTGCCATGGAGTGTGTAATATAAGCAAATGTTTTATTTTTCAAATAAGATTTGGGTTGTTTGCTCATAAAGACACAAATAACATTTTTGAACTTCTTATATAAGGTCCACTGTTAAGCTAGTATTACTTCCATTTAATGATTAAGAAAAATATAAACTTGAATTACAAAATATAAACTTCGAATTGACACACTTTTAAAAAATTTCAACAGCAATTATGTTCTGTAGTTTGTTAGATTAAACATAATTTCTAATATTCCTGGTTAGCTTCAAGACCCTACACTAACATTGTCATGTTAATCAATGGATAATCTTTGCATATTTGAATTTTTAAGATAGAAATATAAAAACATTGGTCACTGAGTGTGTGTGTGTGTGTGTCTGCTTTTAATTTTTATATGTTATGTAGTGGCTATTTTTGCACTTTAGGAAGATATAGAAAGGATGTATAATATGTATATTATGCACGTTCATGAACTTTACTGGTTTGCTACAATTTCATATGACGTAATTTCTCAGTTACTTAACTCTGTGAAACAGAAACTAGTTGCTTTGGTTGTTATAATTAACAAGAAGATTGAGACAATATTAAAAACAATAGTGGTACAGAAGTCAACTGCATATGCAAGATGATGGATATATTTTTGTTTATTAATGGGAAAAGATTAGTTTTGTTCATCAAGTATCTGGGTTTCTTTCAAAATGCGCAAGAGGATAATGAAGGACAAAACCTGGATGAATACTGAAAGCTGTGAAGGTTTGTGGAAAGGAAAATGTATTTGCTTTGAACTATAATAACTGCAAATAACAGTCCGAAAACACACAATGAAATATTAAAATTGCTGAAGTTGGCTCAGTTTTAATGAATTTCTTCATAAGATTAAAAAGGGAAAGCTTCTGAATCTACCAATGTCAAATATTTGTTAATACAAAGCTAGAATTTTGTTTTCTGTGTCAAAATAATGAATTGGTCTTGGAGAATTCTGTCTGATCTTAAAAAGATATAGTAAGAGTTACTCTTCACCCTCTAAATAATCTAAGTAGCAGAGATGATATATTTCACTAGAATAACCTCCTGAACTTTGTGTTGACTCTTGTCATACTCTTAAGTTTGTTTTTAAATAAACAAAAGTTCCTCGCTTCTACCCCGGGCAACACAGGCAGACCCCATCTCTACAACAACAATAAAATTAGCCAGGTGTGGTGGTGCATGCCTGTGGTCCCAGATACACAGGAGGCTTCAGTGGGAGGATTGCCTGAGCCCAGGAGGTCAAGGCTGCAGTGAGCCATGCCTGCATTCCAGCCTGGGTGACAGAGTGAGACCCTGTCTCAAAAAATAAAGAAGTAAAAAAAAAGTTCCTCACTTCTCACAGAGCTAAGTTTCTTTTAGAAAAATTGGGTTACCATTTTCTATGTCTATTTAAAACATTATATTGTTGTTTCAATTAATTCATTATTTATTATTCTCAGATGTCTATGCTCCTACGTTAAATCAGTGATTAATTCTTCTCTGATAACTCTTCCAATGTCACTGAGTTCACAGTATTCACTGCGAAATGGATCAGGCTTCTACTGTGGTGTAAGACCTAAAGCTTGATATTAGTGTTGTCTTGTCAGGAGAGCCTATCTGCAAGTTCTCCTCCCTACTCTTATTTATCTTCTATAGATAAAGACCCCTAGCCAAAAACCCTCCTTATCAAACAGAACAGGCACAGTTCCTACTTATCCCCAAGTAGCAGGCTTCAGTTTCCTGCCAGTCTGTAGAATTATTCAAATAAGCCAATCACATTCTCCTGTAGGAACCAGGTGGTACCTTACCCTCTTGATACTACAAAACCTGCCTCCCACTGCCCCTGGTGGGGCATTCTGTTTCAGAGTGCAATTTCCATGTGGCCCATGTAGCGTGCAGTGCCCTCCTCTCCTGAGCTGTGAGTATATGTAACGAATAAACTGCTGTCTGTCTCATCTGTCCAGTGTTGGGTGTTGTGTGTTCAGCCATGCCTATAACCACAGGGTGGGAATCCCTCCTTTACCAATAGAGTAAATAGGAGGTGATTAAAACACAGATAGGTACCAACATGACGATAATCTAATTAGGAAACAGAGGCAAGGAAATTCCACATGGCTCAAACTTGTATGTGTGGTAGCTTAGTGGTTTTGTTCATTGTAGGAGTCCAGATGGTAGTTGGGGGTGAGAAGTCCTAAGAACCAGAGGGCTAGGCAAGGATACCAAGGTTCTCCATAGGCAAAGCCTCTTCTCTCGAAAGTGCTCATGGCCTACTTCCTTAGTCCAATCAAATCTCTGCTTAAATATCATCTCATCAGAGATACTTCCTTTATAACCTAACTTGAAGTAGCACCTCCTTCCCTATTATTTTCTATTCCCTTATTCTGATGGATTTTTATTTTTAGCATTTCTCTAATATTCAGTATATGTTTGTCTCTTGACATTAGAGTAATCTCCATGAGGGGAAGACTTGTTCATCCCTGTAGCACTACTGCCTAAAGCAGTACCTGACAAAATGGTAGGTGCATAATAAATATCCCTTGAATGCATGATGTTATAAGTCTAGTCCTATGGGCCTGGCCAGCTCTTTGTGTGTGTTGTGTGTGAAGGGAAAGAGAGAAAGGGAGAAAGTAAGGAGTGAAGTATAAGGATTGTCACTTGGGGTGTGTGTGTGTGTGGCGGGCGGCAGAGGGAGGTGGTGGGTGGAAATCCAAGACTACAGCTGAAACAGTAGATGCCAAACCTAGCCTGAGGAATTTATTTCAGGATTCAATAGTGGAAAAGGAAAAAAAAAAAATAGGGAAGACCAAAGTGTCCTGATTGACTCCGGATCTGACGATGCCCACATTTACACATGGAGGGAATCCATAATCCCTGCTGTGGTGGGGAATAGAAAGGAGAGTTATGGAATAACGTTCAATAACAAATTACTAAGAAAAATTATTATGAGGTTATAGAATAAAGGAGTCTCTATGCATAAGAAAAGAATGGAAGAAGGGCAAGCAAACTTGTCTCTGAGCATGCCAATGAGAAGAATTTTTTGGGCTAGCTGACAAAAAACGTAGAGAAAAAAACATTTTAGCTATTAAAAAGTTTATGAGGTGTGGTAAATTAGAAAAGGGGAAAAAACCCAAACATGTGATGTTGTTATAAAAATGGATTTGGATAAAGAGAAGTCTGCAAATCAGTCAACAAATTTACCATAGGGGCAGAAGGGAAAATCACAGTATGAAAAAGGAAATGCATACAGGAGAAAGGGGAAAGAATTTTAAAAATAAGAGTCTGTTTGGTTTAATAAACATGTAACTTAACAATTTTTTTTTTTTTTTTTTTGAGACGGAGTCTCACTCTGCTGCCCAGGCTGGAATGGAGTGGCATGATGTCGGCTCACTGCAACCTCTACTTCCCAGGTTCAAGCGATTCTCCTGCTTTAACCTCCCAAGTAGCTGGGCCTACAAGCACACACCACCATGGCCGGCTAATTTTAGTGGAGACAGGGTTTTGCCATGTTGGCTAGGCTGGTCTCGAACTCCTGACCTCAAGTGATCCACCCACCTTGGCCTCCGAGAGTGCTGGGATTACAGGCGTGAATCACCATGCCCGGCAATTTAATATTTGAAAAGAACACTGTTAAAAGAACTGCAAGCATGATGATATGGAAACACCTTCCAAAATACTAGTTTGAAAAAATGTATGAAATATCAGGCTGAGTTATCTTCAAATATATAAAAACGACCATCTACTAGTGATAGAACAATCTTATAGCTACAGACATTTTTTCACCCAATAAAACCCTAAAAACATTGTCATTTTAATCTTTAAAATGATTATAAATAATTTTGAGAGGTCATGATATACCTAGAACTTAGTGCTTTTAACTAAGTTGTATATAGCAGATGTACAGGGGATGTATGCAGGCTGTATAAAGGGGATGGGCCAGATGATTTACTGAGGTTTCTCATTAGCATGTTACACTGCTGATTCTGGAGGAAGAATATATGTGGGGCATTGACTCAGCCTCATAGTATACCTGGGGAGAGGCGTAGTCTCTGACAACTGAAAGAACACAGCTCGAATAGTTAAAAGTGAGGCATTTCGATTTATGATCTTCATTTAAACCTCCAGGGTTTATCCTTTTTAATTCTTGTAGTCACTTTTTTTTTGAGATGGAGTCTCACTCTGTTGCTCAGGCTGAAGTGCAGAGGTGCGATCTCGGCTCACTGCAGCCTCCGCCTCCGGGTTCAAGTGGTTCTCCTACCTCAGCCTTCCGAGTAGCTGGGATTACAGACATGTGCCACCACGCCCGGCTAATTTTTGTATTTTTAGTAGAGAAAGGGTTTCACCATGTTGGCCAGGCTGGTCTTGAACGCCTGACCCCAAGTGATCTGCCCGCCTCAGCCTCCTGAAGTACTGGGATTACAGGCGTGAGCCACCATGCCTGGCCTTTATAGTCACATTTTAAATTGAGTTGTCTGATCTGGCTTATTCCCCCAACGCTGCACCCTCCTCCTCCACAATCCCCCTTGGTCTTCAAAGCTATTGTCCACATAGATTCTATTTTGAACAGGCATAAAATAAAACACACTTGCTTTTAGGGTTTATTTTTACTTTTGTTGAGGTAAAACTTAAATGCAGTAAAATACATGGATCTTAAATGTGTATTTCATTATTTGGTAATGTGATAAATGCATATACCTATATAACAAATACCTAAATCAAGTATAGAACATTTAAGTCATCTCAGACATTTTCCCTGTACTCTCTACCAGATATTTCCCTTTTCTCATAGTCTTTTTATGGCTTTTTATGGCCAGTCTTTTAAATTTTAGTCATTCTAGTAGGCATGAAGTAGTATCTTCTGTGGATATCTTTTAACAAACTAAAGTGTTATAATGCTTTATGTATTTACTCAAAATAAATGAAAAGGTATGTCCACACAAAGATTTGTACAAGGTTGTTCATAGCAACTTTATTCCTAATAGCCTAAATCTGGAAATAGCCCAGGTGTCCTAATGAAAGTGGCCAAACCAACTATGGCATATTCATACAAGGGAACACTACTAATATATACAATAACATGAATGAATCTTTAAAACACTATGCTAACTGAAAGAAGACTTACACAAGAGTACGTATTGGATGATTCCACTTATATTAAGTTCTAGAAAAGGAAAAGCAAATCTATGGTGAAAAAAAATCTGAGTATGATTACCTCTGGAGATTGGGAAGGGTATTAGAGAATTTTCTGGGGTAACGGTAATATTTTATACAGGTCTCATGAAATTTAACACTTAAGATCTATGCATTCACTGTATGTAAATTTTACCTCAAAAGTTTAAATAAATATTAAACTCTAGTTAGTTATATGCATGCTGAAGTATTTAGGGATGAAGTAAATTAATGTCTGCAATTTACACTTTAAAATACATAAAAAATAAGATAGCTTGATGGATGAACAGAGATTGTTAGATGGACAGAAATGTGATAAAACAAATTTAGCAAAATGCTAACTATAGAATGTAGGTCTTGGGTGTATGGGTGTTCACCGTGATATTCAACTTTTGTGTATATTTGAGTATTTTCAAAATAATACGTTGATATAAATAGAGAGGGAAGAAGAGGATGAGACTAGTGTTAACAAATTGGCTATATCCTTTTCTCTTAAAATGTAAAGTCAACAGATATTATCTAGTCAATAAATCAGGAGACTACTGTGCTTCATTACAAGCCGAGGTTGATTTTTAAAACCCTGTACAGATTGAAACCACAGTAGTAGCTATTGGGTACTATGTTTATTACCTGGGTGACAAAACAATCTGTACACCAAACCCCCATGACATAAAAATCAAAAAGAAACCAATAATAATATACATGCACAGGGCCTGCCCCAGAAAAAAGTGTCATTCAAAAAAACAAAAATCGTAGAGTGAAATTATTGCTAAATAATTGGACAATTAAATTTATTGTGCCCTGCTGTCTACAACTTCTCCTTTAACAGGCCCTCAAAAAACTGAACCAACAAGAACCTTGTCTGATTGAATATAAAGAGCACCTTGGCTGGGCATGGTGGCTCACGCCTGTAATCCCTGCACTTCGGGAGGCCAAGGCAGGCAGATCACTAGAGGTCAGGAATTCGAGAACAGCCTGGCCAACATGGTGAAACCTCATCTCCACTAAAAATACAAAAATTAGCTGACTGTGGTGGCACGCACCTGTAATCAGAGGTTGAGGCAGAATTGCTTGAACTCAGGAGGCGGAGGCGGAGGTTGCAGTGCAGTAAGCAGAGACTGTGCCAATGCACTCCAGCCTGGGCGACAGAGTGAGACTCCATCTCAAAAAAAAGAAAAAAAAAAAAAAAAGTATCTTTTCCCACTGCAAAGAGAGTTTGGTAGGGGTTTCCAGTTCTAAACCTGGTTTAAATTTCTAGGAACCTTTATTTGCAGAACTTTAACCTTACCTTTGCCATCTCCCCAATAATGACTCTTAGCTGGCCCTCCTCCAGCAAAATTTCCCTAGTTATATGCAAGATTTTATATATTTCATTTTAATGGGAAAAGAATTCACTGCTTTACTCAGATCTTCCAAGCCTTGCCTCTCCCACCAAAAAATTTAAAGAAAGATAATCATGTACAAAAAGCTAAATTCAGATACATGTAAATCCAGTTCATAACAGTTGTGCCAATTTGGGCACATCTTTTATTTGTGGTGTCAATTTCAGAGGGCTTTAAGTTGTTAACACAAAAATGATATGCGATATCAACTTTTTTACCCTTGAATTCTGTTTTCTCTTACATAAATACTGCCAACTCTTTGTTTTATTCAAGTCTGATAAATAGGGCTTTCCAATTTGGAGGTAATTTTTGCCTTCTGCTATCTGTGTTAAGTCAGTGTTTTATAAGCAACATATTGTTGGATTTTATTTATCAGTCCAAAAGGAAACCATTTGTGCTTGTACTATGATGTCTGGCTTTTTATGCTTGTTTTCTCTCTTCATGTTTATCTTTATTCTATGAATAAGGTATTCAGACACCTCATTCTTAATTCTATAATTAGATATTTCAAGAACACTATTAAAACAACTTATAAAATATAATCACTGTTAATAATATAATTACTGTTATAAAATATTTTATCTATTCTAATCTGAAATAAGGTACTTAGTGCTTTCCTCTCTTCCTTTCCCTTTCCCATTCTTTATGAATCTTTCCTCCGTCTTCTCTACTAGGTTCCACTGTTTGGTTTAATATATTAGGTAGTACTGTAATCACTTTTATTGCTACAATAACTTCAGGAAACTACCCAGGGCAGATGTCTTCAAAAAAAGAGCAGGAAGAAGGCAAATGGCAGATGAAATGAGATGTCAATATGGAACTACTCGAGCGTCAGTTGCAAGGGAAAATCCAAGACAACAGATAATACATTTCCATTAAGAGGTGGGTAACCATTACCAGACTTGCAAAGAATGTGGTAAAGACCCTTGTAAACTTTCACTCTCGTACAACAACAAACGGTTTTGGAGAAGGCAAGAGGAGAGTTGGAGGTTATTAGGAGATAATTTTTAGTAAAAGCTATGTGTATGCTGTGGGTCTCAGCACCCTTTTTTTAAATTTTTATTTTTTGAGACGGAGTCTCACTCTGTAGCCCAGGCTGGAGTGCAGTGGCACAATCTCGGCTCACTGCAACCTCTGCCTCCTGGGTTCAAGCAATTCTCCTGCCTCAGCCTCCCGAGTAGCTGGGATTACAGGCGCCCACCACCACGCCCAGCTAACTTTTGTATTTTTAGTAGAGACAGGGTTTCACCATGTTGGCCAGGCTGGTCTCGAACTCCTGACCTCAGGCAATCCGCCCGTCTCAGCCTCCCAAAGTGTGCCCGGCCTAGAAGCTTTAAGAAGACTGCTTGGAGAGCTTAAGATAAGTCTTCAAGAGCCTAGAAGTCATAGAATGCTGGTATTTGACTCAAGCCCAAGAAATCTTAAGAGCACAGAACTTTCTGGTTAGTCGGTCTGATGGCACAGTGAAATGGGTGACTGCACTGGGATTGGCTTGCACTCTCAGAGTTTCTTGTGGTAAAGAATGTAAGTTTTCCACAGACCATCAGCTAGAGACTGTGTGAGGTTGTCTTAAATACCGTCAAAGAGGCTACCCGGAGGCGAGAGGATCATAGCAGAAAAAAGCTGAAAATATACCATGAGATGTCCTGGGAAGAGGGAGTTTAAGTGACCACTTCAAGAGAGATGCATTTGCCTGTATTGAGAAGTGAAGATGAGATAATCCCAGGAACACTGGTGATGGAGGTGGCAGGTTGTTTCTAAAATGGCTTGTGTGATCCCCACTCTTGATATTCATATCCTTACATAAAATCCCCTCTCCTTGAGTATGTGCTGGATCTAGTTACTTACTTATAATGAATGGAACATGGCAAAGGGGATTGGATGCCACTTCTAAGATTAGGTTACAAAAAACTATGACTTCTATATTGCTGACTCTTGCTCTCTTGCTTGTCCGCTCTGAGGAAGCCAGCTGCCATGTTGTCAGTTATTCTATGAAGCCTACATGGCAAGAAGCCTAAGGCAGGCTCTGGCCAACATCTCATGAAGAAATGAGGCCCTTAGGCCAACAACCTATGAAGAACTGAATCCCATCAACAACTACTTAAGTGAGCTTGAAGATGGATCTACTCTCTAGTCAAGCCTTAAGATGACTGCCCTTGTGGGAGACCCAGAGCCAGAGGATCCAGGTCGGCCATGCCTGGATTCCAGAAACACAGAAATCGTGACTAAATGTGTATTGTTTTAAGCCATTAAATTTTAGAGCAACTTGTTATACAGCAAAATATAATTAATATGGAGTAGCTCTGAAGAAACTACAAAAAGAGTTCAAGAACAAAGCAGGAGATACCAGACAAGTGTGTTCATGATTCAGATATTCAGTTAGACTTATCGCTCAACTGAACACTACTAGCTGCTTATGGATTTGATATTAACCTACTGTAATTTCCATTCTAAGTCTCATTTAGTTTATACTCAAACTACTGGTTAAAGATGGAAGGCTAAGACAGCAAAAGAACATAGATGTTCAAATAGAAGTTAATGAAGAGCACAAAATAGTAATCCGGTAAATTTATTTCAAAATTTTCTGTATTCTGAAATAATATCTTCTACAGCATCCTGGATGAAACCGAAGGCCATTATTTTAAGTGAAGTAACTCAAGAATAAAAAACCAAATACTACATGTTCTTACTTATGAGTGAGAGCTAACCTATGAGTATGCAAAGGCATACAGAGTGGTATAATGGACACTGGAGATTCAGAAGGGAAGAGGGTGGGAGGGGGGCGAGGGATGAAAAACTACCTACTGGGTACAATGCATACTCAGGTGATGGTGCACTAAAATCCCAGACTTTACCGCAATATAATGCATCCATGTAACCAACAACCACTTGTACCCCATAAAGATATTGAAAAATAAGTAAACAAATACATTTTTTTAAAAACAAAATTATCTTTATTCTATCTGTAAATTGGATTTATCTGATCAATATTAGCATTCTCCATCTGAACCAGCAATGAAAGGAGAAAAAAAATGGTGATGAATATATCCCAAATTAGCATTTTACTTTAAAAAATTAATTATACTTTAGGATTCTCATTTTGGTGACTATCTTTTCATGTCATATATATACACACATATATTTTACATAAATGGGCTGTATGTCACAGAAGCTACTTTTCTTGGAAATTCTTTTTTTTTTTTTTAAACAGAGACATTGTTTGTTTGTTAATTGAGTAAGTGGAGGCTTACCGCTAAATCTTCCCCCAGACTTACTCTTCCCCAGGTAATCACTACTTATAACAAAGTATGCTTTTCTCCATGTTCATATACATAATCATATACAAATGTTACACGGGCAGAGTTTTTGTGTGTGTGTGTGTGTGGAGAACTACTCTCTGTGTGTGTCTCTCTCTCAAACACACACCACCACAAATACACACACAGGAATCATACTTTATAAAATTCTCTGCATCATGAAAAGTCCTTGCAGTCAATTGCCATAAATTTAATTAATTTGTTTTTAATGGCCACATAATAATACAGTGATTGGATAACCTATAATTTATTTAACCTTTCCCCAGGGATGGGCATTTACCTTGTTTTCAGTGCTTTTCCCCTTAGAAAATGGCTGCAGTGGCCGGGCGTGGCGGCTCATGCCTGTAATCCCAGCACTTTGGGAGGCTGAGGTGGGCGGATCACCTAAGGTCAGGAGTTCGAGACCAGCCTGACCAACATGGAGAAACCCCGTCTCCAATAAAAATACAAAATTAGCCCGACATGGTGGCACATGCCTGTAATCCCAGCTACTCGGGAGGCTGAGGCAGGAGAAGTGATTGACCTGGGAGGCGGAGGTTGCAGTGAGCTGAGATCGTGCCAGTGCACTCTGGCCTGGGCAACAAGAGCGAAACTCCGTCTCAAAAAAAAAAAAAAAAAAAAAAAAAAAAGGAAAAGGTTGCAGTAAACACACATTTTTATGCACTGGCGCTTCTATTTACATGGGATAGACTTTGAGGAGATTGTTGGATCATAGATTAGAGGTGTTTTCCGTTTTAGCAGATATTACCAGAACATATTTTTTAAAGGCTATAATAATTTACATTTCAACCAAAGTATGAAAATGACTTCCCTTCCAATCTTTGACAGCATTAGACATTATTGCTCTTTTAAATTTGTATTTCCCTGATTAATGGTGAGGTTAAGCATCTTTTCATAAGTTTACTGGCCATCAAGATTTGCCTTTCAGTGAACTGCCTATTAATATCATTTCTGCATTTCCCTACAGGGTTATTTATTTTTATTTAATTTTTTGAGACAGGGTTTCACTCTGTCGCCCAGGCTGCAGGGCAGTGGTGATCTCAGCACACTGCAACCTCTGCCTGCTGGTTCAAGCAATTCTCGCGCCTCAGCCTCCTGAGTAGCTGGGACTACAGGTGTGCACCACCACTAGACCCAGCTAATTTTTGTATGTTTTGGTAGAGATGGGGTTTCACCATTGTTGGCCACGTTGAACTCCTGACCTCAGATGATCCGCCTACCTTGGCCTCCCAAAACCTGGGATTACAGTATTTTTTAAAAACAACTATTAATGTATAATATACTCATCTGATATGTACAATTTCCACTGCATATTTATTCATTATGTAATGTATCCATTGACGTATTTTCTTCTTGGATTCCAGGATGCCATAGTCTCGTAATATACTTTTTCCCTATCTTACCATCCACTTCTTATGAGTCTCCTTTTATAGCCCCTCTTCTCTTCTCTACCTACCTACACTTACTCCCTTGGTGATTTCATCTGGTTCTATGGTTTTAAATGCCACCTGTATGTTGATGAGTCTCATATTTCTATCTTCAAACTCCAGACCTCTCATATGAGCTTCAGACTCACATATTGGGTGTCTCACTGGCATTTCTAAAATGAACTCTTAACATCTTGTGGCCTAATCTACTTAGCTTTCAAGATTCTCCATGTGAGTAAAGGGCATCACCATCCATCCAGCTGCCCTTACCAGAACCTGGAATTCATTATGGATTTATTCCTCCCCCTCACAGACATATCTCATTCATCACTGTGTCCTTCAATTATACCCCAAAACATGTCACCAAACTAACCACTTCTTTCTACATCCATTGCTACTCTACCCCATCCCTATCTACTCCACTATCATCCAAATTTCTATGAAAGCCTCCCAACTGGGCCCTTTGAATCTACCTTCCCCTACCCCACCCCTCCCTTTGCCCCCAACAATCAATTCTTCAGTCCCTGAATATAAATCCGATCATGTAATTCCCCTGCTTAAAACTCTCCTATGACTTTCCATCCTACTTTAAAAACTCTAAACTTGTTACTAAACTATAAGGCCTTACATGATATGGCTTTGTCTACCTACCTGAATTCATCTTCTGTCCTTCTCCCCCAGGTCCTAGCTCGCTCACTCTGCGCCTCATTTGCCTTCTTGCTTTTCCTTGATTATGCTGAGCTCATTCCTACTTTTTCCTCAGAACATCCAACTCTGCTGAAGTGTCACATTTTCACAAAAGTCTTCCTTTATTATACAGAAACACACACATCACATACATGGTAGCCTCTTACTTTGCTTCAGCTTTTTCCATACCTTTCCTGGCTACATTAAATTACATATTACTCTGCTTGCTTACTAATTCATATCTCCCCCTCTAAACTAAAATATAAGCTTCATGAAGACAGAAGATGTGTCCTTCTTGTTCACTGTTAAATCCCTGGCACTCAGAACAGTAATCTGGCATACAGTGGGAATTCAATCATTTTTTTTAAAATAATGGGTAAATATTGCTTTATTATTTTTGACACTGATAATTGCAAAGGTACTCTGATTAACTACATTGAAAGCAACCAATGTATAGCCGTAGTTCATTCATATTTAATGCGGCATAATATCCTGTTATGTCAATACACTACAATTTAACTTTTCATCCTCCATCAAAAAGCTTGGGTTCTATGATTCCAGCACTTTGGGAGGCCAATGTGGGATCATTGCTTGAGCCCAGGAGCTCAAGACCAGCCTGGGCAACATAGTGAGACCTCATCTCTACAAAACAAAACAAAAAAATTAGCTGGGTGTGGTGGTGTGTGCCTGTAGTCCTAGCTACTTAGGCACAGAATCTGCGGTAAGAGGATTGCTTGAGCTTGGGAGCCTGCAGTGAGCCATGATCGTGCCACTATACTCCAGCCTGGGCAACAGAGCTGAACTCTGTCTCAAAAAAAAAAAAAAGCTTGCTCATTTCCAAATTTTGTTCACCATTATGAATCCTGTTGTTGTAAAATTCTTGTACATATCTTCTGTTATATGTATTTCTCTAGAGTGTACAACTAGGATTAGAGATGCTAAGTCAGAAAGTATGCAAAATCCAACTTTACAACATAAAGTGAAATTGTTTTCCAAAGGGGTTGGACCAGTATATACTTCTTCAGTATTGTATAAGAGTTTCTGTTCACCCATATCCTCTTTAACATATGATACTGGCAAACCTTTTAATTTTTGGCAGTCTCATATTGATCTTACTTTGCATTTCCCGATTACTTATGAGGCAGAGCATCTTTTCATATATTTATAGGCCTTATGTATTTTTTCTATGAAATGGCTGTTCATGTCTTTTGCCCATTTTCCCATTGAGCTTTTGTCTTTTTCTTACTGACTCATTTTGTATACTAAAGCTTTATTGGTTCTATGTATGGTAAGCATCTTCTCCCATTTTGTGGCTTATCTTTTCAATTTCATTATAGAGTTTTTCAGTGAACAAAAGCACTTGATTTTAATGTACACAATTTTATTAATCTTTCCTGTTATGGCTAGTTCTTTCTATGTCTTGTCAGGAAATTCTTCCTTACTCCAGGGACACAATGATATTTTCCCACAGGCCCTTGAAAGCCTTCCACACTTTTATCTATGTAGAAACGATTTTTGTACATGGTGTGAATTAAGGATCTAATTTCATATGGATACTATGAAAGTTAACCCATATGGATATTTAACCTATATGGATAACTAATCATATCAGTGTTTTTAAAAAAGTTTCTCCTTTCCTCCCCTTGATCTTGAATTCCATATCAAGAATTCCATCTATCTGTGGGCCGGTTTCTGTATTCACTTTCTATTCTGCTGGTTAATACATCTCTCCCTGAGCCAAAAGCGGTCTTAATTTACTGTTAATTACTATTTGAACAATTCTGTGTGTTGATAACTGATAGGACAAGTCTCACCACCTTATTCTCCTTGTTCAGAAATGTCTTGTTTTGGCTGTCTTTATACATGCATTTGAAAGAACAGAAATAAAAAGAAAACACAATTAAACACGCATTTATAAAATCAGCAAGGACTAAAAGATACCTAAGAATATATCTAAAATATATGTACAGAAAATTACAAAACAATTTTAAAACATTTAAGAAGGCCTAAATAAATATAAAAATAAGCCACAGTCATGGATTAGAAGCCTCAATATTCTAAGATGTCAATTCTTCCCATACTAATCCAAAGATATAATCCAAATTCCAACAGTTAATTGTGAATCTCAACAAGCTAATTCTGTTTGTCCCAATTTTTTATTGGAAACATATAAAATTGTAAGTTTAAGACTTTAACTAAAGTATGTCTTGGAATCTAACATGTTATAAACCTTGTCAATTTCCAACTATGTCTGTTATTAAGGTGAGGAAAACTTTCTTTTATTATACTCTGGATATGTTCCTCAAAGTCTGTCATTTATTTGGCTAACTTATTTTCAGTAACATTGATTCTTCTGCTTGTTATCTTTGGATGTATATCCTAGACTGATACCAGACAAAAGGCAAAAATCACCGAATCAAAGCACAAGCATGATAATCCATCAAATGTCTCAAAAACTTAACCTATGGTAGCATTAATAACATTGTAAGGATTTTGAACCATCTGTTAAATGCATCCTATTGTAACTTATCTCTCCTTTTTTTTTTTTTTTTTTTTTTTTTGAGACAGAGTTTCGCTCTTGTCACCCAGGCTGGAATGCAATAGTGCAATCCCAGCTCACTGCAACCCCTGTCTCCCAGGTTCAAGCAATTCTCCTGCCTCAGCCTCCCAAGTAGCTGGGGTTAGAGATGCCTGCCACCATGCCTGGCTAATTTTTTGTATTTTTGTAGAGGTGGGGTTTCACCATGTTGGCCAGGCTGGTCTCGAACTCCTGACCTCAGGTGATCCACCTGCCTCGGCCTCCCAAAGTGCTGGGATTACAGGCATGAGCCACTGTGCCTGACCTGTAACTCACCTCTTTCTAAGGATACAGATATGAAGACAGTTTTGACTTTCTGCCAAAAGTTCCAATCTAAAAATAAAAAACAAAACAAAACAAATTTTGATAGACATGCACTCCTGACAGGGTTGCTAAACAAACATTTAATTATGGAAAGCAAACAGTAGGAAGAAAATACCAATATATGCCACAGTTAAGAGAGCAGACATGGTGAGTACTTTGATTAGGAAGCTAACATTAATTTTTGATGAGTCAATGTAGTTCCCAATAAAATAAGAAAAAAGGCACGATGAATGAGCTAATTGTAATATTTCCATAAGTACAGGTTAAGACTTGGTTGTGGGAACATAAATGTCCAGAAAAGACAGCATTTTTTGGATAATTTTTTCAGAAATAATCTCCTTGAGTTTATGTCTCAAGGATGAAATTCATCACAGGAAAATTTGAAAAATTCTAGGCATAAAACAAAATCTTAAGTTTTGGGTTTTTTGAGTCTTAAGATATGCCTGTTTTAAAAACAAATAAAAGTGGTAGCACAACCAATCCATCTTGACCACCCTATATGTACAACATCTGATTCAATCATTTAAATAATCAAACACAGACATTTTCTGAACACTATCTTACTTTCTTTGTTCTCAATTCTAACCAATTGCCTCATTTAAGGACAGGCCTGGGCAAACTTCTGAGGTTTGTCTTTAGTCTTAGCTCTTTATCTTCCAGTAACTTCCTCTCCTGTTCTATTCCATGTAACGCAATGTCACCACAGGACCTTACTTCATTGCTCCTGCCTTTACCACATATGGACTTCCATAAAAACTCACTGTCATGGGACATCTCTTCCAGAGTCCCGTTCTCTGCTTATTTGAATAAATTACAATAAGCACAAAAATCAAGAGTAAAAAAAGGCAATCCGTGCAATGGGAGAAAATTATTTGCAAATCATAGATCTCCTAAGAAGCTAACAACCAGAACATATGATTAAGTCCTACAACTCAACAACAACCACCATTTTTTGCTGATTAAAAAATGGATGAAGGACAATAGACATTATTCCAAAGAAGACATACAAATGGCCAATAAGCACACGAAAAGATGCCCAACATTACTGCTCATTAAGGAAGTGCAAGTCAAAACCATAAGATACCACCTCACACTCATTAGGATTCCTACTTTGAAAAAAACAGAAAATAAGCATTGGCGAGGAAGTAAAGAAATTGGAACCCTTGTGCATTGTTGGTGAGAATGTAAAATGGTGCAGTCCCTATGGAAAACAGTACGGTGTTTCCTCAAAATATTACAAATACAATTACCATATTGAAGTAGAAGGCAGGGCTTAGATCCTGGACCAGAATGAAGACTAGCAGAAACAGGAAAAATACGAAAGCAACTCTCCGTAGGACACACCTACCAGTGCCATGTCAATTTACCATTGCCAGCACAACATCTGGAAGTTATTGCCCCTTTCCATGGCAAAGACAAAATGACCCAGAAGTTACAATCCTTTTTCTAGGAATTTCTGCATAATCTGTCCCTTAATTTCCATGTAATTAAAAGTGGATATAAACATGACTGCAGAACTGCCCCTGAACTGCTACTCTGGGTACACTGCCTACAGGGTAGCCTATAGCGTAGCTGCACTCTGCATGGGGCAGTACCTGTGCTGCTGCTGCTATACACTGCCACGTTAATAAGAGTTGCTGACTCACACCACCACCACCCCACCCATGAATTCTTCCCTGGGCAAAGCCAAGAACCCTCCCAAGCTAAGCCCCAATTTGGGGGCTCACCTGTCCTGCATCAATATGAACAAGGAATTCAACTTCTGGCTACCTACTCCAAAGAACAGAATGTAGGGTCTTTAAGAGATAGTTGTACATTCATGTTCATAACAGCATCATTCACAATAACCAAAAGGTGAAAAAAACTCAGGTATCCATCAATGGATGAATAAACAAAATGTTTTACATATACACAATGGGATGTTATTCAGTCTCAAAAAGGAAGAAAATTTGGACATACATGAGCCTCAAGGATATTATGCTAAGTGAAATAAGCCAGTCACAAAAAAACACATACCATATAATTCCATTTATATGAGGTACCCAGAGTAGCCCATTCATAGAGACACAAAGTGAAGAGGTGATTGCCAGGGACTAGGAGGCAGGGAATGTAGAGTTATTTTTTAATGGGTATAGTTTGTTTTGCAAGATGAAAAGAGTTCTGGAGATAGAGAGTGGTGATGGTTACAAAACAATGTACTTAATATTACATAAACTATACACTTAAAATGATTATTAAGATGGTATAAATTACATTCTATGTATTTTTACAATTAATTTTTTTTTTTAATTACAATGAGCACATAAAAAGCTTATTCCAAGTCTGGTTTTCACCTTTTCTTTACCTAAAATAAATTCAGGGTTTCTGCCTAATTGTCAAAGTGGTTAGTGTGAATTCCTTATCTCCTTTAACTTCCTCCTGGCATCCTATGGAGATGGGTGCAGACAGCAATGAATTTTAGTGCAGCTCCCTTCCACTTACTTGCTCTGTAACTGAGCAAGTCAGTTGGTAAAAGAGATTAATGCATTTTAGCTTTCTCATCCCTTCGAAAACAACAACACTGAAAATCATCTTAAATCTTATGTCTCAGAAGGTACTATCATTTAAATTTTCATTAAAGACTTTGAAATTGCCTGCAGGGAAGGAAAAAGCAATAGAACAAAATGTAAAGGAGGGCTCACTCAGGATGCAGTGTTATCTCTTTCTAATGGTAAGACTATATAGTTGTATTACAAATAATGTAGACAGTTCTAAAAACTACATTTCAATATCGTATGACAAAAAAAGCTGAAACCCAGTCTTTTTGTAATAAATTGCCAATTAAAAATGTCTCCATGTATTCTCTTTTCCACGCTCTTTCTTAGTCAGTTTTGGTTCATTCTTGTTCATTTAGTCTAATTGCAAAGATAGAAAAATCCTGTCATCATGTTTCAGACAAATATTGGGCAAAAAACTTGAGGATTGTATTTGTGACTAATTGTATAACAGTTATTTTAGTTTCTGTTATGTGGAAAGTGTAAAACATTCCAATAAAGGGTTTTTAATGTAGATTTTTTTTTGCACCCATGCTGTTGATTGCTAAATGTAATAGTCTGATCATGATACTGAATAAATGTGTCTTTTTAAAAAAATAAAAGAAAAATATTGTCATCGAGATCTACATATATTGCACTTGTATTCCTCTATGTACATGTTTCTGTTCCTTAATCTATCTCAAGCTCTTTAATGGTAAAATCATGTCTTATTAATTTTTATAATGCTAAGTGTATCACAGTTACTAACCCAGAAGAGATACTCAATAAATACCTAATGAGATTATAATGGTAGAACATTAATGTTACCCAATTCACATAGTTCTACCTTCACATGGAAATAACTGAAAATTTAAAAAGTAAAAGTTTCAATGACAGAAATTAAGAATGTTATATGCTTAAATGCTTAAACCCAGGTTCTTACAAAATTTGGCAAAGAGTGAAAAAAGGGAAAAAAATCTCCTAGGAATGGTTTAAAAAATTAAGTTACATATACTTATATCTTAAAACAAAACAGAAAAGTTTTGAGTAAAATTCTGGATAAAGATGTATTAGTGAAATAAAAGCAAAAATGAAAACAGGTTACAAAACTAATATCCAATGAAGTACTATAACTTATGTGCTAGAAAGTATGAATAGCAGATCACTATATTTTGACTCCATCCTGAAGTTACAAGTTATACACATTTATGTGCCAAATAAAGCCCTGACATTTATTAAATAAACAGTCAAAAAAAGGGACAGATATGTAGAAATATAATAGATATGTTAGATTTATATACCTCTTCATTTTGGAGAGAGTAGTTGACAAAAAATAAACATTAAGAATTTTAAAAAATATATTAGTAAATAGCAATATATTTATATTTGTCCATTATATTTATTGACTTATTTATTAAGTCAATATACTTATTGACTCCTAAAGAAGCTTTCTTTTCAGGAATACAAAAACCATTTTTTAAAAGTTGATCACATATGAAAAGAACACTAAATGAATTAAAATAGTTAAAAAGGATACATAATCTGACAAGATAACCATATTAAAAAACAATAAAGCATTACATACAAACTCTTTAGCCAGTTATAATTCCTAAAATTCTCTCCTAAATATCTCTTGGGCCAACTCAGAAATGAAAATCACAAAACTTATTTTGAAAATGACTATAAAACACCAATTATTCAAATCTACATCATGAAGCCAAATATGACCTGAGGAAAACTAGCTTTAAAAGTTTTCATTTTCAAAAAGATTTCAAAGAAATTAAATAAGACTTTATTTCATTAAGTTTGAAATAGAAGAAAGGAAAAATATACTTGGGGAAAGGTAGTGAAGATGAGATCAGAAATTAATGATTTAGAGAAAAAAATAGAATTGATTAACAAAAAAGGGGGAAACAAAAATCCAAGAAGATTAGAGAAGGTTAGAGAGAGATGATTTTCATTTATAAGCAAAAGATAGGAAGGTGCAGTTAAAGCCTGTTGGCATCTATTTTCTCTATGAAGTATGAAGGTAAAACAATTTGCTGAAAATGAGGGGGAAAGGCTGGAAGAGAATAGTAAATGTATCTACTAACATCTGAGGAAGATGTACAAGGAACTGACCTAGGGCATGCCCACTCTTGTTAAGCTGCACTACTTTTGTCATTTGCTTTTACAATATAAAAATAAGGGACACATTTGTTCTGGGTTACCTGATCCTTTGTAGTTAAATAAATCTTTATCCCAGGAGTGTACTCAAAACGAAGAATGGAGACCATGATATTTCATAACTCTACCTAAGGCTTTGTCCTTCCCCTGACATCACACATAGCATAAGATAGGGTCAGTGCTGAGCTGGAGAACAGCCAGAGTTCTTGAACACCTGGCATATCATAAAATTTAATCTAATCTTATTTCTTTTACTTCAAAATATTTCCATTTATAATAGTATAGTGGGTCTGTTTCTAATAACATTTTACATATTTTATGTGAGTCAGTGAGCCAGATGTAAGACATAAAACTGTGCTTACAGTAACTTTTCAGAAATGTTTCTTTTAAAAAATTGAAGAATGCCTTCCTATCATCAATACCAGGTTCTCTCTACTCAGACTGCTATATCTCACAGTAGCAAGGCAATCTCTTTTTGATGGGACAAAATAATTAAAAAGGAAATACAAAACCATTAGAAACATGTTAATCGCAAAAACTTTACATCCACTTTAAAGGGTACCACAAACCTGCCCTATCTTCGAGTTTCTGAACTTCACAAAAGCTCATCATCTTCAGTCATAGATAGCTTGATACCTCCACAGTCTAGTCCCACAAACCAGGAAAACTCCACAGCCTCGATATCATCAGCCACGGAACACTAGTTTGTCAAACACTGTATATAACTCGGTAGTCAGCAAACGTGTGGAACTTACTACCTTTAAGAAGTCAATTATAGGCCGGGCACGGTGGCTCACGCCTGTAATCCCAGCACTTTGGGAGGCCAAGGCGGGTGGATCACCTGAGGTCAGGAGTTCGAGACCAGCTTGCCCAACATGGCAAAACCCCATCTCTACTAAACATCTAAAAAATTAGCCGGGTGTGGTGGTGTGCGCCCGTAATCCCAGCTAATTGGGAGGCTGAGGCAGGAGAACCTGGGGGCGACGGGGAGGGGGTGATGAGGAGGGTGGTAGAGCTTGCAGTGAGCCAAGAACACACTACTGCACTCCAGCCTGGGGTGACAGAGAGAGACTCCGTCTCAAAAAAAAATAAATAAATAAATAAAGAAGCCAATTAATTATATATATAGTTGTTGATACATTTGCAGTTGAAAGATTAAAAGGAAGATGAGAATTAAAATCTATATAACTAACCTTTTGGGATCAGGGGACATATTGGCCTGGATAGTTCAATGACCTAATACACTATTGCTTTAATTTATGTTCGTGTGACCTTCATGTAAGACTGTGGCTACAGCAGAATAAAAAGCTCAGGACTGTTAACAAATCATCCTCTCAAAAATCCAACTTCTGTTCTATATAAACGCATACAACTCACAGAGATTACTTTCCCTTTGGCCTACTGACCAGACCAGTGTTTTTCAAACTGTAGGTAATGAAACTCATTTAGCAGGTTGCAACCTGACTTTACATAAAATGAAATATAAAAATATCAGAATGTATCACATATAGTAAGTACAACTTGAAAATTTTTTTGTTATAGGTGCATCTTAGTCCATTTTGGGTTGCTGTAACACAATAAATGAGGCTGGGTAATTTATAAAGAAAACAGGCTTTATTTAGCTCATGGTTCTGCAGGCTGGAAAGTATAAGCATGGTACCAGCATCTGCTCAGCTTCTGGTAAGGGCCACGTGCTAACTCAAAACATGGCAAAGAAGGTCAAAGGGAAAGTGGACACGTGAAAAGCAACCAAACAGGAGGAAGAAACTTGCTTTATAACTCACTCTTGCAAGAACTAATCTATTCTCAGAGAACTAATCTAGTCTCCAGAGAGGGAGAACTCACTACCACAGGACCAGCAACAGTACCCAAACACCTCTCGCTAGAACCCACCTCCCAACACCACCACACTGGGGATAAAATTTCAACATGAGTTTTGGAGGGGACAAACGGATCATATAAAAATCTCAGCAGAGTGTGTGTGTGCATGCATGTGCACGTACTGGGATGGGAATTAATATTTATTTCTCACTGTAGGTTACAGTCAAAAAACCTGAAAGCCGTTAGACTGCAATCAATCAGCAACAACAACTCATTTCCAAAGTCTAAATATTTTTTTCAAAATTATTGACTTCATCATCATGTAGTAGTCCAGGGAAGGAGATAAGAAAAGTTATAACTTGTTTTAAATTAGTTGGTTTCATTTGGAACATCAAATAGTGGTCTAGAGGGAATTTTCAATCCATTCAACATATGGTAACTCTAAAAGGATTAACTGAGAATTTATACTACTACTCCCTCTGAACAAGCATTTCCTCCAATATCAAACATGTTATTAATAATAAAGTACTACTTCAGTGTCAAAGGAAAAGGAAATAGAGATCTGAAGTTGAGTTTATTTTCTGACCTGTCTACATCATAAAAAATCCTTAATCTTCTGTGAAACTCATTTTTATATGCGCTAACCACTACTGAAACTATCACTTAAAACCACTCTCATCTCATATTTTGCAATAGAAACTGAGAAGTTATTACTATGTGATCAGAAATTTTCCAGTCCCCATACAGGCAACCTGGCAGCTACCACTGACTCCCCTACACTGACACCTCTACTTCTGGGTAGCTGTATAGACTCTATATTCAGACTTAGAGAATCTATTCAGAATATGAGTTTCAATGATCAAATGAGAAGAATAGTTTATTCTTAGACCCTTTTTGTATGTTAATGTGGTCCAGTTTATCTTGTCCCCAAATCCTGAAGCTCTGTGGAACTTCTAGAAATGGCCTATCACAAGCCAGGTGCAGGGGCTCACACCTGTAATCCCAGCACTTTGGGAGGCCGAGGCGGGTGGATCACGAGGTCAGGAGTTCAAGATCAGCCTGGCCTAGATAGTAAAACCCAGTCTCTACTAAAAATACAAAAAAAAAATTAGCCGGGCGTGGTGGTGGGCACCTGTAATCTCAGCTACTCAGGAGACTGAGGCAGAGAACTGCTTAAACTCAGGAGGCAGAGGATGCAGTGAGCCGAGATCGCCCCACTGCACTCCAGCCTGGGCGACAAAGCGAAACTCCATCTCAAAAAAAAAAAAAAAAAAAAGGCCAGGTGTGGTGGCTTACACCTGTAATCCCAGCACTTTGAGAGGCCGAGGCAGGCAGATCACGAGGTCAGGAGATTGAGACCATCCTGGCTAACACAGTGAAACCCCATCTCTACTAAAAAAATACAAAAAAATTAGCCCGGCATGGTGGTGGGCACCTGTAGTCCTAGCTACTCGGGAGGCTGAGGCAGGAACCCGGGAGGCGGAGCTTGCAGTGAGCAGAGATCCCGCCACTGCACTCCAGCCTTGATGACAGAGCAAGACTCCATCTCAAAAAAAAAAAGAAAAAAAAGAAATGGCCTATCACACTCAGAAATCAGGATGGGTAACAATGGGAAGTCCCCAAATTCCCAGAGTCTAGAGCCAACTCACTATTATAAAGCCACAAAGCAGCTGCTGAAAAACATACCTTCCAAACCACAGAAGCATTTACTGAGACTTTACTACGTTCCCTGCATTGTATAAATAAGAAGCTTTGTGTTCTTGGGAGATAATTATTTAGTAACTTAATTGGAACTTAATTAGCAAATAGTTCTTTCATATACATTTTAACATTTGATCCTTAGGAAAAAGAAGGGAAAGAGTAAGAATTATCATCCATCCTATTTTACAAAGAGGTTCACAATAAAAAAGATGCCCAGCCTAACAAACCAAGATAGTAGTGGAATGAAGTACTTGTCTTTTAACCCCTGGTCTGATTCTTTCTCTTCATTGCAGGACTTCCTCAGAAATCTGGAGGATGTCATTCTGAAGGCTTGTGCTCACCAATCATTAGATTACTTTATTCTTTTTTTTTTTTCCACTTCTGTGTGGCTCTCTGTGACCATACAGATGGTTATTTACCAGACTAATTGTGGTAAATTCTTATCTAGGTAAAAAGAAGACAGAAAAAAATAATTTACAATCTCTATCCTCTATTTCAATGAGGGTATTTTTATGCAGGAGAAATTAATATTTGTAACATGAAGGTCAACCTATTCCCCCTTTTACATAGTTGCCAATAGTTTAAATACACCATATGAGCAAATTATTTTACGTATTAGGACCACTGTTGACCTTTAAAGATCCTTCATAGTCAGTACTTCTACTCTACCTAGAGTGAATGACTAGTTTTTTTTTTTTAAAGTTCTAATGAGTTGCAAACAGACATGTTTATAAAATAAAAATAAATTATGAGAAAAATAAAGACATACAAAATGTAAGCCTCAATTATTAGATTCACAAAGCTACTCCATCAAACGGCTCTAAAAATTTCTAAACTCTTATTTCAATTTCTGTACCTATTTTGTCACTGACAAGTAACATTCACAGGACATGCTTTCAGTAGCACTGCAAGTGATTAGAACACCTTTTTGTAGTGGATGAATAACTACATCAAGTGGGTTGGATTCTGATCTAACATCTGAGACTTTTGAAACAGAAAACTTTCTCCAATAAATAAATATATTCGGGCTAGTCTCCTACTATATTTATTATACTTACAAGCCTATAATACTTTTCTAATGCGAACAGGCTTTTCAATGAAGTTGTACATAATTTTAAACCATCAGTCATTTCCCAAAAGAATCAAATACAATCTCTAATAGTAGAAAACTGACTTCCGAGAATTAATATTATTTTCCAAATCATGGAGGAACAGTAGTCATTAGAGAATTCCAAAGGGGATGTGCCAGGAATAGAGACTCATCTGGTTGAAACGGGAGCATCGGAAAATGAACATATTGGTATCAAAAGTTTAAAGTTCCTATTAGCTCCCAGATTAAGTGGGAGAAAATGAGACAATTTGCCAAATCCTTGGCAAAGTGAAAGTAGTCCCTGGGAAAAAGACTGAGTGAGCTTGTGCCAGGACTGAACAACTGATGTACTTCTTAGGCCAAAGTAATGAAGATTATAAACACCTTACTTTATGTTGAGATTAAAAAGAACTTAAGTCCCAAATGATTCTCTGAAAATAATGTGGCCTGGTCTCCAGAAATAAATTTATCACCTTCTTAGTAGATCATTGTCAAATGCAAAAAACCTGAAAGTGCTATGGATCAGAAAAGGAAGATTCCCAACAAATATTTATATTAATAAAGGGTATGGAAACACTTCATAATCATGTTTTAGAATTGCTGCAAATTTAATCTATTGCTAGAGATATGAAAAAACTATACCCCTGTGCCTTACATACAGTAGGTGCTCAACAAAAGTTCAGTAAGAGCTCAGCTCTTGAAGCTGTATAAATAGGAAGGTCAAATGCTTTATTCTTATGCTTTACAAAGTGAGAGGTTAAAGAAAGCTAGATCAAAAATATGATAAGCAGTGATTTAATATTAAAGGAAGAGAAAGACACTGATGCAGGTAAACAAACCAGACAGGCTGAAACCAGAACTCAAAGAAAGTCTAAAGAGAATGCTCTAAAGTAGAAAATGAAGTTTCTATATAAGTCATAAGGGAATAGGAAGATGCAGCTTGGTAGGAGTGAGGACTCGAAGGAAAAAAAAAAACTCACTGAAAGCTAAAAATAGTGAAATTTAATCCATGTAGAAGTATTAGTTCTCCTTTCTCCCTAACTCATATAAAATGTGTTTTTTTAATTGAGGTATAACTTTCATACAGTATAGTGCACAAATCTTAAATGTACAGCTTGATACATTTTTACATATGTACACATCCATGTAACACCATCCAGATCAAGACAGGGAACATTTCCAGTGCCTTCTCCTATTCAATAACTCCTTTCTACCCACTACAAACCAGTGACCACTGTATCAGTAATTTATTCCTTTTTATTGTCAAATAGTACTCCACTATGTGAATATACTACAAATTTGTTCACTCATTCTCCTGTTGATGGACATTTGGGTTGTTTCCTGTTCTATCATGAAGAAAGTTGTTATGTATGAGCATTCTTGTACAGTATTTTGGTGAATATAAACACTCATTTCTCTTGGGTATATGCCTAGAAGAGACTGCTAGGTCACAAGGTAAGCATATGTAGATTAAGTCAGTTTTCTTAAGTAACTATCAATACACTCTACTAGCAATATTTGATAATTCTCATATAAAGTTTTTAAATGTAAAAAAGTGCTTTAGTTAAAGCACAAGAATTTTGAGGCTTTTTGTTTACATTGTTTTCTGACCTTTTAGAGTAGGGGGTAACATAAGCAGAGTGCTCACATCTCAGCGGAAGGTTTGGGTGGGGTATGGGAAGAAAACAGAATTTCGATTTCAGTTTCTTACTCTTTTAGCTAAAAAGTAAATTTTACTAATATTTTATATGCAAGTTGACACTATTAATAGTATTCTTATTCAGATGGTTATGTTTATTCACGTTGGGTATACTGTGATTTACTGCCATTTGGTGTGTGCCCGGTTGAGCAGGATTATGGACTATCTACTTCTAACTGAACTAGCTCTCACCAAATGAACAGGTGGCTAAAAAAAAGAAAGATTCCTACACAAAAAGAATATTAGTAATGTAGATGCAAGCAAACAACAAGGTAAATGTCTAAGCTGACACTTCTATTTTAGAAAATCTCTTCGGAAGTTAAGAACAATGACCATCCATCTAGTCAAATCTCACAAGAAGCAGGCAGAAAATATTCCAAAAATTAAGACTTTAAAAAATATGAACTTAACCTATAAGTAATAATAAGTATTATTACTGTTAACGATATTGTGCAATGAAAATTTTAAAACATATTGTTTTCATCATGTCATCCCTTTTAGTTTTTGTGTTTATTTTATGCTGTATATAGTAGTAACAGAAAGCACATGTATATATAAAGAAAATTTAGATATATTAGTGATGTATGCTCAAATTATTTTACCAACAGGGTACACAAACAAAAGCAATCAGAGACTCGTTTTAGCCTCAGTACTTTTTAACATTAAGCTAGCTAATCCATAACATAGATGAACTTCTAATTTTTAAAGCCACACAAAATTAGGCATACTAGATGAGAAACAGCCAGCTGCTATTTAATGTTAGAATAATACATCTGAACAATGGGGGAGAAGGAAGGAGGAGGACAGGAATCTACCAGAAAGAGGCATGAGAGTACTTTCGTAGGCACTGTTCTATACCTTGGTAGGTATTATGCCAATGTATTTATGTATTTATATTACATATATGTATCACATATACTTATATATATCAGACATATATCATATAGAGAGCTATATTTATATTATACCAATGTATACATTTGTCAAACTCACCGAATGGTACAGTTAAGGTAAGTACATTCCATTCCATGTAAATTTTACCTCAAAAGAGAAAAGGATCCATTCAAAGTATTAACCACTAGGTTAATGGCATGCATGTGTCTAGGAGTAAATTATGGCGATGTGTGCAACTTACCTTGAAATGCATTAAAACAAGAGGAACTATTATGTAGATAGAGGGATGGATATACGAACAGATGCATGAAAGAGCAAGTAGAATGAAATTTAATTGTAGAATCTAGGTGTAGATAAATGGGTCTTCACAGTTCAATTTTTTAAACTTATCTATATATTCGAAATTTTTCAGGATAAAATATTGGAAAAATAAATCTGAGTTGAAAGTTGACAATAATTTAAAATAGTGTAGTGATACAAAGGAAAGTTAGAAATTCAAAAAGGAAAAAGGTAGGAACATACAAGTACCATCACTTGGTGCTTCTAGATACTCTGTATTTGTGAGGTGAGAATTATCTTTATTTTACAGACGAGTAAACAGAAACTTAGAAAGATTACAGAACATGCACAAGGTCACAGTGTGAAGCCCAGCCAAGAGCTGAATCCAACCTGTAGGAATTCTGAATCCTCTTGACTTACATTCCTCACAAAGGGCTGCCTAGGACCAAACATCTTCCCTAGAGCAAGGAAGTTGCTTCTCCATTCCTGCATGAACCAGCTCTAATACAAAGTGCCTTCCTACAACATGTACTCTGAAATCTGTTTCTTCCTGGTTTCCCTCCTAAGTTTGAGTCCTTGGCGCCCCACAGTATCTAATCCCCACATGAATGGCCTTCGTATCAAGTGATAATATTTGAAATTTCAATAAGCAAGACTTTTTTTTCCCAGTTAGCATTTTATAACATTATCATCTACACAGCTATACCTAGGTGTAAAATGGGAATAATGCCTCATAGAATTGGGATAAAAAAAATGAAAACATATGTGAAGTATACGCACTGTAAAAAAGGGGACTCAAATCTTTTTCTAACCTTTACCTTTGGAAATTGCAGCATGCCACTAACGAGAAAATAAAACTTCTTTTTTTGAGTCTTAGGTTGTTTCTTGAGGAGCTCGTTAAATGTGAATAGATACAGATTTTTCTTTCTTGTACCTATTTTATCTAAAAACTTAATTTTGTTTCCTCATTTTATTTTCCATTTTGCCTTATTTGGAATTATCACTTCCAGGAATTTTATGTACAATTAGATATACAACTAGGACCACTTCCGTAGGATTTTTCTGTTTCACAAATTACTACAGGTGGCCAACCTGTACAGGCAACATATTAATGAAATTTTAAGTCTATTTTCTTTTTGACTATCAGAAGATATTTTTCAAAGGGAAGATTTTAAAAAGCCATTATGTTACTAGGAAATGACCAACTAGTAACGGTAACCTTTAATTGGCTTTGACTGTGTTTATACACATATGGCCCTAAAGCTATACATTTCTTACTTGGCAAACAGATTCGGGGATTTTCTGAAGTCACAAATATATTCAGGGACTCCTAAAGTCACAAATCTTGCCTCTCTAAGCAATACTGTATTACAGCATAAAAAATAACCAGTTATTCTACCTTAAAAACTTTGCCTTATCTTAAGGACAATCTACAGTTCAGATGCGAAGCTATTTTCAGTCTACTGGAACCTGAATAAGACTGTTTTTTCCTCTTGATATCTGAGGTTGTTAGTGTTGGAAAGGATCCTAGAGATGATTTTATAGTTGCAGAAATGGATATGCAGACAGTTGAAATGATTAGTCCATAACAGAGCCTGAACCAGACACCAGGTCCCCCAATTCCTGGCCTAGTGTTCTTTCCATTTGACAATCATGCCAAACCAAATATTTAAAAAGTGATTATGTCCATCCATTACTTCAACTTCACTAAATTTCAGTCTGGCCACTCGTGATGTCACTTCCTTTTGTGAATGGGTGTATTTTTTTTTTCTTGATCTTGCTATCTTCACTTGACTACAATACAACATCTTAGAGCTCACACTATATTTATGCCAATTTTCTCCATGCCTGTTTCCGTTCCTAAAGGATACCAATATAATCTCTAGAATGCCTTGACCCTCCTTTTCACAAGATTTCTTATTTCAAGCAATCAACTGCCAACCATACAAAAATAAAAATAAAAAGGATTTCTTCTAAAACACAAAGCACACATGGCAGTGTTGTGTGTCTTCCTCAAAGAGCTTAATAAAAATTGTGAATGCTACGTATTACATGCAGACGCTTTCTAGAAAAAGAGCCCAACGACAACCTTGTTATGTAGGAAGAGAGAGCTATTGTGGACTGTAGCAGGAGGCCAAGAATAAGGTTTGAGATTCTACCTAAAACAAATATGGAGGTGGAAAGGCACAAGAAGCTTGCTGGACCCACCAGTCAGAGGTAGGCTGCAAGCTCTCGGCTATCAGAGGTCGGTTTAAAAGAACGATGGGCACCAGAGAGGCACGTACCCTGGGACAATGATAGGGCAGGCGGGGCACCGGGAATCGCGCTCAGGGAAAACTCAACAAGTCTAGAAGGGAAAGAGATGGATGAATGACTGCCAAGAGGCTCCCGCTGGCCTCTGGATGACCACTACCACTTTCCAGGATTTACTGCCCGCCGGCACTCGCCGGCTCGCGGACAGCCGTTCACCCCGCTGCCGTACCTGCCCCGACGTTCGCCCGGGACCCAGGGTATCCACCAATGACCCTGCCCGGAGCCGAAGCCTCCGTCGCAGGCCCGCTGCCCGGCGGCGTCGCTTCCCGGTCGGCACCGGCTTTCCAGGAGGAAGGCAGCGTCGGGCCTGCGGGGGCCGGACCCGCCTTCGAAAGTGGGCGGAAGGATGGCCGCCCTGGCGGAGTGCGGGCGAGGCCGGGAGCCCTTGCCTCAGCCCCGGCCCCGTCTTCTTCGTGCCGCGCCGCCCTCAGCCCTCACCACAGCCGGCCGCGAGCTGCGGGCTCGGGGCTGAGGCGATGGGGAAAGGGGGCGGGCGCGCCATCATGAAGGGGAAAATGGTGGGCGGGCGGGCCCGCGCGCGGCCGCGGTACTCACCCGGGCCGGCCAGTGCGGGTAGCCCTTCATCTTGGCGAAGACCAGGTCGCCCGCTTTGTACTCGCGGGGCCGCGGACGCGCCATCCCAGCCGCTCCCCTTCCTGGTAGTCCTTGGTCGCCGCGAAGATGCCGGGAGGCCGCCCCCCCGCGGGCCGACGGATTGCGCCGCGCTCCCCGCGGGCCTCAAGCCGGGCGGACGAGCGGCCGCTCCGACGAGGGGAAGCGGCGAGGCGGCGGCTGAGGCAAGGGGTGGGCGGGGGGCGCAGCAGGCCCGGCAAATCACGGCCCGGCAGCGGGGGAGGGGAGCCCCCGGCCGTTCGGCGCTCGCCCGCGTCCGGCCGCGCCAAGGTCCCCGCCGCCGCCGCCGCCGCCGCCGCGCGCGCTGCTCACCAGCGCCGCGTCGCCTGCCTCATGCCGCCGCTGCCGGTCTCCCTCCCGGGCTCCCGGGCGCGGCGCGAGCGCCGGGCCTCGCGTCTGCTCCGAATTCCTTCTCGGGCAGCGACCGCAAACACGATCTTATTATTGTTCTCGCGCGCGCTCAGCATCCCCCCCGCCCCGCTTCCCGCTTCCCGCTTCCCGCTCCCCTCCCCTTCCCTCCCGCGCCGGCCGGTTAATTCCTAGGTACACGGCCGGCTTTCGCGGAGAAACCGAGCGCGCCAGCCCGGCTTCTCGGCTGGCGGGCGGGCGGTGGGCGCGTCCTCCCCCAGCACCGAAGCCCGCGCCGGGCGGGCGGGAGTGCCTACTCCGGAGGACGCCCGCCGCCTGCTCTCTTTTGTTCTTGGCCCGGAGCTGCCTGCCGCAGCCCAGCCAATCACCACCCGGCCGCCCCCTTCCCCTCCCGTCCGTGCCACTCTGGGGGTTCTCCCCACTCGCGCCCCCCGCTCCCACGCCCACCTCCCGCTGACTCGACCCTCTCCTGGCTACCCCCAGCCAGCCACTTCCGCGGCTGCTCTCTGGTGAGTGGGGGACAAAGGCGCTCCAGGCCTAGGGGACGGCGGCGCGAGGGGACCCTCTGCTGGGCACCAAGCTGCCGGAAAGAGCACCGCTCCGGAGTCAGCGACCTTATTGGATTCTTGCCCCAGGTCTGCCCTTAACAATGCAGTGTGACCCACCTAGGGCGAGCTATTTAATCGGAGTCATGGGAGGTTTTCTCATTTGCTGAATGGCACAGACGGGATTCGAACCTGTATCCACATGAGTCCAAAGTCCATAAGCGGTTATGTTTCTCTCTGTGTGCGTTTCCTAGGCCTGCAGTGTTTGTGAAAAGGACTTGCACTGGCCGGTCACTTGTTTCCAATCCTGGCAACCTTTTGGACAACGTTTTTGAAATTAGCATCCCTTTCTGGAGATTTATGTACATATACAGTTCATTAGCTCTAGAACATGTTCATTTACCACCATTTTACTCTAAATTCCCTAGCTGGCTGCTTTCAAAGACATTTTGAGAGTAGGAATCTTCCTAACACTCTCTTTTGTGAGGAGTAAGTAGAATAATTCAAGGAATCGTTTGGAGTCTGTCCAATGAATGAATGCTGCTTCTTTAATCATGCTGTAACCCACCTCCTTTAAGGGGTCAGCTGGCATAGCTCCTAAATGCTGCTTTCTGTGGCCCTCACCTTGTCACACGGACAGTTCTCATTTGTGTCTGTTCTCTCTCCCTTTTACAGAAGCTACAGTTTTCCCCACCATCCGCCCCCCTCTCTGGCCTTGTAGAATGGTGTGTGTGTGTTTTAACTCCTGCTCTTGTTCTGTGGTGCTGGGCTTCCTATGATGGGGCTTTAAAGTCTCTAGATTTCCTGTGGATTGTTTACTTTGTTAGCAGTGCTTTTACATTACTTTACTAATGCATTTCCTTACTACTTGCATCTCATGATTTTTCTTTTTTTTTTTTTTTTTTGGTATTGACCTGTACTCACCTGTCCTACAGGTTCGTTTTTTTCCTCTTTTCTCACTGTGGAAGATGAGTCTAGGTCCTCTTTGCCTCAGTTGTAATGATCTGCTAACATCTCTCTCTCCTAGAACCTACCGTATGCAGCTGCCATGATGTCACACATTGCTCATGAAGCTGTAGAATGATTTCTGTATCCTCATATGTCAAACTCACATCCCTCTGACTAGCTGTCAAAGCCCTAGCTGTTGCCTGCTTGCCCCTACAGTCCAGCCTCCCTGTGGGCACGGGGTGGATATAGGGAAGAGGAGAGAAATGAGAGGGGAAAGGTTGTCAGTTGGAAGCCAACCAGGGGAGGGCAGTAAACAATGGAGGGATGCAATCACAGTTCAGGTTTAGACATTACTTTGGTGGCCAGCATGGGACTAGACTTGAGGTGAGAGGCTTGGGGCAGGACCTGCATTGATATTCTCTCCCCAGGAGAGATAAGACAAGGGCTGAGACAGAGCTTGCTGATTCTTTGGGTGGTAGGTGGGTAGGAAGGAGGAAGAGTAGAAACTGATTCCCTGGTTTCTGGTTGGAGCAACAGGATGATTAGTTTTGACACTCACCAAGGTGCAGAAATCCATGAAGAATGGGCAGGTTTAGAGATGAGATCTTGAGTGGTTTGGGATGTGTTGAGATTTCCATGGGCCATCCAGAGAGCTAGTTAGTGGGCAGCTAAATACACAGCTTAGAGAAAGTGGTCAAGACAGAATGTAGACTTTTGAGTGATATCAGTATATAAGTGGTCACTGAAACCATAACAGAGGATGCCCAGGAAACTGTAGAATGAGAAAAGCAGTGCCCAAGTTTGGAGCCAGGTAACACCAACATCTAAGGGTCAGGTAGAAGAAGAACGTAGTGTCATAGGAGCCAAGGAGTAAAAGATTTTCCAGAAGGAAGGAAATGTCTGGGTAGGTGCCACAAGGAGGTCAAGTGAGATATGGAAGGAGATAAGTCTGTTAAACCTGGTGATTGAGAAGTCACTGATGAAACAGTTGGGAACTGTTTCACTGAATGGTATTGGGAAGACACCAGAGTGGTGGATTGAGATGTGAGTAAGAGGTGAAAATGTGGAGGCAGTATAGACAACTCATTGCTCATTGCCAGCAGTGGAGAAGGAGTAGCAAGAAAGGATGAAGGAGCCAGGCATGGTGGAGTGCGCTTGTAGGATTTCTTGAGCCTGGGAGTTCGAAGCTGCTGTGAGCTGTGATCACACCACTGCACTCCAGCCTGGACAACAGAGACCTCATCTCTTAAAAAAACATGAAGGGAGAGTTATTCTGTTGTGATTTCTGGCTGGTTTTTAAAGCTAGGAGAAATTTTAGTTTGTAATGAGGAGAAGTAGCCAGTAGAGTGCATAACTGATAGAGTTTGGTAATTTTGAGAAGGTGGAAATTTCTCCCAATCTAGGCTTTGGTTTCAGGTTTGCTCAGCACACATCATTTGCCTGACTCTCAATCTTTCATCTAACCAAGTCAGACTTAATAATACACCCACATGGGCTCCCTCTGGCTGGTCATCAGGAATCGCCTAATGCTCTTGGCTAAGAGCCCATCTGTCTCTGCAGCCAGGATGGATGCACACCACCTTGTCAACACATTGTGACTGGGGATGAAGCATTGCCCTGTGGCTTTCACTGCAGACAGAGCTTTCAGACTGGTTCTTCCACTTTATGCAAAGGACTAAGCTGTGGCTATTCCAGAACAACGCTCTACTCAAATATTTAACAGATAATATGTAACTCTTTAGAGATATAATTAGGACCATTAAAAGAGTCTGATGTATTTTATTTTAGTCAGTGTGGCCCCAGGAGCTGGTCTATTTGCTATATCAAAATAGCATACATTAATTTTACTTCTGAAACATAGAAGGAAATCCATTCACAAATGGTGATAATACCAACTTTCTTTGATCACTTTTTATTTCAGCATCCTCAAATCCCTGCAGGCTAGTACTTCTCCTTGCCTTTGGCTTCTTGATGTATTTTTGCCATCCTCTTCTCAATCATACACATATATGTATATTGTTGACGTGATCCTGTTGTCACTTTCTCCTTTCATCACTTAGCTTTCTAGTAAAACTCTAACAGTTCCTTCAAATCTTGCCCCCAAATTCACCCATTCCATAATGCTTCAATTGCCTAAAATCTATTCCTTTGTCCAAGTTATATATGAGGTGATACATACAAGATACTTAGAACAGTGCCTGGCACATAGTAAATTCTCATTAAATGTTAGTCGATATTGTTATCTTTGTTGTTTACATGGTGTGGTGAAAAGAACTGTGGAAAGGGATTCAGGAAAATTTGGTGTTACACACACACACACACACACACACACACACACACACACTCAGCATGTTAGAAGAGAGCTCCCTGGGCCTTGCATCAGAGTCCATTTCCATTACTTTTGCCACTAGAGGTATCTCTTAAATGTCTTTCACCCCAATCCCAGGGGACTGGTCTCACATTCCTTGAAAGAGAAAGGTCTGTAAGATATTGACACCCTCTTGAGAGTCAAATAAAAGAACTGTAACATACTACTTGTAGTGAGAGAGACAACTCCCATGTTGGTGTGAGCATCAGGGGCAGTTCTAAGTTGGTAAAAGGCACCATAGAGTCAACATGGGCCATGAGGGGAGAGGTCCATGGTTAAATGTTGGGGTCAACCAGAATTGCCTGAGTAGGGATGGGTAACAGCAGCAACTGCACTTAGGTCACCAAGTAGAGATACAGATAGCACCTCAATCATAACCCCAGAAATGTTAATGGTCTTGGAAGGCACTGCTTGAGCTACCTGGGACCTTATTTGGGGATGGAAATAGGGATTGCTTTAGGTCCTAGGAATTCTCATGAGACTGTGTGCCTAAGGACTATTTCAGTTTAGGTTGTTTTCATTCTTACCCCTTCACTGTTGTGTTGCAGGCTGAGGAGCAAACTGGGTAATTTTACTGAATGACTAGCTAATTGGAGAGAGGGGGTTCAAGATGTAGAAGATATTAAAGGTTTGAAGAGTTTTGCAAGTTTGCCTACCATTTATGCTAGTATTGTTTCAATAGTAGTGTATATGCTGCTGAAGGGAGCATTAGATTACAATTATATTATTAGTTAGCATTCATTCATTTATTGAATAAGTATTTGTTGAGTATGGTTATGTGTCATCATTGTTCTAGATCTAGGACCCATGGAGAATAATGAAGGAATCAAAACTATGCCAAATGAAGTAGTGTTACAGGAGGCTAGGGTATCTATAGCTAACCGTCTGAAGGGCTACCATGTAGAGTGAACAATGTGGGAGACATGATACTTTGATAGTTTGAGGCTTAGACATGAAGAGGCCTAGTAGCTTTAATTTCACCCTCTTGAAGTGCTGACCTACTGTGTAAAGAATCATAAATACCTTGCTAGTATGGAAGAGGAGTGGGGCACATGGAGAGAGATAGGTCTTGGAGAATGAAAAATGAAAGAGAGGAGAGAGAGGCCCAGCCAGTCCCCAACTCTTCCAGTCTCTCTTGTTGACTGGAAGCCAGACATGTGAGCAAAACCATGTTGGATCCTCCAACCTCAGTTAAGCTATCCTAGCCAACACCATGTGGCAGAGACAAACTATCATCATTGAGCCTCACCCAAATCACAGACCATGAGCAAGTAAATAATGGCAGCTGTTTTAAGCCACAAAATTTGGGGCTGTTTTGTTATGTAGAAACAAACAACAGAAGCAGGGTTTAATAGCAGATTAGATACAGCTGAAGTGAGCTACTGATCTGGAAGATGGATCAAAAGGAAAGATATTCAGACAGAAGCTCAGAGGGAAAAAAAAGGGAGGAAAAAACAGAAAAGAACATAGTATACTCACACCAACTTTCTATTAGCTAGTATTTGTAAGTTAGTATTCTTTTTCTCTGAGATATGGTGAAAAATCTAATATGAAGTCCCAAAAGATGATGAGAGGGAGAGAATGGAATAGAAGCAGTATTTGAAGCAGTGATGGTCATGAATTTGCCAAAACTGATTAACAGTACAGCTATGGATTGAATATTTGTGTCCTCCCACCCCCGATTCATTTGTTGAAACTCTAATCGCCAGTGTGATGGTATTTGGAGGTGGGGCCTTTGGGAGGTAATTATGTCATGAAAATAGAGTTCTCATGATGAGGTTAGTGCCTTTATAAGAAGAGATACAAAAGAAGTTGCTTCTTTTTTCTTTTTTTGAGATGGAGTTTTGCTCTTTTTGCCCAGGCTGGAGAGCAATGGCATGATCTTGGCTCACTGCAACCTCCGCCTCCTGGGTTCAAGTGATTCTCCTGCCTCAGCCTCCCGAATAGCTGGGATTACAGGTGTGCACCACCACACCCAGCTAATTTTGTATTTTTAGTAGAGACGAGGTTTCACCTTATTGGCCAGGCTGGCCTTGAACTCCTGACCTCAGGTGATCTGCCCAACCTCGGCCTCCCTAAGTGCTGGGATTACAGGCATAGTCACTGTGTCAGGCCAAGAGCTTGCTTCTTTTCTCTGCCTTTACCCTATGAGGATACAGTGAGAAGATGGTGATTTGCAAACCAGGAACTGTGCCCTCACCAGACACCAGCTCTGCTGGTGCATTGATCTTGGATTTCCCAGCTTCCAGAACTGTTAGAAATAAATGCCTGTTTAAACCACTCAGTCTACGGTATTTTTGCTATAGCAGCCCAAATCAAATGAGACAGATATCAAGCCATAGATTAAACAGTATTTTGAACATCAATCATGACATATTTTTTAAAACCACTCCTAAGAACATAATAGTAGGCTGGATGTGGTGGCTCATGCTTATAATCTCAGCATTTTGGGAGGCCAAGGCAGGAAGATCACTTGAGCCCAGGAGTCTGAGACCAGCCTGGGCAGTATAATGAGCCCCTGTCTCTAACAAAAAAAAAAACAACAACAAAATCCAGCAGTGGTGGCATGCACCTGTAGTCCCAGCTAATTGGGAGGCTAAGGTAGGAGGATCACGTCAGCCTGGGAGGTTGAGGCGGCAGTGAGCTGTGATTGTGCTACTGCACTTCAGCTTAGGTGACGGAGTGAGACCCTGTCTCAAACAAAACAAAACAAAACCAAACCCAGCAACCATAATAGTAAAATTGTTGAAACCCATAGACAATGAGAATATATAAAAAGAAGACCAAGGCAAAAACACATTATCTTCAAAGGTGCAGCACAAAGAATGATAGCTGATTAATCAGCAGAAAGAAAATAACTAGCAACCTAAAATTCTAAAGCAAACTTCTTTCAAATAAAAGAGAAAGACAATTTTTAGACAAATATAAACCTAGAGAATTTATCAGCAGCAGACTTGCGCTAAATGAAAAACTAAAGGGAGCTAGTCAGGTGGAAAGAAAATGATCCCAGACAAACAGCAAGATGCAGGACAAAATGAAGAACGATAGAATAAATATTTGAGAAAATCTAAAGAAAAATAAACTATAAAATTACATAATGATCACTTACTTGGGTTATATATATGGGGAATTAAAAATTTACAAATAGGGTGTTTTTGTTGTTGTTGTTGTTGTTTGAGACAGTCTCACTGCGTCACCCAGGCTGGAGTGCAGTGGCGCCATCTTGGCTCACTGCAACCTCTGCCTCCTGGGTTCAAGCAATTCTCCTGCCTCAGCCTCCCGAGTAGCTGAGATTACAGGCACACGCCACCATGCCCAGCTAATTTTTGTATTTTTAGTAGAGATGGGATTTCGCCACGTTGGCCAGGGCGGTCTCGAACTCCTGACCTCAGGTGATTGGCCCACCTCCACCTCCCAAAGTGCTGGGATTACAGGCTGTCCCCACTCAAGTAGTGAGATTGAGGTAAGTGAAATAAAAAGGTCTAAGTTCCCAGAATAATACAGAAAGTGACAAAAATATGAACATACTACATTTTAGTTTTTATTATTATTTTCAACTTTTGTTTTAGGTTCAGAGTTTATATGTGCGGGTTTGTTACATGAGTAAATTGTGTGTTGCTAAAGTTTGGTATATGAATGATCTCGTCACCCAAGTAGTGACTATAGTACATGGTAGGTAGTTTTCACCCCTTCCTTCCCCCTTCTCTTTTGGAGTCCCAGTGTCTATTGTTTCCATCTTTGTGTCCACATGTACTCAATGTTTAGCTCCCTCTTTTAAGTGAGAACATGCAGTATTTGGTTTTCTGTTTCTGTGTTAATTTGCATAGGATAATGGTCCCCAGCGGCATTCATGTTGCTGGAAGGACATGATTTTGTTGTTTTTTATGGCTGCATAGTATTCCTTGGTATATAGGTGCCACATTTTCTTTATCCAGTCCACCGCTGCTGGGCATCTAAATTGATTCTCTGTCTTTATTATTGTGAACAGTGGTGCAATGAACATACCAGTGCATGTGTCTTTCTGGTAGAACAAATTATTTTTCTTTGGGTATATACCCAATAAGGGGATTGCTGGGTTGAGTTGTAGTTCTAATTTACTTGAGAAATCCCCAAACTGAACTAATTTACATTCCTCCCAACAGTGTATAAGCATTCCCTTTTCTCTTCAACATTGCCAACATCTATTGTTTTTTTGACCATTTAGTAATAGCCATTTTGATTGGTGTGAGATGTTATCTCACTGTGGTTTTGATTTGCATTTCTCTAATGATTAGTGATATTGAACATTTTAAAATATATTTGTTGGCCACATGTATGTCTTCTTTTGAGAAGTGTCTGTTCATGTCCTTGGCACATTTTTAAATGGGGTTGTTTTTTTTTCTTGTTAAGTTCCTTATAGATTCTGATATTAGACCTCTGTCAGATGCATAGTTTGTGAGTATTTTCTGCATTCTGTAGGTTGTCCGCTTACTCTGTTGATAGTTTCTTTTGCTGTGCAGAAACTCTTTAGTTTAATTAGGTCTCATTTGTCAATTTTTATTTTCATTGCATTTATTTTTGAGGACTTAGTCATAAATTATTTGCCTAGGCCGATGTCTAGAATGGTACTTCCCAGGTTTTCTTCTAGGATTTTTATAGTTTTAGGTCTTACATTTAGGTTCCTAGGTTTTCTCCTAGGATTTTTATAAGTTTTAGATCCTTTTGCCATAGACAAAACTAACTCTTGGGTTTTGTATATGGCAAAAGGATCTAAAACTTATAAAAGTTATATGGCAAAACAAACGGGTTGTTTCAGTCTTCTGCATGTGGTTAGCCAGTTATTCAAGCACCATTTATTGAATAGAGTGTCCTTTCCCCATTGCTTGTTATTGTTATTGTTGACTTTGTCAAAGATCAGATGGTTGTATTAATAGGTGTGCAGCTTTATTTATGGATTCTCTATCCTATTCCATTTGTGTATGCATCTATTTTCGTGCCAGTACCATGATGTTTTGTTTACTGAATATTACGTTTTAATAAGTTAAAGATATATGTTGTGGTCTCTAAGATAACCAGTGGAAGAATAATAAAAGAATGCTCAACTAATGGAGTGATAACAAAATAAGAAAAAAACACATAATCCAAAGTGGCATGAAAGGGGAGAAGAAAGAACATGGAATAATTAATTAAATATGAAATAAATGGTCACATGATAGGGTTAAACCCAAATAAATCAGTGGCTACATTATAGGTAAATGGAAGATATAATCCAATTACAATTAAAAGATTGTCAGGCTGATTAAAAAGACAATTAACTTTATACTGTTTACAAGAGATATATCTTGAGTAACAATTTTGAAAGGTTGAAAGTAAAATGATGGAAAAATAAAAACTTTGGAAATACCGATAGAAAGTGGCTCTGCTAAATCAGATAAAGTAGACTTTATGGTATAAAGCATTACTACAAATCAGTGGTTCTCAACCAGGAGCGATTTTGCCCCCCAATGGACTTCTGGCAATGTCTAGAGATATTTTTGATTGTCACGACTTGTGGTGAGGATGCTACTACCATCTAATGGGTAGAGGACAAAGATGCTGCTAAACATTCTGCAGTACACAGGACAGCACCTCCCACCCAACAAAGAATTCTCCTGCCCGTGTCTTAAATGTCAATAGTGCACAGTTGAAAAATGCTGCTATAGATGAAGAAACATTACATAAAAATAAAAGGGTCAATTCACCAGAAAAAATAAAATAATTTATATACACTAATAAAATTACCTCAAAATATATAAAGCAAAAAACCTGACAGAATTAAAAGGGGAAAAGAAAAATTCAGTTATGGTGGGAGGTTTCAATACAGTTCTCTCAGGAACTGATAGAACAAGTAGACAAAAAATCAGTAAGAATATAGATGACTCAACACAAATAATAAATACAATCTTATTGATATATTTAGAATAAAGTACTAAACATCTACAGAATACACATTATTTTCAAATACACATGGAACATTTACCAAAATTGTCCATATGCTAGGCAATAGAGTAAGTCCTAGTAGCTTCCAAATTATTAAAATTAGGCATAGTATATTCTCTGACCACCGTGGAATCAAGCTAGAAATCAATAACAAAAAGAAAACTAGGGCCTGGCGCGGTGGCTCATGCCTGTAATCCCAGCACTTTGGGAGGCCAAGGCAAACAGATCACTTCAGGTCAGGAGTTTGTGACCAGCTTGGCCAACATGGTGAAACCCCATTTCTACTAAAACTACAAAAATTAGTCAGGCATGGGGGCGTGTGCTTGTAATCCCAGCTAACTTGGGAGGCTGAGGCAGGAGAATCGCTTGAACCCAGGAGGCAGAGGTTGCAGTGAGCTGAGATCGTGCCATTGCACTCCAGCCTGGGCAGCAGAGCAAGACTCCATCTCAAAAAAAAAAAAAAAAAAAGAAAAAAAGAAAAGAAAGAAAAAAGAAAACTAGGAAATTCCCAAATATTTGGAAATTAAACAATATATTTATTGCCTAACTTAAGATAACCTATGAGTCAAGGAAGAAATCACAATGGGAATTAAAATATATTTTGAATTGAATAATATTGCAGCCAAAGCAATCCTAAGAAAAAAGAACAAGGCCGGGCACAGTGGCTCACGCCTGTAATTCCAGTACTTTGGGAGGCCGAGGTGGGCAGATCACAAGATCAGGAGTTCGAGACCATCCTGGCTAACATGGTGAAACCCCATCTCTACTAAAAATACAAAAAAAATTAGCCGGTTGTGGTGGCGTGCACCTGTAGTCCCAGCTACTCGGGAGGCTGAGGCAGGAGAATCGCTTGAACCCAGGAGGTGGAGGTTGCAGTGAGCCAAGATTGCGCCACTGCACTCCAACCTGGTGACAGAGCAAGACTCCGTATCAAGAAAAGAAAAAAAGAACAAAGCCAGAGGCATCACATCACCTGACTTCAAACAATGCTACAATTCTGCAGTAACCAAAGCACCATGGTGCTGGTACAAAAAATAGAAACATACACCAGTGGAACAGAACAGAGAACACAGAAATAAGGTCACACACCTACAACCAACTGATCTTTGACAAAGTCAACAAAAATAAACAATGGGGAAAGGACACCCTATTCATAAATGGTACTGGGGAAACTGGCTAACCATATGCAGAAGAATGAAAGTCAACCCCTACCTCTCACTGTATACAAAAATTAATTCAAGATGGAGTAAAGACTTAAATGTAAGACCTAAAACTATAAAAATCCTAGAAGAAAACCTAGGAACTACTATTCTGGACATTGGCCTTGGCAAATAATTTATAACTAAGTCCTCAAAAGCAAATGCAGTAAAAACAAAAAATTTGACAAGTGGGACCTAATTAAAGAGCTTCTGCACAGGAAAAGAAGCTATCAACAGAGTAAACAGACACCTACAGAATGGAGAAAATATTCATGAACTATGCATCTGACAAAGGTCTAATATCCAGAGTCTATAGGGAACTTAAACAATTCAACAAGAAAAAAACAACCCCATTAAAAAATGGGCAAAGGACATGTCTCAAAAAAAGACATGAGGCCAGAAACATATGAAACAATGCTTATCATCACTAGTCATCAGAGAAATGCAAACCAAAACCACAATGAGACACCATATCACACCAGTCAGAATGGCTATTATTAAAAAGTCAAAAAACAATAGATGTTGGCAATGTTGCAGAGAAAAGGGAATGCTTATAGGTGGGACTATAAGTTAGTCCATCCCCTGTGGAAAGCAATTTGGAGATTCCTCAAGTAACTAAAAATAGAACTACCATTTAATTCGGCAATCTCTTCACTGGTTATATACCCAAAGGAAAATAAATCATTCTACCAAAAAGATACCTGCACTCTCATGTTTATCGCAGCAGTATACACAACAGTAAAGGCATAGAATCAACCTAGGTCACCATCAACAGTAGATTGGATAAAGAAAATATGATACATATACACAGAATAGTATGGATCCATAAAAAAGAACAAAATTATGTCATCTACAGCAACATGAATGTAGCTGGAGGCCATTATCCTAAGTGAATTAATGCAGAAACAGAAAATCAAATACCATAAATTCTCACTTATAAGTAGGAGTTAAACATTGGGTACACACAGGCATAAAGATGGGAAAAATAGACTCTGGGGACTGGAAAACGGGGAAGGGAGGGAACAGGGCAAGGGTTGAAAAACTACCTATTGGGTACTATGTTCACTATTTGGGTATCAGGTTCAATTGAATCCCAAACTTCAGAATCATACAATATATCCATGTAAAAAAACCCTGCACAGGTACCCCTAAAACTAAAATTAAAAAAAGGAAAAAATAATAAATTGATCTCAAATACAATTTGTGTGTAGCTTTAAAAAATGAATAATATTTGGAACACAATGTATCTAAACTTGGGGGATGAGCTAAAGCTGTTTAGGGAATCATAAATACATATATTAGAAAAAAAGGATGAAGAACAGAAAGTTAAACCTTACAAAGGAGAAGGAAAGAATGAAGAGCAGAAATTAATAAACAATAAAAATATTTCAAAGAGAGAATCAAAAATGCCCAAAGTTGGTTTATAAAAAAAAATAAATTGGACAAGCCTCTGTCAAGTCTGATCAAAAGAAGTACAGAAAGCACACATAACAAATATGAAGGGTGAAAAAGGGCACGTCATTTCAAATCTTACAGATATTTAAAATAACAAAAAGGCCATTGTGGATAATTTTAAGTTTTGAGTTTCATTAAAAATTTTAAGTTTCATTTGAAAATATACATGAAATGGACAAGAAAACACATCTTAACTAAATTGACATAAGAAGAAAGAGAAATGTGAACAGTCCTAAAGCTACTAAAGAGATAGGTTTTGGCTGGGTGCAGTGGCTCACATCTGTAGTCCCAGCACCCTGGGAGGCCAAGGTGGGAGGATCACTTGAGCCTAGGAGTTTGAGACCATCCTGGGCAATATAGTGAGACCCTGTCTCTATAAAAAAATTTAAAAAGATAACCAGGTGTGGTGATGTACGCCTGTGTTCCCAGCTACTTGGGAAGCTGAGGCAGAAGGATCACTTGAGCTCAGGAGTTTGAGGCTGCAGTGAGTGAGACCTGTTCTCTTAAAAAGAAAGGAAAGTAAATTTCATCCATAATAAAAAAAATACTCTTCCAAAGAAAATTCCAGGCCCAGATGGCTTCACTAGTAAGTCATAACATTTTAGGAAGAAATAATGCCAATATCACACAAACTCAGAGAATAGAAAAAGAGGGAATACTCCCTGACTTGTTTTATGAGGCTAGCACAATCTTAATACTAAAACATGACAAGTAAAACACAAGAAGGGAAAATACCAATCTCTCTCATAACATAGATTTAAAGAATCTCAACCAAAATATAAGCTAGCCAAATTCTGGTATACATAAAAAAGATAATACATATGGAAAAATTGAATATAATCTAGAAGTTAACATTTAGGAAACAATCAGTGTCATTTACCACATTAATAGATAAAGGGAGAAAAATCTCATGATTAGACATTAAGGAAAAGTGATAAAATGAAGCATACATTAAAAAAACAGTAAACTAGGAATAGATGGGAATTTTCTTAATAAAATAAAGGGTATCTACAAAAACAACATACTTAATGGTGAAATGCTGAAACATTTCTCTAGGCTTGTGAACAAGACAAGGATATCTGCTATCACCTGTTCTATTCAAGATTGTATTAGAGTTCTTAGCCTGGAAAATAAGGTAAGAAAAAAGTGTTCAGATTGGAAAATAATAAGTACACCATTATTTACAGATGACATGATTATGTATATAAGACTAAATGATTATAGTTAAGCTATTGCAATCAACAGGTAAATTCAGCAAGTTCATAGGCCAAAAGGTCAGTATAAAAAAATCAATTGTGGAGGTTCCAAGATGGCCAAATAGGAACAGTTCCAGTCTACAGCTCCCAGCATGAGCGACACAGAAGATGGGTGATTTCTGCATTTCCAACTGAGGTACCAGGTTCGTCTCACTGGGGCTTGTCAGACAGTGGGTGCAGGACAGTGGGTGCAGCCCACCGACTGAGAGCCAAAGCAGGGCGAGGCATCGCCTCACCCGGGAAAAACAAGGGGTCAGGGAATTCCCTTTCCTAGCCAATGGAAGCTGTGACAGACAGCACCTGGAAAATCAGGTCACTCCCACCCTAATACTGTGCTTTTCCAATAGTCTTAGCAAACGGCACACCAGGAGATTATATCCTGTGTCTAGCTCGGAGGGTCCCATGCCCACAGAGCCTTGCTCGTTGCTAGCACAGCAGTCTGAGATCGAACTGCAAGGTGGCAGCGAGGCTGGGGGAGGGGCGTCCGCCATTGCTGAGGCTTCAGTAGGTAAACAAAGAGGCCGGGAAGCTCGAAGTGGGTGGAGCCCACCACAGCACAAGGAGGCCTACCTGTCTCTGTAGACTTCACCTCTGGGGGCAGGGCATAGCTGAACAAAAGGCAGCAGAAACTTCTGCAGACTTAAATGTCCCTGTCTGACAGCTTTGAAGAGAGTAGTGGTTCTCCCAGCACGGAGTTTGAGATCTGAGAACAGACAGACTGCCTCCTCAAGTGGGTCCCTGACCCCCAAGTAGCCTAACTGGGAGGCATCTCCCAGTAGGGGCTGACTGACACCTCACACGGCTGGGTGCCCCTCTGAGATGAAGCTTCCAGAGGAACGATCAGGCAGCAACATTTGCTGTTCCGCAGTATTCGCTGTTCTGCAGCCTCTGCTGGTGACACCCAGGAAAACAGGGTCTGGAGTGGACCTCCAGCAAACTCCAGCAGACCTGCAGCTGAGGGTCCTGTCTGTTAGAAGGAAAACTAACAGAAAGGACATCCACACCAAAACCCCATCTGTACGTCACCATCATCAAAGACCAAAGGTAGATAAAACCACAAAGATGGGGAGAAACCAGAATAGAAAAGGTGACAATTCTAAAAATCAGAGTGCCTCTTCTCCTCCAAAGGAATGCAGCTGCTCGCCAGTAACAGAAGAAAGCTGGACAGAGAATGACTTTGAGAAGTTGAGAGAAGAAGGCTTCAGACAATCAAACTTCTCCGAGCTAAAGGAGGATGTTTGAACCCATCGCAAAGAAGCTAAAAACCTTGAAAAAAGATTAGATGAATGGCTAACTAGAATAACCAGTGTAGAGAAGTCCTTAAATGACCTGATGGAGCTGAAAACCATGGCACGAAAACTACGTGACACATGCACAAGCTTCAGTAGCCGATTCAATCAAGTGGAAGAGAGGGTATCAGTGTTTGAAGATCAAATGAATGAAATGAAGTGAGAAGAGAAGCTTAGAGAAAAAAAGGTAAAAAGAAATGAACAAAGCCTCCAAGAAATATGGGACTATGTGAAAAGACCAAATCTGTGTGTGATTGGTGTACCTGAAAGTGATGGGGAGAATGGAACCAAGTTGGAAAACACTCTGCAGGATATTATCCAGGAGAACTTGCCCAACCTAGAAAGGCAGGCCAACATTCAAATTCAGGAAATACAGAGAACGCCACAAAGATACTCCTCAAGAAGAGCAACTCCAAGACACATAATTGTCAGATTCACCAAAGTTGAAATGAAGGAAAAAATGTTAAGGGCAGCCAGAGAGAAAGGTTGGGTTACCCACAAAGGGAAGCCCATCAGACTAACAGCGGATCTCTCAGCAGAAACTCTACAAGCCAGAAGAGAGTGGGGGCCAAAATTCAGCATTCTTAAAGAAAGAATTTTCAACCCAGAATTTCATATCCAGCCAAACTAAGCTTCATAAGTGAAGGAGAAATAAAATCCTTTACAGACAAGCAAATGCTGAGAGATTTTGTCACCACCAGGCCTGCCCTAAAAGAGCTCCTGAAGGAAGCACTAAACATGGAAAGGAACAACCAGTACCAGCCACTGCAAAAACATGCCAAATTGTAAAGACCATCAAGGCTAGGAAGAAACTGCATCAACTGACGAGTAAAATCACCAGCTAACATCATAATGACAGGATCAAATTCACACACAACAATATTCACCTTAAATGTAAATGGGCTAAATGCCCCAATTAAAAGACACAGACTGGCAAATTGGATAAAGAGTCAAGACCCATCTCACATGCAGAGACACACATAGGCTCAAAATAAAGGGGTGGAGGAAGATCTGCCAAGCAAATGGAAAACAAAAAAAAGCAGGGGATGCAATCCTAGTCTCTGATAAAACAGACTTTAAACCAACAAAGATCAAAAGAGACAAAGAAGGCTATTACATAATGGTAAAGGGATCAATTCAACAAGAAGAGCTAACTATCCTAAATATATATGCATCCAACAAAGGAGCACCCAGATTCATAAGGCAAGTCCTTAGAGACCTACAAAGAGACTTAGGCTCCCACACAATAATAATGGGAGACTTTAACACCCCACTGTCAACATTAGACAGATCAACAAGACAGAAAGTTAACAAGGACATCCAGGAATTGAACTCAGCTCTGCACCAAGTGGACCTAATAGACATCTACAGAATGCTTCACCCCAAATCAACAGAATATACATTCTTCTCAGCACCACATCACACTTATTCCAAAATTGACCACATAGTTGGAAGTAAAGCACTCCTCAGCAAATGTAAAAGAACAGAAATTATAACAAACTGTCTCTCAGACCACAGTGCAATCAAACTAGAACTCAGGATTAAGAAACTCACTCAAAACTGCTCAACTACATGGAAACTGAACAACCTACTCCTGAATGACTACTGGATACATAACGAAAAGAAGGCAGAAATAAAGATGTTCTTTGAAACCAGTGAGAACAAAGACACAACATACCAGAATCTCTGGGACACGTTTAAAGCGGTGTGTAGAGGGAAATTCATAGCACTAAATGCTCACAAGAGAAAGCAGGAAAGATCTAAAATTGACACCCTAAAATCACAATTAAAAGAACTAGAGAAGCAAGAGCAAACACATTCAAAACCTCGCAGAAGGCAAGAAATAACTAAGATCAGAGCAGAAATGAAGGAGACAGAGACAAAAAACCCTTCGAAAAATCAATGAATCCAGGAGCTGGTTTTTTGAAAAGATCAACAAAATTGATAAACCACTAGCAAGACTAATAAAGAAGAAAAGAGAGAAGAATCAAATAGATGCAATAAAAAATGATAACGAGGTTACCACCACCGATCCCACAGAAATACCAACTACCATCAGAGAATACTATAAACACCTCTATGCAAATAAACTAGAAAATCTAGAAGAAATGGATAAATTCCTGGACACATACACCCTCCCAAGACTAAACCAGAAAGAAGTTGAATCCCTGAATAGACCAATAACAGGCTCTGAAATTGAGGCAATAATTAATAGCCTACCCACCAAAAAAAGTCCAGGACCAGAAGGATTCACAGCCGAATTCTACCAGAGGTATAAAGAGGAGCTGGTACCATTCCTTCTGAAACTATTCCAATTGATAGAAAAATAGGGAATCCTCCCTAACTCATTTTATGAGGCCAGCATCATCCTGATATCAAAGCCTGGCAGAGACACAACAAAAAAAGAGAATTTTAGACCAATATCCCTGATGAACATCAATGCAAATATCCTCAATAAAATACTGGCAAACCACATCCAGCAGCACATCAAAAAGCTTATCCACCAAGATCAAGTGAGCTTCATCCCTGGGATGCAAGGCTGGTTAAACATACGCAAATCAATAAACATAATCCATCATATAAACAGAACCAAAGACAAAAACCACATGATTATCTCAATAGATGCAGAAAAGCGCAGTATTAGGGTGGGAGTGTCCTGATTTTCCAGGTACTGTCTGTCACAGCTTCCCTTGGCTAGAAAAGGGAATTCCCTGACCCCTTGCACTTCCGAGGTGAGGCAATGCCCCACCCTGCTTCGTGGGCTGCACCTACTGTCTGACAATCCCCAGTGAGATGAACCCGGTACCTCAGTTGGAAATGCAGAAATCACCCGTCTTCTACGTCGCTCACGCTGAATGCTGCAGACTGGAGCTCTTCCTGTTCAGCCATCTTGGAACCTCCCCAGCTCCACGTTTAGCTGTAGTACTTTGATAGTTTCATTTTTAAATACAAGTTTTGATTTCTTTAGAATTGTTTTTTGGTGGCGAGAGCGTATGGATATAACTCCTCTACTTTCCAATAGTTAGGCCATTGTACAGTTTCAATTATTAAGTCATCTCCCCACTGATCTGAAATACTGTTTATCATATCCCAGATTCCTATCTATTCTTGGGTTTATTTCTGTACTCTTAATTCTCCTCCATTGATTTATCTATTCCTGTACCAATGTTACTCTTCTATTTCTGGATATCTGGGACATTTTTGTGTGTGTGTGTTTTTTTTAGAATAATTTTGCAAACATTTTCAACTTAAATAAAAAAGTGAATGAATATTCATTGATTTTTTTATTACACCACATTTATGAAATTGAGCATCTCTAAGATTAAATCTGTCTTTGTATTGGTTCATGTCTATTTTAAGTTTTTTTTCTTTTCTTTTCTTTTTTATTTTTTGAGACAGAGTCTCACTCTGTCACCTAGGCTGGAGTGCAGTGACGCGATCTCAGTTCACTGCAACCTCTGCCTCTTGGGCTCAAGCAATCCTCCCACCTCAACTTCCTGAGTAGCTGGGATTACAAGCACCCACCACCACACCCGGCTAATTTTTCTATTTTTAGTAGAGATGGGTTTTGCCGTGTTGGCCAGGCTGGTCTCCAACTCCTGGCCTCAAGTGATCTGCCCACCTTGGCCTCCCAAAGTGCTGGGATTACAGGCATGAGCCACTACGCTTTGCCATATTTTATGCTGTTTTTTGATAGGTTTTAAAGATTTTATTTATTTACATCCATATGATAGATGTATGCTTAGCTTATATAGGTCCTATATATTCACTTTATTCCTAGGATTTTCAAAAACCAGGTATAACTGACATTCAACAAACTGTACATATTTAAGGTATAGAATTTGATAAGTTTTGACAGATGTATGTAACTATGAAAGCACCAACATAGTTAATATGGTGATATATTCATAATACACAAAAGTTTCTAATACTCCTTTGTAATCACCAGTTCCCCAAGCAAACACTGATCTACTCTGTCACTATAGATTAGTTTGCATTTTTTAGAATTTCATGTAAATGGAATCATACAACATGTACTCTTTTTGTCTGACTTCTTTTACTCGACATAATTATTTTGAGATTCATTCATGTTGTTCTGCGTATCCATCATTCACTTTTTTTCATTGCTGAACTGTATTCCATTGTACGAATATGCCACAATTTGTTTATCCATTCAGCTGCTGAAGGACTTAGGGTGGTATCTAGTTTTTGGCTATTACAAATAAAGCTGCTATGAATATTTCTATATAAATATTTGCATGGACATGTGCTTTCTTTTCTATTTGGCAAATCACTAGAAGTGAAATGTTTGGGTCATGCGATAGATATATGCTTACCTTATTAAGAACTGCCAAGCTGGCTGGACACGGTGGCTCACGCCTGTAATACCATCACTTTAGGAGGCCGAGGCGGGCGGATCACGAGGTCAGGAGATAGAGACCATCCTGGCTAATCCGGTGAAACCCTGTCGCTACTAAAAATACAAAAATTAGCCAGGTGTGGTGGCACGTGCCTGTAGTCCTAGCTACTCAGGAGGCTGAGGTAAGAGAATCGCTTGAACCTGAGAGGCAGAGGTTGCAGTGAGCCAAGATTGCACCATTGCACTCCAGCCTGGGCGACAGAGCAAGACTCTGTCTCAAAAAAAAAAAAAAAGAACTGCCAAGCTATATTGCACAGTGGCTGTAATCATTTTATATTCCTATCAGCAATGTGTAAGATTGTTTTGGATCCTGCTTTTTAGTTTTACTGTATTATTAAAACACAATGGAGTCAGATTTTATTCTACATTTTGGAATTTATGTAGGTTTTCTTTATGGCCTTACAAAAGATTGATTTTTATAAATGTGTTGGTACTTGAAAGTATTCACTATGCTCAGGATATAGAATTCAACCTTATTGATTATATAATTCAGAGCCTTTATAGGCCTACTTATTTTTTGTCTATTGTGTCTATCATGTGCAGAGTAAATGAATTATAGTCTCTTACTGCTATTATGTTTTTGGCAATTTCTTCTTATTATTTTCTGCAGTTTTGTCTTATGAATTTTATTTATTGCAGAAAGATTCATGACTGCTATTACTTCACTGTGGATTGTTCCCTTTAACATTTTAAAGTCTCTCTCTGTTTTGCAAACTACTTTTAAAATTTAATTTAACCTTACCCAATTTTAATATTACTATCCTTGTATTCTTTTGGCTAAGTTTTTAAAGATTTTTATTATGGAAATTTTCAAACATGCAAAAATATGAAAAGAAACCAGTATAATGGATATACATTGTATTATACAGTTTTAGCAAATATCAACTGTTGGACAATCTTGTTTGTATTCTGTACACATCCTTTATACTTAGGTTACTTTGAAGCAAATCCCTGATATTATATAATTTCATCTGTAAATATTTCAGTGTGTATCTCTAAAAGATAAAGACCCTTAACAATAACTACAATACCATTATCATCCTTAAAATTGACAATAATTCCCTAACATCATTCAGTAAAATAGCCAGAGTTCAAATTCACCTAATTATTTTATAAATTTGTTAATGGTCTTTTCATTCAAATCATGAGCTAGTTAAAGCCCATACGTAGTAATTATGTAATTTAAACTATAGGCTTTCCACTTCATTTATTTCTTTTCCTTGCAATGCATTTGTCAGAGATCAGATTATTTCTCTGCAGTTTCCCATTGCCTTGATTTTGAAGAGTTCATCCCCGTGGTGGTGTTGCCCCTTGTTGCCTGGGCAACAAGAGTGAAACTCCATTTCAAAAAATAATAATAATAATAATTGCAGAATAATGAGTTGATTCTCTAGTATTCACCAAAGATAACTACTAATTTCTCTCTTTTTCTTGTGTTATTATAGGAATGCATGGATTTAGAATGTTTGATAGATTTCAATCCATTGAAATCATCATTTTTATTTATTTATTTTTTATCAGAATGAATTACTTTTTGAGTCATCTTTTTTATAGGTTATTGGGATGCAGGTGGTATTTGGTTACATGAATAAGTTTTTTAGTGATGATTTGTGAGATTTTGGTTCATGCATCACCTGAGCAGTGTACACTGCACCCTATTTGTAGTCTTTTATCCTTTGCTCCTCTCACCCTTCTCCCCAAGTCCCTAAAGTCCATTGTATCATTCTTATGCTTTGCATCCTCATAGCTTAGCTCCCACATATCAGTGAGAACATACGATGTTTGATTTTCTATTCTTGAGTTACTTCACTTAGAATAATAGTCTCCAATCTCATTCAGGTTGCTGAAATGCCATTAATTCATTCCTTTTTATGGCAGTAGTATTCCATCATATATGTGTGTATATATATGGTGTATATATATATGGTATATAGTGTATATATACACTATACTATATATGATATATATACTATATACGACTATATATATTATATATAGTATATATATACACTACTATATATACTATATATGGTATATAGTATATATACACACTACTATATATACTATATATGGTATATAGTATATATATACACTACTGTATATACTATGTATGGCATATAGTATATATATACACTACTGTATATACTATGTATGGCATATAGTATATATATACACTACTATATATACTATGTATGGTATATAGCATATATATACTATATACTATATATGGTATATAGTATATATATACACTACTATATATACTATATATGGTATATAGTATATATATACACTACTATATATACTATATATGGTATATAGTATATATACACACTACTATATATACTATATATGGTATATAGTATATATATACACTACTATATATACTATATATGGTATATAGTATATATATACACTACTATATATACTATATACCGTATATAGTATATATATACACTACTATATATACTATATACGGTATATAGTATATATATACACTACTATATATACTATATACCGTATATAGTATATATACACTACTATATATACTATATACCGTATATAGTATATATACACTACTATATATACTATATACCGTATATAGTATATATACACTACTATATATACTATATACGGTATATAGTATATATACACTACTATATATACTATATACGGTATATAGTATATATACACTACTATATATACTATATACCGTATATAGTATATATACACTACTATATATACTATATACCGTATATAGCATATATAATATATATCCTATATACTATATATACTATATACGGTATATAGCATATATACTATGTATACTATATATGCTGTATATAGTATATATACTATATACCTTATATATGCTGTATATAGTATATATACTATATACCTTATATATGCTGTATATATAGTATATATACTGTATACAGTATATATACTATATATACTATATATACTGTATACACTATATACAGTATATATACTATATATACTATATACTGTATACAGTATATATACTATATATAGTATATATACTATATATAGTATACAGTATATATACTATATATACAGTATATATACTATATATACAGTATATACACTATACTGTATACAGTATATATACTATACTGTATACAGTATATATACCTTATATATACTGTATATACAGTATATATACAGTATATATAAGGTATATATACTATATATAGTATATATACAGTATATATACTATATATACTGTATATATACTATATAGACTGTATATATAGTATATAGACTGTATATATAGTATATATACTGTATATATAGTATATATACAGTCTATATAGTATATATACTGTATACAGTATATATACTATATATACAGTATATATATGGTATATAGTATATATACTATATACAGCATATATAGTATATATAATATATATGCTATATACAGCATATATAGTATATATACTGTATACAGTATATATACTATATATACGGTATATAGTATATATAGTATATATGCTATATACGGTATATAGTATATATAGTATATATGCTATATACGGTATATAGTATATATAGTATATAGTATATATATTATATATGCTATATACTGTATATACTGTATACAGTATATATACACTATATATACTGTATACAGTATATATACACTATATATACTGTATACAGTATATATACACTATATATGCTGTATACAGTATATATACACTATATATGCTGTATACAGTATATATACACTATATATGCTGTATATAGTATATATAGTATATATACTGTATATAGTATATATACTATATATACACTATGTATATACTATATATACAGTATGTATATAGTATATATACTATGTATATAGTATATATACTATATATATAGTATGTATATAGTATATATACTATATATTTCATGACCAAAACCCAAAAGCGAACGCAATAAAAACAAAGATAAATAGTTGGGACTTCATTAAACTAAAGAGCTTTTGCATGGCAAAAGGAACAGTCAGCAGAGTAAACAGACAACCCACGGAGTGGGAGAAAATCTTCACAATCTATACATCTGGCAAAAGACTAATATCCAGAATCTACAAGGAACTCAAAGAAATCAGTAAGAAAAAAATAAACAGTTCCATCAAAAATTGGGCTAAGGACATGAATAGACAGTTCTCAAAAGAAGATATACAAATGGCCAACAAACATATGAAAAAATGCTCAACATCACTAATGATCAGGGAAATGCAAATCAAACCACTTAACTCCTTCAAGAATGGCCATAATAAAAAAAAAATCAAAAAACGGTAGATGTTGGTGTGGATGCAGTGATCAGGGAATACTTCTACACTGCTAGTGCGAATGTAAACTAGTACAGCCACTATGTAAAACAGTGTGGAGATTCCTAAAAGAACTGAAAGTAGAACTACCATTTGATCCAGCAATCCCACTACTGGGTATCTACCCAGAGGAAAAGAAGCCATTATACAAAAAACATACTTGCACACGTATGTTTATAGCAGCACAATTTGCAATTCCAAAATTGTGGAATCAACCCAAATGCCCATCAATCAACAAATGGAAATCATCATTTTAAACTGCTACCAAAATTGTCCCATATTTGGTCTTTGGGTGCTCTTTCAAGTTATATCATGAGTCTTTTTGACATGACAATCATAGTAGTCTTTGGACATTCTGTGCTTTGTGGTACCAGATGTTTCAGATTCATCTTTTAATTTTCTTGTCCCAGATGTGGAATCAGTCATTTATCCTAGAAGCCCTGATTCTTTTTAGTGGGTAAAGGTATATAGAGACCACAATCTGGGCACTAAGGACTGTATTCTTTCTTTGTTTCTTTTTTTTTTTTTTTGAGACAGAGTCTTGCTCTGTGGACCAGCCTGGAGTGCAGTGGTGCAATCTCAGCTCGCTGCAATCTCTGCCTCCCAGATTCAAACGATTCTCCTGCATCAGCCTCCCAAGTAGCTGGGATTACAGGTGTGAGCCACCTCACCTGGCTAATTTTTGTATTTTTAGTAGAGATGAGGTTTCAGTATGTTGGCCAGGCTGGTCTCGAACTCCTGACCTCAGGTAATCCACCCACCTCAGCCTCCCAAAGTGCTGGGATTACAGGCATGAGCCACCGTGCCCAGCTAGGATTGTATTCTTTATGCTGTCATTTGCCTACTATGTCTATGGCCATACTTTGACTTTCAGCCTTTCAGAGACATTTTATTTTAGATGTGAGTTGTGTTTTGTTCAATAATACATTCTGAAATTAATAGAAAATTAGGTTATTTACACGATTCTTGAATGTATAATTGAAATAGGCCTATTCAGCAACTGTAAGAATCCCTACATTGGCCCTCTGATCTACTGAGTGAGGACTATTATGACAGGAAGAACCAACTGGAAGAAGACCTTGGAACTTTCCTTCCCTACCAGGATGTAAACCAAAAGCATCTCTGGAGGAATTTCAGAGGTCAGTGCCATCATCAAAGATTTAAAAGATACTGCATCCCCATTTACCTTGCTGGTTTGGCCTGCAAGAGAAGGTGGTTTGATCTTGGAAAAAAATACTTGATTCTCATGTGCTTAATCAGGTGAAGTTGCCAATTGCTGTTCCAGATCTAATATCCTTCCTGGAGCAAATCAACTCAGCTTCTCATACTTAGTATTAATATAACATATGCTTTTATTTTTATGTCAATTTGCAAAGTCACCTGAAGCAGTTTATGTTCACCTAGCAGAAATAATGGTACACCGTCATTTGCTTCAAGGCCATGTCAACTCTCCTGCTCTCTACCATCACCTAATCAGTAGAAATCATGGTTGTCTTAACATTTTACAGAAAATCAAAATAAGGCCGGGCACAGTGGCTCACACCTGTAATCCCAGCACTTTGGGAGGCTGAGGTGGGCGGATCACCTGAGGTCAGGAGTTTGAGAACAGTCTGACCAACACAGTGAAACCCCGTCTCTACTAAAAATACAAAAATTAGCTGGATGTGGTGGCATACACCTGTAATCCCAGCTACTCGGGAGGCTGAGGCAGGAGAATCGCTTGAACCCAGGAGGTGGAGGTTGCGGTGAGCCAAGATCACGCCACTTCACTCCAGCCTGGGTGACAGAGTGAGTCTCCGTCTCAAAAAAAAAAAAATAGCCCACTACATCAATGATACAATGATGACTTGTTCTGATGACCAGGAAGTAGCAAGTATCCTAGATGTCATATTAAGACACATGTGTGCCAAAAGGTGGGAGATAAAAACCACACAAATTCAGGGACTTAGAGAGGTTTTTGGAAGTTCATGGGCCTAAAGCATGTTGGAATATCTCTTCCAAAGGGATTGACATGTTACTCTAATTGCACTTTCTACCATTAAAAAAGAGGTTTCCTTTTTAATGCTTGACTTGCTTCTGGAGGTCAATGTATGGTATATTTGAGTGTGCTCCAACTCAGTACCTTGATAGTTTTGAAGGGGGCTCCAAACACGAAAAGTCTCTGCATCAGGTCCAAGCTGTAGTAACAAGCTGTTTTGCTACTTGGACCTTCTGTGCGAGATGTATTTGATAGGTTTATGGCACAAAGAGATGTTCAGTGAGGCCTCCTGAAAAGCCCTGAAGGAGAATAACAGAGCAGGTCTCTAGGATTTGAAAGCAAAGTCATGCTCCATTCTCCAATTGAGAACTAACTCTGACTGGGTTCCTGTAGAGCTAGATTGTTTAACCATGGAACATCAAGAGACCACGTAATCTTAGTTTCCTCTTATGAACTAGGTGTTATCTGATTCATTAAGCAATAAGGGTGAGCACTCACAGCACCAATTATTAATTAAATAGAAATTGTATAATGGGGATCAAAATTAAGCAAACCTGAAGGCACAAAGAAATTACATATGACACCTACCCCTGCTTCGCTGTTCCTCTCCCTCTGTGTAGTCCTATAATTTGCTGGTGAATTCCTTATTACCAATTGGCTTAGGAAGAAAAACTGAAACCTAATGATACTTGTACGAACAGGAAGTAGACTGCTGTAGCATTACAACCTCAGAAGGATTCCTGAAAGACAGTGTTGAAGAGAAATTGTCTTACCTAGCAGAACTTCAAGCAGTCCATTTCACTGGCAACTGGGTCAATGTGAAATACTCAGAGGAGAGAATCTGTATTGGCCCATGGGCAGGGGTTAAAGAATTGGCCAGTTGGTCAGGGACATTGGAAAAAATAAGATTGGCAAATCAGTGAGAAGGGATCTAGGGAAGAGATATGGGGATGGACCTATTTAAAAGTGCACAGAGTGTGAGGATATTTGTGTCCAATGTGGATGTTCACCAAGGGCACCTACTATAGAATAATCATGTAGACAGGAAGACATGCTCTGAGGAGGTTAGCCAGCCCCTTTCCCACCCAATGTTTGCTCAATTGCTCATGTTCAAAGTGGCCATGATGGCAGGGATGGGCATAACAGCATAGACTTTCCCTCACCAAAGATGATCCAGCAACCATTGCTACATGTCTCACCTCCCAGCAGCACAGACCAGTGCTGATCCCCAATGTGGAGTGGGTGATAATTTGTTCCCATTGAATAATCAATTGTTATATGGACATGGACTTATCTTTTCTGTCTGCAATGCTTCTGATAGCACCATCCTCCCTAGACTTACGGAATGCTTTATTCATCACCAAAGTATTTCATACATCACTTTTGACTAAATAATTCATTTTACAGAAATAGAAGAGTCACAGAGGCTCATGCCCATGTCATTTACTGGTTGTACCACATATCCAAACACCCAGAAACCAGTGGCCTGAGAGAACAGTGAAATAGCCTACCAAAGACAATTACAGTATAAATCAGAAGACAACACTCTAGGTTTGGGGTATATTCTACAGGGTGTGTGTGTGTGTGTGTGTGTTTGTGTGTGTGTGTGTGTGTAACCAGTAATCAACATATGTGCTATTTTTTCCACAGCCAGAATACTCAAGTCTGGGGATGCAGGTGCGGAAGTGGGAGCATATCCTAACGCCCCACTCACAGAATTTTTGTTTCCTATCCGTGATAGGGTTCTGCTGGCTTAGAAGTCTTAGTTCTCCACGGAGGAATGCTTCCATGAGGGAACATAATTGATTTACATTTTTTATTTATGAGTTGGGACTACCATTGGCCATTTTGGACTTTGTATGTCTCTCAACTAACAGGCAAAGGAGGTTATTGTATTGGCTGGAGTAATCCCAATTACATAGGGGAATTTAGTTGCTAAGACATAATAAAGCTCAGTAGATTCTCTAGGGTACCTCTTAGTACCATGCCCAGTAGAAAAAAAGCTAATGAAAAACTAAATGAAGACAAATGGGGATCAGATCTTTCAGGAATGAAGGTTTGGGTTACTCCAAAGAATCTGGGTCAGTTGAGATACTGGCTGAGGATAAAGGGGGTTGAAATGTACAGTGAGATAGGAAGCTCTATATAACAACTACAGCTTCAGTACCACGTACAGAAATGGGGTGAAGCAGCTATGTATATTTTTTCCTTGCTTGATATGTACATATACATCTGTATATATTATTTTTCCTCCCTACTTCTCCCTTGTTTTTTAGATAAGGGTTACTCTTAGTCTAATTAGGTTCCAAATGATTCTCATGGGATTCCAACTAAACTAGAAGAGAAAGTAGCATCACACAGAGATGGATATGGGGACTGTTATGAGTTTACCTATTATTTTTTTGGGGAAGAGGATGAGAACTTCTTTGTTGTTCTTGGTTGTGTCTTGATAGGTGGAGGCATGGAGTTGTTATTTTTCTTGGAAATTTAAAATATGAGCCGAAGAGTGTGTATGAATGCTTAGTAGAGAGAACTGTTCCAGTTATTTACCTATTGTTTCCTAGCTTCAAATTCCCCTTTCTATGCTTTGCTATGTGATACCGGGGCTGGCCTCTGCAAACTAGATTTCCCAGATTCTCTGACCAACTGGATTTTTTTTTTTTTTTTGACAGAGTCTTGCTCTGTTGTCCATGCTGGAGTGCAGTGGCACAATCTTGGCTCACTGTAACCTCTGCCTCCTTGGCTCAAGAGATTCTCTTGCCTTAGCCTCCCAAGTAGCTGAGATTACTGGTGCCCACCAGTACGCCTGGTTATTTTTTGTATTTTTAGTAGAGATGGGGTTTCGCCATGTTGGGCAGGCTTGTCTTGAACTCCCGACCTCAGGTGATCTGCCTGCCTTGGCCTCCCAACGTGCTGGGATCACAGGCATGAGCCACTGTGCCCAGCCACCAACTGGCTTTTAAAAATGATGCTCCACGAGGTCAGGAGATCGCGACCATCCTGATTAACATGGTGAAAACCCATCTCTACTAAAAATACAAAAAATTAGCCAGGCGTGGTGGTGGGCGTCCATAGTCCCAGCTACTCAGGAGGCTGAGGCAGGAGAATGGCACGAACCCGGGAGGCAGATCTTGCAGTGAGCCGAGATCTCGCCACTGCACTCCAGCCTGGGCGACAGAGTGAGACTCTGTCTCAAAAAACAAAAACAAAAAAAAGATGCTCCAAACCACTAACTGTTGCGGGAAGTCAGAGACCCAGAATGGAGGGACTGGCTGGAGCCGTGGCAGAGAAACATAAATTGTGAAGATTTCATGGACATTTATCAGTTACCAAAATTAATACTTTTATAGTTTCTTACCCCTGTCTTTACTGCAATCTCTGAACATAAATTGTAAAGATTTCATGGACATTTATCAGTTCCCAAATAATACTCTTATAATTTCTTATGCCTGTCTTTACTTTAATCTCTTACTCCTGTTATCTTCATAAGTTGAGAATGTACATCACCTCAGGACCACTATTGTACAAATTGATTGTAGAACATGTGTGTTTGAACAATATGAAATCTGATTGTAAAACATGGGTGTTTGAACAATATGAAATCAGTGCACCTTGAAAACGAACATAATAACAGCAATTTTAGGGAACAAGGGAAGACAACCAAAGGTCTGACTGCCTGCAGGGTCGGGCAGAATAGAGCCATATTTTTCTACTTGCGGAGAGCCTATAAACGGACGTGCAAATAGGAGAGATATTGCTGAATTCTTTTCCCAGCAAGGAATATTAATAATTAATACCCTGGGGAAGGAATACATTCCTTGGGGGAGGTCTATAAAAGGCCGCCCTGGGAGTGTCTGTCTTATGCAGTTGAGATAAGGACTGAAATACGCCCTGGTCTTCTGCAGTACCCTCAGGCTTATTAGGATGGGGAAAAAATCCTGCCCTGATGAATTTGAGGTCAGACCGGTTCTCTGCTCTCGAACCCTGTTTTCTGTTGTTTAAGATTTTTATCAAGACAATGTGTGCACAGCTGAACATAGACCCTCATCAGTAATTCTAATTTTGCCCTTTGCCCTGTGATCTTTGCTTTGCCCTTTGCCTTGTGATCTTTATTGCCCTTTAAAGCATGTGATATTTGTTACCTGCTCCCTGTCCGTACACCCCCTCCCCTTTTAAAGTCCTTAATAAAAACCTGCTGGTTTTGCGGCTCAGGCAGACATCACAGACCTACCGATATGTGATGTCACCCCCGGAGGCCCAGCTGTAAAATTCATCTCTTTGTACTCTTTCTCTTTATTCTCAGACTGGCCGACAGTTAGGGAAAATAGAAAGAACCTACATTGAAATGTTGGGGGCTGGTTCCCCTGATAACTAACAGAATAAAATATTTTAGATATATCCAATATATGCTTCTTTATTCCCTTGTAACTTATATACAGGTATGCTTATGAATTATGTTAGAGATAAAACACATTAAGATAGAAAAATATAAAATGATGAGATAGAAATGGACTATACAACATTTAAGACCAAATCATCTTTATTTTATTTATTCACAGCACAACTTTACTGATATTGGATTTCAAATACTTTTCCTGATCAAATCTGACTTTCTTGGGACTGAGTTTTTAGTAGATCTGTTTAGATCATTGTAATACATTTGTTCTATACACTTTGTAATGTGGTTGATAAAAGTTCATTTCTACCAGTAAAAAAAATTGTTATGTCTGTCATTGCTTTATTGTTTTGTTTGTATATGCTTATTATTATCTTCATTCCACAGGTTTCTTGTTTGTTTTGCTCTGGCAGGAATTTTTGTAAATTCTTTGCTCACTTTGTACTGGATGGCTTTTAAAACTAGATAGTAAAGGATGTTAGCAAGACTGTGGAGTAGGAGATTGCAGCCTTCATCCTGCCACAGAAAACAACAATTAGCTATGCATGAATGAAAATAGATCTTGGAGAACTCAGGAGTCCAGTATAGAAGCTGCAGCAACACAGTGGAGAAAGAAAACAGAAACAACTCTGAGAATAATCACACAGAAAGGGAGAAAGCGTAGAAAGGACAGTTTCATTTTGCCTGCTTCATCCCATCCCCTAGGCTGGCACAGTTCATGGGGGAAAGGGAGAACAGGGTGAGCATCCAGCTTCCTCAGCATTTTGTGGCACTGCCTGAAGGACCTGCTTTGGTTTCACCCCATCCAGATTGCCGGGGAGACTGGCATAGCCAAGACATCTGGAGACAGCTAGGAACAAAGAAGAAAGGTACCAGCCATGGTACTGATGAGTGCCACTGTAGTCCCTAATAGCCTGCTCTGCACAGAAGCCCAGATGACTTCACTGCTGAGGACCTCAACAGCCCTTTTGGCCATCAAGGACCTTATAGCTTTTACTGCTGAGGACCCTGCAGTGTTTGCCATTACAGAGCCCAGTGCCTGTTCCACAGAGGACCCCAGCAGCTTTTGCCACTGAGGACCAACAGCCAGTACAGCTACCATGGATCCCCCACTCCCTCCAGCTTTTGCTGCTGCTGAAGGCCTTGCAGATTTTTTGCATTTGTGGAGCCAAGCTGCCTGAGCAGATGCCCCTTGCCCCACATGGAGCCAACCCAGTCAGTGCTACCACAGGCACCCTGGCCCCAGGGCCCAGCATGGCTACTGCATGTGTACCTGTAGCCAGTCCCAAACCTCATTGCTGGCCCCCACTGCCTTGTGTGTACCCCTCAGCTGGCCCCTGACATACATGCTTAATGCTGGCCCTGGCTCCCATCACTGCCTGCCTTGGCCCTGCCTACTGAGCAGTGCTTGTTGCTGGACTCAGAGGTGCTGCTAAGGACCCTAAGACCCTTCACAGTCACCATGGACCCACCATAGACCACGCAGTTGCTGAAGTCACAGACCCAGCTGCCTGAGCTGATACATCATCACATACCCCTGGACTAGGAACTGCCACACCCTCCCAAATTTGGTGTCCTGTGTCATTAGATCTGATGCCACAGCATGCTCCAGTGCCTCCACCCCCAGTTGGCACCCCTATACACCTTCTCCTGAAATTGAAGGTCTTTTATTACTGAAGCTAATCCACAAAGGCTGGAAGAGGTGACTGTCTTCAAATGCACACATAACTTGAAATTATGCAGTCACAGGAGAAAAAAGAATAAAAAATGAAGAAAGCCCACAAGATCTATGGGAGTCCAGCACACAAACCAATATATGCATTATCAAAGAGAGAGAAGAAAGGGGTAGAAAGCTTATTTGAAAAATTATAACTGAAAACTTCTCAAATCTGGGGAAGGAAATGGACATTCAGATTCATGAAGCCCATAGGACCCCAAAGAAGTTAAACATAAAGAGGTCTACACTAAGACACATGATATTTAACTACATTATAATTAAGCTGTTAAAAGTCAAAGACAAAGCAATAATTTTGAAAGCAGCAAAAGTGACTCATCACATACAAGGCAACTCCATATGACTATCAGTAGATTTCTCAACAGAAATCTTGTAGCCAGGAGAGAGGAATGACACTTTGAAAGTGCTGGAAAAGAGGACTTGAAGTGTTCACAACACATAGAAATAATATACACTGAAAGTAATGGATGCCCTAAATACCATGACTTGATCATTGCACAGTCTATGCATATAACCAAATATCACATGTACCCCATAATATGTTCAAAATTATGTATCAATAAAAAGAAATAGGCAGATCACGAGGTCAGGAGATCGAGACCATCCTGGCTAACATGGTGAAACCCCGTCTCTACTAAAAATACAAAAAAAAATTATCCAGGCGTGGTGGTGGGCGCCTGTAGTCCCAGCTACTTGGGAGGCTGAGGAACCCGGGAGGTGGAGTTTGCAGCGAGCCGAGATAGCGCCACTGCAGTCTGGCCTGGGTGAAAGAGCGAGACTCCGTCTCAAAAAAAAAAAAAAAAAAAAAAAGAAAAAGAAATAAATGAAGCTCCAGTTATGGACATTAAAGAAATGGAGATATATGAAATGACTAAAAAAGAATTCAGAATAATCCTCTTAAAGAAGTTCAGTGAACTACCAGAATATTTGGATAGAAAATTAAATAACATTTGGAAAATAATACATGAAGAAAGTGAGGAGTTTAACCGATAGAAACAATGAAAATTAATCAAATAGAAATCCTGGAGATGAAGCACTGAAAAACTCAATAGAAAGCTACAACAGCAGACTCAATCAAGCAAATGAAAAAATCAGTGAGCTGGAAGACACAGCATTTAAAATTATCCCATTAGAGCTGCAAAAGACAAAAGATTTTAAAAAATGAAGAAAATCTATGGGAATTATGGGACACCATCAAGAGACCAAACCTTTACATAACAGGAATCGTAGAAGTAGAAGAAAGACAAAAAGGGTTAGAAAGCATATTTAAAGAAATAGTGGCTAAAAACTTCCCTAATCTAGGGATAGATGCCAACATATAGGTACAGGAAGCACAGAGGTCTCCAATCTAATTCAACCCAAAGAGGAGTTCATCAAGACATATAATAAACTACCAACAATCAATGGCAAAGAAAAAATTCTAAGAGCAGCAAGAGATAAACACATCATGAAGAAATGCCAATACAACTATCATTTGATTTCTCAGCAGAAATCTTGCAGGCCAGGGGAGAGTGGGATGATATATTCAAAATATCAAAGGAAAGAAAAATGGCAACCAAGAATTCTTTACTCAGCAAATGTGTCTTTCAGAAATGAGGGAGAAATAAAAACTTTCCCAGACAAACAAAATCTAAGAGAGTTCATCACTACTAGACCTATAAATTGTCAAGGGATACAAATTACAAAATGATGTAAATTCTGACATTGAAAACAAAATGTTTGTGTGGGAGTAAAAGTGTAGAGTTATTATATGTAATCAAAATTAAGTTGTTATAAGTTTGAAATAGGCCATTATAAGTATAAGATGTGCTATGTAAGCCTCATGGTAACCACAAACAAAAATCTTTAGAAGAAGCACAAAACAAAATGGAAAGGATTCAAAGCATATAACTAAAGAAAACCATCAAACCACAAAGAAAACAGCAAGGGAGGAAGAAAGAAAGAAAGCATCCAGAAAACAACCAGAAAACAATTAACAAAATGGCACTAGGAAGTCCTTACCTATCAATAATTACTTTGAATGTCAATGAATTAAATTCTCCAATAAAAAGACACCCAATGACTGAACAGATATAAAAACAAGACCCAACTATGTGGTACGTATATAATACTTACTTCACTCTTAAGGACACACATAGACTGAAAGTAAAGGGATGGAAAAAAATATTCTATGCAAATGAAAACCAAAAGAGGCCGGCACAGTGGCTCATGCCTGTAATCCCAGCACTTTGGGAGGCCAAGGCGGGCGGATCACGAGGTCAGGAGATAGAGACCATCCTGGCTAACACAGTGAAACCCCATCTCTACTAAAACTACAAAAAATTAGCCTGGGGTGGTGGCAGCACCTGTAGTCCCAGCTACTTGGGAGGCTGAGGCAGGAGAATGGCAAGAACTCGGGAGGCAGAGCTTGCAGTGAGCCGAGATCGCGCCACTGCACTCCAGCCTGGGCAACAGAGTGAGACTCCATCTCAAAAAACAACGATGACAACAACAACAACAACAAAAAAACGAGAGCAGGGGTAACTACTTTTATCAGATAAAATAGGCTTTAAGTAAAAAATTTGTGAAAAGAGACAAAGAAGGACATTATATAATAATAAGGGGTCAATTCATCAACAGGATATAACAATTATAAATGTATATGCAGCCAACATCAGAGCACCTAAATATATTTTAAAAAATTAAAGCAAGCTTGGCCGTATGTGGTGGCTCATGCCTGTAATCCTAGCACTTTGGGAGGCCGAGGTGGGCGGGTCATTTGCGGTCAGGAGTTCAAAACCAGTCTGGCCAACATGGTGAAAACCTGTCTCTACTAGAAATACTATATAATATTAGCCAGGTTTGGTGGCTGGCGCCTGTAATCCCAGCTACTTGGGAGGCTGAGGCAGAAGAATCGCTTGAACTCGGGAGGCGGAGGTTGCAGTGAGCCGAGATCATGCCACTGCAATCCAGCCTGGGCGCCAGAGAGAAACTGTCTCAAAAAAAAAAAAAAAATCAAACTTGTCTAACCCACACCCTGTAGGCCACATGTGGCCCAAGACAGCTTTGAATCCTGAATGCTGCCTAGCACAAATTTGTAAACTTTCTTAAAACATTATAAGATTTTTTTGTGATTTTTTTTTTTAGCTCATCAGCTAGCACTAGTGTTAGTGTATTTTACGTGGCCCAAGACAATTCTTCTTCCAGTGTGGTCCAGAGAAGCCAAAAGATTGGATACCTCTAAAAGATCTGAAGGGAGAGATAGATTGTAGTCCAATAATAGTAGGGGACTTTAATATCCCACCTTCAACAACAGACAGATCATCCAGACAGAAAATATTGGACTTGACATCACTTTAGACCAAATGAACCTAACAGACATAACAGAACACTCCACCCAATAGCAACAGAATATACATTCTTCTCAAGCACACATGGAACATTCTCTAGGATAGATCACATGTTAGGGCACAAAACAAGCCTTAGAAAATTTAAGAAGATTGAAATCATATAAAGTATCTTTTTCTGACCACAATCATATGAAACTAGAAATCAATAACAGGAGGAATTTTGGAAAATTCACAAATACATGGAAATTAAACATGCTCCTGAACAACCAATGGGTCAATAAAGAAATTACAAGAGAAAACTTAAAAGATCTTGAGATAATTTTATCTTAATAAAAAGACACCATACCAAAATCTTATGGGATATAGCAAAAGCAGTTCCAAGAGGAAAGTTAATAGCAATAAATGCCTACATCAGAAAAAAAAACTCAAACAAGTTAATGTTAAGGAACTAGAAAAAGAACAAACTAAGCCCAAAGGCAGCAGAATAAAGGAAAGAAACACATCCTTGTTCATTCTTGATGAACACAGATGCAAAAATTATCAGCAAAACACTAGCAAACTGAATTCAATAACACGTTAAAAGGTTCATCCACCGTGATCAAATGGAATTTATTCCTGGGATGCAATATTGGTTCAATATATGCAAATTAATAAACGTGGTACATCGCATTAACAGAATGAAGAACAAAAACTATATGATTATCTCTTAGATGCAGAAAAAGGCTTAGACAAAATTCAACATCTTTTCATGGATAAAAACTCTCATTAAATTAGGTATAGAGGAATGTACCTCAACACAATAAAAGCCACGTACAAGAAGCCCACATCTAACTTTATACTCAATGGGGAAAAATTGAAAGTCTCTCCTCTAAAACATGGAATAAGACAAGGATGTCCACTCTTGCCTTTCCTATTCAACACGGTAGTATAAGTCCTTGACAGAGCAGTTAGGCAAGAGAAAGAAATGAAAGGCATCCAAATAGCAAAGGAAGAAGTGAAATTGTCGTTCTGGGCATGGTGGCTCTTGCTTGTAATCCCAGCACTTTGGGAGGCCGAGGTGGGTGGATCACCTGAGGTCAGGAATTGGAGACCAGCCTGGCCAACATGGTGAAACCCCATCTCTACTAAAAATACAAAAATAAGCCAGGCGTGATGGCAGGTGCCTATTATCCCAGTTACTCAGGAGGCCGAGGCAGGAGAATTGCTTGACCCCAGGAGACAGAGGTTGCAGTGAGCCGAGATTCACCACTGCACTCCAGCCTGAGTGACAGAGTGAGACTCTGTCTCAAAAAAAAAAAAAAGAAGAAAAAGAATCAGTAGTATTTCTATACGCTTATAATGAACTATCCAAAAAGAATAGTTTCACTTAAATAGTTATAAAAATAAATAAAATGCTTAGGAATAAATTTACCAAGAAGGTGAAAAACCTATATACAAAAAACTATAAAAGAAATTGGGCTGGGTGCAGTGGCTCACGCCTGTAATCCCAGCACTTTGGGAGGCCAAGGTGGGCAGATCACGAAGTCAGGAGATGGAGACCATCCTGGCTAACATGGTGAAACCCCATCTCTATTAAAAATACAAAAAAAAAAAAAATTAGTCTGGCATGGTGGCGGGTGCCTGTAGTCCCAGCTACTTGGGAGGCTGAGGCAGGAGAATGGCATGAACCCAGGAGGCGGAGCTTGCAGTGAGCCAAGATCGCGCCACTGCACTCCAGCCTGAGCAACAGAGCAAGATTCCGTCTCAAAAAAAAAAGAAACCTGTAATCCCTGCACTCTGGGAGGCCAAGGTGGACAAATCACGAGGTCAAGAGATCAAGACAATTCTGGCCAACATGGTGAAACCCCAATTCTATTAAAAATACAAAAATTAGCTGTGCATGGTGGTGCACGCCTGTAGTCCCAGCCACTGGGGAGGCTGAGGCAGGAGAATTTCTTGAATCCAGGAGGCGGAGGTTGAAGTTAGCCAAGACTGTGCCACTGCATTCCAGCCAGGTGACAGAGCAAGACTCTGTCTCAAAAAAAAAAAAAAAAAAAAAAAAGGAAAAACAAATTGAGGTATACATAAATAAATAGAAAGATATCCTGTGTTCATTGAGTGGAAGAATTAATATTGTTCAAATATCCATGCTACCCAAAGCAATCTACAAATTCAATTCAATCTCTATCAACATTCCAATGTCAGTTTTCATAGAAACAAAAAAAGCAACCTAAAATTCATATGGGACCACAAAACCCCCTGAGTAGTCAAGAAAATCATGCACAAAAAGAACAATGCTGGAGAGGTGTCACACTACCCAACTGAAAACTATACTACAGAGCCATAGCAATTAAAACAGTATGGTACTGGCAAAAAATAGGCATATCAACCAATGCAATAGAATAAGGAGCCCAGAAACGAACTTATGCATGTATAGTCAATTGGTTTTAAATAAAGCTGCCAAGAATGCACAACTGGAAAAGGATAGTCTTCAACAAATGGTTTTAGAAAACTTGAAATCCATATGCAGAAGAATGAAATTGGATCCTTATCTCACACCATATATGAAAATCAACTCAAAATGGAATAAAGATTGAAACATAAGATCAGAAACTGTAAAACTACTGAAAGAAAACAGAGGGAAAACTATACAACATTGGTCTGGCCAATAATATTCTGAATTTGGCCTCACAAGGGCAGGCAACAAAAGCAAAAATAGACAATGGGATTATGTCAAATTAAGAAGCTTCTGCACGGCTAAGGAAACAATTGACAGTGTGAAGAGACAACCTACAGAGTGGGAGAAAATATTTCCAAGCCACATATCTGATAAGGGGTTAATATACAAAATATATAAGGGACTCAACTCAATAGCAAGAAAACAAACAAACAAAATAATTTAAAAATGGGCAAGGGACTTAAACAGATATTTCTCAAAAGAAGGCATACAAATGCCCAACAGTATATGAAAAAATGCTTGATATTGATAATCACTAGGGAAATGCAAGTTGAAACCACAACGTGATATTTCACACCTGTCAGAATGACTATTATCAAAAAGACAAAAGATAGCAAGTATTGGTGAGGATGTGGAGAAAAAGGACCCTTGTACATTGTTGGTGGGGATGTAAATTGGTACAGTCATTATGGAAAACTATATAGATGTTCTTCAAAAAACTAAAAATGGAATTACTATATGATCCAGCAATCCCACTTATGGGTATTTACTTAAAATACTTGAAATCAGTTTGTTGAAGAGATGTCTGGACTTCCATTGTCATTGTAGCACTGTCCACAATGGCCAAGCTATGGAATCAAGCATAACTCCAAATAGTGGGGTAAGGGGAAAATGGAGAAATGATGGTTAAAGGGTACGAAATCTCAATGAGGAGGAATGAGGTTTTTTTTTTTTTGAGATCTATTGCATAGCATGGTGAATATAGTTAATAATAGTGTTTTGTACATTTCAAAATTACTAGGAGAGTAAATTTCAAATGTTCTCACTATAAAACATAAGTATTTTAGGTGATGAATATGTTAATTAGCCTTATTTAATTATTCCACTTTGTATTCATAAATCATAACATCACTTTGTTCCCTATAAATGTACACAATTATAAACTTAATTTATACTGGGGTAGGGAGGCAGTGGGGGTCAGGGAATTCCAATTATTGTAAAAGCTTTTTGGTGCTAATTGACTTTAAAAATTACGTGCATATATTACTTAGATAAAAATGAAAAGTAGATGATTAAACAAACACTTTTTTTCTTTTAACAAAAGAAAGGAAGAAGATGGAAGGATGCTGGCAGGGTGGTTAGCATTAGAGTGATCTTTTTTTAATCTTTGTCTTTTACTGTTTCCATGCACCTCCTCCCGCCCTACCTCCAATTAGTTCGTATTACTTTTGCATTCAGGAAAAAATTCCCAATATTTAGGAAAAGCTAACACTTCTTCATATCCTTAGATCTCTACTCTGGTGGCTTGGATATTGGGTCAGAGAAGCTCCTTCCTTCTTTAACAAAAGTCATACTATCATACGTGTTTATTTTTTCACTCAAGCATTGTGCAATAGGTTTTTCTCCCTGTCCTTCAGGAAGCTATTCAGGGTACACCCTACTGCACATCCTGACCTCAGGCTGTCCCTGTCAGCGGCCAGCAGAGTCCTCACTTGACTAGCTTTGGAAGAACCGAGTGGGGTCCGAGCTGTGGGCAATGAAAGTGGAGCTGAGTAAGAGCACCTGGCTGGGTTGAATGCCCATGACCAACCAGTCAAGGAGAACTGCTCACCCAGAAACTCAAGCAAGCCTCCACGTTTTGGTCCATTGACCCAGCTCAGGAAGAGGGAGAGTGGAAAGTGAAGGAGGAAAGGACAGCGGGACTGGTTCTGAAAGCTGAGAGAGCAGACAGCTGAGGGCTCTCACTTCCCGTGTGTCCTTTTTTTCTGAGCCCAGAGGTCATGTGGTATAGCGGGAGAAATGCTAAGCCTGGGAACTCTCCCAGTTGTTCCTTGCTGACCTGTAAAACAGAGCTGCCCTTGCAGGGCTGATGTGAAAATTAACTACATTAAGTGAACTGTATAGAAACTATATGGTACTTTTCAAGACTACAAGGACTTATTAATCGAGATAGTTTATTGTTAGTAATGAAACAGTGGGGTTGGCTCAGTTTATCCCCGAACTTTTTGCTTGGAATCCTTTCAGGTATTTAACATTGAGATTTGGGTCTTTCATGACTAAGACAATTGGATTTTTCCAGCAGCTACTATTGATTCAATTAAAGAATTTCAATAGGCATAGTGATAACTTTCTAAAAAGTTATTGTTCATAAACAGCAGACTTAAATCTTCATTTTTTAAAGTAGGAAGAAAAAGATGATGCCTAGAATGGAAGATAAAGCAACAAGAAGTAGAGTTGACCCTTAAACAACACAGGGGCTAGGGGCACTGACCCCTTCCACACCATGGAAAATTCACGTGTAACTTTTGACTCCCCAGAACTGAACTTAACTACTAATGGCCTACAATTGACCAGAGGACTTACAGATAACATAAACAGTTGTTAAAACACATATTTTGTATGTTACATGTATTAGACACTGTATTCTTATAATAAAGTTAGCTAGAGGTACTAAGCCTAGTACCCAATAGTTATTTTTTTCTGATTCTCTTCCTCCTGCCAACCTCCACCCTCAGATAGGACCTATGTCTGTTGTTTTTCCCCTCTTTGTGTCCACATGTTCTCATCATTTAGCTTCCACTTATGAGTGAGAACATGTGGTATTTGGTTTTCTGTTTCTGCATTAGTTTGCTAAGGATAATGGCCTCTAGCTCCATCCATGTTGCTGCAAAGGACATGATCTCATTATTTTTTATGGCTGCATAGTATTCCATGGTGCATAGGTACCATATTTTCTTTATCCATTCTACCATTGATGGGCATTTAGGTTGATTCCATGTCTTTGCTGTGGTGACTGGTGCTGCAATGAACATATGCGTGCATGTGTCTTTATGATAGAACGATTTATATTCCTTTGAGTATATACCCAGTAATAGGATTGCTGGGTTGAATGGTAGTTCTGTTTTTAGCTCTTTGAGGAATCGCTGCACTGCTTTCCACAATGGTTGAACTAATTTATACTCTCACCAACAGTGTATAAGCATTCTCTTTTCTCTGCAGCCTTGCCAGCATCTGTGATTTTTTGACTTTTTAAAAATAGCCATTCTGACTGGTGTGAGATGGTATCTCATTGTGGTTTTGATTTGCATTTCTCTAATGATCAGTGATGTTGAGCTTTTTGTCATATGCTTGTCAGCCACATGTATGTCTTCTTTTGAGAAGTGCCTGTTCATGTCCTTTGCCCACTTTTTAATGGGAACTTTTTCTTGTAAATTTGTTTAAGCTCCTTATAGAGCTGGATATTAGACCTTTGTCAGAGGAATAGTTTGCAAATACATTCTCCCATTCTGTAGGTTTTCTGCTTACTCTGTTGATAGTTTCTTTTGCTGTGCAGAAACTCCTTAGCTTAATTAGGTCCCATTTGTCAATTTTTGCTTTTGTTGCAATTGGTTTTGGCATGTTTATTATGAAATCTTTGCCAGTTTCTGTGTCCAGAATGGTATTGCCTAGGTTGTCTTCTAGGGTTTTGATAGTTTTAGGTTTTACATTTAAGTCTTTAATCAATCTTGAGTTGATTTTGTATATGGTATAAGAAAGGGGTCCAGTTTTAATCTTCTGCTTATGGCTAGCAGTTCTCCCAGCACCATTTGTTGAATAAGGAATCTTCCTCATTGCTTGTTTTTATCAGTTTTGTTGAGGATCAGATGGTTGTAGATGTGTGGTCTTATTTATGAGCTCTCTATTCTGTTGCATTGGTCTTATGTGTCTGGTTTTGTGCCAATACCATGCTGTTTTGGTTACTGTAGCCCTGTAATATACTTTGAAGTTGGGTAGCGTGATGCCTACAGCTTTGTTCTTTTTGCTTAGGATTGCCTTGGCAATTCAGGGTCTGTTTTGGTTCCATATGAATTTTAAAATAGTTTTTTCTAGTTGTGCGAAGAATATCATTAGTAGTTTGATAGGGATAGCACTGAATCTGTAAATTGCCTTGGGCAGTATAGCCATTTTAATTATATTGATTCTTCCTGTCCACGAGCATGGAATTTTTTCCATTTGTTTGTGTCATCTCTGATTTCTTTGAGCAATGTTTTAGAATTCCCTTTGTAAAGATCTTTTACCTCCCTGGTTAGCTGTATTCCTAGGTATTTTATTCTTTTAGTGGCAATTGTGAATGGGATTGTGTTTCTGATTTGGCTCTCAGCTTGACTGTTGTTGGTGTAAAGGAATGCTGGTGATTTTTGCACATTCATTTTGTATCCTGAGACTTTGCTGAAGTTGTTTATCAGTTCAAGGAGCTTTTGGGCCGAGTGGGGTTTTCTAGATATAGAATCATGTTGTCCGCAAATAGGGATAGTTTGACTTCCTCTCTTGCTATCTGGATGCCCTTTATTTCTTTCTCTTGCCTGATTGCTCTGGCCAGGACTTTCAATATTATGTTGAATAGGAGTGCAAAGAGAAGTCATCCTTGTCTTGAGCCAGTTTTCAAGATGAATGCTTCCAGATTTTGCCCATTCAGTGTGATGTTGGCTGTGGGTTTGTCATAGATGACTCTTATTATTTTGAGGTATGTTTCTTCAATACCCAGTTTGTTGAGAGTTTTTAACATGAAGGGATGTTGAATTTTATTGAGGCTTTTCTGCATTTATTGAGACAATCATGTGGTTTTTGTCTTCAGTTCTGTTTATGTGATGAATCATATTTATTGATTTGCATATTTTGAACCAAACTTGCATCCCAGGGATAAAACCTACTTGATTGTGGTGGGTAAGCTTTTTGATGTGCTGCTGGATTTGGTTTGCTAGTATTTTGTTGATGATTTTTGCATCAATGTTCATCAAGGATATTGGCCTGAAGTTTTCTTTTTTGTTGTGTCTACAAGGTTTGGGTATCAGGATGATTCTGGTGTCACAGAATGAGTTAGGGAGGAGTCCCTCCTCCTCAATTTTTTGGAATAGTTTCAGCAGGAATGGTACCAGCTCTTTTTTGTACATCTGGTAAAATTCAGCTGTGAATCTGTCTAGCCTTGGGGTTTTTTTGGTTGGCAGGCTACCTATTACTGATTCAATTTTGGAGCTTGTTATTGGTCTATTCAGGGATTCAATTTCTTCCTGGTTCAGCTATGGAGGGTGTATATGTCCAGGAATTTCTTCATTACTTCTAGATTTTTCTAGTTTGTTTGCATTGAGGTGTTCATAGTAGTCTCTGATGGTTATTTGTATTTCTGTAAATGACAAAGTTTATTTGGTTCTTCTTTCTTAGTCTAGCTAGCAGTCTTCCATATTAATTTTTTCAAAAAACCAGCTCCTGGATTCGTTGATCTTTTGAATGGTTTTTCATGTCTCAATCTCCTTCAGTTCAGCTCTGATTTTGGTTATTTCTTGTCTTCTGCTAGCTCTGAGGTTGGTTTGCTCTCGCTTCTCTAGTTCTTTCAGTTGTGATGTCAGGTTGTTAATTTGAGATTTTTCTAACTTTTTGTTGTGGGCATTTAGGGCTGTAAATTTGAAGGAGCCATTTTTATCACACATACTGAACATTTACTTTGGGCTGGATGCTCTTCAGGAAGAAGACAGAGAACACCCTCAGCCCTTACCATTCTCCTTAACTTGGCTCAAAAAGCAGGGCAGGGTGGTGCAGGTTAGAGCAACTTAACACACAGACACACCTCCTCACAGAAACACTCATGGTAGGAATCAGAGAAAGTGCTGGAAGAATTCTAGAGGTCACCTACTGCATGGTTTTCAAGAGGAAAGTCTTTTTTAGCCGCAGAACACAAAACAAAATATTAAATGTACATGAAACCAGATGGAAGTGGAAGGAGCTCGTGTGGTGCTTGGGAGCTGTCCAAGCTACTTCTTATCTCCTCTTTAGCTCTCCCTCCAGAACGGCCTGTGAGGCACCTGTGAGGTTCCCTAGAACCCCTCAAAGTACAGTCTGAAACGGCAATTTTACAGATGGGGAAATGAGGGCTCCAGCATTAGAGATGTTTAAGGCCCCACAGCTAGGGATGTGCAGAGGTGGAAGCTGAAGCCAGGACCCTCGAGTCCCCAAACGTGTTCTTTCCACCACATCAGTCCTCTGCGTGTGGTGTGGCTGGTGACCCGGAGGGGCTCTGGATTCAGCTTCTTCTCCGGGAAGGCAAATGCCATCTCGGGAGTTGCGGGGGAAGCCCGTGGGAAACCTACTCCAATCCAATGTTCTAGGCTGAGGCACTCAATTCCTGGAAGCAGGATTAAGACCATTCAGAAAATATGTCCTCTTTTCAGCTAGCCTTGTAACTGGAAGAGGTACATGGGGTCACCAGGGGACTTTCCAAACATAGTACATCTCGGAGGTCTGAAAGGACTCAGAAGTAGCGCACAATGCCTATTGCAATAACCAAGTAATTCCAGCAGAGGGCACTATTTCCTAACAATCTGAAATGCTAACCAGAATCAAAGATTGGAAAGCTAGGAAGCTCCTTTAAAAAAAAAAAATTTTTTTTCAGTAGTCTTAGCTCTCTGCAAAGAACATAAGTATAGCAATTCAGACTAATTAAAATTCCCAATCACACAGATTTCTAGGGTGTAGTTTTAAAAGAATCAGGTGACCAATAGGCATTCTGTTCTTTAAACAGTTTGCCTGTGGCTGCTTTTAAACTTTCTTGACTAATCTGGCTTTAATGATCAGCCAGAGCATGTCTTGCAGAAGAAAGAGCAAAAGACGTTGAAGCACACTGAGCCAACCACACATTTCAATAAATATGTAGATTTTGAGACACTGTGAACCAACATGCACACATTTCAATAAGTAGATAGAAGCATAGGGACAGTGAACAACCCACACATTTCAATAGATAAACGTGGAGGCATTGTGAACCGACAAATAAAGAAAAAAAGAGAGTTGTGGGTGAGAAGGGGGGTGACAGGCTGGGCTACCTGCTCAGGAATGCACAGCTGGTGTCCAGAGACTCAGTCAGACGCTTCTCTTCTAGCCCCACGATTGCCAGGGAGCTAAGAACAGGCTCTCATTTCCCCAGATGAGGAAATCCTGGTCCAAAGGGGTTTTCCCTCAGGGGTCTCAAGCTCCTCTGTAGATGCCCCAGCATCTGAGGAGGTGGGAGGAGAGGCTGAGAGAGGCTGCCCAAGTCAGGGACTGAGTCTTTTCTTCCCATGAACAGAATGAGTAGCAGGACTTTTCCCTTTTAAGAAGAGTCTAGACCAGTGATTCTCAACTGGGGGCTATTTTGTCACCCACTCCCATCAGGGAATGTTTGACAATGCGTGGAGATATTTTTGGTTGTCATAATTTTGGGGGTGCTATGGCATTTAGTGGGTAGAGACCAGGGAAGCAGCTGAACATCTTACAAAACACAGGACAATTCCCTACAAGAAAGAATGATCTGGTCCAAAAATGTCAATAGTGCCAAGTTTGAGAAATTGTGGTCCAGACGAGGGACCAGAAATTCTCAAACTGTAGTCCCCAGTATGGCACATCATCACCACCAGGGATTTATTACAGATGGAAATTTTTGGGCCCCATCTCAGACCTTCTTAATCAGAAGCTCTGGGAGCAACTTGTGTTTTAATGAGCCTTTCGGAGAATCTAAGGCATGCTCAAGTATGAGAACCGCTTGTTTGGGGACTATACTACTTGAGGCTGGTAGTCTAACACTGTGCTTCTAAGTTATTAATGTGCTTACAGTCACTGCAGAATTGTTAAAATGCAGGTTCTGATTTAGTTGTTGTTAGAATTTGCATTGCTTACAAGCTCCAGGTGATACTGACGATACTGGTCAGGGCCCACATTTTAAGAAACAAGGAGGATCTAAGATATTGCTTTGAAATTTGCCAGATCATAAAATACACCTGAAGTGTATGTTGAACCTTCAGATTCCCAGTACCCTTCTGAGACCCTCTACGTAGGACATTTCCAGAAGAAGGGCCTAGGTTGTTTTTGTTTGTTTGTTTGTTTGTTTTGAGACAGGGTCTCACTCTGTTGCCCAGGCTGGAGTGCAGTGGTGTGATCATGGCTCACTGCAGCCTCAACCTCCCAGGCTCAAGTGATTTTCCTACCTCAGCCTCCTGAGTGGCTGGGATTACGGGCATGTGCCACCATGCCCAGCTAATTTTGTTTATTATTTGTAGAGATGAGGTCTTGCTATATTGCCCAGGGTGGTCTCAAACTCCCAGGCTCAAGCAATCCTCCAGCCTTGGCCTCCCAAAGTGCTGGGATTACAAGCATGAGCCACTGCACCTGCCCAGAATACGTATTTTTATTAAGTGTCCCAGAAAATTCTCACAATCAAACAGATCTAAAAACACTGACTTCAGAGGGCAGATTCAAGAGTTATTGATGCATACAACACCTCTGAGTCCCCTTCGTCTATATCAGAAATTCTCAACCCAGGCTGGGGAAAATCACCTGGGAAACTTTGAAACTCCCCCTGCCCAGGCCACAAAGTAGACCAATTACATCAGAACCTCCGAGGGTGGGACCTAGGAAACAGCACTTTCTAAAAGTTGCCCAGGTGATTCCAGTGTGTAGCTATGTTTAAGAATCAGTGACCTTAGGAAAACAGTCTGGCAGTTTCTCAAAAAGTCAAACACACAGTTACCATATGATCCAGCAATTCCACTCCTAGGTATATACCCAGGTGAACTGAAAACATATGTCCACACAAAAACTTGTACATGAATGTTCATAGCAGCATTATTCATAATAGCCAAAAAATGGAAACTATCCAATGTCCATTGGCTGATGAATGGATAAACAAATTAAAATGGATATGTCATATCCACATGATGAAATACTATTTAGCAATAAGAAGGAATGATATATGTTACAACTGGAATGAAGCTTGAAAATATTATACTAAGTAAAAGAAGCCAGTTGCAAAAGGCTGGCTTTTATGATTCCACTTACAGGAAATATCAAGTATAAGCATATCCATAGAAGCAGAAAGTAGATTAGTGGTTGTTAGGGGCTGCTGCGAGGGGAAAACTGCTTAATGGGTACAGGGTTTTATTTTGGGGTGATGGAATGCTTTTTAACTAGATAGAGGTGATGGTTGCACAACATTGTGAATGGACTAAATGCCACTGAACTGTATACTTTAAAATGGTTAAAATGGTAAATTTTATGTTATGCAAATTTTATCATAAAGGAAAAAAAGAATCAGTGGCTTATAAACTTTCCTAATAGAGGTAGATTTTAAGAAATCAGGCAAAATCAGGATGTGAGTGAATCAGGTCACTCAGGAAAAAGACAACCTAAAATAGACAATCTGCCATATCTGTGCCCATATATTCTTGGACCCTTGCTAGGGTAGGGTGTAAATACATTTTCAGAGCCTTGTGGACAAGGGCAGGGACGGTGTATATTATACTTACCACCATAGATTAACAGTGCTAGGCACATAGTAGGTGGGTTCTCAATAGATCTGTTGATTGAAAACTGGAGGCCACGGGTAAAGCCCCTTGTTGACGGGGGAGTGCTGACAGTAGGACTGCAAATGAGGTTGGGGGGCGGTGGTAAAGCAAGTCTGTAAGCAAACCTCGATCACACGGTGCCATAGGCTCGCCCAGCACTGTGGGGGAAGGAGTGAAAAGAGGCTTCCTGGAAATGATGATACCTGAGCTGAGGCTCAAGGGGAGGCTCAAGGGTTATGGAGGACTGCAAAGGCAGCTCCCGCAGAGCCAGCAATACATGCATGGTCATAGGCAGCTGACCAGCTGAGACTGTGGAGCAAGGGCTGGGGTCAGCCTGCTGAGGCCAGGTATGGTCACAAAGGATTTTCTGTTACTGTAGAACCCCCTGGGGACATCATCAGAAGGATGGATTTGAGAGTAAGTCAAAAGGCTGTTGAGATAGCCTTAGAGAAGGAAGAGAAAGAAGGAGAGGATTGTCTTGTTGAACTAACATTGATTACGCACATGAAAAGGGGTTTTAGAGTGTTTTTTGGTAGGTAGACTTGTTGGGATTTGGCAACTGATTGCTGGCTATAGGGAATGAAATAAAAGAAGCCTAGGATAGTGATGATGATGAGGATGACGAAGACATTGTAGTTAACATCTGTTGAGTGCTTATGTTCCAGGCATTAAGTGCTTCATAAACACCTTGTCATTTGAGCCTCATCACAAACCACTAAAGTACAGACTATTTTGTTATCGTTGATGGGTGTTTTAATTCTGATCAGTACCTTTTCTTTTTGGGGGGGAGGGGTGAGACTGTTTTTGTTTGTTTGTTTGTTTTTTGAGACAGAATCTTGCACTGTTGTCCAGGCTGGAGTGCAGCGGTGTGACCTCGGCTCACTGAAGCCTCCGTCTCCGGGGTTCAAGTGATTCTTGTGCCTCAGCCTCCTGAGTAGCTGGGACTACAGGGGTGCGCCACCACACCCAGCTAATTTTTGTATTTTTAGTAGAGACAGGATTTCACTGTGTTGGCCAGGCTGGTCTCAAACTCCTGGCCTCAAGCGTTCTGCCTGCCTCGGCATCCCAAAGTGCTGGGATTACAGGCGTTGTTTTTATCCTCATTATACAGACGAAGAAACTGAGACCCAAAAAGCTGTGACTTGGACAAGGCCACTCATTTAGTATGTGGAGTAGCCAAGGTTTGACCCCAGCGACCTGAAGAGCCATGCTCTTAAACCATTCCTGGTATTGACCCTGGGTTTTTAGTTTGGGTTGGCTGGGTGGGTGGTGGCACCATTCTTCAATCCAAGGAAACAGGAGGAGGAAAATGGTTGATTGGTGGTGAAATGACAAACTGAGTTTGGGACAAGTTGGGCTGGAGATGCTGTGGATTATTCTGTGATATCCAGTAGGTATTTGCTAGTCAGGAGTGCAGCTATGGAGGGACTCTGTTGGAGGGGTAGACTTAGGAGGCACCAGCCTACAGACAGTAAAGTCATGGGAATGAATGAGACAAGCTAGGAGAAAGAATGAGAGTGAGGAGAGGAATAGGTCAAGAACAAGACTAGGGGACACCGAAGAACCAAATGTGTCTTTTTGGATGTGGCCATTAGGAAGTCACTGGGAATCTTGGTTTCCTAAATGGTAAGGGACCCTAAAGGGTAAGGGGAAGAAACAAGAGTGCAGTGATTAGGGGAGAGGCAAATCTGCTATTCTAAGGTCCTTGGCTGTAGAAGGAGGAGGAGAGAATATCACTAGAAGGGATCAGTAATCAGGGTCCAGAAGGCTGTCTTTTTCTTTCTTTTAATCATTAAGATGAGAGAGATCTGCAAATGTCATAAACTAGAGAGATGGAGCCATCCTAGAGAGATGGAAAGGATGAGTTTGATAATGAATGGGAAAGAAGGGCTGGCACCACACCCTTGAGGCAGCTAAAGGGGTGAAGTGAGGGCATCAGGCTTCAGAAAGAATAGAGAAACTTCTTTTGAGTCCAGAGAAAAGTTAAGTATTGGTTTGAATGCACCTTTAACAGCATATAGGGGCTTTAGAAAGGTAAGATTTGGCCAAGGGCTCCCCCTACTATACTCTGAAATCCACTGTTAACACTTGCTCTGTGGCACCCTTCCCATGGGCTGCTCAAAGCCAATGACTGATCATGGCAGGAATATAATTGTGGGGAACCCATTCCCCGGAGACGCAGGACTGCTCTGATGGTTGACCTTGGCTCAAGAGCTCCTTATGGCCTTCCTGAACTTCCTCAGACTGTGTCAGCTTTGGATACTTTCACCTGACCTTCCCTCCCTCTCCCCTTCACTGAGAGCCAAAACTCTGTTGCACAGGCTGGCTCTCCCAGCTTTCCTTGGCTCTCTCTCTCTCTCCATATATATATATATATATATATATATATATATATATATATAATTTTTTTAGACGGAGTCTTGCTCTGTCACCTAGACTGGACTGCAGTGGCGCAATCTCAGCTCACTGCAAGCTCTGCCTCCCCGGTTCATGCCATTCTCCTGCCTCAGCCTCTCAAGTAGCTGGGACTACAGGCACCTGCCACCACCCCCGGCTAATTTTTTTGTATTTTTAGTAGAGACGGGGTTTCACCATGTTAGCCAGGATGGTCTTGATCTCCTGACTTTGTGATTCACCTGCCTCGGCCTCCCAAAGTGCTGGGATTACAGGCGTGAGCCACTGTGCCCAGCCCGGCTATTTTATCTCAAAGTAATTTATCTTAATAAAATCCATGCACATTTAGCCCTGTTGGCATCGGCATCATGGAGGACCCAAACACAGCCCCTTATAGGCGCAAGTGGATAAAACCAGAAAGGCTGAGCCAGGGAATTTCAGATCCCTCAATGACAGGTGTGGAGCCCAGGGAGATCATGATGGGTCTGAATGTGACAGCAAAATGGGTGGTGGTGGGATCCTGGTAACTTTCTCATAGAGATGTTTGCAGCTTACTGTGATGGCCCACCAGGCATAAGGTGGATTTTCAGGAGGTTGAGGCAGATATGACCACATGAAGATGGGTGTCATTATACACAAGCTGAAAAGGAGGTGGTGGGCAATGGGGGAGGAGGTCTCTCAATTATCCGAGAGTAGGCAGTGAGGCCAGCTACTGTGAATATGGAGAGTTGGTGGGGTGGGATCTTGCAAAGTGGTTTTAGAAGAACTGTGGGAGAAGGAAGATAAAGCTGGTAACAGATAAAATGTAAGGAGACTAGTGGGAAAAGGGGATGGAGAAGTAGCAGGGGTGGGAACCTTCCAAATGACAAAGCTGTAGGCCTTGGGAGACTGGATTTTATACTAACTGTTAAGGGAAACCACTGGATGGTTTTGAGATGAGGCACTACATCATCTGTTGTACATCTTAGAAGGACCACTTTGGCCATTGTAGAATGTATGAATGGAAACAACAGATCAGTTAAGAGGCAACTGCAATCATTCAGAAAGGAGATAGGGCTTAGAGTAGGGGGAGAACAGTACAGATGATGGTAGATGTGTTTAGTTTCCCTCTGATAACTTTTCTCCCAGTGAAATATGAAGCAAGAACATCAACTGAGAGTGGGGCTGGATGGGTAGATAGGATCATACTCTTATCTATATATTGGAAGACTAGGAAAAAAGGTGAAAAAATTGAAAGTTACAAAAATCTGTTTTTTTTAAAAACCTGCATTTTTAAGAAGAGGCTTAACATTTTTTTCACTGCACTCTATTTGGAGCATTTGGAGACTTCTCTTTGATAGCACTGTATTTTTTTTTTAATCACTTTTTTTTTTTTGAGATGGAGTCTTGCTCTGTTGCCAGGCAAAAGTGCAGTGGCGCGATCTCAGCTCACCGCAACCTCTGCCTCCCGGGTTCAAGTGATTCTCATGCCTCAGCCTCCCGAGTAGCTGGGATTACAGGAATGCACCACTGTGCCCGGCTAATTTTTTGTATATTTAGTAGAGACAAGGTTTCGCCATGTTGGCCAGGCTAGTCTCGAACTCCTGATGTCAAGTAATCTGCCCGCCTTGGCCTCCCAAAGTGCTGGGATTACGGGCATAAGCCAGCGGGACCGCGCTGTATTTTTCTTGATAAAAGATCAGCACACCCAAATCCCCCTCCCAATGAAGTAACCACTTCATTTCTTTTTGAACTCATTAATTTCTGCAACTTTTGTTTGATGTGTCAGTAGTTACTGACACTCTTCCCTGTCCATCAAACTCTCCCCCACCCTTCAGGGTTTTCAGCTCTGTCAAATTCATAATGCATCTCTGTGTGTGTGCATAAGGATATACACTTGTACAAAACGCAGCCCATATGACAAAACCATTTTTACAAATGTTTGCCTTTTTAAACAAAAGGTGTGCCATATATTTTTATTAAATCATAGAAAACATTTGTATACAAATCTTTTCACTTTGGGAAGACTGGAATATTAAACAGCTGGGTAACTAAACAGTTGAAAGATACATTTCACTTTAAATAGAAACAAGTTTTAAGTTGTCACACTTATTAAAACAAAAAAAGTTGAAATAATTGGTAACAGGTTGTTGGCTTTTTAACCTTTAGACCACAGAAATAATATCTCTTATAACCCTCAACTTTAAGAATGTTTTTTATTACTTACATCAACCACGAATTTAAAAGATAGTTAACTTGAATTCCGAATACAAAATCAATGTCCTTGTACCTACACAGGCTTTTAGAATACTGCAAATGCTGAATTTTAGGAGATGGTTTCATTCCACAGGACTGACTGAACTTCCTTTCTACCATGGAAAATGTATGTAACAGTGTGGCATATATTTCAGAATAAGTTAAATATTAAGACATACAATATGGCAATAATGTCCTACTTTTTTTCCTACCAAGTAAATTCAAAAGTTCATCCTAATCTTATACGTTTATAAAACGGTGAAGACTGAGGGATCCAGTGATACTGAAAATACACAACAACCATCAGAACCACATTATCTATGGCAGAATATGTACAAATGTTCCTGCCAAAATCATGCTTGCATTCATTCCACAGGTGACCAAAAAGAACAGAGTTTGAAGTTCACCAAATGAAAACGAGCAGTGATTTTGACATTTAGGTCATCACTTGTTCTGCTTCTGAGCAGAGATCCAGAGGTGACACAGTGCAATATCTGCACTCACACCAAACACCACATAAGCACAAATTAAATATTATCAAAATATTTTTAAATTAAATTGAAGACCATTATTTAAGTGCATGAGATATTTTCCCCCTAGCTTCTTGAATGCGTGTTACAGAACAAGAATTAACAAGGAACATGTTAGAGGCCAACCCAATCCTCTGAGAACTCCCTGGGGTAACATATGAGACCTTTGGTGCAGGGCTGAGGGGAGGGACAATTATCCACTCCAAACACAGGGATGGTCTCAAAAAATCAGTCTTCCAAACTCAGGTCTGGATTTCAAACTAATTGAAGAAGGAACTGAAAATGCTATTTTTGGGACTGGTATCTTGTCCACAGTGAGTCTTCTTCCCCAGGACCCTTCTTATCCAAGACCCTTAACACTGCAAGCCTCATTTAAAGCCACCCCCAGGTCCTGGGCCCACTGGTGTCGATCTGCAGACCTGGATCTGTCCCAGGGAACATGTAAACAAATCTGGGAAAAATCGCATTTCTGCAAGTTTTCCTTGTATCAGTGAAAGACCTCTTGGGCTAAGAAAAATAATAGGAAGGGCTGCCCCAGTGTCATCTTCCCACGAGGTTTGTCTTTTGCTCATTGTGCTGTGGAAAACTATAAAGTCAAATCAAATACTTTTGCCTGACTCGCCCCAAATGATATGAAACAGAAACATTTCTATGGACTACTTTATTCCTGAATTATGAAAAAAGCTTATCTGAGCATACTTGGTTTGCCATCTTGTTACTGGAGGTGACTTGGAGATGAGGCCAGGCTTTTGTGCAGGTTGGGATTCTGGCTGTGTCTGTTTCGACTGCGAACAGACGAAAACATGGTGTTGCAGCCTGGTACTTTGCATTTGTGGAGCTGCCGGAGGTGCACAGTTTTGTAGTGGGCCCTAAAGGTCCCTTTGTTACTGTATGTCTTTTGGCAGAGATGACAGGTTATGGGCAACCCAGAAGGCAGGCTAGCAAGGCTCTGGTCAGCCTTCTCCATCAGGACACAGATGGGGTACTCATCTTCCCCAGGGACAAGGCTCGACCCTTCACAGTTCCCATCACTGTCCTCCATAAGCACAGTGCCTTCCTCACTCACCCCGTCAGAGTCCCAGGAAGAATGGCTGCTACTCTCTGACTTCATGCTCGAGGTAGTGCTCAAATCCAGGATGGTGCCCTCGCTCAAGGGGCCAGAGTTGTAGCTCTCCAGGCTGGCACTGTGGACTTGCGTTATTGGGTAAACCAGACTGCCCATTCGACTTGTTCCTTTGAAGATGACAGATGTCTGGGAGGCTTGCTGTGTAAAAGCCACATCCTGATAGGCTTCCTTAGCCACATCTTTCAGAAGGTAAGCTGCACGGAAATGATCTTCACTACTCTCCAATGCTTCCTGGCTCAATGCTTTTTGGTGGAGGTTTAGGTTTGAGCTGTGTCTACAAGAGTGAAAAGATGGTTAGTAATGGGTTGGGCTGTTTTAGAAACAGTCATCATTCTGAGTGGAGAGACTTGGTAGATACCAGGAAAAACATGTGGTATGGGAGCACCGATGATAAGGGGGTAGGCCCCCATGGGATGTAACACCTGTCTGGTGGATACAGACCCACTGTTGTTCATTGCTTGCCAGAAGTTAGTGTTCACCAGGAAAGCCGACAGTCTGGAAACTGAGAATATGTAGTCTTCTTTGATTTCCAGTGTCTGTTTGATGTACTTTCTGTACCTCATGTCCTTTCTGTAAATGAGCTCACTGTTTCAGAGCTACTGGTTTAGACATACCCCTTCTTCCAGGAAGCTTTCCTTAACTTCTCATGGTGCCCTCCCATGTGCCCACAGCAGCACTTCCCCCATTGTAGAAGTCATCACATTCAACTGTAATTGCCTATTTCTGGTCTGTCTCCCAGAATGACTAGACTACATCAACTAGACCAGTTTAACTAGGACACTGGAACCAGGAGATCCCAGGAGAAAACTGGTCACAAACTATAAGGAACTAAGAAAAGGACTTTATTTCAATGAAATCAGGAAACATTACCTTCTGGGGCTGCACTGTCCAATGATAGCCACTAGCCATATATGGATACTGAACACCTGAAATGTGGCTAGTACCATATGTTGAAAGGATAATATTTTGGATATACTGAAGTTAAATGTTATTAAATTTTACTGCATCTGCTTTTTTACAGTGGCTATATTTAAAATTTCATATGAAGCTTGCATCGTATTTCTATTGGATAGCACTGGTCAAGAGCATTGATATACGCTTCATCCCAAAAATTCTAAAAGTGTGGTTGAGAATCCAATTGGCTAGAATTGTGTGTGTATGTAGTTTAGTTCATATTTGTAACGTTTCACTATCCTATACCAGACAGAAGTTTTGCAAATGCAGCAGAATAAGCATACTACCAATCTTCTACCCAATGATTACTCTCGAAGGACAGATAATGAGTATCCATTATGACACATGCCTTTTAGTCATATGTTATCATTTGGAATTAACTTGTAAATCAATGTTGGTCTTCCTCAGAAATCCTCTGCTAACTTTTGACAAGCAAAAGTCCTTACCAAGGGGGTTACAATCTTAAAGGTGATAGGAGAATTATTCCAAATAGAGAAAACACTCCCCCAGTACATATCAGAATGTATGGCAGAGTCAAGTTGGGAAAACACCTTCACCAAAATAACTAAGAATTGAACTTTTTAAATCCCCAAAGATGTGTGTGGGAAGCTTAATTATGTTTTATAAAATGTACAAAATTTACTGTTCAACTTCTGTCTTCTATTCCCTTACACATATATTCTGGACATAATCAGAATTATACTCCCAGATCACCCACTTTGCAAGCAGCCCTTCTTAACTCCAACTCTGCCCTGTGATTATGTCAGCATTCTGGGTTGAAGGGGCTGGTATGTGCCGATAGAAAACCAGACACTGGGTTGACGTACAGGTTCCAGTACATACAAGTGGTTAAAAAGAAAGACAAACACTTTTATTGGAACCTTGTAAAGAAAGGTCCCTACTGGAACAAAGCAAACCTCTGGGACTCATACTCAACTCCTGAGTATTCCACGCATACTAATGGCTAACTTGTGGGCTCTCGCTCCTCTCAAGCCTTAGAGGGTTAGATACATTTCCTGAGGTGCCATGTCCCCTAAGACCAGTAACTACTACAACTGTAAAAACCCTCTGGATCATGTGCCAGGCTTTGGTTTCTAGGACTCTGCTAATCCTGTACTCACTGCCCATGTCTCCATCTCTTCCCTTCAACCCTACAACCTCTACCTCTCCCCTCCAACTCTTCCTCTTGGCTTCTATTTTGATTAGTTGAGACCAGTGGTTCTCAAAGTGTGGTCTGAGCACCCCTAGTGATCTCTGAGGCCCTTTCAGGGGGTTCCTGAAGTCAAAGTTTCATAATACTAAGATATTATTTGCCTTTTTCACTTTCATTGTCTCATGAGTGAACAGTGGAGTGTTTCAGAGGCTATGTAACACAATTTTGCAACAGAGCATATGCAGAAGCAGATATGAGAATCTAGCTGTCTTCTACGAAGTCAGACATTAATGAGATTTACAAAAATGTAAAACAAAGCCACTCATCTCACTAAATTTTTGCTTTGGAAAATGTAGGGTTTTTTTCATAAACATATGTTAATATATAATTTAAAGTTTTACAATTTTTAAATTTTTAATTTCTAATATGATAAATTTTGATAGATATAACCCAAATAGAGAAAAGCTCTTGAGTAACCTTAGGTTTTAAGTATTTGTAAAGGGGTTATAAGACCAAAACGTTTCAGAGTTACTGGTGTAGACATATCCCTTCTTCCAGGAAGCTTTCCTTAACTTCTCAAGGTGCCCTCCCACAACAGCCTACATTTCCTTCACTGCAGAAGTAATCACATTCAACTGTAATTGCCTGTTTCTGGTCTGTCTCCTCCACTACAGAAGGCCTCTATGGGCAGGGATTATGTCCCCAGCACCTAACATAGACAGTTCTTAATATTTGCTGGGTAAATAAGCATCCAGGGTGTTGTCCCAGTCCCTTCCTGATGGGTCTTGGTAACTGTTGCTGGCAGTAGCAGTGGCTCAAAGAGAAGTTAAATGTCCCTACAGGAATGTGGTTCTCAATCTCTAACTGAGAGAAATGGTGTCAGGTCTGGGCCTGCCCACAAAGTCAAATTTAAAATACTGTAACTTAAATCATAGATTCTAGGTAAAATGCATTTCAAGTTCTAGACTAATTAGTGGTTTTAATTTATAACGCAAGATGCTTTCCTGTTGTGGTGGGGGAAGGCTCGGATCTATTAATACAAATAGGTCAGAACATAAGGAAATATTAAATCTATGAAAAAATAAATATCAAATGAAAAAGTATCTTGAATCCAATATGCCTTCTAATTTAGTAGATATTGTAGGATAGAACAGTATCACAAATATCAAAGATAATATGACCAACATGACTGTCTCTGTAACAACAGCTTATTCATGAACAAACACTCCTCCTCTTGGAGGCTGAAGAAGGACTGGTTCACTAATTAGGGTACCTTGGTGGTTTGGTTCAACATCCTATCAGTAGAAACACTGATTTAATATAAACATTTAACTAATATCTCCTGTGCTCTATCCACTTTGCTAAAGACAATAAGTATGTTCTTATGAGCCCTGTCCAGGAATGTGTGTGGGAGTCTGTACATTTTCACCCTCTTAACAAATTAGGCATTACAACTTGGACCAAGTGGTGGTGTTGAACTGCTTCAAGTCAAGCTTGTTTCTGCAAATGTAGCATTTTAATATTCAGTGTACCATTTAACATTTATCATATTCCATTTCATCAGGCAGCTGATCTTTTCCATAAGCCTCCTGGGGCCATCTTTTGGTATGCTTGCTCTTCCATTTATAGGCTGGGGAGGAAGGTGACCTGAAGAGTGGTTAGGTGACTCAAGTTCATGAAGAAAAGCACAAGCAAGACAGTAACACCAGTGCTATCCCCACGGTGATGAGATATGCTCTATAGCGGGGGACTTTGTAAACAGTTTGCCTGCGTGTGTGTGTCATGAAAACTCAGGATCTTTCAACCAGAAATCACAGTCCCTGAAACAACCTGCCAATCACCTTTATTCTTTTATAACTTAATATTTAAAAAACCTTCAATCAAGCAGTGATTCTTCCTTTCAAATGTAGCTGGGTAACTAGAAATAAAGGAAAATATTTTATTCTATGGATTTCATATTATCAAATGAAAATGAGTCACGTTTTGGGACGCTATAGTGGCAATTTAAAAAGCTCCCTTCTCACTCTTATTCAAATAGTTGTTTACGCTTTACTCAACCTGCTAATGTGACAACTAGTTCATGATTTTTTTTTTTTTTTTTGAGACAGAGTCTCGCTCTGTCGCTAGGCTGGAGTGCAGTGGCATGATCTCAGCTCACTGCAATCTCTGCCTCTCGGGTTCAAACGTTTCTCCTGCCTCTGCCTTCCCAGTGGCTGGGACATGACTACAGGTGCATGCCACCACGCCCAGCTAATTTTTCTATTTTTAGTAGAGACAGGATTTCACCATGTTGGCCAGGATGGTCTCGATCTCTTGACCTTGTGATCTGCCCGCCCTGGCCTCCCAAAGTGCTGGGATTACAGGGATGAGCCACCGCGCCTGGCCATAGTTCATGATTTCTTATCCCACACCCTTCAGGCCGGATGTGTTTCTGAGTTCAGAATTTCTCAGACTTCAGACAGGCAGAATGATGCATATAATGAAACATTGTTAATGCCCTATAATAAATCCATTACTATTTGTACTATATATGTATTTATAAATCCACACAAAAGGAGATTAAAGAAGATTACAAGTAGCCTCACATCACTTCAGGTCAGGTTTTGCAGCCAAATTAGGTTAGGTTTTTGGAAGTAAAAATTCATGAATGTTGAAATATGAAAATTCATAGAACGGTTTCTCAAACTGTAGCCCCCAGAATAGTAACATCAGCATCATCTGGGAACTTGTATTCATGAATGTTGTAATATGAAAATTCATACAACAGTGTTTCTCAAACTGTGGCCCCCAGAATAGTAACATCAGCATCATCTGGGAACTTGTTAAAAATGCCAACTCTCAGGCCTCACCCTAGATCTAATGAAGTGGAAATTCTAGGGTGGGGCTCAGAAGTCTGTGTTTTAACAATTCTCTGGGTGATTCTGATGCATGTTAAACTTGAAGAGCCACTGCCTTAGAAAAAATGATTGCCTACAGATGCCTTACCTGTCTCTGCTCCTGCGGGAGGGAAAGGTAGCATTACAGCCCTCCACTGTGCATGTGTGCATTTCTTTGACATGCATATTCTTGTGATGAATTTTCACACTACAAGCATTTTTAAAGGTCTTCTTGCAGATGTCACACTGGAAGCGATTTTCTTCTGTCTGCCTTGCTAATGCATGCTGACCCACGTGCTCCAGTTCTTTAGAATCTTCAAGACAAGGAAAAGCCATTCCCCTGTTGGACAAAGCACTGAAGAGTCCCCCAGCCAGCAGGCGCTGCTGCAGTTCCATGTAGTCAGAAAAAGGAACTTGGGGTTCCATCCCAGGTGTGAAGTAGTGTTCATGGCCACCATCCTCGACCTCCCTTGGCACCATGATCAATGCTGGTGTCTGCTCAGTCTCCCTCTCTGAATTGTGTGTGGCCTGCTCAGGGGTTCGGCTGATGGCTCCACTGGACTCAATTACTGATTCACGATGGCAGGGCCTCTCCCCTTCAGGGAAAGGCTTCCCTAAGCCTCCTGACTGTACATGCTGCTCCTCAGATACTCTGTGTGACCGAGGACTGCAGGCCTCCTGCTCATCTTCACTGACCACCTGTAGGGGCATGTCTTCATCTGAGCTGAGGTTGTGTCTTTTCTCATTAGCTATTTCCACAGCTTCTTTCTCTATTTTGATAGGCATACTGGACTTCCTGGATTTCTTCTTGGGAAGGGCATCAAATGGCATTTCGTTTGAAATGAGCTGTTCTGGGATTGAAGAGGACAACAGCGGGAGGGAAGGCAGTATCCCAGGCGTGTTTGCTACCTCGGCAGGCGTGGCTGGACTGCGGTAGAAAGGAAGGACTGGCTGGACTGTCTTTAGGTTGGGAAAAAGCACACCATTTTGCCCAATGTTTGGGAAGGCTGGTTGGCCTTTGGAATCCTCTCCTGAACCAGGGTAGCTGGGAGGAGGCCTACAGTCTGGGGACGTCACTGTGAAACCTGGGCACTTGTAGTTCTCAGAGCTGGCCAGGTTCAGGCTGTTCCTGAGGTCTTTGTCCCGGTTATTTCTGTTCATTGGCATGTGCAGCCGAGGGTTGGGGTTGGCGCTATGGCGATTCCGGCTCCTTAGGGAGCTGAACACCATGTTACACCCTTCGATGGTGCACTTATGCTTGATCTTCAAGTGGACGGCATTGTAGTGGATTTTGAGGGTGCCTTTGTCATAGAAGGTCTTCTCACATGCAGTGCAGAACACTCGGCCCTTCTTTGTACCAAGGCTATTCCTCTCAGGCTTCACTTTGGCCTCAGGGGATAACTGTGTCCTTTCAAACTTAGTGACAATGTTGTATGAGCTGGAGTCACTTAAATGGGTGCTGTCTTCTTTTTTAGTAATAGCATCCGGACAGTTTAAACACTGATCTTTTTCAACCTGAAATGGTGTGGAACTGGAAGTTAAGAAGCTGCTGTCAGGGAAGGGCCCATGGACTTCCTGTTTGGGGTCCTGACTTTGGTCATGACCCTGCTCCAACATATATTGTTCGGGCAATGACCCTATCAGTGCAGGAGGCAGAGGGTTGAAGAACTGGAAAGGCAGCATGAAAGTCATGTTGCTTATGAGGTTCTCAAAGGGGTGTATACTGCTGGGGTTTCCTTTGTCCACAGGAGTGGGGAGGCTAGAACTCCTGTGACTGCAGCTCTCGATGAAAGCCCTGATATCTACATTTGCTGTGGAAGGTGGTATGATGATGGATTGCTCTTCTTTCTCTTGAATTGCCATGAGTTCAACTATAGATTTGGTCTCTCCAAAACGAAGGAACTGCTGCAAGGTGGCCACTTCTTCCTCACTGGTCATGATGCTCCAGTGATCCAACACCTTTCCTGATGCATCCTAAACCCAAACCAGATGTTAGAAGTGTGATCAATTTACAACTCCTTACCCTTTCCTCTAAAAATGTAGTCCACTAGACTATGGGATACTTTTGTGCATATAGGAAAAAGATGAATGCAGGGCTTTGGGGAATTTAGTCCCTGCTCACCCTACTCTCCCAGGCCAGAAGCTTTGTGCAGAACATAAGCTGCACAAATATTAGCAGTAGTCCTACAATTGGTGCAAAAGAGACAAATAAAATCATATTACTCAAGTGAAGTCAGGGAAATGTAGTGATTATTTTTCACCTCATTTCAGACCAATTGCTTGTCTAGCATTAGACATAATAATTTTCCCTGCTAAAATTAAAATATGTATCATTTGAACAATAGTAACTTCTTTATCTAAAGAGAATAGATGGAACAATCAGGCCTAGATGCAGCTCAAGTATTCATTTGCTGCAAGTTTAATAATCTTCCTAAGCAACTAACATCAGAAAACAAATGAACTGTATTGATCTACTGCACACATTCACAAAGCAGGGCTGTAATTACACTGGAGTGTTGGAGATCTTTCAAACTCTAGCAAGGCCTAACTTTTCCCAAAACTACAATAAATATTTTATCACAGAACATGTATTTGATGGCCTACTGAGATTTTTCACAGTGCATGTAAGAGTTTTGAAGATGATGAAGAATGTAACATCATAAATTTTTCATGCACTAGAGGTTCAAGGTAATTGATTCCATATTTTTAATCCTAACACTAGAAAGCAAGATTATTAGGATCATTAAATATTGATCTATGTCGTAACGTAAGGTCATAATGCTACTCTACATAAACGGTTGTTTCTAGTCTGCTGGGGGTCCTGCACTAGAGGTGAGCAAACATTTTTACAGGGAAAGATTATGGTCTTTTGAGTTAAAAAGAAGTGAGTACAAATTCTGGGTCTGCCACATACTAGTGAAATGACTTTCAGCATGATTTTGAGGCACTCTAAGTCTCTGGTTTTTTGACTGGAAAATGGGGATAATATGCCTAAGCTTAAGATTATTGGGAGAGGATCTAGGTCTATAAAATTGTTTTTAGTGTTCATTTTAATTACATGGCCTACCTTAGTAAGACTGACATCTATGTTGGTCTTGGAAATATGTTCGCCTCCCATTTCATTGAAATTTTTACCAAACTTTGACATTTTCTAGTGTAATGGCAAGAAAATACAATGCTGTAGCTGTTTCATATCTTAAAGGAATGACGCTTCATCTCAGGAAACATGTTCTTTGCTTCTAAAAACACCTTGATAGCCTCTTTGGAAATGAAACATGAAGCCTACACACTCAGCATGATCTGGGAACAGAGGTAAACTACTCTGCAAAATAAAGAGGACAGAGAGGATGAAGGGCTTGGAATACTGCAGAAAAGAAGAGAATATATGAAGATGCCAAAAGAAAACTGGGGTGTGGGGAGGGAGGGAGGGAAGGAGGGAGACATACACACACACACACACACACACACACACATAGAGAGAGAGAGACTGAGAATGAGCAAATGCATACATGAACACAGAAATATAAAAAATAGAGCCTAGGAAGGAAGAACATCAGTGAGATGGCAGAAGGCTTTAAAGAACAGGAAGGTGTGCTATGAAATTATAAGTTGTTTGCTGTGTGGTTCATGTAAGTTCCCTTTCTCAATCCCAAACTCTCAGTAAAATCTGATACAGACAGCATCTTGTGTCAGTAAGTAGTTTGGGACTAATGAAAGACATGGAGGCAGCACCTGAAATGGGGCAAATGGTTTATTGTGGAAGAGGTAGTTTAGTAAAAGCCAAATCAGAGAATATGTAATGCTCCTAAAGCTTCATAGGTATCTTGGAGGAAAGCCTTGGACTCCCCCCAAGAACATGAGGTAGGGGCTTAGGCCATTAGAAAAGAAGTATTAAAGGGAAAGATGGCCACCAAGGGCTGTAGCATTGGGAGGTAACTGGGTTACGTCAGTTATATGGGCACAAATTTCAGAAAACACCCTAGGAGGACAATGTTCATGTTTACTGTACCTGCAGTACGTATCCACGGATATAATCCTGAAGTGTCCAGTCCAAGGCATGGAGGATCTGGAGAACCTCATCTTGCTTCAACACACTGAAGAGCCGGTCCAGTAGGATTTTTAGGCGAACGGGGATGGCCTGGGTCCCATAGAGCATGAGGCTGCTAATATCAAACACTACATTGGACTGGACAATCTCCACCTGGCTTGTTGGATACATGGGGGGGATCCTTAGCTTACTTAGAGCTGAAAAATCAAATTGAGGAAATGTCATTTTGAAAAGTTCTAATTGTAAGAGAAACACTGCAAAAAAAAGTAGGTTAGGACCAATTCTTGGTTATTTATTCCACAGAAAATACATGAATATACAAATGATTAAATACCTTAATAGCTATGAAACTTCAAATTATTTACAGGAACTTCTAAAATACACGAACTAGCCTGAGACTTTTCTCCCTTTCTTGTGGCCTTGCTAAGGAAAGAAATAGTCACAAACAAGGAAGGAATAAGGAAAAGGGGTAAAAACTGAGGTGGGAGGTGCATAATCAAGAGAATAGCTAATCAGGAAGCATAGAGTCTGGGGGTAAAGAATCTGGGTTTGGGAATCTGAGAGATCTGAGTTTGAGCGTTAGTTGTGGGGCTTGACATTTTCTAGTTGTGGGGCTTAACAAATTAACCCCCCTAAGGCCACGCTGTCCAATGTAATAGCCATCAGTCACATATGGCTATTTACATTTAGATTAAGTTAAAATTAAACAAAATTTAAAACTCCATTCCTCAGTTACACTAGTCACATTTCAAGTACTCAGTAGCCACAAGTGACTACTGTAGAGTTGTCAGATTTGGCAAATAAAAAAAGATGCCCAGTTAAATCCAAATGTAAATTTGAGATAAACAATGAATGGGTAGGATATACATATACTAAAAATATTCATTGGGATATACCTAGGCTAAAAAACAATCTGTTGTTTATCTGAAATTCAAATTTAACTAAGCGTTCTGTATTTTATCTGGCAATCCTAGCCTAGAGGCTGTAATAGATAGAACAGAATACTTCTATCATTACAGAATGATAGCAATGAAGCACTAGTTTCTACATCTTTAGAGTGAGGTTAATAAGACACTTCCCATATAGAGTAGTTAAGATTCAAGACTCTTTGAATCTTAGCCTGTTACCTGGGGCATGCTAGTAACTTACTAGTTTACTAGTTAGTTGTCATTCTTAAGATATTAAATCAGTTCCTGAATAACTCTAAGTTACTTAGAGGTAACACTACAGGCCAAGAGAGGGTGAAAAATAAAGCTACCGTGGGCCACCCATCCATGCTTGCATTGGTCACACTGACGGTGGTTTATTTTCCCGGGTTTGAAACTTTGGCAACTACAGTTCAGAGTACAGCTGATAGCCTGAAAAAGAGGAGAAAACAGGTATGTGGAGCATGTAAGTGATGTGTGAAACATTCATTGTATTTCAAACAAAACATATTCCTCCATTCGGCAGCATTTATTGAGCAATATGTGCCCACTGTGTGCCAGGCCCAGAAGTGTATATTGTACTCTGGAAAGATGAGCAGCCACCCCTGCACCTGGAGACCGTGAACACATTACACAGATATTCCACATTCAAGAATCAGTTTAAACATCAGAACTTTTTATAAGAAAAGATTATGGGTTAGAATGAAATCTCCTGCACTGTTATTAAGCTCATAGAAAGGGTAAACATATTTTCACCAAATTTCTAAGTTGACTAAAGCAGCAACCCTGGAAAGTATACAGAAGCTGTCTTGGAACAAGTAAAAGGGAGAATAATATGAACTGAGAGTAATCTAAATATAAAATTTATTTCCCCCCACCCACAGATATGGTAGAAGCTGAAAATACAAATAAGATTTGAGAACATGTAATAGCTGACTACATTGAGGATGATTCCCTGACGCCACTCACTGAACTATGTGACTGTCAAGAGACAGACACAGGCTGAACAAGCCTTGCATCAATGCCCCTTGCATGTTATGGTGCCATGTTTTATGTGGGGGCATAGAATGTACAAAAATATAGCTGAAATTGAAAATAGAGATGTACATGTCCAACAAAGTTCTAGTATTAAAAACAAAGCTTTGTCTGAGCATGGTGGCTCACACCTGTAATCCCAGCACTTTGGGAGGCCAAGGTGGGTGGATCACGAAGTCAGGAGTTCAAGACCAGCCTGGCCAATATGGTGAAACCCTATCTCTACTAAAAATACAAAAATTAGCCGGGCATGGTGGCACATGCCTGTAGTCCCAGCTACTCGGGAGGCTAAGGCCGAAGAATCGCTTAAACCCGGGAGGCTGAGGTTGCAGTGAGCCAAGATCACACCGCTGCACTCCAGCCTGGGCGACAGAGCGAGACTCCCTCTCAAAAAAACAAAAACAACAATGACAAAACCCACAAAGCTTCACGTATATTTTTAAGACAAGTTTCTCAAAGGAGATACAGTCCTGAAGAATATAATCTATTATTAAACAGAAAAAGCCCTCAAAGCAGCTTTGTCAGTGAGGTTCCTGGGAAGAGCTGCTGGGTAGAATTTGTATGATTCACAAGAGTCTTGAAACTGGGAAGTGCGTGTGTGTGTGTGTGTGCGCGCGCATCTGGAGGAGGGATAAAAAAGCCTTACAATTAAGGTTTAAACCTCTAATCTGCCAATTGAGGGACTATGTGGCCCTGCATGGGGGAGAGGGAAAGGAGAATCTAGCTGAAGACTTGGGAAATTCATTTTAAGGAGTATATGATCAGTCTCCACTTAAAAATTGGTTGCTGGTGGGATTGTAAAATGGTACAGCCACTTTGGAAAACATTCTGGCAGTTCCTCAAAAAGTTAAGCATAGAGTTACTATATGACCCAGAAATTCCACTCCTAGGTATATACCCAAAATAACCAAAAACATGTCTACAAAAACTTGTATATGAATGTTCATAGCAGATTATTCACAATAGCCAAAAAGTAGAAAAAACCCCAACATCCATCAACTGATGAACAGATAAACAAAATGTGATATATCCACTCAACTGAATACTACTGAACAATAAAAAGTAATGAAATACTGATACATGCTGCAACATGGATGAACTTTGAAAATATTATGTACTAAGTGAGAGAAGCCAGGCACAAAAGTCACAGACTGTGTGATTCCATTTACATGAAATGTCAAGAACAGGCCAATTGATAAAGGCAGAAACCAGATTAGTAGTTACCTGGGGCTGTGGAGAGTAGGGTATGGATAAGAAGTGACTGCTAGTGGGTAGTAGTTGGAGGGAGTGTGTTCTTGTTTGGTTTGCTTTCATCTTTGAGAAAAACAGCTTTATCGAGATACAATTCACACATACCATATAACTCACCCATTTAAGGTGTACAATTCAATGATTTTTAGCATATTCACAGAGTTATGCAACCATCATCACAATCTAATTTTGGAACATTTTCATCTTCCCCAAAAGGAACATGTACAATAATATGGTAGACACATGTTTTCACTTCTCTTGGGTATAGTCCTAGAACTACTGGATTGCATAGTAACTCTTGTTTAATGTTTTAAGAAACTGCCAAACTTTTCCAAAGCAGCTGTATCATTTTACATTCTCACCAGCAACGTATGAGGGTTCCAATTTCTCCACATCCTCATCAACACTTGTTATTGTCTGTTTTTTTCATCAGAGCCATCCTAGTGACTGTGGGTGAGATCTCATTGTGGTTTTGATTTGCATTCCCCTGATGGCGAATGGTGCTCAGCATCTCTTCATGTGCTTATTGGCCATTTGTATGTCTTCCCTGGAGACATGTCTCTTCAGATCTTTTGCCTATTTTTAAATTGGGTTGTTTACCTTTTTAGTATTGAGTTATACAAGACCCTCATATATTTTAGATATACGTGCATTACCAGATATATGATTTGCATACACTTTCTCCCATCCTTGGGTTATCTTCGCTTTCTTGATGGTATCCTTTGAAGCACAGAAGTTTCAAATTTTGACCATGGTTTCTTTTTGAGGTGATGAAAATGTTCTAAAATTAGATAGCAGTGATAGCTGCACAACTCTATGAATATACTGAAAGCCACTCAACTGTACACTCTGTAAGTTAATTTCATGGTATGTCAATTACATCTCAATAAAAATATTATTAAAACACAGGCTGGGCACAGTGGCTCACGCCTGTAATCCTAGCATTCTGGGAGGCCGAGGTGGGCAGATCACCTGAGGTCAGGAGTTCAAGACCAGCCTGTCCAACATAGTGAAACCCTGTCTCTACCAAAAATACAAAAATTAGCCAGGTGTGGTGGCATGCACCTGCAGACCCAGCTACTCAGGAGGCTGAGACAGGAGAATCGCTTGAACCTGGGAGGTAGGGGTTGCAGCCTGGGAAACAGAGCAAGACTCTGCCTCAAAAAACAAAACAAAAAAACCAGTGACCCTGCTTAAATACAGGTTAAATTTTTCATGATTTGACTGTCTTCTAAGATTTATTTTGGACTAGAATGGGTTTGAACACAGCTGCAGCTAGGCATTTTCAGGTGATGCGGAATAGGGCTGTTTAAAACTGAGGTGTACAGTAAATAGCAACAGCATTACCTAATCCATTCAAGAGGCTACCAAAAAACAGGAAATGTGGGAGAAAAGGTTTTGCTCTTGTAAACTGTACAGTATAATACAAAAAACTCCATGTGATTAACACTCACTTTAATAATGCATGCATTCTCAAGGGTGATGCTATCATCCCCAAAGGAATAAAAATTGGTCTTGGGGGGTGAAAGAATTACTCTATGTATAAACACAGATGTACATACATACATAAACCTATATCGCAATGGTGTGATCCTAAAATTTCTTTGGAGAGGCACAATTAAGAAAAAATGTCTAAAATCTCCTTAGGTGTGGAGGTTAATGAAAAAAAATCAAGAAACACTGTTCTAATGACAGAAATTATTTTACTTTTTGGTTACAGAGTTTATACTTGCATATACACATACAAATGTATTAAATACATGAACAGTATACATCTATGTAAGTATACCTATATACATAATTATATAGTTACCTTGAATGTAAGTTAAAGGATACAAGTGAGTGATGGTTGAATTTACATTACACACTGTCAAAACAAAAATTCTAAAAGGCACGATTAACTTAGTTTGTAATACACCTAAAACGTTGTTCAGCATCTCAAACTTGGCTGCAACCCTCTGAACATCAGCTCACGGATGAACCAATTATTGCTACATTCTCTATAGCACCAGTACACTCAGTACTAAACCTCTGAAATATTTCACCATCTTGATTCTATAAATATGACCATTTTACAGAAAAATTTTAAAAGGGAGAAAAGTTCTTATTTTGGATTATATCCCTCAAAATGCCATTCCTTTTTAAAAATTTTTTATTTATTTTGAGACGGAGTCTCATTCTATTGGCCAGGCTGGAGTGCAGTGGCACAATCTTGGCTCAATGCAACCTCCACCTCCCAGGTTCAAGTGATTCTTGTGCCTCAGACTCCTGAGTAGTTGGTATTACAGGCATGCACCACCACACCTGGCTTTTTTTTTTTTTTTTTTTTTTTGTATTTTTAGTAGAGATGGAGTTTGCCATGTTGGCCAGGCTGGTCTCGAACTCCTGACCTTAGATGATCCACCTGCCTCGGCCTCCCAAAGTGCTGGAATTACAGGTGTGAGCCACTGCACCAGGCCCCATTCACTCTTTAAAAACAAGATGTTGGAATTATATGAGTAAATTCACATTTTGCTTATTTGGAAAATAAGACCTGCTTTAACCAGAAGTAGAGATGTCCTTAAGCACATGCTTCCTGAAGACTCTGCTCAAAAGGCTCACGCAACCCAGGAAACCAGGTGACTGTCTCAGGTTCAGCACAGCAAAATCATAGAGGGAACAATTCCAAGCATATTTCATAGATTAATACTGAAACTTATTTTTTGCATCTCGTCACCTAGGTCAGGTTTTCTCAACTTTGGCACTACTGACATTTTGGCTGGATAATGCTTTGTAGTGGGGGGCTGTTCTGTATGTATGACATCTGATCAGCATCCCTGACTGCTACAAACCAGATGCCAGTTACACCCTACCCTCCAGTTGTGACCACCAAAAATGTCTCCAGACACTGCCAAATGCCCTTGGGGGGGCCTATACCACTCCCATGGGCATTTGGGGCCTATAGTTTTAGTTTGGGGGCAATTTTAGCTTCCGTTTCGGGACAATTTTAAATAATTTTGTCTATAATTCAATGAATGAATGCAGCTTTATGAGAAATATTCTTGTGGTTCTCCATGAGCCCATTTGAATAAGGCTTAATAAAGCTCATTAAACATCTATGGAAATAAATCTCAGAGGAATTATTTATGAACTAAAAAAGCTAATTACAGTGTCTAAGAAAACTTCCAATATCAAGGCCCTTGGGTTTTTCCACCCATCTTAGAACTCCACGACATAGTAAAATTACAGCACCATTATCTAAAGATAAATGAAAACTTCTAAAATGAAATTAAACGAAAATATTCTAATTACAGGACAAAAAGTACTCATGTAAATCAAAATGGAAAACTCTTAAAATGTATAGTCTTTGGAATCCATTCTTGTTCCATTCTTCAGAAACATAAAGCAGATGTTTACAACATTCTGAACTCATCAAGACACGATCATTGCTTTTTAATGCACTCATCTTAATCAGACTATTTTCAGAATTGTTATTAATCACTTTGATGTGCTACAAATCAACATTCAAAATCCTGGTTTGCTTTTTTGTAACTATCGTTTTCTCATTTATCTAAAAACTACTGACACACCTAGTATGTGATGGAAGATTGGGTTTTGCAGTCTTGGGATAGAAAGTTATGACCTAGTTTTTAGGCATGCTCCTGGACCCACTTCGTCTCTCGGACACCTCTTCTACCTTTGGCTTGAGGAGATGCTACCACAGGCCTCTTGTCAGGAGATGCTGAGTTGAATTCCTGGCAGTGATCAGGCTAGGCACATAGTTGGGTATATACATAGATATTCAGTGCCAGACAGAGTAGGTCTCTCATGGGATTTGAATTGAGCTCAGAATAAAAACTGTTTAGTTCAAGGCTGTTTTCATCTCTAGTATGTGCATATACTTTCATTTCACTGAAGATAAACCCAGGGGGATATTCCTGGGGGACTAACTGGTAAGGGGAAGAGGGAATTTTGGGGTTCCCAGATTCACAGCACTGGCCCTTTGAAGGGAGTCATTTGTGTTAATTAAAATTAAATAAAATGGCCAGGTGCGGTGGCTCACGCCTGTAATCCCAGCACTTTGGGAGGCCGAGGTGGGTGGATCACGAAGTCAGGAGATCGAGACCATCCTGGCTAACACGGCAAAACCCTGTCTCTACTAAAAAATACAAAAAATTTGCCGGGCGTGGAGGCAGGCGCCTGTAGTCCCAGCTACAGGGGAGGCTGAGCCAGGAGAATGGTGTGAACCTGGGAGGCGGAGCTTGCAGTGAGCTGAGATTGCGCCACTGCACTCCAGCCTGGGTGACAGAGTGAGACTCCATCTCAAAATAAATAAATAAATAAAATGTAAAATTCAGCCCCTTGGTCACACTAGCCACATTTCAGGTGCATAGTAGCAACATGTAGATAGTGGCTACTCTATTGGACAGTGGAGATACAGAACATTTCCATCATCACAGAAAGCTCTACTGGACAAGGCTGAGTTCAGTGGTGGGTAGATTAGCCACCCTTCCAGCATCTGCTTTTTGACGTGGTTTAACATGTGATCTATTTTAAACCTCACTACAGTACTGTGAGGAGAGAATTCTTCTCAGAAACTTAAATTTATGGAAGATTTGTAACATGCCCAGGGTCATGCAGTTGGTGAGCCTTATTGAGCATTTATTACATGTGAGACACTGTACTAATCAGTGTACAAGAATTATTTCATTTCTTTCTCACAACTACCCAGGGAGATTAGGTATTACTATCCCGATTTTATAGATGAGGAAGGTAAAGAACTTACAGGCTACTGGGATGGTCTCAAATTTGGATACTAGGGGAGGATTACGTCTTGAAATATCAGTATTTGGTGCTAACTACAGTTATGGTTTCATTTAATTCCTACAACCACTTTCAGAGTTAGGTATTATCATACACATTCTGCAGATGGGGACATTAAAGTTCCACACAGTAAAGACATTTCATTCATTGAATAAGTATTTACTGAGCATTTATGAGCCAGGCATTGTTCTAAATTCTACAGATTAAAATGTTGAACAAAACTGATAAGGTCCCTACCTTCAAGGAGCTTATATTCTAGAGGGCAGAGACAGGAAATGAACAACAAACAGTATCATTTCAGAATAAGGCAAGTGTTATGAAAGAACTAAGAAGAGGCCAGGCGCAGTGGCTCACGCCTGTAATCCCAGCACTTTGGAAGGCCGAGGCAGGGAACCTGAAGTCAGGGGTTCGGGACCAGACTGGCCAACATGGCGAAACCCCATCTCTACTAAAAATACAAAAATTAGCCAGGCGTGGTGGCGCATGCCTGTAATCCCAGCTACTTGGGAGGCTGAGGCAGGAGAACTGCTTGAACCCGGGAGGTGGAAGTTGCAGTGAGACGAGATTGTGCCACTGCACTCCAGCCTGGGCGACAGAGACTCCATCTCAAAAAAAAAAAAAAAAAAAAAAAACTAAGAAGAAAGCTATGCTAATGATTTAACTGGGTGGCATGGAGGGATAGGGACAGGAGTAAGAATGTTTTAGACTGAGTCATCATCAAGAGCCTTTGAGGAGGTAACATGTGAATTGAGTCCCAAGGCATGCCAAGGAGTTGGTCATGTGCAGACTGGAGAGAGAGGAAGTATTTAAGAGAGAAGGCATAGCAAGTGCAAAGGCTCTGAGGCACAATAGAGATGGGTGTTCAGGGAACAGTTAAGGGGCCAATGTAGCTGGAGTGAAGTTGTTGAGGTTATTAGCAGAAAATGAGAATAAGACAGGTGTCAGAGACCACTGTGCATAGGACCTTGTGGGGCAGGTGAAGGAGTCTGGATTTTAACAGTAAGCCTTTTTTTTTTTAATGTATGAAATGAATATAATCTCCCTGTTAAAAAGATACCTCTGGCTGCAGGGCTGGGGAGCCCGAGCTCCTTCCCGTTCACCTCACTGGGCACCTTTCACTGAGAGGTAGTAAAACCTAGGATTGGCCTCAACCTATGTCTTACTTCCAGTTAAGCCATGTAAAAACTTCAGCTCCATGCCTTGGTGCCTTTGGCCATCACGTGGGCTGGAAACCTACTCCTGCCTACCTCAGAGGCCTGTTAGCCATATTAATGTGGATACACAGATGGGGAGCTGAAGCGATCAATCAAAACAGTGAGACTGTTACTGCTGCCAGACCCACAACAAGTAAGTTCTTCGGTCTTCTGGGCTCTGGTTGTCCGACTCTGCACAGAGCTACCAAAAATATCTAAGGTAAAAGCCCCTAAAAAAGTTGCTTCACAATGAATCATTCCTGCAGGAAAACTCCAAACCAACACCTAGCACTGGGCCTGATACTTGGTAAGCCCTCCACTGGTATTATCTGAGAAAGTAAATGAATGATTGAACAAATCAATGAGAGAACTGTACTACGCTTACTGATTATTAATCTTTTTCCCCCAGTTATCTTTTTCCCCAATATGCCTTAGTAAAAATAAATTTAATTTCCAAGTCTCAGTTGGTGGTCCGGTGACTTAAGTACTGACCAATGGTATACAATACAAATTGTTGGGTGAAGTATTGTAGAAAACTCCTCATAAATAGCAGATGACTCTACTGTAAGACCTGTCTGCCTTTCCCTCTTCCTCTTTCTTGGAACAAGAACCTGATGGCAGGAGCTCAGATACCATTTTGTGACTAAGAGGCAATACCGAGGTCATGCCCTAAGGATGGCTGAGAAGAAAGAGTAGCAACTATTATTTAGGAATTCTTTTAATTTGCAGCCAAATGCAGTTTCTAGTTTACACACTGATCTTCCAGTTGACTATGGAGAGGGCCATGTAAAAACCACATGGAAAATGACTCACTAGCAGAGATTACCGAAGTTAAGTTTTAGAGTCTGTGGTCCTCTCTTACGTGTGAGATTCTAAGGCTATGCCAGATTCTCAGTGGAAAAAAATCGTAACTCTTCAACTTGAAATTTAAAAACCCAGTCTGGCAAACCACAAATCACTTTTTAACAGCCACCAAGCTTTACAATAAAAATGCTTCAGGATTTTCTTTTTTTGAGACAGGGTCTTGTTCTGTCACCCAGGCTGGAGGACAGTGATCACTGTTCCCAGCAGTCTCTACCTCCCAGGCTCAAGGGATCCTCCCACTTTATTCGCCCTCCCAAATCCCACATAGGTGCATGCCACCATAACCAGCTAATTTTTTAAAAAATGTTTTTATAGAGATGGGGGTCTCACTATGTTGCTTAGGCTGGTCTTGAACTCCTGATTCACTTTTTTTCTTTTTTGGAGACAGTCTGGCTCTGTCACCCAGGCTGGAGTGCTGTGGTGGGATCTTGGCTCACTACAACTTCTGCCTCCCAGGTTCAAGTGATTCTTCTGCCTCAGCTTCCTGAGTAGCTGGGACTACAGATGTACACCACCACACCCGGCTAACTTTTTGTATTTTTAGTAGAGATGGGGTTTCACCGTGTTAGTCAGGATGGTCTCTATCTCCTGACCTCATGATCTGCCCACTTTGGCCTCCCAATGCGCTGGGATTACAGGCATGAGCCACCGCGCCTGGCCAGTTTTTTCTAAGTAGTACTTTTTAAATGTTGAATATAGATAATTGTTGCTAACGTGCATATCAAAAACTGCCAATCAGGACACATAAAACAAGACATCTTTTAAAGCAGCTGGGCTACCTTTGGTGTCTAGGTGGAGAGCCTGGCTTCACTTAACCTGTTGTGAAATTGTCATTCTTACTCTTTCTGTGGCTGCAGAGCTAGCCTTCCTGGTTTAGGAAACTGCATCATTCAAGGGTGGGAGTTAATTCTCTACCCCACTGCTCTTTGGAGCTGCTCTGCCTCTGCACTTCTTATTTTCCTTATTAGAACTGGATTTTTTTTTTCTCCTTACCTTCCCACCTCTCACTTTTCACTCACTCCTTTCACTTTTTCTTTTTAAGTTTCCCACTGTTTTTCTTACATATGCAAACCCACAGAGGTACAACTAGGATTCTGAAAAATAGTATCACCCTTTGCCAAATAGGTAATAAGGACAACCAGGAAGAAGAGAGGTGAAGCCCACTAAGTCCTTTAATGTGAGGCAGCTTATCTGCAGGTGAGAGTGTCGGACTTTAGCTGACCTTGAGAAACACACATGGGGCAGACACTCAACACATCATGCCATCATCTTCCACTAATAGTTTAAGAAAATGATAATCATTTATTTAACAAGGTTTTTATTTGTTTGTTTCTAAAGCATCTACTATGTACTTGGTAACCATGGGGAGCTTCATGGAGATACAAAGATGAGTAATTGCCAGTGTCTGACACTAGAGAAGACTTGAATGACTGCAAGAAAAAATCACACAACTGGGTTGGTCAAAAACAGCAGAGTAGAGAATATGATTTGTCAAAAATTAGCATGAGTCATTCACTGTGTTAAAATCTAGGAATTCAAAATATACTCAAAACAAACAGAACTCATTGGCCACTTTTAGAAAATGCTAGGAAACCAACTAACTATTCTGAAAATTGGTAAACAAAGGAAAAAAATCAAGTGTGTATCCTTTGCTATATAACCTGTATTTCAGGGTAAAAAAATCATTGATGAGACAAAGATTATCTCTGAATGTGGATCAAATAAATGAAGAACTAGAGTATCACCATTCCGCAACTCCTAATGAAAAATAGGAGGCCATTTGTCTCTGGACTGAAGGATACATACCACCACACATCTGGTGTTCTTGATAAAAAAGTTCAAACCTGAATTGGATCAAGCCTCTTACTCAACTCCAATTTAAGAATATACAGGAGATACAGGAATGTTTAAATGATACTACAAGGAAATAATCATTGAAATTCAGACCAGGGAGCACTCTACAGGACAAATGATCCAGCTTTTTCAACAAATAAATTGCAAGGAAAAAAGTAAAGTATGAACCTATATATTAAAAAAGACAATGTACGGACCTTACTTGAATCCTGATTTGAAGAAACCAACTGTAATATAAAGTTTGTCAGGTAATCAAGGAAATTTGAACACCAATTAGAAATTTAATGACATTACAGTTATTGTTAATTTTTTAGGTGCTCTATGGTATACTGCCCTGGTTTTTTAAAAAAGAGGCTTTGTATTTTAGAGCTTCATATTATAATATATATGAATGAAATTATATAATGCCTAGGATTTGCTTTAAAGTAATCTAGTGTTGGTTATGATGGGTAGGAAATACAGATGAAATGAGACTGGCCCAAAGTTGGTAACTGTTGAATCCCCAAGCACATATTACATCGTTTCATTCTAATTTTGATTGTTTGAAATCTTCTATAATAAAAAGTGAAAAAATAAGTCAAACTCCTACTCTCCCCCAAATTAAATAGTTTGAGTGGGATAGGAGAAATGGAGAAGTCAAGGTTGTACAGAGAGGCCAGAGAGGGCTTCCTCCAGGAAGAAGGCATGCTCTCATCAGTGCATGCAAGAAATACCACAAGCCTAGGTACAAAGTAAAGCTTACCATGTACATATGTGTCAGGCCAAGGAGCCTGGGCCACAGAGCACAGGTCTCTGTTATGGGCAGTGAGACCTACCTTGAAAGACAAAATAAGGTGGGCCTGGGCTGTCCAGATGAGCAGCCAGGAGTCTCTTTATTGGGTTCATAGGATCATTGGCTTTCTAAAGAATGGGGAGGCACTGTTTACCACAAGCATGGTTAAAAGGAGATGTGGGCAGCCTCAGAAACCAGGTAGTCAGCATTTGCAATATAAACACAACACTAAAGGAGAATGGACAAAATCTGGTTTCTCACTGCAAGTATGAGGATGAAATGAGAGACCAAAGACTGAGGGCATGGAGAAGGGTCTGGCAGAGAAAGGGCAGGTGGGAGGTAGAGCTCCTTCAAGTGACAGATATTGATTGGGCTGAGTCTACCTGTGAGTTTAAAGTATGCATGACACATTTGTAGTGTTCTCTAGCTGCTTAGTTCAAAGACTGTGATGGGGAAAATACTTGTTCTTTTGATGTCTATGAATCAAAGTATAAACTCTGTGCCAAAATAATTTAATGTCTGAGCTTTTTTTCTTAAAATTATTAGTTTCAAAAACTGAAAATCTATGAAATAGCTGAAAAACATGCAAACGTTACCTTAAAAGCCAAGCCAAATATTTCTTCTTTAAAAAAATTTAAGAACTGTACAGAAATGTAAATTATATGGATATATTTTTTCCTTTATAACCTAAATTTGGGAAACCTCAGAGGTAATCTTTAGAAACCTTTGATAACAAAAAACCAAAAGATATTAATTGCATGTAAAGGGAACTTTCCGAACATAGTTGAATCAGCCTGAGGAAAAAAATACAGAGCAAAACACTTACACTTTAGCATAATTTTACCTAAGTTACATAAGCAATGCAACTTCACTACTGCTGCTGATACAAAATAAAGACGAAATTGTGAACATTTCTAAGTAAGATTTTGTAAAACATTCTTTTGGGGACTCATTGAGAACTAGGTTTTTGAAACTAAGTTTTCAAAAAGAAAAGATCAAACTTAGTTAATTATGCCATCCTGATCCCTTGCTTCAAATTCAGTGTGAAGTATCATGAAATGTTAAGAGTTGACAGTATAAAAATTTTACCTTCATAATGAATAATGCAAGAAACAATTAGAGGACTACAGAAAAAGGACAACACTTCCGGAAGCTGATGTACAACTAGAAAAGAAATTTGAGGTTTGAGTATTTGGTAGGATCACACAAATAATCTGTAGGAGACAATCAAACTAATCTAACTATATGAAAAAATGTTAGAACCCTGAATTAAGAGTTTACCTGAGGCAACTATTTCCCTATGGACAGGGCTGTTTGGACCTGACCCTCACATTTTATTTCTCCATCTCTCTTTTGTTTCACATTAGTTGAATGAAATTATCATTTACCCAAGGCAGAGTCCTCCTGTGATTTGTTAGGCTGGTTTATAATAATAAGTCCATGTGTGGACGGCAAGAGTGACAGTCTGTTTGCCGATAACTAACTATGTGAGGTTTGAGAAGGCCCAAAATTGGACCCTGGAGAAACAAATCTGTTCTCTGTTTATACCCACCCTCTTCGGCTAAAATAGGCATGTGTCTGTGCAGAGAAATGGTGCCACAGTGGAATCTTGGAATTTCCAGAATTAGGAAAAGGACTTCAAAGAATGACAAGATATGCAGAAATAAGGTTTTCAGGTGGAAACCAGTTTAAAAGGAAAAAGAAATGCTTTCCAGATGCTTCTTTTGAGCAGAATCCAGTTGTCTTTAACATCTCTCAGGAAGTCATCAAAAATAAAGAAACAAAAACTCTGCAGTAGAACACTTGGAATTACGTAATTAAAAGAAAAGTACTAACTCCCTAAATCTTGATTTTAGATACTAAAAAGATGGGTGTCTCATCATTGAGATTTTACCTTAGCTAAGGTATTTTCAGTTCTTTCTAAAAAGGACAGTTTCTGACAAAAGTAACCCACTCTAAATGACATCTGTAGAGGAGAAAATTCACCCTGGGGTGAAGCACACTCCTGTAAGTAATTTACCCTGTGGAACCTTCAGGGCATCCCTTTTAATGGCCACATCAAAATTACTTCTAAAGCCACATACAGAAGCTAAAAGACACTTCTGCCCCCCACTCCATAAGCTGCAGTTTAATTTTACTGACAAATTGAACTTTTAAAATGTTTCCCCGTTTATACTTATCCCTAGGCATTCATAAATGACAAATGTGTGCTTAGGGACAATTACTTTGTTCCACAGGGAAACCTGTATGGTTTTCTCTCTCATCTATCAGGTTGGATCGTCTTTCCAATCTGATGATCTTGAGGTACAGAAAGTGGGCATGGGCCTGGGATGCAGGCCTAACTGCTACATGGGGGAGATGCAATAAAAAATAAAATAGCCCTCTAGTAAATCTCATGCTTCCAAGGCAATTACTTCATGTTAGTCAATATTTCTAATGAGAATTATAACCACAGCAAACAGATCACTGTAGGTATCAATGGCCAAAGAACTTTAACCACTTTCTGAAGGAGGAGAATGTCCCTAAATCCTTACTAGTCTGAAGGGACACTATAGGTACAGATGATATTCATATTAAATTATGCAGATGCCTGAACATAATTACGAGTTCCCAAAGTGTGAGCATCATGTGTGCTAGGTGAAGATTTCACCACCTCTTCTCAGCATTTAACTACAACAGGAACACGTTCAACCAACAGTTGACTTGAAATAGTAATAGTTTCTTGGTGAAATTAGTTAGCAAACTTATTAGATGAGAAATCAAACGATGACTCGTATCTTATTCGCTTTAACCATCTGAAAGTATGCCAAAAAGAATAGTTATTTCTCAAAATTCATCATCACAAAAGGAGAAGCTATCTTTTCACACCTCTTTAAAGAGCAAATCAAATCCAGTACAATTTGTAACATCTGAAGTAATGTTCTTTTATATGATGTACAAAATTTTATTTTGACAAACTATTTTAACAAGGTTTTAATATGTATCAACGAATCTGGGAAGGGATCAATGAAAAGAGAGTCAGTGTATCCATCACTGAACAAAAGTTTCAATACATAAACACGTATTTGCAAACTCAGGGTCGAAGACTTAGAATCTTATCAAGAGATCCCATAAAATCGAATAGCAAATTAAATAAACAGCGAATGAAAAAAAATCTGCCAAATGCTGTTTTTCAATTCACTTACTGTCAAGCCAAAATCTTGTCGCTTTGATGAAAAGAATATATTTTAAAAAAAATTGTTGCTACATCTGCTCTGTGGTCCTATGCAGTAACACATGTTCTCTCTCCCTCACACACACACTCTCTCTCTCTCCCTGACAGGGATTCCCAGGACACCGGTGGGGCCTCTCTTAGGCCCCTTAAGTGTTAACAGCAGAGGCCTGGCTGAGACCAGGCGTCTGGGCCGATTTAAATGCCCTGGCCTTCAGAGGACTGCGGCGAGCACAGCCATAAAACCAGGGGACGTTACCGAACCCCCGAGCGTCTGATGCCCCCCACCCCCCAACCACACACAACTTCACTCACACAATTAAGGCTGGGAGATGGCATTCCACTTAACTGTCAGACTGGGAGCGGTGGCAGCCCCGCAGCCACAAAGAGATGCCTTAAATGAGAAGAACATGTTTCTACACCGCATTTGTGAAAGTTTGGCTCGGAGCTACGCGCTGATTAATATCAGATCTCCTTCACTCGCCTCGCCACAATCTTGTCACATCTGGCTGACAAATCCCGAGGAACTCCGGCAAAGCCAGGCGGCGGCGGGGCTCCGGGTCTGGGCGGCGGCTCCGGAGGAGCAGCGGGAGACCCCGCAGCGGCCTCCTCCTTCTCCGCCCGCGGCCCCCAGCCTCGCCGCCGCCGCCCGGCTCCCAGCACGGAACCGACGGGGCGCTCCCGAGACGGGCGAGCCACGCGCTCGCAGGTCCCAAGGCCAGGCTGGGCGGGACTGTTAAGGGAGCTCGAAGTCGGGGGCCGGGGGCTTCCCGTCCCGGCGCTTCCCATGCAAACCCCTGAAGGAAGCGGCAGGCGCAGCCGCGGGCTCCGCAGCCCAGGCCCACTTCCTGTCACTCCAGGAAAACCTCGGAGCGGCGGACGCGGCTCGGCCCGGCTTCCCGCCCTGAGCCCAAACGCCTTAGCCCCGTCCCAGCGCTTTCTGAAAGACGGGCCACCTCGCGCGGAGCCGCGACAAGGACTCCAGGGTCCGCAGTGAAGCTGGTCAAATCTGCCCCGCACACGATCAACGCTCGGTCTATGTCCCGGAAGCTTTCGGACCGGACCTGTCTAAATAGCGATTTTCAGTCGTGGGTTTTTTGTTCTTGTGGGTTTGTTTTGTTTTTTGTTGTTGTTGTTGCTCTACAAAAGATTTGTCCCGCAGTGGACGGGAGCCTCCTCACGGCCACCCGCCCGTCTCCGCAATTCTCCTCGGAGTGACCGGAGGCTGCCGCGCGCCCCGTTCTCCAGAGGAACAATCCCCGGAGAGAAAGACGGCCAGTGTGAAATATCAGCTGTTTCACAAATTCTGAGGTAAAAGAAAAAAAAAAAAAAAAAGGAGTCGACCCCCACAGGTGGAAACAGCAAGTCCTAACGTCCTGGGCTGAAGTCTGGGGTGCGGGCGGCAGAGAGTGGCGTGTAGGGTACCCGCCGAGTGCCGCCGCCGATTTCCACAGGCTGGCCCGCCGGCACCTCCGACGCGCCCGCTGATCCGGCGCGGAGACCGTTTGCCAGCTCCGGGACGTCGGGCAGGGACGGGTCCCAGAGCCCCAACCCCCCCGCCGCCGCCTCCCGGCCGGAGACCACGGTCCCTCCCGCCGCGCCTCGGGGCCGCGCTGCCGCGCCGGTAGCCAGCTGGCCCTCGGGAGGTGGCCCTCGGGTACCCACGGGAGCCGGAGCCCAGCGGCGTCCCGGGCCGCCTGCTCCGCGCACAGAGAATTCCCGCGCCCGCGGAGGGCGCCGCGCTTACCTCGGCCATCCTGCGACCGCTGCGGTGCCGAGGCTGCCGGCGCGTCTCCCGGGCCCGGGCCGCCCCGCGTCCGCCCCGGCTCGGCGGGCGCCGCCGCATCCACGCTCCGGCCGTCGGGGCGCGACCCGGCGAAGTGGGCGGCTCCCCAAGCGCCCAGGCTGCGCAGCACGATGGCCGCCCCCGCCGCGCACCGCGTGTGCCCGCACGCCCGCCCCCTGCGCCCCGGGGACGCCCCTCCGCCCCTCCCCCTGCCCCTCCGCCCACCGCGCGGTCGCCCCACGCCGCGGGCGCTGCTTCGCCGCCCGGGAGGCCGCCTCCCGCCCCGGGACCGGATAACGCCCTAAATCAGCGCAGCTGAGGCGAGGCCGTGGCCCCCGCAGACCGCGGAGACCTCGCCGGCGGCCGGCGCGGAGGTGTCTGCCCCCGCCGGGCTTGAAGGCACTTGTTGGTAAAAGACACAGACGTGTCGGTGTTTGCCTCTCCCGGGGAAGGGCGAAACGCTCTGAAGTTCTCTGGCGCTCTTCTCAGGAGATGATTCGGCCTCCCCTCCTACCTTGGGGCGCCCTCGGGGTCTCACTGCCGCCGAGGAAGAAGGCCGCGCCGCCCTCGCCTGCAGAAACCTCATTCCCGAGAAAGTGCGGGACGAGCGTCTTGGGATGTGGAAGAAGGGGGTCGCCAGGAGGTTTTCTTAATAACTCAAAACAAGCCCCCCCCACCGCACACGCGCACACACACACACACACACACACCCCTTCCCTTGGGTGGTCTGAAGAGTCGAAGTCCCAGCTTGACCACTTTCCCAGGACAAATGGCTTTGCTCTCTGGGCCTCAGTGGCTTCAGTTGTAAAATGGGATTAAGTTTTTCGCGTCTTATTGGATGCTAGGGACGAAATGAAATGAAGTGCCCTGGAGAAGCCAACTGGAGGTGGTGGCCCCGAGAGCAGACGCGGAGGGGCTGAGGCCGCAGGATCCTGGAGCCCAGGAGCTGACGGAGATCGCCCACAGCTGCTGCAGCAGCGTCCGGGTTTCTGCTGCCCCGGGGCAGGGCAAGCCTCTCCCAACCTCTTCAGCTCCTTAAAAGGAGTCTGTAAAGGGTAGACTGGGGGGGCGGCGGGGGTCCTGCTTCCTCTTCCCTCAGTTTCTTCCACCTGCCTTGCTGCTGGTGGGGATCCTTGAAAAGGAAACAAAGCTCTTCCTTCCCTCTCTGAGAGGAAAAGGAAGATGAAGTGAGTTGCCCTCAGCCACCCAGAGTGTGCCTGGTTGTGGCTATGGAAGGCACAGGCAGGTGGAAGGCTTCTGAGGGGAAGAGAAGGGAAAGGAGGGAACAGGGTGTACGAGGAAGAATGTGTGGGTGTCTGGGCGTCCTGGGGTCCAGCGGGTCCTTCTGCCTCTCCTGGGGTGGACACACAGGTGAGTGTCCTGGGCCTGATGTGTGGTGCCTTTCCTTGTAGGCTTGAAGTCTCCTGGCCTCACGTGATGGACCTTGCCGTGGGGGGAGATTCTTTTTTTTTTTTTTCCACGTGGCTAACTTCATGATGTAGCTTTGCTAGATTCATTCCGCATCTAAACTGCTTACCTCTCATTCCTCCGTGCCCCCGTATTGAGGCCTTTCTTCTAACACCTCCTTCTCTGTTTGTTGTAACACAGTGCATCTTTGAAGGACTTTCTGGAATGTTACCACATCTCAGAAACCTTCCCTGATCCACCAAGCCTCCACTCGATGTGCTTTTGCCCTGTTGTGACCCCCAGGCACTTTTTTCTGCCTCTTTCATCGTGCCAGTAGCATTCTGTAGCCTAGTTGTGATGTGTGCTTGTCTTAATTCCTTTGGTCGTTACTCATCTTAGTGGCTTCTGTGCTATGAGATACGGTAGCAGATAAACCTCTGGTTTTGCAGTCATAGTGACCCGGGGATAGCTCATTCCTAGCAACTGGAAACTGGCTGAGGAAGTCAGCCTTCTTGGCCCCTCTTTTCTTCTCTATAAAAGCAGATATGAAAGCCTGCCTCAGGCCAGATTGGTAGGACTAAATAAAATAGTCTCTGTTCTGCAAACCCTCTCCCCCTTTCCTTTCTGCTGCATCTAAAACCAATTTTTGGATTAACTTAAATTTGTTACCTACAGTAATATTGTAACCAAGAGAGATCCTTGATGACAATATTACTGAATGCCACCTATGCCTATTATAAATACACCACAATGTCTATGTCCCAGGCGGTGGCCCACTTAAATAACTTTAATCTGTCCAATTGAAAGTTTTGGTCATTATCTTTATATTAATTGCAACTAAATTATATGTGTTTTAGTAAAACTTTCTGCTAGCAACAAATATCAGAATCAACTGTGTAACTCTATTCCTGGCTACAAACACAAGAAGGATTCTGGCAGTACATAATTTGAAAACATGAAAACAAGCTGCCTCTTCCAACATGTACCGTTGGGATCGACAGATACATTTTTTTCAAATGTGACAATTTGGACCGACATATAGGGAATCAGTAGGTCGAGATAAAAATTACTAATTAATCTTTTGCAGTTTCATTTTAAATCATGTACCTGATAGTACCATGTGACCTCTGAAATCAGTCCTCAAATTTATTTCTCAGGTCTGATGGGCTTCTCTGCCATTCCTTGGAAATGTAAGTAGAAACAGGAACAGAGAAACCACCTGTGCCTGTAGACAGGAGTGTGGTACTGGCTGGGTAAAGACTACCCAGACCATCTTCCTGTTTTCCTGCTGGTTACCAGTGGGGTCTGGTATGGCCTTTCCCTCTTCTAGACCTCACCTTTTTCATCTGGCAAATGAGAGCATCTCTGAGAGCCCATCCTGCTCTTGCAAAGTCCTCACGTTTTGCTTCTATGTTTCAACCTTGCCATTTTCTTTTGTGGCAAGTTCCTTGTCTTGGCAAGTGATAAAAACAGATTGTCTTCCCTAACTTTACATTATCAAGTACTAAAAGAAACTTTATTAAAATTGGAAAGATTGAGAAGATAACAAAATAATGAAATCTTTGTGACCTGATGATAAGGAGGTAAGAATCAGCTCTTCTGAGATGCAGGGCTTGATTGGGTTGCTGTGTCTCTGACTGAGGCATTTCCCAGAGTGAATGTGTTGTCACTTTCCATCCTGAGAATCAATGACAAATGCTGAGGGGCTGGGCAGGCTGAGTCAGGGGGAAGTGGGGAGGTGGGGGGCCATGTGAACCCAGAGCCAGTGCCTGTCTGAAGTGGGCAGTAGTTAACTCTACTTGTCATCAGCCAGGAATGTGGGCTCAGTTTTGCCAGATTTCTTGCGTTTTCAAGAGAAACTGTAAATGTTCTGATGTTTAAAAATTGGCAACCAATTCAAATTTTTGATAAATACAGTATGAGTCAAAGAAAATGTTTGCGAGCTGAATCTGGCCAATGTGCTATTCATTTCCACACTCTGCTATATAGTGATGTCTTCTTGAGGCCTGGGATTGTAGCACATGATAGACGTGCAATAAATATTTGTAGTGTGAACATCACTCCTGATGGAGAACAGCTTATAACCTCCCTAAGTTTTAAATGGAATTCTCGAAAAACACACTGAGATTAGACACAACCTTTTGTGTTGGATCTGAAGTCCGCAAATGGGCAGGTAAACTTTTCTAATATTTACACCCTAGAAGACCCCCTCTGGTTGTCAATAAATAATTCTGTTAAATACAGAATAGCCTCTTCTTAGGAAACTAAATCTCACAAGCAGTTTTTCCCCAGTGGGGACAGATGAGCTTGAAAAAAATTTTAAAGAATATTTTTAATCATGGAAATCGTATTAGAAAAAAAAGCACCTTTTAGCTATAGAGGTTTGGGCACTAACAGTGGGAACATCATGATACTACAGCAGGTCAGGCAAGCAGGTAATCTGCCTAAGGAGGTAGCCGCCTCTCACTTGAGCCCACCAGCGGCCTGGAGGAGGAGCCAGCCCTGGGGCTGTTGGCAGAAAGACAGGGTGAGGGCCAAAGGGTCAGGGCAGGCCTTTTAAAATAGCAGGGTGGGCAGAGAGCAGTGGCCCTGTCGGTGGCCTTCTGTGGTGTCCTCTCCTGAGTCCTCCACATTCCTCTGAGGTGTCAGGAAACAGCAGGAGGCAAGAGTCACATTTGTGCCGTCACCTCCCGGCCCAGAGACATACACCTGGTGGCGGCAGGTCTGGGCACATCTGCAGCTTGGCTCGGTGTTAGAGCCTGACTAAGCAGCACTTGGGCCAAACTGGCCCCCCCACGCAGCTGTCTGCTGGGGGACAGGCTGGCCTGCCACAAACCTGGCACAGGTGTCACAATTTCCCCTCTTCAGCTCCAGGGCTGCTCCCTTTTGAGGGAGAGGACATGAGGCCATCCCAAATGTGGCCCAGGGTTTTGGTGACAAAAGATTGTTCCTGTTCCTCAATTTCTCACACAAGGCCTGGGGATGAAGGGAGCAAAATACCCTGCAGGTCGTGCTACACAGAGGCGAATGCACTGTGCCTGGCATTTTGGGTTTTGCCAAAGATTGCCAAATCTCAAGGGGGTGGTGGGAGTTGGTGTCAGCGAGGAAGTGATAAATACAATAGTAAATTCCAAAGTGAAAACAAACCCAGGCCTGATTCGTAATTACTGCTTGCCTGAATGTGGCTGCCAGTGATGCAACTTGTGAGCCTCAGTGGCATCCTCTGCAACCAGAAAATTCTCATTTCTGAAACAGACGAAGGTTTATAATGATTTTTTCAAGTGGAATGCTTGGAGCAAATATTGAAAGTTTGGCTACCATTGTTTTGGTATGTCTGGGGTGTGTGAAGTTAGCTTCTCATTTAGGCTGTTGTCCATGGCCTTTAAACAGTCAGCAACAGTCACAAGAAGGCAATGGCTTGCCTTCCAGACAACTCATTCTTTCATCACCAAGGCAGTGGGAAGAAAATACCACAGGTTAACTTGACCCTGGACACTTTGTTTAGTAATAAGCTTGTCCAATCTAAGTTCTGTGGGCCACATGTGGTCCAGGACAGCTTTGAATGCAGCCCAACATTCAAAGTTTAAATTCTTAAACTTTCTTAAAACATTACGAGTTTTTTTGCTTTTTGTTTTGTTTTGGTTTTTGCTCATCAGCTATCATTAGTGTTAGTGTATTTGATGTGTGGCCCAAGACAATTCTTCTTCCAATGTGGTCCAGGGAAGCCAAAAGATTGGACATCCCTGATTTAGTACTACACATGTGGAAGAAATACTTAGTTGTTGAAAATCCCTTAAACTAGGCACTTTACAGATTGAGTTGGTGAATTTGGGGCGAGTTTCATGAGGACAGGACAGGTCCTGCTTGGATGGGTTTTGGGAGGCTGGTGAACATATATCAGAAAACTTTTAAAGTTTATTATGCCTTGGAACATGGTGTCTTCTGCAGATTTAATGATCCATTATCCAAGGTGAAGGAGGATATATTTGGTTAGGTCGTATTGCTTTCGGAAACTGAGGATAAAAGGGTTAGGGAAGATGGGCTATAGGACAAATTTTGAATCATTCTCACTCACTGATATCAAATGGTAAAAACATTTTTAGGGGGATAATTTTTGTATATTCTTAAGGAAGAGAGAACTCTGCAAAAAAAATTTGAGTTACCCATTTTGTTGTTTTTGAAAAAGTAAAACCACTTTAAATGTCTGACTTAGAAATTTTATAGAAAACAGATTCCCCTTTATAGCGTTTATGTCTGATATTGAATAAAAAAATTAATTAGCAATCCAGGCTGTGCATGAAAAAAGATTATAGCAGGCAGTATGATGTGTGACTGGCCTCTTCACCCTTCCTTTCATTCCTTCTCCACAGTGTAGCAGCTATGTTCTCTGGGTAATCAACCCCAGTCCCAGAGGTGATTGGCTCAGGTGACCCATGCCTAAACCAATCAGCACCAAGGTATTTTCCTGGGCACAGGAATTGGTTCCAGGTCGTCCAATCAGCTTAAAGCTCAGAACTTTTGTTTGATGGGCATGAAATGCCGAGTTCTTTTTTTCCCATAGCGGGTGAAGAAGGATAACATGTAATCCCTGTTGTTCCTGGCATCTTGTGAATAATAAAGGGAAATCAGGCTGGGAATAGAGCTGACATGTGGAGATGAGAGCTGAGAGAATTGTAGAGAAATTCAGCTGGAGCTCTGATTCACGCCTGAAGCCTTTGGGCTTCATGGATCTGTGAAAAATTAAATCACTTTTGTCACTTAAGCCAGTTTGAGATGGTTTTTTTTAAAATTATTTTTAAGAGAAAGCTTCTCAACTGATATAGAAACTTACCTTCAGTTTTACTGGAAGATTATTCTGGATGAAGGATAAGTGACATACCAACTGTTCTCTGTCATTACAGTCTTTGTTCATTATTTGCACTTTTAGATGACATTGGTGATGGAGGATTAGGAGAGAACCTCCTGACACAGACCTTCAATCCACAAACCCTGGGTCAAGTGAAGAGATTTTTCCAATCAAAGTACATTGATGCTGTAATCATTAGTTTTTTCCTTACTATTAAGTAAAATATTTTCCAGAAATGCATTGACCACATACTTTGATTTTTTAATAACATTTTCTTCATTGGATTATGAAATTTAGGAGGTTAGGGACTGTGTTTTTTTTTTTTTTTCCAAGACAGAGTCTTGCTCTGTCACCCAGGCTGGAGTGCAGTGGTGTGATCTGGGCTCACTGCAACCTCTGTATCCCAGGTTCAAGTAATTCTGCCTCAGCCTCTGGAGTAGCTGGTATTACAGGCGCCCAGCACCACACCCGGCCAATTTTTGTGTTTTTAGTATAGATGGGGTTTCACCATGTTGGCCAGGCTGGTCTTGAACTCCTGACCTCATGATCTGCCCACCTCGGCCTCCCAGAGTGCTGGGTGCTGGGATTACAGGCATAAGCCACCGTGCCCGGCCTTTTTTTTTTTGAGACAGAGTCTTGCTCTGTCACCCAGGCTGGAGTGCAGTGGTGTGATCTTGGTTTACTGCAACCTCTGCCTCCTGGGTTCAAGCGATTCTCATGCCTCAGCCTCCCACGTAGCTGAGATTACAGGTGTGTGCCACCACACTCAGCTAATTTTTGTGTTTTTAGTAGAAGTGGGGTTTCACCCTGTTGCCCAGGCTGGTCTTTAACTCCTGGCCTCAAGTGATCTGCCTGCCTCGGCCTCCCAAAGTGCTGGGATTATAGGCATGAGCCACCGCACCCGGCCCAGGACTACTGATTTTTGCTGTATCTAGCACAGTGCTCTTCTGTACACTGTAGGTGCTTCTTAAATGTGGGCTTTACCTATACATTTATAAATGAAGAGATTTAAACACATATTCCTGACTTGTAGCTCCTTAAAAGTACCTTCTTGTAAATGGCGTAATAGAAGACTTCTAAAAATGTAATTGCTAACTGTGCTTGGAAATCTACTTTGTCAAACTGTGGCTTCTACACCTTGTCTCCAACACCAAATCAGTTTTGATACTGATGTTTCCCAGAGGTGTGGCTTTTAATCCTCAAATTACAGCACAAGTTTTAACAGGCCAGTTTTGTCTGTCACCAGGAGTTTAGTAATTAACAAAATGCTCCATCTCTAATGGTTTATCAAAAGGCCAGTAAGCAAGTAAGAGACATTATACAGGAAACAGACTTGGTATGCTCATTGAGAGAATTCATTTAAGGAGCACTCCAATTACACGCTATGTTTAATTTGAGCCCAGTTGCTGAAGCTCAAGGTAAGACTTGCAAAGGGAGGTCTGAAGCAAGCCCTGACCATGGATCCTATATATGAACAAAATTGAGGGTCCTTCTGAACGTCCATTCTAGGAATCACATACCTTGGAGTCATTTTCACAGCCATGGATGTTTTGCAACAGGCTTTGCTACAAACACTTTAATAAAAGTTAGTGGTTTTTCTTGGGAGTCCAGGACAGGCGTATAACAACCACTGAGTAACCTGCAAGTAATGTTCGTGGTGACAATTCTGCTTTGTTCTGTGGGAGTGTAAGTAGCTGAATCAGGACACAGATCGCTCTCCGTGAGTGTTGGGAAAGGAAGGTCTGCACACTCAAAGCAGGGAGTGTTCTCTTTATCTGAGGTGGCTGCCAAGTCTTAAATACTAAAACATGTAGGTGTACTTGAGTAAAGAGAAAGCACTGACATTTCAAAGATAACTTGATAGAAGGCAAGAAAGAAGAGGAACTGGGTTATTTGGCAGAAATGTAAGTTTCCCCCGGAAAGGTCACCTTTTTTAGGACCTTGGTGTCCTGAGATTCTGACAGAGGGTTGGACACATCCTCAGGCTGATGTTTGTGCAGAGCAGGCTTTCTGCCTGAACCTCTCCTCTCACTTTCCTTCATCAGGACACCCCTAATGGATTGCAGATGTCGTATTTGGTTAGAAGCACGTTTCAGATACATCTGCCCTTCTTGCTTTTATGCAAAAAACACCTGCAAATCTTTATCTTTGGTTGGATTTACCACACATTTGAAGCTTTGAAATTTTGGTCCAGTGGGAAAGAGGAGCATGTCACCACCTTCCTCCTTAAGTTGAATTCCATAACTGACAATAGCCTTTGGGGGAGATGTTTCCATTTTTCTTTAAGGATAGTAGTTGGTAAGGTTTTAAAAGCCTCTGTCCTATTCAGCTGAAAGTTCATTAATTTCTTTAATCCTAGGGAGTCTGGAAAAATCCATAGTGACTATGGGTAGATAGCTGATATGTGTGTGTGTGTGTGTGTTTCTTCCCGATTTTCTGAGTCTTAAAATGAGACCACAGTACCAGAAGAGGAGAGAACAATGAGACGTTGGCAAACTGGCTAGAATAACGCTACAGGACCAGATTCCTTGGATGTGCCTTGAAAAGACATGTGGTGTATTTCCAATAAGTAAATCCCTCTAGGCCTCAAGGAACATTTTCACCACTCCCTTTATTCATTCAACTGTATTCATTCAAAGATATTTCATCCCATCAACCAAACAATGACAAATGCCACTTAAATGGTTGTGAGATAATAAAATAATGAGCTGCCTCTGGGAATGTTGAGAAGGACTTCCACATTGGGTATGGTTTTGTCAGGAAGTAGGAAGCCTTGGCTAGGTGTACACTAGCTTTGGTGACTGAGCAATACATTTACCCTTTTGGGGGCCTTAGTTTTCTCATCTGTAAAATGAGGGAGACGAATTAAAGTTATTTGTTTATTCCACAAATTATTACTAATATTGAACAGCATGTTTTTTTTCTTTTTTTTTTTTTTTTTTTTTGAGATGGAGTTTCGCTCTGTCATGCAGGCTGGAGTGCAGTAGCACGATCTCAGCTCACTGCAAGCTCCGCCTCCTGGGTTCACACCATTCTCCTGCCTCAGCCTCCCAAGTAGCTGGGACTACAGGCGCCCGCCACCACGCCCGGCTAATTTTTGTATTTTTAGTAGAGACGGGGTTTCACCATGTTAGCCAGGATGGTCTCCATCTCCTGACCTCATGATCTGCTCACCTCGGCCTCCCAAAGCACTGGGATTACAGGCGTAAGCCACCACGCCGGGACTTTTTTTTTTTTTTTTTTTTTCTAAAAGTAGTCTTCCTCTGTTGTCCAGGCTGGAGTGCAGTGGCACAATCGCGGCTCACTGTAGCCTCCACCTCCCAGATTCAAGTGATTCTTGTGCCTCAGCCTCCCAAGTAGCTGGGACTACAGGTGTGTACCACCATGCCGGTTAATTTTTGTATTTTTATTTTTATTTATTTATTTTTTGAGATGGAGTCTCCCTCTGTCGCCCAGGCTGGAGTGTGGTGGCACAATCTCGGCTCACTGCAAACTCTGCCTCCCAGGTTCAAGCGATTCTCCTGCCTCAGCCTCTCATGTAGCTGGGACTACAGGTGTGCTCCACCGTGCTGGGCTAATTTCTTTGTATTTTTTAGTAGAGATGGGGTTTCACCATGTTGGCCAGGCTGGTCTCGAACTCCTGACCTCAAGTGATTAGTCCACCTCGGCCTCCCAAAGTGCTGGGACTACAGGCATGAGCCACCTCGCCTGGCCTAATATTGAGTATCTTCTGTGTGCACTGTACTTGCATCTGAGGATACAATGGACCCAGTCCTTGTACTCATGAGCAGCCCTTCAGCAGCACTATCACTTCCTGGTTACTTTCCATCATTCACTGAAGTCATTGAGAATTGGCTTAGAACACTCAACCCCCTTCAACCTTTATTAATTCCTGAATTTTATTATTTTTTTTTAACAACATTCATTTTTGTTTGTTTAGAGGTGGAGTCTTGCTAAGTTGCCCAGGCTGGATTTGAACTCCTGCACTCAATGCCTAGAGGGATTTACTTATTGGAAATACACCGCATGTCTTTTCAAGGCACATCCAAGGAAGCTGGTCCTGTAGTGTTATTCTAGCCAGTTTGCCAACATCTCATTGTTCTCTCCTCATCTGGGACTGTGGTCTCATCTCCCTGCCCCTCAGCCTCTTGAGTATCTGGGACTACAGGCATGTGCCACTGCACCCAATTCCTGGATTTTCTATCAAATTACCCTCGCCAATAACCCATGATTCCTGGCACCATTATCCTTCTGCAGCACCCACCAACCAAAGTCTAAACCTGGATCAATGCTGTAATCAGGCTTTTCAGCCTCAACATGCACACTTGAGTATTGATGGAGAAGCAAAATGATGGCAGAATTGGTGTTACCACAAATTCCAAGTCTTTACCCCAGGGCTACATTTCCATGAACAACTCCCTTTTCTGTTCCCCTCAGTGATTAAACTGAAATACATACATAACCCATTTTAAATCTCTCTTCCACCAGGCTCAGAGGATGGTGTTCATCCCCCTCTCCCATCCACCATACCTTTTGGGACCCTTTTAGTAATAGCCTCTCTTTATTGTGCATTCAGCATCTCCCTTTCAATTAGTTCCTTAGCCTATAAACATTTTAAATTCTAAAATACCCTTATATAGTGGACAATTAAAAGGATAAACAACCACCCCCCTGCAGTTCATCCCTTGTGTTCCTTCCTGTGTAGACTCTAGCCGTGATCATGTAATTTGCTTTGGCTAATGGTCATTAGCAGGTATGCTGCAAGTAGAGGCTTAGTAATTGCTTGCACACTGAGCTTATCTCTCCTGGATTATTCCCTTTGGAGCCCAGCCACCATGTTGTGAGAGGTCCAGGCTGTCCTGATGGAGAGAACGGCCATGTGGAATCGGCTCCAGAGCGTGAGAGACCACTTTGAGAGGAAGGTTCTGAGAGCACATGGAGAGAAACCTCGAGTCCCTACTAGCCCAAACAGTTGGCCTACCAGCTAAAGGTAATCTGAATAGTGACCAAAGGAGAGACCAGAAGAAAAACTACTTAGTTAATTGATTGGATTCTGAGAAATAATAAATTTTTGTTTTAAAAAGTCATATGTTTCAGGGTGGTTTGCTGGGCAGAAGCAGATAACTGAAGCAATCCTAAAAATAAGAAACAACATTCCTTTAACCTCACTCTCTATCTGTTCTTGGCTAAGCTTCTGGAAATAGTCTATATCCTTTTTTTTTTTTTTTTAAACAGAGTCTCTGTCTGTCACCCTGGCTAGAGTGCAATGGCGCCATCTCGGCTCACTGCAACCTCCATTTCCTGGGTTCAAGCAATTTTCCTGCCTCAGCCTCCCAAGTAGCTTGGACTACAGGCGCACTCCACCACACCCAGCTAATTTTTGTATTTTTAGTAGAGACGTGGTGGGGAGCAGGGTCTCACCATGTTGCCCAGGCTGGTCTCGAACTCCTGACCTCAAGTGATCTGCCCGCCTCGGCCTCCCAAAGTGCCGGGATTACAGCCGTGAGCCACCACGCCCAGCCTGGAAGTAGTCTATCCATGATGCCTGGATTCCCCAATTTCTAATCTAATAGGCGTTCTTCAGCTGTTTGCACTGCCCCTCTCTGCTGTACTAGTCTCTGGGGACTTCTTTCCTGATTTCCATGACTCCTAGCCTCCTGATTCTCCTCATTTCTCTCTCACTGGACATTTTCCATTACCTTAATGGCCTCCTCTTCCTCCACTTGCTCTTTTCGTGTTCCTCAGGCTCAGGTTCTATCTTCAGCTACCTTTTTCTTTTCTTTTTTTAAAAAATACTTCATACGCTGTCTTGGTGATCTCATTTGTTGTATGATTTCAACCATAACTGATGATCCATAAATCTAGGTGCTGGGCATTGGTTTAGATCCTATGAGTACAGTATGAAAAATAGGCACAGTCCTAGGCCTGTAGTCAGTGAACACTTAATAGTTCTCTGTAAGCACTAAACAATCTCTTGCCTCCATGCTTTTACTCCTATCTCCTCTACTGGCAATAGCCTCACCTGCTGAGGTGGAACAATGCTCCCTGCACTTCCCTTTTAGCTAATTCCTGTTCCTCCTTTAAACTTAGTTCAAACACACTGTTCTCTGAGAAGTCTTTGCTAATAGACCCCTGTTTTATCTTTCCTTCATGGGCTACTGACTCCAGTCCATGGCTGTACTCTGAGTAGATTTCATTTGCGTTTAACTATTTTAATTGTTCTTTTATGTGTCCCCCTCTCCAATAGAATCTGAACTCCTTGAGGGCAAGGACCATATCTTACTAATTTGTTATTTCCCAGGGTTTAACATAGTGCTCAGTGTATCATCTGTGCCCAATAATAGTTGTTCAAGAAAAGATTGTTCAAAGACTGAATTGTAGACTTTCTTTCTAATGTCCTGTGGAATTCTATCCTACTTGAGGTTTTCGTATCTGTATTTATAAGTGAAATTGGTCTATAATCAAGTCAAAGAAGCCTGGAGTCCACTGACATGTTTAATTTGTTGTTTAATTTGTAAAATCATTTGGCATCTCCCATTTTCCCAATGCTGTGGCAAAGTTTTTAAAACATGGAAATCATCTTTCTCTAAGATTTGACAGCGCTCACCTGGATTCCTGATACTGGTAGTGGGGATAGAGTGTTTTTAACTTTTTTTTAATAGTTTTTTTTTTCTATTTGTTTTCCTCTATTACACTTTTCCAAATTTTCTGTTTCTTATACTTTCATTATTTTATTTTTAGGGAGAAATGATCACCTAATTGCTATTTTTAAATTCAAAACTCAAAATTCATAATTATATACCAACTTAAAGAGATATTCTAAGGCTGGGCGTGGTGGCTCACACCTGTAATCCCAGCACTTTGGGAGGCCGAGGCAGGCAGATCACAAGGTCAGGAGATCAAGAATATCCTGGATAACACGGTGAAACCCTGTCTCTGCTAAAAATACAAAAAATTAGCTGGGTGTGGTGGCATGTGCCTGTGGTCCCAGCTACTTGGGAGGCTGAGGCAGGAGAATCACTTGAACCCGCGAGGTGGAGGTTGCAGTGAGCTGAGATCGCGCCACTGCACTCCAGCCTGGGTGACAGAGTGAGACTCTGTCTCAAAAAAAAAAAACATTGTAGCTACTGTTATATCAATTTTCTAAATTCTAATTTTGCTTCCTTCTTTTCTCTTAGATGGGCTACTATATTGCTTGTTTTATTTGTTTTTTCAACAAGTCTGCTTCTTTTATCTTTATTATTTCCCTACTCTTATTTTCTTAGGATTTCTTTTGTGTTCTATTTCTAGAAGTTTAAATTGAATGCTAAGTTATTTTTAAAAAATCACTTCATAAATTCAATTTTGAGTATATCTTTAACCACATTTCCTGTATTTGCTTATGTAATGTTTCTGTAATCATTTTTTCTAAAATATCTTTATTATTATTTTTTTGAACCAGATGTCGTATAAGGCTTTTCAATCTTTTAATGACTTTTTTGTCTTAAGCTTTATGATTTCTCACTTTATTACATATGATCAGAAATTATGACCAATATAATTTCTACTTGTTTGAATTTATTGAGAGAGTCTTATTTAAAAATATAAGTTCTTGTTCATAAAGTAATAAAGTATAATTTATTAATTGTACCTTAAAATTATTTTGTTCGTATTCTCTAATTCTTTTTTGGTACGTACTCTATTTAATCTGACACAGCCCAATAACAATGAATTAAAATCTTTCACTGCAGTCATCTGTGTGTGTATGTGTGTGTGTGTTTTATAGTTAGGGCTTAGGAATCTTGGAAGGCTCCCTGGAAGTGGGGTGCTGATATGGACATAATCTAAAACAGGGGTGTCTAATCTTTTGGCTTCCCTGGGCCACATTGGAAGAAGAATTGTCTTGGGCCACACATAAAATACACTTACATTAACGATAGCTGATAAACTAAAAAAAAAAAAGGCAAAATGTCTCATAATGTTTCAAGAAAATTTATGAATTTGTGTTGGGCCACATTCAAAGCCGTCCTGGCCACTTGTGGGACAAGCTTGGTCTAAAACAAAAGGGGTTAAATATACTAAGATAGGAAAAGTTACATTGATCAACTTTTCATTTGTCCTGTACTTCCCTCTTGTTGCACTTACTATTCTGTGTTATAATTGCTTGTTTATATTTTCCATCATATTGAATCAGACTTGTTTACCACAGTTAGCTCAGTGGTCACTCAATAGTTATTTGCTCATCAAATAAGTAAATATCATTGGATCCTCTTTTTAAAACTAACCTGAGATTCCTTGGTACCTGGCCTAATTGTTTCACTTGCTCTGACTTCAGAGATTTTGGTACTTGTTCTCTCAGTGTTTCTTTTCTATTTTTATGCTGGCATATGCAATATATTCTGTTTACTTTTAGCTATTTGGAAGCCAATCACCATATTGCTAACCTAGTAATAATTTTCTTAAAACATCTTAGACATTTTTCATTCTGTGCTTAATCAAAACTGGTATCTTTTGGCTCACTTTCACGGAAAAAAGAAATATTGTGCCCTTCAGGGCTTCCCTCTACTTTTTCTCCCTTTCCCCATTTTTCTAAAATTTAAAATATAATCAGATAATAGGTATTTTAGTTATATGTTGCTGTGTAACAAATTATCCTAAAACTGAGTGGCTTAAAACAACAAACATTTATTATCTCTTGGGATGTGGCTTTGCTGGGTCCTCTGGTCCAGGGTCGCTAGTAAATCTGCAATCAAGGTGTTGGCTGGAGCTACAGTCTTCTCAAGGCTCAACAAGGAGAGGATTTGCTTCCAAGCTCACTCATGTGGCTGTTGGCAGCGTCAGAAGATCCACTTCCAAGCTCACTCACATGGCTGTTGGCAGGAAGGCATCAGGTTCTAGCTGGCTGTTTGCCAGAGGTATCAGCTTCTTGTTACATGGGTCTATCCATGGGGGAGCTCACAACATGGCAGTGCTTAGAGCAAGCAAGAGAGAAAGCAGGAAGAGATACAAAAAGAGAGAGCAAGTGAGAGCGCAAGCAAGAGAGTGCAAGAGATGGTAAGCAAGATAGAAACCAGAATATTTTTGTAACCAAATCTCAGAAGTGACATCCCATCACTTTTGCTGTATTTTATTTGTTAGAAGAGGGTGTAGGTCCAGCCCACCCTGCAGGGGAGATTTCACAAAGGGTGAACATCAGGAGGAAGGAATCATTGGGAGCCATCTCAGATGCTGCATACCACAGTAGAAAACTTCCTGTCTGTATTCTTTCAAAGTCATTTTCCTTTTATTCCAATATCTGTATTAATTATTTTAGACACCAATTATACTCTTTCCCTGTTACTTGTAAAAACATTATGAGCATTTTATACTTATTTCTGAAACTTAATATCAGTGACCATCACTATTTCTTTTCAATCATAACTTCCCAACTAATAGTTTAACATTGACAGTTTCAGAAGAAATATATAAGGCAGCAAGATTGATCTTAAATCCTTGTTCACCCTCCCCAAACTCTTACCAACTTACAGGTGTATTTTTATCTCTTGGGTTTAAGAATTCACCAGAATTTATATTAATATTGTTCCCTTTTTATTGCTCTTATCTCAGATACAGTAAGTCCTCTTGATTTCTAATATCAGGATTCCCCCTCCAGACCCCTAATTCTGAAAACTTTGATAATTAAGTCTTAACCATTTGTTTTCTCTTTATCAGGAATGTTTTATCCACAGGTTGGCTATCAGGTCAGTGTCCTGTTCTTCATATCTATTGTCTTCTTTTACTCCTTTTAAAATATTTTATTGACTTATTTTGTGTTTGGCATAACATTCTTGACACTATCATTTATTTGGATGAAAAGATTTTCTGTAGTTTTAATTCTGCTTTTTATGGAGACCCAATTCCAGCTATTATGAATATAATTTTGTTGCATTCTCCTTTTATGCTGACCTGTTCATTGATTGATGTGATGAATTCCTATATCTCATTGAAATATAAAGCAGGTTTATCTTCAGGTTAACCTACTTTAGGAGGAAAATTTTCCTTTGGGGAAGTCTTACATATTCTTTAATGCTGCAAAATTTTTTCATATATCCCATGCTCCCTTTTCATTTGCATATTTTTTTTCTAAAAGTCTTTACTGTATTTGTCTGGAAGACTTGAGGGACTGAATTGTTGGAAAAAAAAAATGAACCCACATCCCATGATTCATTTGAACATGGAGAGCTCTCCCTGGGACTAGTGCCAAAGGTTCAATCAAAAGCTGCCAGTGACTCCCCTAGGAAGCACTTGGTTCTGAAAATGAAGGATAGACTAGGAACAGTTGCAGGTTAGCTAACCTAAATCTTTCTGGGAATAAGACTGGAGTATATCAATCAATAGATGCAGGTCACTCATCTCTCTGCCACATGGCTGAGCAAAGAGAATCTAGAGCATACCAAGTTCTTTCTTAATAATGCTGATGCATTATTTCTTTGTTTTGGCTCATGTTTCAACTTTTTATCTTATGGTTCTTCAGGTAACTTCAGGTCCAAATGTACAGTCAATAGTTAATCTGTCAATATATTTTTTCTTATTTGGGGCTTTCTGTCTTTCCTTACATCCTATTCCATTCCTCTGGGCTTACTTTTCTTCTTGCTGAAGTAAATCCTTTAGTAGTCTTTTCAGTGAGGATCTGTGAATGACAAATGCCCTTAGACTTTATAAATCTGAGTAGATTTTTATTTTGTTCTCACATTACAAGCATGAGCAACCGTACCCGGCTGATGGTATTTTTTCTTCAGCACACTGATGAAGACAATTCTTCCATTAAAATTCTTCCAGGCCGGATGTGGATTATGCCTGTAATCCCAGCACTTTGGGAGGCCAAGGCAGGTGGGTCACGAGGTCAGGAGTTCGACACCAGCCTGGCCAACGTGGTGAAACCCTGTCTCTACTAAAAATACAAAACTTAGCTGGGCATGGTGGCACACACCTGTAGTCCCAGCTACTTGGGAGGCTGAGGTGCGAGAATCATTTGAACCCTGGAGGTGGATGTTACGGTGAGCCAAGACCACGCCATTGCACTCCAGCCTGGGTGACAGCATGAGACTCTGTCTCAAAAAAAAAAAAAAAAAATCTTCTGGTTTCTGATATTGTTGATGAGTGCTCTGCTCTTGGTCTAACCATTGTTCTGTTGCCAGTAGTCTGTCTTGCCTCTTACATAGCTTTATTGTTTTTCTCTATATCCTTGGTTTTCTGCAGTTTTATAATGATATGTTTAGGAATGGTTTATTTTGAGTTATTCTGATTGGCATTTGGTGCGCTTATACGATATTAGGAAAAATTCTCAGCCAAAACTTCTTTAACTATTACTCTCCCTTATTATCTCTACCCTCTTACTCCAAACTATTCTTGACATATGCTGGAACTTCTCTACCTGGCTTTCTGAACTGCTGCTGGTTATTTTTTATCTTTATCTTTCTGTGCTGAATTCTGGAAAAATTTCTGGTACTATCTCCCGCTACTTTTCTTTTTGTGTCCATTAGACCCAGTTATTTTTTACATCAAGGAATTTTTTTTACTTCTAAGATTTATTATAAATTATTTTTCATATTTCTGTTATGTAATTTCTGCCTGTTTTGTTTCATAACTTTTTATTTTATGAATGTTATTTCTTCACTTTTTTTGAAGTCCTTAAAATGGTATTTTAATGTCATTTTTAGAGAGCTGTATTATTGTCATTTCACTGGAATGAATTCACCTACTGATTATTGATTTAGAACTTCATGCAAGAGTGGGGACCAGACCCAAGATCACCATGTAAAACTGAGATTAAGGTGGGACATTCTTATCTACTAATTAAGCCTGAAAAAAAATACTAAGCGTGCCACCGGAACCTATGGTTTCTTAAAAAGTAACATACCTATGGAGATGGGGAAAAGTTCACCTTACATCCAGGACCTGAGAAAAGTCATCTCATTGCCCAGTGTTTGGATCTGTGCAGTTCTGCAATAATCCTGGCTTCAATTCTCCATCTCTCATGCAGTAATTTTCAACCTACCAACTCTGCTTACCACTTATAAGCTTACATTTCTCATAAGTTTCTAGTCCATGGAGGTGCTTATTTTCCTTTCAAGCATGGCTATAAATTTTTAGTATTCTATTTTTACATTTTATCTATCACTGTCATGTGTTTAGAGTTGGAGAGGGGCTCAGAGTAGAAACAACTCAGCTTTGACTAACTCCTGCTTCCAAATGCATAATTTATATTAAAATTTCAGTATCATTTTCATATCTTCAGTGTCTCTACATTTCAATAAGATGTTCTGATTTCCAATAACAATTTCAGCATTCACTTACAATAAGCATTAGATATAATTCTTTAATTTTGACTTTATTATTATCTGCATTGAAAATTAGCATAATCATATTACACATTATCCCCCCAACAACTGCTTAGATATAAACTTAAATGCCTTATGAATCTTTGAACTGTGACTGTATGTCCAGGGATGTGACCATTATATTAAACAACTACCACTGTAAGTTATTTCAAGCTCACAGTTCTTCTTGTTTATACAGATTTGGTTGAGTCTCTCAGGCAGAGATGTTTGTTGATGACTTTGCTCCCGGACCAGTAAAGTACCAGGGCCTAGGGCCAATCAAGTGTGCTAGAAATAAGTTAGCAGAGGCTTCCTCTGCACCCAGAAAGGCTCTGGACCTCAGTGCACATTTGTTATTCTGTGTCCACTATAACATCTGTGTAACAGCCAGAACAAGGTGGTAGTATAGGAGTGGGGTGGAGAAGAATGATGTCTCTGCCAATGAATAGAAGAAAGATTTAAGGTGATGGTCACCCATATCTTCTCTTTTCCCTCCCACAGTCACCAAGGAATAGTTGCAACGTCTCCTCTTTGCTTCACAGGCCCCAGGCTGTATGCGTGTCTGCCTCTGTGTGTGTGCGTATGTATGAATGTGTGTGTCCTCCTTCATGCTTATGTATTAAATACTTGTAGCTGCAAGGCAAAAACTTATCACAGAGTTGTCTTAGACCCCTTCCTCTAATGGGAGGATGCCAGTCCAAGGTTTAACATAAGATGCTGGGGGCACAGATCAGAAGGGCATCGGGAAAGAAAGAACTTTGGGGCTCATATTAGAAATTAAGCCCAGACTTCAGTGGTCAATGAAGCTGAGTAACAGAGAACTGCATTCTGATTCCGAGAGCCTCTAGAGTCATACAGCTAAGAGGACTGGGCCTACCTAGCCAGGATGCGAATGTCACAGAATGAAAAATGCCTGGGAAAATGTGGCCAGGAGAAATAGTACTTTTCACTCCTCAATTCACTTTCATTTTCTACTGTGGCAGTTTAAGGTAAGAAGAGTTAGATGTATAAGTTCGTCAATACCTGCCTTGATACTTGCACTATATACAGGATAGAAAAAGGAATTGGTTTGTGTCCCTAAATTCTGGGTATATGATATAAAATTTGTTCCCTATTTTGCTAATCTTATTATATTGGAGTTCTGACAAGTGACTCTCCCTCTCAATATTTATCCCTATTACAAGAAGGTACTCTGATAATTTAATTCTGTTCTGTCCTATCTAGCAGTTTGTTTTGTTAAAAAAAAAGTCTGCAAATGTCCATTGACAGATGAATGGATAAACAAAATGTGGTATATACATACCACAAAATATTATTCAGCCTTAAAAAGGAAGGAAATCCTGTCATATGCTAAAGATGAATGAACCTTGAGGACATTGAACTATGTGAAATAAGTCACCCACAAAAAAACGAATACTATATGAGTCCCTAGAGTAATCAAATTCATAGTGAGAGAAAGTAGAATGATGGCTGCCAGAGGCTTAGAGGGAGGGGGAAATGAGGAGTTGTGCTTTAATGGGTGTAGATGAAGGAGCTCTGGAGATTGGTTGCACAAAAATGTGAATACAGTTAACACTACTGAACTACACGTAGAAATGTTTAAGATGGTAAATTTTAGATTATGATTTTTTTAAAACAATTAAAACACAAAACAACACAATGGGGTATTATGAGAAAGCAAGTGGGCTTCTGTAGGAATATATCTGGGGTCAGTCAGAGAGGGCTCCCCTGAGGAAGTGGCATTTCAGCCAAGATCTAAGGAATGAATGAAGTTAGCCACAGAAGGGTATAGAGGGTAGGGGCTGAAGGACACACTAGACAGCAAGGGGGACCACGAATAAGTTAAGCAGCCACTGCCCAGCCCATATCAAGCCCTATGTGGGTTACCACAGTCAAACAGCTTCCTGCTTTCAGTCTCTAGCTAATGCCAGATTAATTTTTCTAGAACACCACCTGGATCATGTCACCCTCCCACCTTCCTGGCTAGTTCTTCTAGAACTTCTGTTTTTTTTTTTTTTTTTTTAGTTTTGCTTGCTGAATAACCTCTCTGCCTGGCACTTGAGGCCCTTTCATGTGGCCCTACCCTGGCTCCAGAGTTACTCTTCCGTTACTCCCCCGTGTGAACTCTTGCACCAGCCATATCCCTCCCTCTCTTGTTCCCTGAACACAGCATATTAATTCCTGCCTCAGCACCTTTGCTTATGTAATTTCTCCTGTCCGGAACACCCCCATTCTCCCCAGGCCTTGATCACTTTTGTTCCTTCAGTTAGCCCCTCCACTCCTCAGGGATCATCCCTTCTGGATTCCGCAACACATCATTTCCCATTTGCTACCTTGCCCTTTCACTTCACCGCTTCCTCCCCCACCTCCACACACATTACCTGGGAACCGTGTCTTACTCATGTCTGAGTCTCTAGGGCTTAGTGCCACATCCGAGGGGCTAGCTTAACATGTAACAGTCATCCACTAATCACGATTCCTTATGGTCAGCAGCTTGTCGCTGGCAATGGGAAGCTGGCAGACCCGAGGCTGATGTCCAGCAGGGAAGCAGCCTGTTTACCCTCAGCACTGCCCCTGGAGCCCACCTCCAGCACCATTCTATCTACTTCTGACATTCTTGAGCTGAACATCTCCTGACCAGGCCCTCCAGATGCTTAACAGGATTATCTGCCTAACAGCACAGCCCTCCCAGGCGAGTGACTTCATCTAGGGAAATGCAGGAGCAGTAACAAGCACCAGGACACATTTTCCTAAAGCTCAGAGGACACTTCAGGGTGGGGATGGGGATAGGAGGGAATCAGATGGAGGCCCTACACACATTAAATGCAAAGCAAGTGATTTAACTCAGGAGAAAAGCTGCTTTCACAGATGGGAGTTTTGCACAGCAACTCACTGCCTAACTATTCCATTGGCAAATGCAGCCGTGGTCGTGGGCTGGAGAGGAGAAGTGGGGGCGGAGAATGAGGAGGCACGGGGGTTGGGAAATCCACCTGGATGCCATCAGTCTTGCCAGAGTAAACAGAGCTGACAGGAGTGCTTGCCGGCAGCCTGGTACAGGTTAGGGGGGGGTCACTGAAGCGGCCCGGTGACCCGCCTGCCTTAAGGTAGAGACGCTCTGGAATCTGTCACAAAGGACAGAGCTGAAAGCTCATTCCTCGCAGAATGAACTCGTTTCCTGGCATTCCACACAATTGGGAGTGCATGCACTTTAAAAATGTTTAAATGTAAAGCTGAGCTGGGATCAAATACACACATTTAAAGCAAAACAAACAAAAAAGATCCCCTCCCCCACCTCAAAGTAGGACCCATATTATAGATGTCACCAGCAATAAAAAGTAATTTTTAAAAAGCTCCTCAGTTTTCTTGAAGCTTGAGGGTTTAGAAAGAAGAGCCAGATTTATAAGGAGAAACCTACCACTTAATTATTTAGAACTTTCCAACGCAACAGCAGAATATAACTTAAGCAAAAGTCCTTTATTACAACCCTATAATAATATGTATGGGAGATGGAAATCGCTTTTCTTAAGAATAAGCATTCCCAAACACTCCATTCTTCTTAGAGAGTGCAAATGTGAAAGTGATAGCAGTGGCATATTTAGCATACTTCACAAGAGTCTTCCTCAAGCCATACATAGTGGGAGAGAAATTTCAAATAAAAGAGTTTGAGTAACTAATAAGGAATTTTTTGGACTTGGAAGCACCAGTAAGACTATGGTTTATTCCTCCCTTCAGCAGGCACTGAGGGCCTATTAAGGGGATTGAGGATGGATGAAGGTCACCTAAACGTTGAAAGTCATGGCCATGGTTCTCTAGCTCAAAAGACACATGAATAGTGTCTTGTAAGGCTGAAGAAAAACAGTCACGACTTAAATCTACCTGTGCCCTCCAAGATGTCCTTTTGATAGGGTATGTGACCTTGGGCAAGTCACTTCATCAGCCGGTCTTGTTTCTTCACCTATAAAATGAAGATAGTAAAACGCTGGTGCCTTCAGGGTATTCCTGGCACTAATGAAGGCTCATAAAGTGCTTTGAGATCCTTAGGATGAAAGTCTCTTCAGAACAGTAAAGCTTGATTATTATGCTGCAAACATGACATTCCCATGAAAGTCCTGGTCAGGCTCTTACCCCACCTCTCAGGGAAGGTTTAATAGTGGAGAATTGTAATATGTTCTTAAAGGATTGAGATCTCCATTACTGATACAAAATATGCCATAGTAAACTAGTATATTAAGGGCTATTATCATGAATAATTTAAAGCCAAGTTGTACTTACAGATTAATCAACCAAGTATATATAATGATGCAGTAGATTTTCATTGTGGCTTCCCCCAACAGACTAATGTGACAAAAAAGTATTATTCTCAGTGGATCCTCCAGTTTGCATAGATTAGCAGGTTGACTTCACATAATGGGTCATCACAGTAAACTTCTGAGGGATACCTTTATATCTACTCTAAGAAATAAACCCAATTAGAGGTCTCTTCTTAGTACAGAAGAAGAGGTTCATTAATGATAATGAGAGACTGGGTTACACTAGGCCCTAAGTTTGTAATTAATCTTGTACAGACCTTCCCGCTTGAAAATATTGAAGAATATCAAAGTCATGTACATCACTCCAGGCTAAAACACATGCACGTGAAAAGGGGAGAGCAGGCTCATGCACAGACGTCTTGGCTGGTCTTGGACAATGCTACTTCTGATGATGCATTGGAAGGTGTAACCATAATTAGATCAAATGAAAGCCTTTTGTGAGCTCATTTAGATAACTCACTAAGTCTGAATATTAAAAATCCACAATTTCTGTATTCCATAGCATTAAAAAAGACGTCCACAGTAAGGTACAAAGGATGGATTTTAAAAGACATGCTAAGAGGAATTACAGACACTAATGTGTTAGTGGAATGACAGATTATGGTCGTCTCAAGAAAATTTTAAAGAAACATCCAGGCCGGGCACGGTGGCTCACGCCTGTAATCCCAGCACTTTGGGAGGCCGAGGCAGGCAGGTCACGAGGTCAGGAGATCGAGACCATCCTGGCTAACACGGTAAAACCCGTCTCTACTAAAAATACAAAAAAAAAAAAAAAAATTTAGCTGGGTGTGGTGGCAGGCGCCTGTAGTCCCAGCAACTCGGGAGGCTGAGGCAGGAGAATGGCATGAACCCGGGACGCAGAGCTTGCAGTGAGCCGAGATAGCACCACTGCACTCCAGCCTGGGTGACAGAGCGAGACTCCATCTCAAAAGAAAAAAAAAAAAAAGAAATATCCAAAGTATTAGTGTTACATTGTGTGTTCCTTTTCTGAGATTTCCATCTCTTCCTATGATTTTTAAAAAAATAATGCTGCCATTGGCACCAGCTAATATAAGATAATTGGCAATGCCACTGTACTCTTGACTGTAGTGGGAGAGAAAAATAGATTGCTTTCTGCTAGAGATAAGGGACACTTTCAGATTTCTGGAATGCTATTTGAAAGGAGAAAGGTGCTCAGTAAAAGACTAGGGATGTTGCCACAATAGTGAGTTCTATCTCTGCAGCTGGGAAACTCATCTACAACAGACCTGACGGTCCAAATACTGAAAAAATAATTAAGGCCATTCGGAACCATTAAGTTTATAGATAAGCAGGATAAACTGACCTTCAAGGGAATCTGCAATTCTTTTCCTGACTCCAAGCCAAGTTTTCCTAACATGCCGTGCGTTGGTGTACCTCCATGCCTTTGCTCAGCAAGTACCTTCACCCACCTAGCCACTTCTCTGCCTGAGAAACTCCTACTCATCCTTCAAGATGTAGGTCTAAATATCTCTTGCTGTGTGGAGGCTTCTTTGGTGTTGCAGAGGTAGAGATAGATGCTTGATGCTCTCATAACACTCAGTTTCCTTCCTTCCTTCCTTCCTTCCTTCCTTCCTTCCTTCCTTCCTTCCTACCTAACTTCTTTCCTGAGATGGAGTTTCGCTCTTGTTGCCTAGGCTGGAGTGCAATGGCACGATCTTGGCTCACCGCAACTTCTGCCTCCTGGGTTCAAGCGATTCTCCTGCCTCAGCCTCCCCAGTAGCTGGGATTACAGGCATGCGCCACCGCACCCGGCTAATTTTTTTGTATTTTTAGTAGAATCGAGGTTTCTCCATGATGGTCAGGCTGGTCTGGAACTCCTGACCTCAGGTGATCCGCCCACCTCAGCCTCCCAAAGTGCTGGGATTACAGGCGTGAGCCACTGCGTCTGGTCAGTTTCCATCTTTTTCTATGATGCGTTACATCCTATTGCAAAGTTTTCAGTGTCTGTTTCCCCTTCGATGCTTGAGCCTTGAGGCACTGGGACCACATCTTATCACTTTAGTTATAAAAGACATGATAAAACTGTCTGGTGCCTAATACAAGTCCAATGACTCTAAATTCAAGTATTTACTGTCCAATGTGACACAGGAACTGACCAATCAGAGCACATGCTGGCTGTAAACAATTGTCAGGGCTGTTCTGGGATGTAGCTCTCCACAGGCATCATAACAGCCACCAAATGTTTATTGAAATAAAATCAACCATAGCCTGACTTACTGAGTGTACAGTAAAGCTTTTATAGCCCCAGAGCTAAGTGTCACCATTTTCCCATCTATAAAATGGGAGAGTAATACCTTCTTCATGATGTTGTTATAAATCTAATATGAATCAAATGAAAAGGCACCTCATGCCTAATACAAGATGATTGACTCTGTGCTTGTGGCCAAATCACCTGTCAACTACTAAAAGCTCTAGAAAATGGCCCTAACCCATCATTTCAAAAGGGATCATTATCTCCCAAATCACCAGGGATAGTTTGGGGAGTTTGGCCTGGAGTCCATCAGGGTAGGTTGAATGTGAGGGTCTTGGTGAAGTAGGTGCCCCTTCCATTGTCCATGTGGCCTAGCATCAGGTAAAGGGAAACAGCTAATTTGGAGAAAAGCGTGCCTTGTGGAACACACCCTGGGTCATAGATTTTCAGCTAGTTTCCTTTCTCGAGGGTAGTGATTCTTACATTTTGCTGCACATTCGAATCACCTGGAGAGCTTTTAAAATTCCTGCTGCCCAGGCTGCACTCCTGGTGAGTTATATCAGGATCTCAGGGTTGGGACCCAGACATGGGTATTTCCTACAGCTCCTGTGGATGATTCCAGTGGGCAGTCAAGTTTGAGAACCAGAGTCTAGGGCATGGAGGGGTCACAGTCCTAGATGCCCACGGAGGTCTGGCAGGTCATGTGGATGAGTTAGTGTCAGGCAACTGGAAGCGGGGAAGACCTGTGGTAAACTGGAAAGCACCTGTCTTATTTAAAGATTTTCAACTTAAAAAAATGAATTCACTACATATACCCCCAAAATATGTAAAACGATTATATATCAATTAAAAACATTTTTTTAAAAATGAATTCACTGTTCCAGCCAAATGAAACACAGCTGTGAGCTGGATTTGGCCCATAAGCCATTGGTTTGCAAACCCTGTCTGTGGTAATATTGCCTGAGAGGCCCTGGAAGGTTCTCAGAATAGGTCAAAGCCAAAGCTCAGGAAATGCTGCTGAAGCTATCAGCTGTGTGCTTCCCAAGGATTTCCCCTACATTCTATTCTCTTTCCCCCAGATGCTATTGTTAATTGGCTTTTGTGTACTTATTTTACATGTTTTTACATTTCTTTTCAGATACCTAGAAAATATATTTTTGAATGCTACCACAGCACATGCCTATGAAGGTTTGAATTTCATCTTGGCAAAAAGTTTTTCACAGTGATTATTGCTGACATGGCTATTGTTGAAGCTATTGTACAAGTTCTTCTGTTTAAAGGAAAGGAAGTAGATCAGGTCAGCTGCTCATTCTTTAAGCAAAACCATCAAATGTTCTTCAGGACAGCTCTCTTTTCAAGACAATCTTTGCAGCAGCATGGGGTGTTTCTTACTGGGTAAAGAGGATTGCATTCATTCCTCTGCAGGAGCAGGGTGATATTTTTATTTTTAAGCCTCTCACTTGACTACCTGCCACTTGTCCCAAGTACAACCTCCACTGTGTTCCTTTAATGTCTTTAGGGTTCAGAAGTCGTTGACTAAACTGGGTGTGGCCTGGACAAGGCTGAACGAGTCCTGTCACATTTTCCTCCCAGCTCATCCCCACCCGTTATTAGTAAGTAATTCTCTTACTGCACTGAGGCCTCGACAAAGTCCTTATCACAGGGTCACAACAGTTCCCATCAGATTTTGCCCCTGGGTGAGGATGATCCAAACTCCATTTCCTCTTCCATTTCCTCTGCAGGTCTCCATAGTCCCTACAGGGCAAATTAATATCATCAACTTCCCTTCTGTAATTTCTGAATTTCTTTCCGGAAACTTCCTCATTTTGTATTGAATTGCTATTCCTCTATCAGTTTGCAAATTACTATCTTTAACAAATGAAATCACTCAGATCAGTAACAGTAAAAAGCAATTTACTATAATGATAGTTACATAAGAAGAAACAAGTATAAGTGGAATAAATGAATGAATGAATGATGCCTCACTCTGGACCATATTTATCATGAGCTGATAGCAGACAGGGTTTCATGAGGGAAGATGGATACAGTGTATGATTGCATTTTCTTTTTCTTTTTCATTTATTTTTTATTTTTATTTTTTTTGGAGGCGGAGTCTCGCTCTGTTGCCCAGGCTGGAGTGCGGTGGTGCAATCTTGGCTCACTGCAACCTCCGCCTCCCAGGTTCAAGCGATTCTCCTGCCTCAGCCTCCTGAGTAGCTGGGCTTACAGGCACGTGCCACCATGCCCAGCTAATTTGTTGTATTTTTAGTAGAGACAGAGTTTTACCATGTTAGCCAGGATGGTCTCCATCTCCTGACCTTGTGATCCGCCCACCTCAGTCTCCCGAAGTGTTAGGATTACAGGCATGAGCCACCGCACCTGGCCTGTGATTGCATTTTCTATCCAACTGAACATTTTTGAGCATCTGCTGTGTGTCAGAACCAGGGAACAAAGATGAACACGTAAGTTCCTGCCCTCAGGGAGCTCCCTGGAGAGTGGGGTGATCTAAGAGGGCTCAATGTGCCCAGTGCTCCAACAAAGGGGTGTATGTACAAAGTGCTGTGGGAGCAGAAGAAGGAAGTGACTAACTCTGCCTTGGGGCACAGGGAAAGTTTTAGAAAAGCTGGGACATCAGGGCTGGGCCTCAGAGACACTCCCTTTCCCAGCATGAGCCTCACTCCAAGTTTGGGGACAATGTCTGCCCTCAGGGAAAAGACAGAAATTGGGCCCCATGCCTGGTTTCCCAGCTCCTCTTTCCCAGACATCTCTTTGAGGAGAAAAGAGGGCAGACATGGGCTTTAAAGACCACTCCTCTTTCTTCCTCCCAAATAAAGACTCGTATTCTCTTCATTCATCACTTCAGATACCAAGAACCCCAGTGAAGAATGAGGGTATTGGGGGTTGATGGTCAGACTAACAAAATGGTAGGACAAAAGAAAAGCTAGAAATGAAAGTCATAGTGTACCAAGATGGGAAGGATCGGTAGAAGTGGTCTTTTATTGCTAATATTATTCAGAATTGGTGCATGGAGATAATAAAAAGCAGAGAGACTTTTAGTTAGCTCTTTTATTGTTTTTAAATTCTCTACAGGACAACGCAGCCTCTTACTCCCTGCAACCCAGGTGGGCTGCTCCCATGCTCCCCCCACATTGTCATGGAATGAATTTACTTTCTGAAAGTTCAGACAAAACTGAAAATTCAAGACCAGCTTGGGATTTATAATGGGCTCTGATTCTCAGTGTGTCCAGCATGTTGCAGGTGATGAGAGAGACTGGGGACTTCATCTGCAAATTCTGATACCCCCACTCCCCCTGCCAGGATACTGTCCTGTGAAGGTTCATCACCCCAAAAGCCCAGTGGTTCCCAACCCGATCTTGCTCCTCAGATGTGAACCCATGGGGCAATGGGATTGGGGGATAGTAAAGAAGACAGGGATCCAAGGAATCCCATATTTCCAGGATCAGGAGCAGATAGATGAGAGATGATGCAGGATCTTTCTCTAGGCAATCAGGAAGAGTCCTTGAGGAAGCAAAGAAGCTTGCCCAAATTATAATAGCAAGATGTTTGTTTGAACCCAGAAGTCTAGAGTTGTGGTTAAAGAGATGCTAGGCCAGGCGTGGTGGCTCACACCTGTAATCCCAGCACTTTGGGAGGCTGAGGTGGGCGGATCACCTGGGGTCAGGAGTTTGAGACCATCCTGACCAACATGGAGTAACGCTGTCTGTACTAAAAATAAAAATAAAAAAATTAGCCGGGCGTGGTGGTGCATGCCTGTAATCCCAGCTACTTGGGAGGCTGTGGCAGGAGAATTGCTTGAACCTGGGAGGCAGAGGTTGCGGTGAGCCAAGATCGCGCCATTGCACTCCAGCCTGGGCAGCAAGAGCGAAATTCCATCTCAAAAAAAAAAAAAAAAAAAAAAGAGAGAGAGATTCTAAAAAGACTCTACAACCAGAATGCTTAGATTTGAATCTTGTGAGCTTGGGCAAGTTACTTAATCTCTTTGTGTCTGTTTCTCATTCTAAGACAGGGATAGTAACAGTACCTAGCTTATACGTTGTGGTAAGGATTATATATATGAGTTAATATATGTGAAATATTTGGCGAGTAGTAAGTGATGAATAAATGTTAGCTGCTGTTAGTGGAAATTGAGTCTCATTTCCACTGTTGTAAGCTGTTGTTAGTGGAAATTGAATCTCATTAAACTGCTCAAATTTGGTATTGTTATCCACTCCTTTGCTCAGTGATTTTGGGTCTCTAAATTCTATCCAAAGAAACAGAAGTCTCTCTAAGAACACATGATAACTCTTTAGCATCTTTTCCTTAAAGTTGACAAGCTTTCTCAGGAGCAGAGCATCTTTGGCTGGCAGAATCATGGGCTATTACTGTAGGAATAGAGCAGAAGGAATGGGACTCCTAAGGCCATCCCTATTTTCTTGTGTGGTTTGCAGCATTGCTCCTGGTCTCCATTTTCTGTGCATCAGTGTCATACCACAAAATGGAGTATCCACCTCAATTTTGTGTTCCATTCCTTTAAAAAGTGAAAGTAATTGCTTCTGTATTACAAAAGCACTATGTAGTACTTGCAGAAAAAACAGATAGCTTAAAAGAAGAAAAACTCATCCTACTCTCGTTATCCAGAGACAACCTCTGTGATGCCTAAGTGTACTGCCCTCTGGATCTTTTACATCCCATATACAGCTTTTATGACAAAAGTTGGCTCACACTGCATTTACTATTTTCTTTTCTTTTCTTTTTTTCTTGAGATGGAGCCTTGCTCTGTCACCCAGGCTGGAGTGCAGTGGCACGATCTCTGCTCACTGCAAGCTCCGCCTCCTGGGTTCACGCCATTCTCCTGCCTCAGCCTCTCCAGTAGCTGGGACTACAGGCGGCCACCATCACGCCTGGCTAATTTTTTGTATTTTTAGTAGAGATGGGGTTTCACTGTGTTAGCCAGGATGGTCTCAATCTCCTGACCTCGTGACCCGCCCACCTCGGCCTCCCAAAGTGCTGGGATTACAGGCGTGAGCCACCACACCCGGCCTGCATTTACTATTTTCTTACCTCTATTTCCACTTAACAATATATCATGAACATCCTCCCATGGCAATAGATATTAATCAACAACATTTTTAATGACTGGATAATACTTTATTTACTAGACGGACAATCTTTTAACACAACTTTTATTGTTTAACACACAGCTCCTTTCTGATTTTTGAAATCTTCAACAGGGTTGTCCATCAACCACCTGGAGGATGATTACTGGGACATATCCTTAGCAATTTCCTTAGTAGAAATTCATGTAAGTGATATTGCAGAGTCAAAGGCTATATGTACACTTTAAGGTTTCAGATGCATGTTGCCAGATTGTCCCCCTCGAAGTCTGGACCGTTGAACCTCTCACCTATGAAATATATATATTTTTAATTCTTTGCCAACCTATTAAGCAAAATAGTATCTTAGTTTAACATATTATTTTTTGAGGCAGGGTCTTGCTCTGTCATCCAGGCTAGAGTGCAGTGGCTCACTGCAGCCTCAAACTCCTGGACTCAAGAGATCCTCATGACTCAGCCTCCCTAGTAGTTGGGGCTACAGGTGCAGGTCAGCATGCTTGGCTAATTTGTTTAAATTTTTTTGTAGAGATGGGGTCTTGCTATGTTGCCCAGGCTGATCTCAAACTCATGGCCTTCAGCAATCCTCCTGCCTCAATCTCCTAAAGTGCTGAGATTACAGGTGCGAACCACTGTGCCTGGCCCAGTTTAATTTATATTTTGATAGCTAACTAGATTGAATATTTAAAATATGGAGTGGTATAATGGACATTGGAGACTCAGAAGCGGGGAGGGTGGAAAGGCAGTGAGGGATGAAAAATTACCTGTTGGGTACCAGTGTACACTGTTCAAGTGATGGGTGCACTGAAAGCCCAGACTTCACCACCATACATTTTATCCATGTAACCAAAAACCATTTGTATCCCTAAAGCTATTGAAATTTTAACAAATAAAATGAAATATGTTTTCTAGCCATGTATATTTTAGCTTTTAAGAACTACCATTCATGTCCTTAGTTTGTTTTTTCTGTGGAGGGGTTAGTCTCTTTCTTTTGTACTTATTTGTAAACTCTGAAAGAGTCAGGTTATTAATGCTGTCATATTTGTTGCAAATATGGTTTTGTTTACTATTTACATTTTAATTTTGTTCTAATTGTTTTAAACACATGGCATCTAATCTATATTCTTTTCCTTTTTATTTCCAGTCTTTGTTTGCACCAAGAATATATAGCGAGCTACCTTATATTTTTTCTGGTAATCTGTATGGGTACATTTTAAAATTGAGATCTAATTCCTATACCATAAAAATTTCCATTTTAAAATGTAGAATTCAGTAGTTTTTAGTATATTCACAAGGTTGTGCAACCATCACCACTATCTAATTCCAAAACATTTTCGTTGCCCCACAAAGAAACCCTATGCCCATTAGTATCACTCCTCATTCCCCACCCCCAGCTCTTGAAAACCACAAATCTGCTTTCTGGGATTTGCCTATTCTGGATATTTCATATGAATGAAATCATACAATATGTGGCCTTTTGTGTCTGGCTTCTTTCATTTAGCATAATGTTTTCAAGGTTCATCAATGCTGTAGAATGAATCAATATTTTGTTCCTTTTATAGTTTCCATTGTATGGATGTATTTTGTTTATCCATTCATCAATTATTGTAATTTTATAATACACTTTCTAGTGGGGCATAACGTATCTCAGTGATTCTTAAAGTGTGGTCTGACCTTTAGCATCAGCTGAGAACTTGTTAGAACTGCCAATTTCAGGTCTCACTCCAGACCTACTGAATTATGACCTGTGGGCCTGGGCTCAGCCATCTGTTTTAATCAGGCTTCTAGGTGACTCTGATGCACAACTTTTTGAGAATCACTGATATACCTTATTACACTTCTTTAACACTGTCCTGTTTTTTTTCTACGTTTATTAATTCTTCTGGCTGAAGTCTAGTGTTTTGGAACATATATCCAGGTTCTAATTTTATAAGTTGTTAAAGCCTTCTTGAAGTCTTCCTTTACCCACCCTTTTTTTTTCTTATTGTTAGGGTCAATAGTTAACTGATATTTTAAAATATCCTTGCCTCTATCTCTCTCGTTTACAAACTCAGTGTGGAGTTTTAGATCTAGATTATTATTTTTTAAGACGTAGATTCTATCCAATTTTATTTTATTTATAAGTTTCTCTATTTTAGCTAGTTTTAGGGCTTATCATAATTTCCTTGTTCTTGTGCTCTTGATTTTCTTTCAAACTCTGAATTACTATAGAGTAGAAAAACTGCAATTCGCAGTATGCACCTCTACCAGGGTTCTTTTTTTTTTTTTTTTTTTTTTTTTTTTTTGAGGCGGAGTCTGGCTCTGTCACCCAGGCTGGAGTACAGTGGCCCAATCTCGCCTCACTGCAAGCTCCGCCTCCTGGGTTCACGCCATTCTCCTGCCTGAGCCTCCCAAGTAACTGGGACTACAGGCACCCTCCACCACGCTTGGCTAATTTTTTTTTTTTTTTTTTTGTATTTTTAGTAGAGACGGGGTTTCACCATGTTAGCCAGGATGGTCTCGATCTCCTGACCTTGTGATCCACCTGCCTCGGCCTCCCAAAGTGCTGGGATTACAGGCGTGAGCCACTGCACCCGGCCTTTACCAGGGTTCTTTTGTCTCCATTGCCTCACTTGTGGAAATCACATCTCCAGACTTACAATATGTGTCATCCTGTGCCGGTACCCTTACTGCCAGGGTCATCCATATCTGTATGAGTGTGCAGAGATGGTTGTACTGGATGGTGTGTGTGTTTGTGCACGCATGTGTGCAAAGGCAGAAGAGCCCTTACTGGGCAGTGCCCAACATAGGTGGAGGGCTATCTTCCTGGCTTTCTGGTGATGATAAAGAAGGTACAAATATATCTTCCTTTTCTTTTTGTTAGACTCTCTGTTTTGAGAAGCAAAGCCAGATCATTCCATGAGCTGAAAACTAAAGTAAGGTTATACAATTTCTTCTCTGTCTGCCCATGTCTAATATCTGTTATTCCAAGGTTTTGTCTTTTTATTGTCTTTGTTTTCAACATTGTAAATTTTTTGAAAAAGTCTTTTCCCATGTTTCATGGGCATGTTAGTGACAAGTCAAGAGAGGGTGCATTGGGGTGTGGTGGTCAGATGCCATTTTGAAATAGAGTGGCACATTCACATTAGAGGCCTGTGTCTCAGGAGAGAGGTTCCTCCATCTCAGATTCAGGAGCTATGGCATCACTTCTACTGCATTTTGGTTTAAAAATCACACTTGGACTGAAAGGGACAGAGACAGTACAAAATAAAAAGAGGCTTTTAGACCCCAAGAATTCTGTCGGTGAGAAGCAAGCTGAGATAACTATGCAGCTGCAAACATAGGTTATTTCTCATGAAAAAGGAAGGAAAACCAGAGGGTGGGACCAAGAGTCCAGAGAATGGAGCCAAAAGTCATGAAAATCCCCATTGAGCAGCAATAGAACTGAATCCTAATCAAGGAATTTCCAACATTTGCCCATCTGGATTTCAGAACTGCTACAGACCAGTAACTTCTGCATGCCTCCTGTTTTACCCCCTTTTGAACAGGAGCTTCTCTAGTGGGTGTCCATGCTTGTCCCACCATCATATGTATGTTGGGTGTGTGTGGATGGGGGTGCAGATAGCTGTATCTGTAGTTCACAGGTCTTCAGATTGAGAGGATTTGTACCCAAATAGCTGTACTTAAGGAACTACAACTGAGGACCCTCATCCGCATCTGGACTTGATGTAAATGATGGGATTTGGACTTACAGCTGATGCTTGAATGGGATGAGACTTTTGGTGGCCTTGGAAGATGGTGAGTATCTTTTACATATGGGAAGAATGTAAATAATTTGTGGTCAGAGGGTGGATTTTGGTGGTTTTAAAAATATGTCCACAAATTCTTTGATACTTTTTCCCCTTCAAAAGGTAGACCTTAATTCCCTTCCCTTGAGGGTGGGCTAGACTTAGTGACCTGTTTCTAATGAATAGAATATGGTATTAAAGATGGTGTGTAGCTTCTGAGACTAACTCATCAAAGACATTGTGGCTTATTCCTTGTGCTCCTTCTCACGTGTTCTGGGGGGAGCCGGCTGCCATGTTGTGAGAGCCCTCAAGCAGCCATGTGGAGAGATCCACATGGTGAACAACTGAGGCCTCCTGCCATTGACCATGTGAATGAGTCCTGTTGGAAGTGGATTCCACATGCCCTGTTAAGTCTTCAGATAACTGTAACCCTCGTCAATGCCTTGACTGCAATCTCATGCGCGATTCTGAGCCAGAGCTACACAGCTAAGTCACTCCCAAATTCCTGACCAACAGAAACTATGAGATAATAAATGTTTGCTATTTTAAAACACTGTGTTTGGGTAATTTGTTACACAGCAATAGATAACACATGGATACAGTGCCATTTTGGCAGAGTTTGAGTCCTGACACCTTTTGGTTCTTGACATCTATCTGGAAAGAGGACCCGGGCCAAGATCTCTCCAGAGACAGTGTATGTGGCAGAGATCTCCTCAGAGAGATGTACCCGTATCATAAGTGTTACATACAACAAGTCTTTACAAACTGAAAATTTGTGTAGCCAGCTCACAAATCAAGAAAAAATTCACTATTACACCCAGAAACTCCCCTCAGGCCCCCTTCTAGTCATTACCCTTGCAAAGGGTATCTTGACCTCTAGCAGCAAAGAGTTTTGCCTGTTTTATTCCTTAATGGAATAACTGGAATCATACTCTTTTGTACCTGGCTTCTTTTACTCAACATTGTGTTTATGAGATGTATCCAAATTGTTGCATGTAATTGTAGATTGCTCATTATAATTGCCCTACAGGAGCAGTTATTCTATTGTGTGAAATCCTACAGTTTACTTATTATCCATTCTACTAGTGATGGGCATTTGGATGGTTTCCAGTTTTGGCCTATTACAAATAGTTCAACTAGGAACACATAAAAATAAGTTTTAAGATACGTACATCCAAAGATTGACAAACAAATATGCAGATTATCTTCTATGGTTTACTTTTCCAATATGGAAAAGAAGAAACAGAAAGTTGTAAAAATAATTTAAATAAATGTTTCCAGTAGCTCATCTGAATTACTTCTACTAAAAGGCAGCACGAAATGCTTCCCATTGGAACCACTAATTCCTGCTTGTTCACTGACTGCCCATGGTGTGCAAAGCTCTGAACCCTGCCTTGTTCTCCAGGAGTTTTCTCAAGCATAGCAAGCGGAAAGGGCAAGGACCCCTGGGGGCTGGGATGTAGGGCAGAATGCCATAAAAGTCGAGGAGATACCTTGATGAGGGGAGTTCAGGGAGATCAAGGAGGGGTTCCTGGAGGGTGGGTCCCGGATAATAGACATAAGTAGACACTCAGAATTGAGGATGAAATGGAAATGAGAAAAGTCACAGAGGTTGGCATTATCTATAAATAGCCCACTTCATTAAAATGATTTGATGAATATCAGAGGAATTAAAAACAAGTCTTCATCCAGCACTCTTCCCACCAACATCCCCGTTGTTAAAGAGCATGGCGGCTTTTTTCTACAGTAAATAAACCTAACTTCAGATGCAGCTTTATTTTTCACTAACACCATCTGAAATTGAGATTTCATTTAAGTTAAAAGATGCTAAGTTCATTCATTCATCCATTGAATATCAATTCTATGTGTAAGTCACTGTCCCACACCACTGAGGATGAAAGTAAATGAAGGATGGTCCGAAACAAACCAATTCCAAATGATCTTACGTAGTACTGCAGCCCACAGAGGGTGGTTGTGAAATGGTTAAGCAACAAATTCCTGGGAATGTTTGCCACAGGAAGCTTGGTAAAGTTGATGATATCTGCACGGTGGGGGAGACATTTTCAAGTTGTTCTCAGCCTGGAAATAGTTCCCTCCACCAAAAAAACAGATGCTGTAAAACCTCCCTCATGGTCACAGTGGTAATCAGAGATGTAGACTGCTGAATGAAGCAAGTGTTTATGGGCAAGAAGTGAATGGCACAAAGACAGAGCACTGATGGAGCCATGTAGTGGACATTTTGCATTGTGCATACCAGAACTCATGGCATGTGCACAGTAGCCATTAGGTATGGGTCTACCCAGAGCTATATGAATTGTGTTGATGAAGATGTGCTTAGAGTGTAAACTCTGAGCAATTATGGATAGAGAGATAGAGCCCCTTGCTATTGATGTGAAAGCAGTGAACAACCAGGAGGAGTACTTTCTCATATTATCCATGTGGAATGTGGCATGGCATAGGGCCAGAAGAGGACATGGGGATGATGTAAACTCAAGACAATGACAGAACAAGATGCAACCAGCATGTGAGAGAATTCTCTTTCCACATACAGCTGAGAGCCTCAGTGGGGGCAAAAGTGGATGTGAACATCAGAACCCACTATGTTGTAGAGCATTTGCATTACAGCACATATATATATAAATAGGATTAATCATTCTGGAAGCTGCATGGGGCACATTTTAAAAGATGAACTTAATTCTCAGTAATATGAAGTGCTTGGATAAGAGCAGCCTGATAGATAAAAAGACCAAATGGAGTAATTCTTTCTGCTGCCTTTAAAATTCTGACAAAGTTCTGTCTCAGTAGATTTCTAAACAAGATAGCCTCTGCTCAGTGACCAGAGCCCGTTATGTAGACTGGCATGCTGGCAAGGCCCTGGTCTGAGAGTAAAGATCCCATGATACAGCAACAAGGAGCATCCTTGAATGTTCTCTCTCCGGGATGTTCTTGTCTTACCAAAAGACCAGCCCCTGAAATACTACAAGGCTCTGGAAAGTCATTCTGCTGGCAGTTGGCATGTGTGGACAGTGACCACCAAGAAGGAAAAGTCTACCCTTTTCACACATGGCAAAGCATGCCCTCTCCCTCCTATTTGTAGGAATTTTTGATTATCTATGGAGTCCCATGTTGCCTAAGTCCTCCTGGAAGTGCTAAACACACAGTGGAAGTACAAAAACCCACACTCCCTACTCTAAGCCAAAGAGCTCTGCGTTTAGTCTTTTTATACAATAGCCTGGTCTCACTTAAGCGCCGCGTTTTACAGATGGAGAACTGGGGGTGGAGAAACTGTGGCCTATCCAGGGTCCCATTGAGCATCAGTGCTGTACTTGGGCAGAAGCAGCCCCGGTTCCATGGAGATTCCTTCTTCAGGTCTCTTCCATCAGCACTGCCTCCTTCCTGTGGGTAAGGCCTCCTTCCCCTGCCCCCCAAAACTCAACCCAGATCCTTCCCAGTGGTTGCTTTCACATCTAAAAATAAAAGAAGAGTGGCAAAGAGGCTAATCCTCCAGAAAAGGTGTGTCCGTGTTGCTAAGATGAGTATACCCCAAGTCAGTTCCTTGCAACAATGGGGATTTCTGAGAGAGAGCAGCTGGTCAGGCAAAGTGGGGAGCTGTGCCCACTGAATCTAATGAAACAGCTGCTGAAGTTAGATATACGGTATCCGAACACTTAGAAGGGTTTAATCCTCTCTCCTGCAGCCTTTTCTCTTGGTATTTCCTGAGGACCGAATGGGGCCTGCAGCAACTAGCTTTGGGTCTGACTAAGCGTTTTTGTTTTTTTTTTTTAACTGGAGAGGAGCAAGCTGCAACGAGGGCCTCATTCCTGGTTGGGTGCAAGACCCGGGAAGAGGCAGAGCAAGGCTGAGAGCTGGGGTTCTTGGCCTGGGGCCTGGGTGTCCTTCAAAGAGGGGAGACCTAAAGGCATGTGGCTATACATTTACAAATGCATGAACACAGCTGCAAGATACTGATGGGCTTCAGTAACAAGAACAAATCCAGAATTCTCCCTCATAGCTAGAGGCAAAAAAAGTTTTCCTCCAGGAATAGGTTCTTCTTCAATTGTGAAACATTGGATATAGGAAGAGAAGATCGCCACATGCTGGAGCATAGAGTGTTACAAAACCTTTTCTTCTGAAACTTGACTTTTCATGCAAGTGCATGGAAGTTTACAGAGTGTTATGATGAGGTATCTGTTAAACCAGTAAGACCCCAAAATAAAAATGCCTCTATGGTGATAGAGACCAGAACAGTGAGAACCTTTGCGGGTAGGCTGTCCACCGTGAAGGGAGGGGAATAAGGGAGTCTCTGGAGTGCTGGGAGTGTCCTAAACCTTGGTCTGGGTGGTGGCTTCTTGGGTATGTGCATGTGTAAAAATTAAAAAGTCATCAAGGGGCACACTTGAGATTTGTGCATTTTACTCTATGTAAGTTATGCCTCAATAAAAAAAGAAAAATAAAAATTTTAAATGCTGTTTTCATTGCTTTGCTATGCCAGCAGTTTGGGTAGGTGCTTTTATTTCCAAAAGCTAAATCATGTATAACTTATGTAATATTTCAAGCCATCTCTGGAGTTCTCTCCTATAATACCTTTTGTGCCCAAGCTCTTATCTTATAAAATGTGACCGACTTTTAAGGGTCAAAGATGATTTTTCTCCATCTGTCATTCTTGTCCATGGCAAATGTGGACATGTCATTCGGAATGTAGCATGGAGGCCCTGATGAAATTGGAAAAGCATGTGGAGATAAAATTCACTCTGGGATGAATCCAGACACTTCCTGCCACTGGCCAGATGTCACAGAGCTGGAAGCCACCCTCCCAGGGGAAGCGATTCAACCAGCCTAAGCCAGATGTGTAAGAAGCTGCCTCGGACCCACATGCTAACACTGTCCCAATTGTGTAGAGCATATGCTTTCAGTCAAGAGTGAAGAATGCAGGCAGGGGCACATGCCAAGAGTCTTTCAAGCATGGCCCACCAGTCAGCCTACAGCGCGATGCACCGATGCATCCAGTCAGCAGATGTGTGTCACCATGACGCAGGCTGAGGCTGGTTAAACAGTAACAGAGCTCAGTGACCTAATGCTCACACTCAGCCCTAGGAAGCCCTAGAACCTCGCGCCACAGTTGTCATGCTGTGGGATGTGTCAGCTTGATTCTGAGGCTGCCTGGAACATCTGTGCTTAAACTACATGGAGTGGCAGAAACGCCCCTTCCTGTACCCAGCAGTGTGTCAAGAGACCTCAATGAGCTGCCAGGGAACATGGGTGCAGTGCCTTTTTGCTCCGTGTTATTTTGAATAATCTCAAATGCAACTGCGTGGCAGACTGTTTGGGAAAAACTGTTTAGTGACTGAGTTTTGTGTCCTGGTGTGGCTTTCCAGGAGCCAATGCTGCCTGCAAGGATACCCCTTTGTGCCACTTGGTAAGCCTCCAAGGCCTCCACCTGCCCCTCCCCTTTATAGAAAGATCTGAGTGTAGAATTTGTCCCAATGTTCTAAACTGACTGAGACAGACTTTACAAGAATCCTACCTGCTCTGATTAAAAAGAAGGAAATGTGTATGCCTACTTGCTCACAAGTGCATGTGCACACACACACACTTCTGTGTGTTTGAGAGGAAGCAGGCAACCACACATAATGTCGTTCAGAGAAAGACACATGAATGAAGAGACAAGGACAGAGACATCCCAGGGCAGCCTATACATACACACAACCCCTTGGTTGGCCAATAGCAGCAAATATTGTACTGAGGCAGAAGTCATGGTACGTAGTTTTCATGGGCAAATATGGTTGGGCAGATGTGGAAACATTTCTTAGCATTTGTTCACACCAATTGCTCAGAAACCAGGCCATGGAGGGCTCTACTCCACAGTGCTTTCATCTGCAGACCTCCCAGCCTCTGCAGAAGTCACTGATACTGCATGAGGACACCATCGATAGACTTGTTAGGCTGCCATTTTTGGCAAAGACACACACACATGTTCTCCTCCTACCTAGACGCTGGGAAAGTCAAATCTACTTCAGTCATCACTTCACCTCATCAAAAACTATGGCCTTCCTGTCTACTCAGAGATCTTCCTTTATAGAAATCACAGCTCTGGTTGCTTAAAAGCTGATCCTTAGAGCTGCAAGCACCAGAGAAACTGTCATGCATAATGTATCTCTTTCCTTTAGGTCATCAGCAGTACACTGTGTGCACTGACCTGTCTGCCAGTCACCATTTCAGTACCAAGCACTAAAAACAGTCACCAAAAAGTTGTCTAAACCTCATATTTTTGGGGTGGATTCCCCTCCCTTCACAGAGAAAATTCACAGGGTAAAGCAATGGTCATGATAATACATACCTGTGGCTCATCACCAGTCATTTACTTGGCTTTAGAATTTGTTTTTGTGCTTACACTGGAATATGAGTCTGCCTAAGGCTGTGGGAATTCACAGCTCTTTAGATAAACTAAATGATCTTCCCTTTAAAGACCTGACTCAGGCAGAACCAAAGGTGGTTTAGTCTCCTGTTCTGCCTCCCCACTCAAAACCAGGCTTTGCATGCTGGATTCAGACACGTTGGAGCTAGAGGCAAGATGCCAGCCTAGGAGGAGCTTCCCTGATCACCTAGGTGCAATGGACTGAATAAATCCTTTTAGAGTTTCAGCTAATCTGCAAAGTGAGGAGCTTATAGTTAACCTTTTCTCATGCTCCCCACCCCCATCCCATGGGTCCCTATCTACAAGTTTCTGTTTCCTCACTGTCATCATCCCAAGACTCCTTTTCATGCTGTTAATACCCATAGGACTTCACTTAATTTTCACATGTGATGGTTAAATTTTATGTATCAACATGGCTAGGCTATGGTGCCCACTTCTTTGGTCAAACACTAGCGTAGATATGCTTCACATCTACAATTAGTTGACCTTAAGTAGAGGAGATTGCCTTCAATAATCTGGGTACCCTCATTCAATCAGTTGAAAGCCTTAAGAGTAAAGACAGATTTCCCAGAGATGAAGGAGTTCTGCCTCAACACTAACACAGAAATCTTACTGTAGTTGCCAGCCTGCCAGCCTGCCCTACAGATTTCAGACTTGCCAGCCCCCACAATCACGTGAGATGATTCCTTAAATCTCTTAACGTACCCACACACTCCCAACACACTATTGGTTCTGTTTCTCTGGAGAACCCTGACTATTAGAACACAGTTCCCATTCCTATTTCCTCAACTTGTCTATTTCCTCCATCTCCACTGCTAGGTCTTCTTTTTGTTGTCCTCCCTAGACAATATACACAGCCCCTCTTCCCCCTCTCTGTATGCATATGCATTTTAAGATCTCAAAGTAGTCTTCAAGAAGGTCTGGGTTTTTTTTGTTTGTTTGTTTGTTTGTTTTTGAGATGGAGTTTTGCTCTTGTTGCCCAGGCGGGAGTGCAATGGGGCCATCTTGGCTCACCGCAACCTCCGCCTCCTGGGTTCAAGCGATTCTCCTGCCTCAGCCTCCCGAGTAGCTGGGATTACAGGCATGTGCCACCACGCCTGGCTAATTTTGTATTTTCAGTAGAGATGGGGGTTTCTCCATGTTGGTCAGAGTGGTCTCGAACTCCCAACCTCAGATGATCCGCCCACCTCAGCCTCCCAAAGTGCTGGGATTACAGGCGTGAGCCACCATGCCCGGCGAAGGTCTGGGTTTTACTTTTAGGAAACTTTCTTCTTTCAGCTCAACCTCACCGCCTGGCTGGAGGCCTCACTCACTCACCATGAGTGGCCTCTCAGAGATCAGCTTCCATCTGGACTGCAGTGAGGGAGGCCCATGTCTCCACATTCCAGGGAGTACAAATGGAGATGTCCAGGCTCTGGAAGCCTGAACCCTGAAGGGCATGGGATGAGGGCAGTACCCTGTCTTTCCTTGGGTGACCCAAACCATCTTTGGCTGCCATTGTGTCTAATGAGGTGATCAGAGCTCGGGGAAGGTCTCACTCACTGTCCTACTGTCTGCTTTCCCTGCACTTTGAGGTTGCTGCCTTCCTCTGACACCTTGTCTCCTAAAAAGCTCCTTAGTTAACAGCATGGATTTTGGTGGGGGGCACTGAAAGCTCCAAAAGGGGAGCCTACTATTTTACATATGTATTTATTTTATAGTTGTACCCTGGTTATTTTGTTTATTTGGTGGAAACTGGTTAGATGGTTTGTCGTCTTCAGGGAAAAGGGCTAGAGAGGTAAATATAAGGTAGGAAACTATGGAGGAATGCCAGTACCTGAGAAAAAATATCACCACTAGTATGTTAGTACCCCAAGAGCAGGTTTTTGTCTGTTTTGCTTCCCCGGCACCAAAGATAGTGCCCAGTACTCACAGAAAGTCAAAAAATGTTCACTTAATGAATGAGATGAATCATTTTGTTAAAACACCCTGCCTGTCTCCAGAAATCCTGAGATGTTGTTTTCTTAAAAGCAACAGACAAACAAGCAAAAAAAAATAAAAAATAAAATAAAATCCCTTGGAGTATTAACTCTTGATTTTCTGAGAAAATGGCAAAGAAGGGCCATTTGGGTTTATTTGTGCATTGAACATACATTTCTTACACTCCAGTCATGGCCAAGCACTGGGCCCAGAATCTCTGGGACTTAAGCTGATGAAAGAATGCAGCTCCAACCTCGCGGAGCTCCCATCCAGTGGCAGACAGACGAGGGCCCTGATAATTACTACACAATGTGATGAGTGTTCTCAAGTCCTGGAGAGGGTCTCCAGGAGCCAGGGAGGGAGTGACTAACTTCTGACTGCCTGGGGGCCTGAGAGAAGGCTGGGACTTGAAGCCATAACAGGAGTTCACATGCCTGAGAAGGGGCAGGGTGAGGGAAAGAGTCCAAATTCTACCTTGGACCATGGTTCCATCAGATTACACACTTACCAGAGTTGCTGATGGGGAGCCAGATGGACAAGCAAATATTGGCTCTCCTTTCCTTTTTCTCCTCTACTCCTGGGAGAGATGCTAATGAACAACAGTGGCCAAGTGGCAGGTGAGAGTAAGGAAGAAACTGGATCATGGGCCAACTGGATAGCCATCCCCTCTGAATCATGTGGCCATGGCTGTACTTGAAGTCACCAATGTGGAGCCAGGCTGATAATCCCATGGCTACCCCATAAGGGTGGGCCCTTGGAGGAAGAGGTCCCATCTGTGACATTTACTTGGTTTACCACCTTGCAGAGAGCCAGCCACTGGGGGCTGCTTAATCAGGACAACTTGATAACATGATAGACAAGGATTCTTAAGACAAAAGGTAGCTGCTCTGAAGAGAGTGGGTGCTGCTAAAAACCTGTTGCCTGTTAATTGCTGTGGAGTGGAATATGCCAAGGTATCTTAATTCAAATCTTACCTCACTGTCCTGGGGACCTTTTGTTGCTGTAAGTAAGGATGGTCGTCGGTTCCAAGAAGAAAATTAAAGGCTGCTCCCGAGATGAGCACAGTCATTTGGATGAAAGAAAACACATGGTTGCATTTAGAGATCAGATCTCAACAAGACAGGGCACCACCTCCTGCCCAGAGAGGAACAGGCCACAGGATGCAAAACTGGAATTTATATGAGAATACTTTGCCCTTATTATAGCACCTCTAGCAGAGAATCTTGACACACGTTTCAGGCACTAATTAGTTCTTGCATCTATTGCCATGGGTGCACATTGTATTAATATGTGCCCATTTTCCTGATGGAAGAACTGACAAGGAGGAGATGGGCAGAAGAGATGTTTTTAGAGGAAATGATGCCATGTCTGCTTCAGTATGTTCATCCAGGGAGAACTGTGCCTTATTTCTTTTGCCTGAGGGCATTGTTTGCTGCTGAGCTCAGAGTCTCTGTCCTCCAGGGTTTGGCTTCATAATCTGCCCCTGAATTTGGAATAAAAATGGCAAAGCCCTACATAGGAAGCTAAATGTTTACTGGATCACTGCTTCTGAATAGTAGTGCAGCCATTAAGGGCATCATCTGTGAAGCCAGCCTTCCTGGGTTTACACTCACGCTGTGGCACTTACAGCTGTGTGGCCTTGGGGAGTTTCCCTCCTTCCCTCCCTCCCTCCCTCCCTCCCTTCCTTCCTCTCTCTCTCTCTCTCTCTCTTTCTTTCTTTCTTTTCTTCTTTCTATATTTTATTTAAGATTTTTTTGGAAGGAAGGGAATGAGGTTTTTACAAATTTTTTTTTCTTTTTTTTTATTATTATTATACTTTAAGTTTTAGGGTACATGTGCACAAAGTGCAGGTCAGTTATATATGTATACATGTGCCATGCTGGTGCGCTGCACCCACTAACTCGTCATCTAGCATTAGGTATATCTCCTAGTGCTATCCCTCCCCCTCCCCCCACCCCACAACAGTCCCCAGAGTTTGATATTCCCCTTCCTGTGTCCATGTGTTCCCATTGTTCAATTCCCACCTATGAGTGAGAATATGCGGTGTTTGGTTTTTTGTTCTTGTATAGTTTACTGAGAATGATGATTTCCAATTTCATCCATGTCCCTACAAAGGACATGAACTCATCATTTTTTATGGCTGCATAGTATTCCATGGTGTATATGTGCCACATTTTCTTAATCCAGTCTATCATTGTTGGACATTTGGGTTGGTTCCAAGTCTTTGCTATTGTGAATAATGCCGCAATAAACATACGTGTGCATGTGTCTTTATAGCGGCATGATTTATAGTCCTTTGGGTATATACCCAGTAATGGGATGGCTGGGTCAAACGGTATTTCTAGTTCTAGATCCCTGAGGAATCGCCACACTGACTTCCACAATGGTTGAACTAGTTTACAGTCCCACCAACAGTGTAAAAGTGTTCCTATTTCTCCACATCCTCTCCAGCACCTGTTGTTTCCTGACTTTTTAATGATTGCCATTCTAACTGGTGTGAGATGGTATCTCATTGTGGTTTTGATTTGCATTTCTCTGATGGCCAGTGATGGTGAGCATTTTTCCATGTGTTTTTTGGCTGCATAAATGTCTTCTTTTGAGAAGTGTCTGTTCATGTCCTTCGCCCACTTTTTGATGGGGTTGTTTGTTTTTTTCTTGTAAATTTGTTTGAGTTCATTGTAGATTCTGGATATTAGCCCTTTGTCAGATGAGCAGGTTGCAAAAATTTTCTCCCATTTTGTTACAAATTTTTTTAAGTATAACATGTATATATGCTCATTTTAGACAATTTGATCAGTATAAAATATTAAAGAAGAAAGCAGGCCAGGTGCCGATGGCTCACACCTGTAATCCCAGCACTTTAGGAGGCTGAGGTGGGCGGATCACTTGAGGTCAGGAGTTCGAGACCAGCCTGGCCAACATGGTGAAACCCCCTCTCTACCAAAAATACAAAAATTAGCTGGGTGTGGTGGTGGGTGCCTGTAATCCAAGCTACTTGGGAGGCTGAGGCAGGAGAATTGCTTGAACCCAGGAGGTGGAGGTTGCAGTGAGCTGAGACCGTGCCACTGCACTCCAGCTTGGGTGACAGAGCGAGACTCAGTCTCAAAAAAAAAAAAAAAGAATATGAAAGTAAAAACTCACTTGGAATCTTAGCTGTCAGAAGTAATCACTGTATTACTATATTTTGGTGAATATCCTTTTGATGGTGTGCACATGAGTGTGCGTGTTTGTAACTTGAATTTTTAAAATTTGAGAATATATTCTAGTCATCTTTTTATGTCAATGGATTTAAGAATATATTATATCATTTTTGATGTAATATTTGAATATACCACAATTTATTTAACCATTCCCCTGTTAGTGAATATTTAGGGTATAAAAATATTTTACAATGTGGTTATGAAACGTTCTTTTATATCTATATTTGCCAACTTATTCAACTATTTCTTCATGATAAATTCCTAGAAATGAAGTTACAGAAAATGTTTCATTTGGTGGATGGATATACACACACATATGTACATAACTGTGTGTATATACATACATTCACACATACACTCATACATACATGTGTACATGTACATATATAGTCATAAAATATATTTTAAACTTACATATAGCCATTACTTCTTGAGAAGGGACTTGTATTGGGGATGTAGTCAAAGAGGAATTTGACTAAATCTGTAATGTTTTATTTTTTTTCACAGGGAGAAAATATATGTGTAACTTAAAATTAGTTAAAATTAAAGATAACAATAACAAAAGAGTACAAAATAAGTAGTTATCAACTGACAGTCACATATCATATCAACTGACAGTACATATAATTGGACATAAAACTTTTTGCTTTCTTTGCTGAAAAAAAGGTTACTGTCAGGCCTCTGAGCCCAAGCTAAGCCATCATATCCCCTGTGACCTGCCCGTATACATCCAGATGGCCTGAAGCAACTGAAGATCCACAAAAGAAGTAAAAATAGCCTTAACTGATGACCTGCCACCATTGTGATTTGTTCCCGCCCCACCCTAGCTGATACGATATATTCTCCCCAGCCCTTAAGAAGGTACTTTGTAATATTCTCCCCCACCCTTAAGAAGGTACTTTGTAATATTCTCCCCCACCCTTAAGAAGGTACTTTGTAATATTCTCCCTGCCCTTGAGAATGTACTTTGTACGCCTATCCCAAACCTATAAGAACTAATGATAATCCCACCACCCTTTGCTTACTCCTTTTTCGGACTTAGCCCGCCTGCACCCAGGTGAAATAAACAGCCTTGTTGCTCACACAAAGCCTGTTTGGTGGACTCTCTTCACACGGACACGCGTGACAGTAACTACTGGAAGAATAGAAATAGGATATGTCATTGTTAAACTGCCAAAAGAGAAAAAAAAAGTCAGAACACCTAAACCGTTGATTTATCCAACAAAAGTAAGGAATGGAAAAAAAGAAAAGAAATAATAAGAAAGCACAGTAAACAAAAAGTACAAGTGTATGAACAAAACAAGTCCAAATATACCACTATTTAGAATCAATATAATTTGGTTAATATTTCCATTAAAAGATAGCAACTCTCTGGGTAACAAAACAAAATGCAGTTGTATGTTGTTTACAAGGGACACACATTTTTTAAAAGTGACAGAAAGTTGCAGAATAAAGGAGTGGGAAATGTATATATTGGCTGTGTGTGGTGCCTCATGCCTGTAATCCCAGCACTTTGGCAGGTGGATCAGCTGAGGTCAGGAGTTCGACAACAGCCTGGCCAACATGGTGAAACCCCGTCTCTACTAAAAGTACAAAAATTAGCTGGGCGTTGTGGTGGGGTGCCTGTAATCCCAGCTACTCGGGAGGCTGAGGCAGGAGAATCGCATGACCCTGGGAGGTGGAGGTTGTAGTGAGCCCAGATCACACCACTGCACTCCAGCCTGGGCGACAGAGTAAGATTCCATCTTAAAAAAAAAAAAAAAGAAAGAAAAAAAGAAAAAGTATATATTAACTCGGGAAGTGCTAGCACCAAGAAACAGTTGTGCCAATATTAATATGAGATGAAAATGAATTCAAAGCCTAAAGAATTAATAGTCAAAGAAGAATTTTTTTGTTTTGTTCTTGTCCATCCATGAACCTTTGTACACAGCTTCAAAATATATAAAGAAAGCACAAGTAGAAAAAAAACAACCAAGGATTTAGAGGTGCACTGTCCGATATAGTAGTCACTAGCCACATAGTCACTAGGTTATCGACCGTTCAGATATGGCTAGTCCGAATTGAAATGTGCTCTAAGTTGTAAAACATACATTGGATTTCGAAGACTTGGTATGAAAAAATAAAGTAAAATATCTCATTAATATTTTAAAATACTGATTACATGTTGAAAATATCATACTTTAGATATGAGTTAAATCTATTAAAAGTAATCTTACCAGTTTATTTTTACATTTCTTAAAGTAGCTACTAGAAAATTTAAAATAACATGTGGCTTTATTGGACAGCACTGAAGAGGACTTAAATTAATACAAATAAAAAACTTGGACTAATAATTATATAAAAGAAACATTTTGACTTTATCAGAGATTTCATATTCTTTTCAGTCATGTGACATTTATAAATTCATCAATTACCTGATCATAGGAAGATCTCAAAAATGTTTAAAAACTAGCTATTGCAGAGACTCTGATATCTTTTTTCTTTAATTTATTTTTTATTTCAATAAAAAGGTTTTTTGGGAACAGGTGGTATATGGCTACATGGATAAGTTCTTTTTTTTTTTTTTTTTTGAGATGGAGTCTCACTCTGTCGCCAGGCTGGAGTTCAGTGGCACGATCTCAGCTCATTGCAACCTCTGCCTCCCGGATTCAAGCGATTCTCCTGCCTCAGCCTCCAAGTAGCTGGGACTACAGGTGCACGCCACCACGCCCAGGTAATTTTTGTATTTTTAGTAGAGACAGGGTTTCACCATATTGGCCAGGATGGTCTCCATCTCTTGACCTTGTGATCTGCCCACTTTGGCCTCCCAAAGTGCTGGGATTACCAGCGTGAGCCACCACGCCTGGCCTTTAAATATTATTTATACAATGATCATATTTATAATAGTTTATTATTTTTGTCAGTTTATGACTTTATTATTATATTTATAATCTGGGTTTATAATATGACTGGTTTTCATTCATTTACTCATTCAAATATGCTTTGAAAACAATGTGCAAATTCTTTTTTTAAAAAAATTATATGTCACAGGATGGTGTCCTATGTCATGTACCTAAATTGGTAACCAAAGCCTGCAGCTAAGAAAGGGATCAAGGACTCTTTCTTTCTTTCTTTCTTTCTTTCTTTCTTTCTTTCTTTCTTTCCTTTCTTTCTTTCTTATTTTTCTTTCTTTCTTTCTTTTGAGATGGAGTTTCACTCTTATTGCGCAGGCTGGAGTGCAATGGCTCAATCTCGGCTCACTGCAACCTCCGCCTTCTGGGTTCAAGCAATTCTCCTGTCCCAGCCTCCCGAGTAGCTGGGATTATAGGCATGCGCCACCACACCCGGCTAATTTTTGTATTATTAGTAGAGATGGGGTTTCACCACGTTGGCCAGGCTGGTCTGGAACTCCTGACCTCAGGTGATCCACCCGCCTCGGCCTCCCAAAGTGCTGGGATTACAGGCATGAGCAACCGCACCCGGCCGAGGACCCTACTTTCTAGCGTCAGGGAACTGTGGCATGGGGCTACTGGGGGAACCACTTTTTTAGAATGTGTAGGCATCACTTCACCAGCCCCAACCCCGTAATGCTGGCTGTAAGGAAAGGCCTGGAGGAAGACAGATCTGGCCTATTGGGGGAGCCAAGGGAGCTGCTTCCCTTTTTTAAGCCAAGGGAGGCAGCCGTCTGGGAAACCCTTGTCGAGTTGGCAGGATATGAGTTCTATACACTCCTGGCTTGTTTAGGAACCAGTGAGTCTTTAATTCAGTCTGATGCAGTAGTGTCCAGGGTATGGGTGAACAGCCCTGGGGTGAGCTATTTTTTGGTGAGGGCTGTGGGTAGACAGAGGGCAAGACCCATCTTCCTGTCCCCTGGCCTGGAGTTTCAGTCCCAGCTGGGACATAAAATTGATTCTACATATGCCAATGGGCATAATAGTTTGCTACCAAGGGTAGGTGAGTTTGGGAGCCTGTGACCACTACTGAGTGGAACATCTGAGGCATGTAGCAGGATGCCGTGAGCTGGGGCGGGAAGATACAAGCCAAGAGTCTAAAAGGACCATCAATGGCTATGGGAGGTACACAGGAGGGGGCTCTCCTTAGAGGGCCTATTGGAAGCACCACTGGTCAGCATCAAGCCCATGCATAGTGCATTACTGCTGGATAGGAGAGAATGTCTCCTTGCTGGGTCAGAGAGAATGTCTCCTTGCTGGGTCAAATGGGACAACAACTGTCTTTTACTTCTTCCTCCAGGCCCCAATACTGGCCTTATTCTGGTAATATTGAGGGAGAAGAAAGGATGATGGAAGCGAACACCAGAACTATAAGTAGACAAAGCCCAGGTCTAATCGTGCCTGAGGAAGAGGACGAGGACTTCGAGTTTGGTATACTAATAGCAAAACTTTCATAGCACTTACTTCCTGTGCCTGGCATTCTTCTAAGCACCTTAATCATATTGACCCTTTAACCCTGGCAGTATTCCTGTGAGGTATCTACTATCATTATCCCCATTTTATGGATGAGGAAACTGGGGCACAGAGGTTAAGTAACATGCCCAAAGCGCTCAGCTAGTAAGTGGCAGAGCAAGGATTCCAGTCCAGGCAGCCAGCTTTCAGAATCTGTACGTTTTCATTGAATAAGAATTAATCCAAAGGATTGAAATAAGGCTACTTAAAACAACAACAACAACAATAAAAATGAGAAAACAAAAAATGGCCAAGAAGTTATAGAACCAGAATGAAATATCATTAAGGGTGCTACTATCTAACAGGAAAGGGGTTTGATGGAACATAATCAGTGGCAGGTTTTAGATACTGACATGTGCTTTGGCTGTGTCCCCACCCAAATATCGAACTGTAGCTCCCATAATTCTCACGTGTCATGGGAGGGACTTGGTGGGAGGTAATTGAATCATGAGGGTGGGTCTTTCCCTTCTATTCCTGTGATACTGTATAAGCCTCATGAGATCTGATGGCTTTATAAAGGGGAGTTCCCCTGCACATACTCTCTCTTGCTTGCCTGCTGCCATTCAAGACGTGACTTTGCTCCTCTGCCTTCCATCATGATTGTGAGGCCTCCCCAGCCATGTGGAACTGTGAGTCAATTAAACCTCTTTCCTTTATAAATTACCTAGTCTCAGGTATGTCTTTATTAGCAGTGTGAGAACAGACTAATACAGATAAAACAATATTCACCTTCAATGAGTTGAGACTCCTTGGTGAGCCACTTTCTTTTCTTTTATTATTATTATTATTATACTTTAAGTTCTAGGGTACATGTGCACAACCTGCAGGTTTGTTACATATGTATCCATGTGCCATGTTGGTGCGCTGCACCCATTAACTCATCATTTACATTAGGTCTTATCTCCTAATGCTATCCCTCCCCACTTCCCCCACCCCACGACAGACCCTGGTGTGTGATGGTCCCCTTCCTGTGTCCAAGTGTTCTCGTTGTTCAGTTCCCACCTATGAGTGAGAACATGTGGTGTTTGGTTTTCTGTCCTTGTGACAGTTTCCTGAGAAAGATGGTTTCCAGTTTCATCCATGTCCCTACAAAGGACATGAACTCATCCTTTTTTATGGCTGCATAGTATTCCATGGTGTATGTGTGCCACATTTTCTTAGCCTTCTCTGTTTCTTCCTATGAGCTGTGAGGTAAGCACTGTTATTATTTGCATTTTACAGACAAGGAAACCGAGTTTTAGAGAGTTTAGATGATGTGTCCAAGGTCACCCACCTACAAGTGGTGAAGTTGGGTGTTTGAAGCAAGTTCTTTTGACCTTAGAACCTAAGCTTTGAATCTCTTCCTCATGGAGGATGTCAATATGAAGCTCACATACATGTTACCATTTTTGGTCTAGTTGGCCTATGGAAGAAGACACTGTGTAGAGCTATGATATGAGGGAGAAAGGTAAGAAGATTGTTGAAACAGAGGTGCATGTGACATTTTCAGTGGGCGGAGGATAGATAGACTCAAAGTTACAACTCCTCAAAATAATTAAAAAGGACAGGACTAAGGACATTAGTACACATTGCAAAACAGTAATGGTGGTGACACCATTTTGTGCCTTTACATAGCACTAGATTCGAAGGAAGCTTAGTTAACCTAAGCTTCATGGTAACCTTAGGAGAGAGGTGATATCTACTCCATTTTGTGGATGAAAACCCAAGGCTCAGAGATGTTAATTGACTTGCCCAAGGATGCACAGCTCATAAAGAGATAAGTGCAGATTAAAATCAGGTTTGGCTGGTTCTAAGCCTAAACCTTTCCTCCAACATATGGCTATTTTCAGAGCACCACTGTCGTCTTCCCTCATTTGATTCTCATGGGGATCTGAAGCAGAGGAGGGACTGTTATTCCCACTCTACACAGGGCATAGCACTGCAAAGGCTGTGCCCAAAGCTTCTCTCCAGAGCTCAGACCTGCAGATACAACGGTCTCATGGACATTTCTCCACTCAGATATCCCACAGATTCCTTAAGCCCACCACGTCCAAAACTGAACACATCATTTCCTCTCCTTTGAAAATGATTGTCTGTATTCTTCCATTCGTTCATTGATTCATTTAATAAATATTTCCCAGGCTCTGGGAATAAACAGCGAACACCTCAGTAGCAAGAGACTCACTCTTCAGCCAGTTGCCTAAACCAGAAACCTAGAAATATTCCTGCATGACCCCAAGCCTCCACATCTAATCATTCATCGAGTTTTTGTATGTCTCCTACTAAATATCTCTAAAATTTATCCATATCTCCCAGGCTTCTATTATCTCTTGGCTAGAATTTTTTTTTTTAGACGGAGTCTCGCTTTGTTGCCCAGGCTGGAGTGCAATGGCGCGGTCTCGGCTCACTGCAACCTATGCCTCCCGGGTTCAAGCGATTCTACTGCTTCAGCCTCTGGAGTAGCTGGGATTTCAGGCGTGTGCCACCGCACCAAGCTAATTTTTGTATTTTTAGTAGAGACTGGGTTTCGCCATGTTGGCGAGGCTGCTCTCTAACTCCTGACCTCGTGATCCGCCCGCCTAGCCCTCCCAAAGTGCTGGGATTACAGGCGTGAGCCACCGCGCCTGGATTGGCTAGAATATTATATCAGCTTCCAGATGTCTCATGTCTCCCTATTCCATAGTTTGTCCTCCTCTTCCTTCTCCTCCTCCAATGCATATTCCCTGCTACACGTCTGAATGATCTTTCTAAAATGCAAATCTATATCAATCCCCTCCACTGAATGCTCTTCAATAGCTTCTGAGACTGCTCAGGATGGCTTACAAGGCTGTAGGGCCTGGCCCCACCCACCTCTTAAGCCACAGTTGTTACTGTTCTTCCCTGGCGTTTTCTACTCAAGTTTTGCTGCACTCATTTTTGTTTTTGGAGCTTCATCACAGTGGCTCTGACTCCCAGGATTTCATACATCCTGCCTCCTCTGGCAAAACATCCTTCTGATTCTTTTCACCTGGCTGATGCCTACGTATTCTTCAGATCTCAGTTTAAATGTTTCCTCTTCAGGGAGGTCTTTTTTGACCCCATAGATTAGGTATTTGTTCCCCTGTCCCAGCGCATTCCCTATTTCACCAGTCATTGTTGATGTACTGACTTATTTAACACATTTTTTTCTGTGAAGACCAAGTTGTCCTCCCACCAATGATGCATACTAACTGAACACATGAACAAATGAATTAATGAATAAATGAATAGATGAAGGCCTAGAGTTACTAAAGAACATGGCAAAGTCTGGAAAGAGGAAGTGTCTCTGGGGACTCCAGCAGGGAATTTCAGGGGCAGTGATAACAGGTGATGCTGGAGAAGTAATCAGGGGCTGGAATAGGGTGGGCCTTGTGTGCCTGTCCCTTTCTGGATCATCCCTGAAGGACAGTGGTGGAGGGAAGTCCTCCAAGTGGGCATAACTTTGAGTGACGTACCTGGTTGTTCACTGTGGTTGAAAGGAGGAATGGTCGGACATGTGATTCTATACTGATTCATGGCTGTGGCCATGGTTTGGCTCGATAGTCAGGAACTTGGAAGGAACATGATTAGAAAACTGGTGACAAGAAAATTTGGGGAAGAGGTATGTGGATAGACCTCTATGAATGAGCAAAAAATGTGAAGATATTTGTATTCTATATTAATGCCTATCGAAGGGTGGCCTCAGCAGAGGATTTTGATCATCAAGTGGCTAAGATGACTTGTCTGTAGCTATCAGTCAGCCTCTTTCCTTAGCCCCCTCTGTCATTGCCCAGTGGTTCCTGAATGAAGTGGCCATGGTGATAGGGATGAAGGTTATGCATGGGCTCAGCAACGACGACTTTCATTCAGCAAGGCCAACCTGCCTAGAGCCACCACTGAGTGCCCAATCTGCCAGCAGAATAAACCAACACTGACTCCTTGATATGGCACCATTCTCTGGGGTGACCAGCCGCCTACCTGGCAGCTGGTTGATTACACTGGACCCCTTCCATCATGGAAAGGCCAACATTTCATCCTTAATGGAATAGACTCTTACTCTGAATATGGATTTGCCTTCCATTGCATGCAATACTTCTGCCAAAATACCATCTGTGAACTTATAGGATACTTTATCCAACATCACAGTATTACACACAGCACAGCTGTGAGATTGAGGAACTTGCTTCACTTGAATGAAGTGTGGTAATGAGCCCCATGCTTGTGGAATTCACTGGTTTTACCATGTTCCCCACCATCCTGAAGCAGCTGGATTGATAGGATGGTGGAATGGCCTTTAGAAGACTCAGTCACAGTGCCAGGTAGGTGACATTACCTTGTTGGACTGGGGCAAGGTTCTCCAGGAAGCTGTATATGCTGAGAATCAGTGTCCAATATTAGTACTATTTCTCCCATAGCCATGAATCACAGGTCCAGAAATCAAGAGGTGGAAATGAGAGTGGCACCAGTTACTATCACCCCTGGTGACCCACTAACAAAATTTTTCCTTTGTCCCTGTGACCTTTTGCTCTGCTAGCCTAAATGTCTTAGGTCTAAGTGGAGGAATGCTTCCACCAGGAGACAGCAATTATCCCATTCAACGAGAAGTTAAGACTGCCACCTGGCCACTTTGGGCTTCTCAGACCTCTAAATTAACAGGCAAAGAAAGTTACTGTGCTTGTGAAGGTGATTGATCCTGACTACAAAGGAGAGATTGGACTGCTACTCCATAATGGAGGTAAGGAAGAGTATGTCTGGAATATGTAAGATTCCTTACAGCATGTCTTAGTATTAGCATGCTCTGTGATTAAAGTCAATAGGAAATTACAGTTAGTCTCTGACTTATGATGGTTCGACTTATGACTTTTTGACTTTACCATGCAAAGCAATAGGTATTCAGTGCTTTCCTAAACTTACCACGGGACTATATGCAGATAAGCCCATTGTAAATTGAGCCCCATTATAAAGCCAGGAACATTCGTACAAAAACCCAATCCAGGCAGGACTACTCATGGCTCAGACCTTTGAGGAATGAAAGTTTCAGTCACCATCACCAGGTAAAGAACCACGACCAGCTGAGGTGCTTGCTGAGGGTAAAGGGAATATGGAATGAGTAGTGGAAGAAGGTTGTTATAAATACCAGCTGTGACCATGTGGTCAGTTACAGAACGGAGGACTGTAATTGTTATAAGCATTTCCTTCTTATTTTGTTATATGTTTATGTGTGTGTACAAATATCTTTCTTCCTCTTATTCTTTGATCATGTAACATAAGATGTATTGACTTTATATCATAGAATTTAAGTATTGTTAGCTTTCCATCATAGTATTTAAGTTATAAGATATCAAAGAGAAGAGTAAACATCACTCGAGGAGTCTGCATCCTCTTCTGGGGAAAGGGTTGGTGCCTCTTTGATTGTATGCAGGATAGTTGTATCATGTTAGGTAGAAGTATGACCTTTTACTCTCTTTATCTGGAGATTAAGTATAGTTTAAGGAAAAGTGTATGGGTGCCAAGTTGACAAAAGGTAGACTTGTGATGGTTAGTTTTATGTCAATTTGGTTGGGCCATGGTGCCCAGGTATTTGGTCAAACATTATTGTGGATGTTTCTGTGAGGGTATTTTTTTGTGGGGTGAGATTAACATTTAAATGAATGGACTTTGAGTAAAGCAGGCTACCCTCCATAATATGGGTGGGCCTCATCCAATCAGTTGAAGGCTCAGCAGAACAAAGACTGACCTCCCACAAGCAAGAAGGAATTCTGTCAGCAGATGGACTTCTGACTTGAACTCCAACATCAGCTCCTCCCTCAGTCTCTAGCCTGCTGGTCCATCCTGCAGATTTTGGACTTGCCATCTTCCATAATCCATGAGATTTATTTTTCCTTAAAATAAATCTCTCAGCCGGGCACAGTGGCTCATGCCTGTAATCCCAGCACTTTGGGAGGCCGAGCCGGGCAGATCACCTGAGGTCAGGAGTTCAAGACCAGCCTGGCCAACAAGGCGAAACCCCGTCTCTACTAAAAATACAAAAATTAGCCAGGGGTGGTGGTGCATGCTTGTCATCCCAGCTACTCGGGAGGCTGAGGCATGAGAATCGCTTGAGCCTGGGAGGCAGGGGTTGCAGTGAGCCAAGATTGTGCCACTGCACTTTCAGCCTGGGCAACAAGAGTGAAACTCCGTCCCCCCCCCAAAAAAAAAAAATAAATAAATAAATAAATAAATCTCTCAGACTCTCTACACATTCTATATGTCCCATTTCTCTGGAGAACCCTAATATAAGGGCCCCTAAGACAATGGGACAAGCTGATTCCTCATAATCTGAAGTAGATAAATGGAGTAGGGGTGAGGAGGCTTTAGAGTCACCTGACGACACTGCTGCACATCAGGGTATTTAAATACAAGGAAGAGGGCCCTTTGTTTTCACATGCCCCAGTCTGCCCACCTAACTCTAGGGCTAGCAAGATACCTATGGGAGCCCATTTTCCTGGGGGCCAGCCTTAGGGAGTGAGTCTCCACTGCTTTCTCCACTAAGGGGGGATGTGCCCCTGATGTTGAGCTTAGGTAGACCCCTCCCTCAGAGATCACCTGGAATGTTCCTGTCAGGTCTCTCAGATGAGGAAACTGAGGCCCAGCAGGGGAAGGGACCTACCCAAGTTTGCTCAGTTACATTTAGAACTACGGTAATTACATATCAGAACTAAAATTGATTGTCAGGTTCTTACTCTAGTGCACCGAGCATGAACACACCATACTGCTTAGCTATTTCTTACCTCAGTTTATTTATTGTTTTATTCAGAAGAGGACCCCTATGCTGAAAAGCACAGAGCTAAAAGGGAATTGATTTAGCTTTTTGTACTCAAAAGGTGAGTTTTAAAAATATTCAAGGGATGGTTACTGATCTAAAGGGCTTTACTGTCCCATCAAGTTAAACATTTTGATGAACAGTGTGATTGTAAACTGTAATTCCTAATGTCATGAGGTGGTTAACAAAAATTTGAATGATAATCAGTGACAAGTACTCTTACAATGGTTATAAATCAAAACATCCTGCTCCATTTTGTGTTTTAATTGCAGAGGTGTTCAAAATTAGTCACATAGCACAGCAAAGATTTAATGCTATTTAAGCTATCACCAGAAATATGTACAAAAAATTACAAGGCTATACTGACAGTTTAATTGGTGATTGAGGAAATTTGGGGTGCTACAGTCTCTTCTCGAATATTTTCAGGTATAGTCAACCTTAAAGGTGAGGTCCAGATAAGAGGCTCTCGAGCTTTTTGGGCTTCTATACTGTATAATTTTTGGAATGTTAAATCTTTTCTGAAGTCTAACTGCTCATGTCCCTAGTTTACCAGATATTATATGCCATGAGAAGTATATTGAGTACCTTATTAAGCCAGGGTTAATGAAGTAAAATTTATATATCTAGGCTCCCATCTTAAGATAGAAAAAAAAGCTGTTGAGGTCTTCAAGTAATTCTACCATTTTTATTTCTATTTAAAATGTTTTCAAATTTAGCATCATTATTTTATATCATTAGATTGAGAGATTACCTTGTTGAGAATTTTCATGCCTATGACAACTATAGTGATGTATCCTTTTTCATTCCGGATACTGATTTATTTGTGCCTTCTTCTTGATTAATCTTGCCACAGATTTATCAATTTTATTGTTCTTTGTATAGACTTAACTTTTGATTCTTTGATCTCTCAACTGTTCTTTGTTTCTCTACTTCATTAATTTTTGCTCTTATTTTCATCACTTCCTTCCTTCTACTTTTTTTTTTTTTTCTTTTTTTTTGAGACAGAGTCTTGCTCTGTCGCCCAGGCTGGAGTGCAGTGGTGTGATCTCAGCTCACTGCAAGCTCCGCCTCCTGAGTTCACACCATTCTCTTGCCTCAGCCTCCCGACTACAGGTGCCCACCACTACGCCTGGCTAATTTTTTTATATTTTTAGTAGAGATGGGGTTTCACCATGTTATCCAAGATGGTCTCAATCTCCTGACCTCGTGATCCACCTGTCTCGGCCTCCCAAAGTGCTGGGATTACAGGCGTGAGCCACCACGCCTGGCCAGACTTCTGTTTTTCTAATATATGCATTTAAAATCATAAATTTCCTTCTAAGCCTAGCTTTAGCTGCATCCCACACATTGTGATGTCATATACTTATTATCATTTAATTCAAATTATTTTACAGTTTCCACTGTGGTTCTTCTTTGACCTGTAGGTTATTTAGATGTATATTACTTAATGTCCAAACATTTGGGAGTTTTAAAAAGTTATGTTTTTGATACTAATCTATAGGTAATTTTTACTGTGATCTTAGAACATGTCCTGTATAATCTCAACACTCTGGGTAGGGTGTGGTGGCTTATGCCTGTAATCCCAGCACTTTGGGAGGCCGAGGTGGGAGGATCACTTGAGCCCAGGAGTTCAAGACCAACCTAGGCAACATAGGGAGACCCCCGTCTCTACAAAAAATAAAAACAAATTAGCTGGGTGTAGTGGCACGCACTTGTAGTCCCAACTACTCAGGAGGCTGAGGTGGGAAGGTTGCTTGAACCTGGGAGGTTGAGGCTGCAGTGAGTCATGACTGTACCACTGCACTCCAGCCTGGGTGACAGAGTAAGACCCTATCTCAAAACAAAAAAACAAAAACAAAAACAAAAACAAAAAACACACCCCAAAATGCTGGAATTTGTTGAGACTTAATTTTTGAGCCTACCAGGTGTGGTGGCTCACGCCTGTAATCCCAGCACTTTGGGAGGCCTTGGCGGTCAGATCACTTGATGTCAGGAGTTTGAGACCAGCCTGGCCAACATGGTGAAACTCTGTCTCTACTAAAAATACAAAAATTAGCCAGGCATGGTGATGCATGCCTGTAATCACAGCTACTTGGGAGGCTGAGGCGTGAGAATCACTGGAACTCAGGAGGCAGAGGCTGCAGTGAGCCAATATTGCACCACTGCACTCTAGCCTGGGCAACAGAGCGAGACTCTGTCTCAAAAATAAATTTTTTTTTTGAACCAACATTATATGGTCAATTTTGGAAAAGCATTCCCATGTACACTTGAAAAGAATGTGGATTTGCTATAGACAATAGCAAAGACATGAAATCAACCTAGGTGCTCATCAACAGTGGATTGGATAAAGAGAATGTGGTAGATATACACCATGGAATACTAAGCAGCCATACAAAAGAATGAGATTATGTGCTTTGCAGCAGCATGGATGCAGCTAGAGGTCATTATCCTAAGCAAATTAACATAGAAACAGAAGACCAAATATCATATGCTCTCACTTATAAGTGGGAGCTAAACATTGGGTACACACGAACATAAAGATGGGAACAACAGACACTGGAGACTCCAAAAGAGGGGAGGTAGGGAAGTGGGGCAAAGGCTGAAGAACTTTCTATCAGGTACTATGTTCACTATATGGGTGATGAGATCAGTACAGCATAAGTATATACACTTGTAAGACACCTGCACATGTGCCCCCTGAATCTAAAATGAAAATTTTAAAAAGAATGTGCATTCTGCATTTATTAAAGTGTGTGTGTAATCAGATTAAGTTTGTTAAAATCTTCCCATATTGTTACTCATGTTTTGTCTGCTTATTCTATCAGTTACTACTACAAGAAGCGTGCTAGTATCTTTTACCATGAGGCAAGGCTGGGCTCTTGTCTTGGTGAGTACTAGCCTACTTCCAAGTCTCCTTTATTCCTAGAGTCTCAGTTCTTCAGGTGCTTCAAATGAAATCCTGAGTGTTTACCATGCATGGCCATTTCTTCCTGGTGGTCCCGAATATTTACTCCTCCCAGCTGTATGAGACTGCAGTAAGCTCTACCCAGCTTCTCAGTTGTTCCTTCACAGCTTTCTGTGCAGTGCCAAGTGCCCAGTCTCTCAGCTGTTGCCTTAGAGTTGACAAGAGCAAGAGTGGTGCCTCCACCAGGCTTGCTAGTCTGTGTCTCCCTCCTCTCCGGGATCTTGGCCCCTCAGGTTCACTGCCTGCATGGCTCTTGCACAACTTCAAACAGGTTGTATTTTCCTTACTATTATCTAGTTTTAAGCAGGTCTCCCCTTGCTGGAAGTGAAAATCCTTTCTCAGAGAATTTTTATCTCTTTAAAAAATATGTAAGAATTTAAAATTCAAAAAATTAAGAGTAAGTTGACCCCCAGTGGAAAGAAATACCTTCTTTACAAGGTTCAACTAAGAGCCCACACCACAGATATGATTAACTGTTAATTCGTTTAGTGAGATTTTTCACTCTGTGTTCCTCCTCCCCAATTTTATTTATTATACCAACAACAGTAATAAAGAAGCAGTTAATAACCCATGATCTCATTCTTCTAAATAAAAACACATCTCTGTTTTTATTTTTATTTTGGGGTACGTACTTTTATAATATGCCCTTTGTTCATGCATAAATTCTATCTATGGTGCCATAATTGATGTATTATTTCCCTTAACATCACTTCATAAAAATATTCTATCACGCCAGACACAGTGGCTCACGCCTGTAATCCCAGCAATTTGGGAGGCGGAGGTGGGCAGATCACTTGAGGTCGGGAGTTTGAGACCATCCTGACCAACATGGTGAAACCCTGTCTCTATAAAAAATACAAAAATTAGCCGGGCATCGTGCCACACACCTGTACTTCCAGCTACTCGGGAGGCTGAGGTAGGAGAATTGCTTGAACCTGGGAGATGGAGGTTGCAATGAGCTGAGATCGCGCCACTGCACTCCTGCCTGGTGATAGAGCAAGACTTCGTCTCAAAAATAAAAAAATTATATATATATAACATTCTATTAGTCTATGTAATCTTAATTTTAATAACTATATCACGTAGCCTGAATTGTCTTATATACTTGTCTTGAAACTTCTATTTACTCAGTAAATTGCCTGCGTATCTACTCAGTAAACTGCCTGCGACCAGTCTTTATTTTTAAAATTGAGTCTATCATAAATACTTAAAAATGGCTTTCCTTAGGCCGGGCGTGTGCCGGTGGCACTTTGGGAGGCCGGCACTTTGGGAGGCCAGCACTTTGGAAGCTGAGGCAGGCGGATCACGAGGTCAAGAGATCGAGATCATCCTGGCTAACAGGTGAAACCCTGTCTCTACTAAAAATACAAAAAATTAGCCGGGTGTGGTGGCAGGCACCTGTAGTCCCAGCTACTCGGGAGGCTGAGGCAGGAGAATGGCATGAACCCGGGAGGCGGAGCTTGCAGTGAGCCGAGATCCGGCCACCATACTCCAGCCTGGGCAACAGAGCAAGGCTCTGTCTCAAAAAAAAAAAAAAAAAAAAAAAAAAAAAGCTTTCCTTTTAAATCTATGCTATTTTATTTCTCAAAGTTTTTTCCCCATACAGTTAAATCTGTCACTCTTTTGCCCCTTGTAAATTCTTATATTGCAGAAAAACCAAACCATAGCTGGCTCTTTGCATTTGCTAAGAATATATTTTAGAGTGCCCACACAGCAAGAGAGTCTATGATTATTGCCCTAAACCACACCAAGCATCGTGAGGAAATGAGGATGAGGATATGCTCTTGCTCTTGAGTGGCTTGCGCCCTCAAGGGAGTGCTAAGTGTTCCTTGCACATAAGCTGCTTGTGTTATTCCAAAAGGACCTGGGAAACAGTGTGAAAAAACTTCAGGGGAAAACAAAGTAAGTATTCTCCTTCTTAACCGTCCTTCATATTTGGGGGGAATCAGGCAAGACTGCTGAGAAGTTAAGCGAATAGAAATTGTTAGTAGAGAAGATGGTTCTAGGCAGAGGGAAACGCACGTGTCACAATGTGGAAGCTTGTGAGAGCATCAAGTGTCAAGGAAGCAAGGCATGCTTAGCATGTAGGGGAATGGAGAGGAATGGAGAACAGTGGCGGCAAAGGTGGCCAAGTGAGGTTGAAGTCTTTCTTACTTCTTTGCCCAATCAAAATTCCTCTTCTCCGAGTGCTGACATCAGCAAACTGCCTGGAATGAGGTTTGACTCTCTCTGAGGGCTTTTGAATTTTCAACTGGATTAATCTAACTGGTGTAGAGCATATGGAAAATCTTTTTTAAGTAGGGAACTTCTGTACCTATTCCAGACCATCAGCTCCTCCTCTCTGGGGTTCCATTCCTATCCTTTCCTTTCTTTTGCAATTTGGACTCAGTAAAAATAAATATTTATTGCTTAAATTGGCACAGAGAACCATGAACATTTTCATCAGCCAGTTAATGAGAACTTCTGAATACCTCTTTATTAAGAGAACCGAAATTAAATATGAACTCAGATCAGCATTCTCAAGTTGCACGTGGCTGTTTCAAGAACTCAAATCTCAGCATTACACCATTATGCTAGATGTGGAGCACAGAGAAGTCATTTGATTACTGTCAATTACAGTTCTGAACTGTTGAGTTATTATAGCAGAGTATCATTTATTTGTTCTTTATGGAACAAAATTTAAAAGGAATCAGGCTGGGCATGGTGGCTCACGCCTGTAATCCCAGCACTTTGTGAGGCAGAGGCAAGCAGATTACCTGAGGTCAGGAGTTTGAGACTAGCCTGGCTAACATGGTAAAACCTTGTCTCTAGTAAAAATACAAAAATTAGCCGGGTGTGGTGGTGCACACCTGTAATCCCAGCTACTTGGCAGGCTGAGGCAGGAGAATGGCTTGAACCTGGGAGGCAGAAGCTGCAGTGAGCCAAGATTGTGCCATTGCACTCCAGCCTGGGCAACAGAGTGAGACCCCGTCTCAAAAAAATAGAAAATAAAAATAAATAAAAGGAATCAGCACTGCATCTTTCACCCTAGAGGTAAACTTTCATCATTCTTAATTCTTGCTTTTTTTCCCATGAGTACTATACTACATGTGTCATCCCCATTGTCCCTTCCTGTGTCCATGGCAGAAATTACCAGTTGATCTTGAGGACTTTACAGTTGAGCCACAATATGGCCTTAAAGCCTTCCCAACCTGAGTCCCAGGCATCACAATTCATGGATTGTATGTGTTTGTGAGATGAAACCTATTTACTTCCCCAGCATCATTTCTACATTCTCCTTTTTTTATTTTTTTGAGACAGAGTCTCACTTTGTTGCCGGGGTTTTACCATGTTGGCCAGGATGGTCTCGATCTCCTGGCCTCATGATCCGCCTCCCTGGGCCTCCCAAATTGCTGGGATTACAGGTGTGAACCACCGCGCCCAGCCTCCTTATTTTTTCTGCCAGAAACCTTATGCTTTGAACATAAGTCTCCAGCTCTGTGGCATTCATACATTTCTTCCCAGTTCATGACACATTTACAGTCTTATTTTCCTCCTCAATCTTTAGCAATGGAGGACTCTCCTCACATCCCCATAACAGAAACATCAATGGCAAAATATACAGGTTGGGAATTCCTATACCAGGAACAAATCACCTGTACAGCAGTATTTTCCAAATGAGGAGAATTCTAAAAAGGAATTTGGAGAAAACAACACATTTCCAAAAATTTTCTTATCTGTGAGATTTCCTGAAAGATTTTTTTTTAAGGGTAAATGATCGTAAAAAGATGGCCTTGAAATGGCCCCAACCTTCTGGCACAGAAAGCTTTTTTTTGTAAAGCTTCTGTTTGAGCTCACAGCAGACTATTTACACTACAAAAATAGCATATGCTTGTTTATTGTAAAAACAGTCACAAAATACAAAGCAAAATGTGAAAGTCCCCACTTTCCTTTCCAACTCCCTAAAGGTAATTACTATTAAAGGATTTTTAAGACAGTCTTCTATGCTTATATAAGTCTATGTGTCTCTCCGCATGTAATGAGAGCATTTTTTAACCAAGAATGGGATTAGCTGGGCTTGGTGGCATGTGCCTGTAGTCCCAGCTACTCAGGAGCCTGAGGCAGGAGGATCGTTTGAGCCCAAAAGTTCGAGTTTAGCCTGGGCAACGTAGTGAGACCCCCATCTCTAAAAAACAAAACAAAAAGTAAGATTATAGAAGATGTTATTCTGTGATTTGCTTTATTCCTCATATGATACATGTGTGTATAGATATATATTGTATCTTTCCATGGCAATACATACAATTATACTCCCTTCTATCAGTAGCTGAATAATTTTTCATTATGTGGATGTGCCACAATTATTTAACTTTCTACAATTACTAGGCTTTTGCATTATTAAAATGGCACAATATATTAAATATATTTATAAAATGTATATATTTATATATGAAATATAAAATATCTCTCTATATTTAATGTTACATTTCCCTGATCACTATTGAGGTTAAACATTAACATTTCCCCACACATTTATTAACCATTTGCATTTCTTCTATAAATTCCTTGTTTATATTCTTTGCTTATTTTTAATTTTTAATTTATTTTTATTTTTTGAGGCAGGGTCTTGCTCTGTTGCCCAGACTGGAGTGCAGCGGTGAGATCAGAGCTCACTGCAGCCTCGTCCTTCCCGGCTCAGGTGATCCTCTCACCTCAACCTCACTTGGCTGAGTGTAGTCAGCTGGGACTACAGGCACACACCACCACATTTGGCTAATTTTTGTATTTTTTTGTAGAGATGGGGATCCACTATGTTGCCCAGGGTGGTCTTGAACTCCTGGGCTCAAGCGATCCTCTTGCCTCAGCCTCCCAAAGTGCTGGGGTTACAGGTGTGAGTCACCACGCCGGCTTCTTTGCCTAATTTTATATAAGGTTGTCATTTTATTGATCTGAACTTGCTTGAGTGTGTTTGCAGTGCTTTTCAATCATGGCCACACACTAGAATCACCCAGGGAACTTTTAAATAACAGGCTCCACCCTGTGAAATACTCTGATTCCAGTGGGCTGTGGTGATGTCCAGGTGTTGAGTTTTAGACTTCCTAGGTGAGTCTGATGTGCATTCAAGGTGGAGAGTCCCTGGTCCAGGTGATTTAGATAGCAGTGAGTGATTAGGTAGGCTAGAACACAGGGTCACAGGGAATAAGAAGTCAAGGAGCTAAGAGGCCAGGGTGTTGGAAGAATTGTGTATATCGTTGCATCAGTCTGCTTGCGCTGCTGTAAGAAAATACCACAGGTGGATTGGCTTCAACAACAAAATTTTATTTTCTCACAGTGTTGAAAGCTAGAAAGTCCAAAATCAAAGTCTGGCTGTTTTCCTAGCTTGCAGCCAGACACTTCTCACTGTGTTCTCAAATGGCAGAGAAAGAGGGTGCTCTGGCCACCCTTCATTTTCTTCTGAGGACACTAATTCCATCTTTGGGGTCCCACCCTCATGACCTCATCTAAACCTAATTACCTCCCCCGAAGCCCCATCTCCAAATACACATTGGTGGTTAGGGCTTCAACATAATACATTTTAGGGGGACACGTACTTTCAGTCCATAACAGTGGTGTCCACTATTTCTTTACTCATGTTGTAATTTTGAGCTCATTATCTTTTTGTCTTGAGACTTGTTGGTTTTGCTAAGTTAATCTTTCTTCTATTGTGCTTGGTTCTCACCTCTGTTCTGTATATTCACTCCACTTTCATTTGTTCCTCTTCAAAGTCATATCAAAGTCACAGATTCAGAGGGCAGCCCATTTGTAGGACCCCATTCATCAGTGTTTACCCCCAAATTAGGAGTAGAAACCCACATCTGGTCATTGGAGATTAATGGATAAAATACTTTTAGATTGCTTATTCTCAGGCACCCTCATTAGACCTGTACAGTACCCAATTTTTTGGAGAATGTTTAGGAGGCTGGGTTAGGTAAGAGCAACTAGTTTTGAAATAGAAGTAGGTGTGCATGCCCTGGAAGCACAGGAAATCCTCAAATCTGACAAGTGATTTCATAATTTGATCCAAAGCGCCATAGGCTGAAGGCAAGGAGGACAAGTGCAGTGAAAATCAAAGGAAGAGGCAATATGGGGATGTGGTATGCACCCTGCAGAGAAAAGCAGAGGATCATCCTAGCCCAGCCTTGCCACCAACTTGCCAAGGGGACCTGGGCCAGCACTGGCCCACCCTGGACTCACTTTATCCTTTGGTAATAGAAGGGGCTGGAGGGGTTTCTGAGGTCTCTTCCAGCCCTACATGCCTTTAACCAGGAGAACAACATGAAACTCAAAACTCTGCATTTAGAATTTAATTGTCCATGGATACAGTAAAGTCTACATGGGTATCTTCTCTCTGGTTTATAATTTTTTTTAAGTAATTAAATCCTTAAGTCAGGAGAAAAGAATTGGGACAACTGGGTCTAAAGTGTGTAGCTTCCGCATCTTTACATCTGCCTGTGGTCCTAGCCGTGGAATATTTGCCAAACAGTAACCACTTTGTTGAGGGCATTTTACCAGGTAATGATGTTTAAAGTGCAGCATAGTGGCTTTCAAAGATGAATACTAAAACATTTAAAATATGCACACATGACATATAGTTCTAGAAAATTTCAAGGAAAGGAGGGTTTTATAGTACCAAAATTTATTCACCAATTTCTTGCCTGCCTTCCTTTCTCCCTTCTTTCCTTTCACGAATATATCAGCATCTTCCATGTGCCAATCATCTTAGTTTGCCCGGGACTTTTCCAGCTTTAACACTGAAAGTCCCGGGTTCTGGGTACCCCTTAGTTCTCAAATAAATGGGGACAGTTTTTCAGGCACTGTACAAAGCACTGAGTATATAGCAGTAAACAAACGAAAACCAAACAATTATAATAGCTCGTCTATCCCAGGCATTATTTTAAAGACAAAATTTATGAGTAACCTAATAAATCATCCTTTACTCTATCATATACTTTTCCACAAAGAGCTCCTAAATTTGACTTCAAATACAAGTTCCCAGATTACCAAAAGGTAGTTCTATTGTATTTGAATAGGGTAAAATTAAAACACTGAGATTTATTTATGAAGTAATAATTAACAAAATGTGGAGTTGTCTCAGTACAGTGAAATGGCTAGTTCCCATATAAACTCAATATCTATTCAAGACTGTATTAATGACTTAAAGCTAACTTTAAATCATTCTTTCACCGTTTTCTTCAGCAATCAGTTTAATAGCCACACAATTGAAAATGTCTGAACAAAATGCTATAAAGAACCGTTCACTGGCTGGGCACGGTGGTTCACGTCTGTAATCCCAGCACTTTGGGAGGCCGAGACAGACGGATCACGAGGTCAGGATATCGAGATCATCCTGGCTAACACGGTGAAACCCCGTCTCTACTAAAAAATATACAAAAAACGGGCTTGGTGGCGGGCGCCTGCAGTCCCAGCTACTCGGGAGGCTGAAGCAGGAGAATGGAGTGAACCCGGGAAGCGGCTCTTGGCAGTGAGCCAATATCGTGCCACTGCACTCCAGCCTGCAGCCTGGGTGACAAAAAAAAAAGAACCTTTCACTAAAATATAATATACATCCACGTTTTAACTATACAGCTCAATGATTTTTACACGGTGAAAACACTGCATCATTTTAAAGTACTTGCATGTACACCATCTCACTTAACTTTCACAGCCATTCTGGAGATAGGCAAGACAGATGGCATTATTTACAGTTCAAAAACTGAAGCCCAGGCAAATTAAATGGCTGTGCAGGATCACTCAGCTAGTAAGAGGCATAGCTGGGATTTGAACCCTGGTCTCTGGGCTCTTATTGTCAACTCCTGGTCTCCATTTTCTATGCTGGAGTAATATGTAAACAGCAGAAAGAATGAGGAAGGAGGGAGGGAAGACAGAGAAACATTACTAAGTCACATTTCTGGGCAATGGGGCACTAAAGAGAATCACTGCTTGTTTGCTTTCAGTCAAGAAAAATGTTTAGATATTCAGCACAATCAGACTTAACATTAAGACCTCTTTCATTAAATTTCATCATATTCTATAAACAGTAATTTGTCCTGAAATATTCCCAGGGTGATGTAGACAGAACAAATAAGACAGAGTCCTTCTTCAGTGTTAAGACAATAGAGGTCAAAGAAGATTAAGAATGCACAGTCTTTCTCGTGAGGACTTTGCAATTTGTAGGTGAGACAGTATGCAAATGGCTGCATTTCGAGAGTGATGTAGTGCCAGAAAGGAGAAAGAAATTACCTCTAGAGAATACCATAGAGGCAGCCTTCATGGAGTTGAGGTAGCATGTGAGCTGGGCCTGAGAGGCATTTCATCTAAGAAGGCAGGGAATGGAGGTTCAGGCAACAGGACCTGAGTGGGTAAAGGCATGGGAATGGGGGTGAGGGTGGGGAAAGAAAGTAAAGGACATTTGTGGCAGAACAGTGACTTGTCAATTTAGCCGGGAAGCTGTGCTGAAGGAAGACCATGCTTTGGTTCCTTTAGCACATCAAATGCTTTGCCTAGCCGGTCCAACTCCCATCGTCGCTATACACACCTTTGTTTATGCAATCTACTTTCTCCCAAGAAGCTACCTGAGGGAACCATGGAATTATATACCTGGCAGTTTGAGAACAAAGGTAAACAAAGGGCAGACACAGCCTGAGGTCATAGAGTGAGCTGGTAATAACATCACAAATTCCTAAAGGGAAGGGTAGTCTGGTTGCAGCTGCAAACGCCTACAGGAAGGAGGTAGGCACCTACTCCGGTTCCAGCACGCTCCATTTAATATGCTTTTTCTGACCATGGCAGCAGATCTGGGTACCCAGGAGAGTCCTTCCTTGCATCTAGGTTTGAGTTCTCAGTAAGAATCAAATTTCCTGCAAGGAGATTCCTCTCAGGGACCCAAGGGCACCTACAAATCGTCAAAGTCATGAGCAAATAGGCTTCCTCTTGTTCCTTATCTGTCATGAAACAGTTGCTAATTCTGTCTCCCTTTAGTAGATAACCTTTTTGGATTAAATTGAGGTAATCTGTACAGATACAAATTTAAATAGCCATGCATGTGAGAGAGATAATCATGATGTTCATGTATGTCAGGCAGTGTGCATTTCATTAAAAAAGAGAAACTAGGCCGGGCCAGTGGCTCACGCCTGTAATCCCAGCACTTTGGGAGGCTAAGGCGGGCGGATCACGAGGTCAGGAGTTCGAGACCAGCCTGGCCAATATGGCAAAACTTGTCTCTACTGAAAAAATACAAAAATTAGCCGGGTGTGGTGGCGCGAGCCTGTAGTCCCAGCTACGTGGGAGGCTGAGGCAGAAGAATCGCTTGAACCTAGAAAGCGGAGGTTGCAGTGAGCCAAGATTGTGCCACTGTGCTCCAGCCTGGGTGACAGAGTGAGACTTCATCTCAAAACAAAAACCAAAAAAACCCCCCCAGAAACTAATATAGAACTTAGAGTTCATTAATGCAGCCCATGATAAAGTAAGTTTTTTTCAGCATCCATAAATAAAGTTTTATTAGAACACAGCCATACTTATTCATTTATCTATTTTCTATGGCTGCTTTTATTTTTATAATTTTTTTTAAGTTCAGGGGTACATGTGCAGGTTTGTTACATAGGTAAACTTGTGTCACGGGGGTTTGTTGTACAGTTATTTCATCACCCAGGTATTAAACCTAGTTCCCATTAGTTATTTTCCTGATCCTCTCCCTCCTCCCACCCTCCACCCTCTGACAGGCCCCAGTGTGTCTTGTTCCCCTCTGTTGTGTCCTTATGTTCTTATCATTTGGCTCTCACTTATAAGTGAGAACATGCTACCACATGGTTTTCTGTTCCTGCGTTAGTTTGCTAAGGATAATGACCTCCAGCTCCACCCATGTCCCTACAAAGGACATGATCTCGTTCTTTTTAATGGCTGCATAGTATTCCATGGTGTATATGTATTATGGCTGCTTTTATGCTGTAACAGTGAAGTTGAATAGTTGCAACAGGACTACCAAGTATAACATATTTACTCTGTGGCCCTTTGCAAGAAAACTATGGTAACCTTGGTCTAAGAAAACAGTCGGTTTCGGTTAGGATCCTGTTTAATCCTTGTGACTTTACAGTTAAGTGGTATTAGGAACATTTTGTAAGCCTGGTGCGGTGGCTTATGCCTGTAATCCCAGTACTTTGGGAGGCCGAGGCGGGCGGATCATGAGGTCAGGAGATCGAGATCATCCTGGCTAACATGGTGAAACCCCATCTCTACTAAAAACACATAAAAAATTAGCCAGGCGTGGTGGCGGGTGCCTGTAGTCCCAGCTACTCGGGAGGCTGAGGCAGGAGAATGGTGTGAACCAGGGAGGTGGAGCTTGCAGTGAGCCGAGATCACACCACTGCACTCCAGCCTGGGCGACAGAGCGAAACTCTGTTAAAAAAAAAAAAAGAAAGAAAGAACATTTTGCCAAAGAACAGGGTAAATAAATTGTCCAAGGTCACATAGCTAGTAGGCGGAAGAGCCAGCCTATCCCTACAGCCTGTTCTCTTTCCAATATATCCTATTATCTAGTATTTATTGGTTTTGTGGGGGTGTTACCTTTAAAAAAATTTTAGAATCGGGGGCACGTGTGCCTAAGTTTTAATAGAATAGGAAACCAGAACTGAAAGCTTATTTCTGTGTTCATAATAACTCTAAGCTTCAAGGGCACATTCCCTGCTGTATCCTCAAGGTGTAATGAATGGTTGAATTATTGAATAATTCTTCTTTTTTTTTTTGAGACAGAGTCTCACTCTGTTGCCCAGGCTGGAGTGCAGTGGTGCGATCTTGGCTCATGCAAGCTCCGCCTCCTGGGTTCACGCCATTCTCCTGCGTTCACGCCATTCTCCTGCGTTCACGCCATTCTCCTGCGTTCACGCCATTCTCCTGCGTTCACGCCATTCTCCTGCCTCAGCCTCCTGAGTAGCTGGGACTACAGGCACCCGCCACCACACCCAGCTAATTTTTTTGTACTTTAGTAGAGATGGGGTTTCACCGTGTTAGCCAGGATGGTCTTGATCTCCTGACCTCGTGATCTGCCCGTCTCGGCCTCCCAAAGTCCTGGGATTACAGGCGTGAGCCACCACGCCCAGCAGAATTACTGAATAATTCTAAGTAGAAATTCTAAGAAATGATTCTAAGTAGTAGGAACACATCCTGACTCTTGAGGCTGGTGAGAACTTTTTGGTTAGATTAGAACAGATTCCATCATTCGTTTCCCTCCTATTTTCACTCAGTGGTTCACAGGCTTTCCATGATAAAACTAGTGTTTTTGGAACATAAAAAAGCATGTGCTGGCTGGGTGGAGTGGCTTATGCCTGTAACCTCAGCACACTGGGAGGCCAAGGTGGGAGAATTGCTTGAGCTCAGGAGTTCAAGACCACCTTGGGCAACGTAGCAAGACCTTGTCTCTACAAAAAATTTGAAAATTAGCAGGGCATGGTGGCACGTCCCTATGGTCCCAGTTTTTCAGGAGGCTGAGGTGAGAGGATTGCTTCAGCCTGGGAGGTTGAGGCTGTAATGAGCCGTAATTATGCCACTGCATTCTAGCCTGGGGGACAGAGTGAGATCCCGTCAAAAAAAAAGAAAAAGAAAAAGCATGTACACCACACAGACAGGCATTCACACACTCTGTCACATAAGTGTTTCCAAGACTGGAGAGGCTGGAGTCACTGCTTAGTGGTGGTTTACATAGGATTTTTTTTTTTTTGAGACGAAGTCTCGCTCTTATCCCCTAGGCTGGAGTGCGATGGTGCGATCTCGGCTCACTGCAGCCTCCGCCTCCTGGGTTCAAGCAATTCTCCTGCCTTGGCCCCCCTGAGTAGCTGGGATTACAGGTGCCCACCACCACGCCCAGCTAATTTTTGTATTTTTATTAGAGACGAGGTTTCACCACATTGGCCAGGCTGGTCTCGAACCCCTGACCTCAGGTGATCCACCGGCCTCAGCCTCCCAAAGTGCTGGGATTACAGGTGTGAGCCACCGCGCCCGGCCTACATGGGATTCTCGACTGCCCAGCAGAGAAGTCTGATTGGGATTCCTGAACACACTACCTGCAGTCAGAGAGGCTGACCTGCATGGTGACAAAGGCTGACTGCTCACTCACGACAGCCAGCATCTCTTCTGGGTTCCACTCAGGGGCATATAGGATCAAGGCCCTAATTCATGCCCCATAGGAGCCGATTCCTCACATTAGTCTCTCCAGACCCAAGAAGATGCCCCCCCGCCCCCAAACTCAATTTAAAAATAGTCCAAAAAATACACTTCTCATTAGATTTATTTTTCTTTCACATCATCCCGCAATTTTAGTTCATGCACACAGCGCAGCATAATTAAAACCAAACTCAGGCCTTGCCTGAAAGTCAGCCCCGTTGCTCTGAGTCATCATCCCCCAGCTCAGCTAACAGACCTTCATCTGGTGAGGGGTCCACCGGGGAGGGTTGAGGCAGGAAGGCAGGAGGAAGCGTGGGTCTGGCTGGAGCCTCACAATCAAAGCCTCTGTTCAGTTGTACCTTCCCCTCTTCCCTCCTCCACAGTCCTCTTCTCTGGTTGGGACTCTCTTAAAGCAATCATGTCTTCTATGAAAGGCAAGGCCTGTTGGGACATGAAGCAGCCATGGAAGGTCCTCCAGGCAAGATTTCCCATAGAAAGTTTGGCCAAATTCATAAATTAAGTTGAAAATTCGATCCTGTTTGCTGCCAAGTGGGGCTAATTAATTTCTGTACAGACTGATGAACAGGAAGCACACTATTCACATTATTTCATCAACAATTAATTCACTAAACTCAGATTCATTAGTTTCCTGGCATTCGCCATCCTAAACAGTGTTGGGAAGGCATTTGTGGAGGGAGCCTGGCTATTTTAAGCCTCCTGGAGAACACCTTCAGCTCAGCTGCCTCCTTGCAGGTGACTTCACCCTCCCCTGGAGAGGACTCATTAGGGATTGTTTTGCAGCCCCAGGAGGCAGGCCTGGGTGGTGCCCCATTCCTCCCTGGGACGTTCTGGAACTTTGTGGCCTCCCTGGCAGGAAGAAGCCACGCTCTGGGCCCCACATTAATTGATACTTTACTAATGAGCTTCATAAATGCCCCAGGGCACTCCTAAGGACAGGAAACTGGAAGGAATTGAGCTCCAGCTCAGTCTCCCCCAGCCCCTCCTACCCTCAGATTTCCTTCAGACCAGAGGCCCTATATTCTAGGGCACAAGGTCCGCAGGTGAGAGCTGTTCATTGGTCAGTCAGCAGGCACCTGATACAATTATGGTGCAGTCAGGGAAGGCTTCCTGGAAGGGGAACAATATAAATGTTTCACAAGAGCAGGGACTCTCTTTTGTTACAGTTGTATACCCAGCTCCTAGCACAGGTCCTGGCACAAAGTAGGTGGTCAATAAATGTGAGAGACAGGAAGAAAGAGAGGGAGAGAAGGAAGAAAGGAATATGGTCAGAAGGAAATGAAAGGTAATAACTAAGCTGAAAACAGATGAGTATGAGCTACACCCAGATAGGAGAAATGGGGTGGAGGTGGCAGTTAGAGCCATGCTGTGCAGTTATATAAGTTGTACACTGCACATCTCTGAGGGCATCATATACATTTATATAAATAGATCTAGAATTATGCAGCATGAAACTTGCACAGCTGTACATAGCAGTCCTAGTAACAGGGCAACAAAGAGAGCATTTCAGGCTGAGACCACAGCATGTGCAAAACTTAGAAGTAAACAAGAAAAAGGAGAAGCACTGAATAACTAGAAGAAGCTCAGATTAGCTAGAAATCCTGAGGGTGGAGACTGTATTTTCTATATCTTTGTGTCTTCCATGTGGTACCTCCCACATGGTGACAGGTTAGGGATGGTCCCTGAATCCAAGCGAACCTTGGGTGTTTTGCCAGTACAAAGGGAGCCCAGGCCTCCATGCTGATGTGCAGCCCCATGCCATGCCCAGCCCCATCAGGGAGGTGCTCACTCTATCATGGGAGACAGACATCACTTCTAGCATTGTGCAATGGCCCTGGGTGGAGGAGAAAGAGAACTTCCAATGGTGCCGCATTTTCCCGTTTCCTCTTAGAACGGTGATTTAGGTAACTGTGAGTTTTTATGCACTGTCCTATCTTAGCATGTCAGAATTATACAGGCCATGAAAATCATTTTGACCGTTACGTGTTTTACTATTGAAGAGAATGTGGCCCATAGAGGGAAAGAAAGTCACCCAATGCCACCCACCTAGTTAGCAAAGGAATCAGGGCCCCAAGCTTATCCTTTGGATGTTCCTGCACATCAAACGGCCTCAGCAAACATTTCTGTATTCCAGTGCCTGCCTCCCCATGTTGGTGCATGGTCTGCCTGAAAGTGGGCAAGGTATGGTAAGGGGTCAGGCTCGGCCAAATTCATAAATTAAGTTGAATTTGGCACGAAAGGAAAGGAAGATGCTCACCTTCCTGAGAAAGTAGCAAAGACCTTCTATACCATGAGTTTCTCTTCTGTCATATCACATAAATGAGTTCTATCTAGTCTAAGCCCAGAGGTGCTGACTGTCCTTAAGCTCTAAGTGACACTGTGTGGCTCCACCCTCGTTATGTGGCCCCTTAGTATCTTCTCCAGCAAGCTTCTTGACCTGAAAGGGCAGATGCTATGCAGACGGGCATCACAGGAAAAAATAAGGTAAAACAGTTTGGAGAAAGCCACATCCAGCCTCCACACCCTCCAAGGAAGGCATACATGTCTTCTGCCTGCAAACCTGGATGGGCAGACACACAGCATACACACAGATCTGTGACAATGGGCATCCTCATTCAGGCTGAGGAGCCATAAACAGCCCTTGCAAGCACTCACTTTCCCAAGCAAGCTGCAGGCTTGTACCAGAGGTGCTCAGGTTGGTTCACCTGGCCCGGCTCCACCCTCGTGAAAGCGGAAAGGCCAAGGAAAAGCCCGACCGGGAGATTCTGGCTCTCTTTCTTGGCAGTGGCCATACACTTGACATGCTCTCTGTTCATGAATTTCCTTTTTTGTCTGGGCATAGTAAACTATTGTGGCTAAGGCAAGCCTTGGCCCACGGGGCAGGCAAGTCAGAGCCCTTGGCAGCAGCCTCCCTCAGAAGCCCTGACTTGCTTGGACCCTGCATCACCGAGGAGTAACGACTTACACTTCATATCCTGTGCTCTTTTCCCCAGGACGGTTTTGCTCATTACTGCGTCCTCCTTTCCCCTAGGTGTTGCCAGAAATGGGATGTTACTGAGTCTCCAGTATTTGAAACGTTTTGCAAAAAATGTTACATTTCTTGCTCCCTCACAACTGCAAACAGGAAGACAAGCTGTGTTTCAAAGTTGAATGAGCGAAAAACGGTAGACTCAGTTTTTAGGGTGACATGGCCCTTCCTTCCCAGTCTAAATGAAATGATAGGAGATACATAAAAATAGGGTAAGTCTGGATTGGTACTGGTAGCTGGGTAAGGGTGCCCAGCAAATATCAGAACATTTCAAGGAAATTCTGTTAGGTTGAAAATAAGTGGTACAAAATGAAAGGAGGATGCTTACATTTAACTTGCAACTCCGCTTCCTGAGAAAGTAACAAAGGCCCATTCTCTTGAGTTTCTCTTCTATCAAGTAACAAATGGGTCCTATCAGACGTTAGGTTTGAGGTATAGTGATTTTTTTTTTAGGGGGCAGGAGGACTCTTAGACGGATTTACCTTTCTTCTTAAGAAGAAAAGTTCAAGCCGGGCACGGTGGCTCACACCTGTAATCCCGGCACTTTGGGAGGCCGAGGCGGGTGAATCATGAGGTCAGGAGATCGAGACCATCCTGGCTAACACGGTGAAACCCCGTCTCTACTAAAAAAATACGAAAAATTAGCCGGGCCTGGTGGCGGGCGCCTGTAGTCCCAGCTACTCGGGAGGCTGAGGCAGGAGAATGGCGTGAACCCGGGAGGCGGAGCTTGCAGTGAGCCGCGGGTCACTGCACTTCAGCCTGGGCGACAGAGCGAGACTCCGTCTCAAAAAAAAAAGTTCAATACCTTGCATTTTCTGCAGGGCCCTTGCCTCCGTCACCCTCAGCCATATGCACTGGGTGGATTTCTTTCCACCCCTCACCTCCCAGCTCCCGGGGTGGGCATTGGTTGTCTTCAGCTCCCTTTTCACTACGGGATTTAAAGCTGAGCTGCAGCAGCTACCTTCTGACCCCGAGGGGAGATACTGTCTGAGAACAGTCAACACATGGGAAGAACAGAGCTGTGCTGAGTACTAATAATATCGTTTGACCCCCACATTAAGTTGCGCCTGACACTTAACCCTAGCCCAGGACTATCCAGTCACATGAGGCAGCAAATTCCCTCTTTGCTTAATCCAACTTGAGTTGGGTTTTCTGTCACTTGTAACCAAAAGAGTTCCAACTGCTTTGGTTAGGCAGAGTACATCAATAATACAGTCTAAAGGTAATCTTACTTCTCTGAGAATCTGCAGGTGTTGGATATTGATATGATTCAGCTTTGTGTCCCCATCCAAATCTCATCTTGAATTGTAATCCTATAATCCCCCACATGTCATGGGAGGGACCCGGTAGGAGGTAATTGAATCATCGGGGCAGTTTCCCTGATGCTGTTCTCATGATAGTAACCGAGTTCTCATGAGATCCAATGGTTTTATAAGGGGCTTCCCCCTTCACTCTGCTCTCATTCTCTCTCCTGCTGTCCTGTGAAGAGGTGCCTTCTTCCCTCTCCTGCTGCCCTATGAAGAGGTGCATTCTGCCATGACTGAAAGTTTCCTGAGGCCTCCCCAGCCATGCAGAACTGTGAGTCAATTAAACCTCTTTTCTTTATCAATTACCGGGGTTTGTCTCGGGCCTGTCCTTATAGCATCGTGAGAACAAACTAATACAAATATAACATTAATATTAACAACTGTGCTCACAATAACATTCTATCTTCACAATATACTTTTTAAGAACAACCAACAGAAGGGAAACCAATGAGCTGTACATAAATGGCACCTACATAAACATAACTTCTTCATTCATGTGTGCTTTTAGTATTTTAATTTTCCTGAGAGCTGCCTTCATAACCAGGCTACTGACCCTCAGGGCCTTAAAGACCAAAGGAAATAGGACGCTGAAGAAATCGAAGGTGACATGAAGTGTTCCCCTGCCCCACTGCCAAGCCCACCCAATCTGAAGATGAACATTTTAGTTTCCAAACGGGCAGAAATACTCCATCTCCCACAGGACATTCTATGGCTATGTTAAGGAGAAAGAGGAAAAAAAATGAGAAAACTTTTTTGCTCATTTGACAACATTCTCCCACTCTCTCATTGTGCACAGCCACAGCCTTCTTCCAATTCCTTAGATTTACTATGCTTTTTCCTTCACATCTGTTTACCTTCATAGCACCACCTACCACCGTAGGTCATAAAATGCTTGCCGATATGTTTATTTGTGGAACGTCAGACTCTTTTCTCAGCTGTAGGGTCTGCAAGGCAGCAGCCAGGTTGGTTTTGGCCCTTACTCTATACTCAGAGGGTGGCCTAACACCAAATAAGTACTTGTTGAATAAACGAATGAATGAAGGTATGAATGAGTGCTTGTAACTTTCCTGGGTTAAGAGGGATGAAAGAGTGTGTTTTGTCATACACGATTTTTGTCTGCGATGATTCTTTCTTCTAAAGTGTTTTATTTAATAAAAGGTTGATATTTTGTCAACTGATTCTGATCCTGATCCTAGTTTTGTTTTTTTTTTTTTTAGAGTAAGGGGAGGAGGGGGAGACCAGTGGAGGAAGGAAGAGGGGACTTGGTACTACCTAGAAACTGGTTCTGTGCATTTATCTTTCTTTGGATGCAGGAGTGGGTTGCTTAGAGGAAGAAATGAAAGCTGTGTTGATTCTACTTCTGGAAGGGAATTTAACAGCTGCTGCCAGGAGTCATGAGGCAGTGGATTCTGGTTGATAGTCGAAATTCTGATTTGGGGTAAAAGAGCATGAATATATCTGTCTTGCTTAGAATGTTCCAGTTTTACCATTACCTGGAGACCATGGAGAACTACAAGGGGAGTGGAATGTGAAGCCCCCCCCCAAAAAAAAAAAGACTCTTTTTTTTTGTTTTAAATTCTTGGAAGATTCATATTCAACAAAAGGGGCACAGTTAAGTCAATGATGCCTCATGCATTGGGGGAATATTATATATCCATTAAAATAATTTATATTATTATGAAACAAGCTTATGCTATGGTATGAAGTGCAGAATCTAAAATGAAATAAAACCAGAAAGACTCAGGACCCAAAGTTGTTGCTACAGAATATTAATAACTGGGTTGATAAGCTCCCTGCCTGGGGCCTGGCTTACCTCCGCAGCACCATCTCTTATCACTCCTCCTCCTCGAGGCCCCTGCCCTCTGCCCTCCAGTCACCCCAAAGCCACGTTTCACTCACACCTTCCCCCCATTGCCACCCTTTCCATCTCCTGGACAACTTCCCTTGATTCTTTAGGTATCAATTTAAATGTCCCTCCCTCAATTTAAAACCCTTCCCTAAACCCAGAGTCCATGGAAGTGCCCTGAGGTCTCAACTTAAATGTCTCTCCCTCTGGAAACCCTTTCCTAAACCCAGAGTCCACAGAAGTGCCCCGAGGTCAAGTCCCTCCTACTTACTTTTTGTACTTCCAGGTCATCACACTTAACACAAGGTCTCTAAGCTGTGAGCTCTGAGAGGAGGATGCAGTCATTCATTGCAGTGTCACTAGCACAGTGCCTCAGTAAGTAAGAATATAGACCTGAAGGAAATAGGCCAGAATGTTGCCAGTAGTTGCCTCTAAGTGGGGCAACTCATGCAGATTTTTATTCCCTTTTTTCAAGTTTTCTGTATTTTCCAAGATTTCCACAATAATCATGTATTACATCATATTGTTATGATAGCAAATAACAATAACCCTTTAATTATAAAATATCTGGAAAAGGCATAAATATAGGCGACATCAAACATTTTCTATTTTAACAGAACAGTGGGATTTCACTTGCACTTCTTAGGTCTTTATCTGGGGCAAAACATACAAATGCATCTGAATTACAAACCCATGAGAGAGTGTGGTGGGACCAGCGGGCCATGCAGAGCTGTGTCATGCCAGTGAGCTGCATATACCAGGGAACTTCACCCTGTTAGGGACCAGGCTTTTCATCTCTCTTATTTTCAGCAACTCTCCCAGGGCTGGAGCAGAGAAGGTGCCTACTTAATAAATGTTTGCTGAATTCCTTGATAGCAGTTTTAGAGAAGAAGCTAACTTAAATTGACCCACAGAAAAGTGGAATGTATTTTGTGCCATTGTTCTGGAAATTTAGAGATGCACAGTAGGAAAAATTTCCCTCTGCCTTGTAATAGCACAATTGGAAGGTGTATATGTCTAGTTATACCCCATTTCTCTAGGGATAAGGTTTAAAGTGACCTCAATTTTCCAGACTATGACCGAAAGCAAAAATAAGCCAAATAAATAAATAGGAGCGAGAGAGAAACAAACAAACAAAAAAAGAAGCCTGTGAGCATCCTAACAAGTTCACAATGGCCGTCGAGTTCATGACCTGGAAACCTCCAAGAGCTTCACACAGCCTCCCTCAGAACATGCTTACAGGTACCTTGGACACAATTCTAACAAGCACAGCCTTGATCCTAACAAGGGTCCCATGTCATCACATACTAGGGGCGTTTTCCAAAGGGGCGCGATACCTTCCACGGTGTAAAGGCACTGGGACTTTACTGATGGCACAAGGTAAGCAACAAACATCAAAACTAGAACAGGCCTTTAAAGAACTTCTAGTGAAGTCCACCCCCTCCTTTTACAGATGAAGAAGCACAGTTAGCGAGGTTAATGGCCCCAAATCACACAACAATAAGGATGAAACTGTGACATACAAGAAACACACAAGTAAACAAAAACCTCCCAGGCCCCTGACTCCCTGTATCAAAGCAACTGTAGTCAAGGGTCATCATGACCAAATGAAAGGAAGGCAGAGGAGTAAGTGCTATATTTTAGAGTGATTCCCAGCAAACATTCTTTTACAATTTTTAATTGGTTCTTAAGAATGATTATCCTCAGTTATCTGAAGTACTGAATTCTGGCAAAGTTCCACTGCCCGATATTGCTGGACAGAAAAATAACTCCTTTATATATATTTCCACCTATTGTTGCAAAATGGACTCAGTACTCTAGCTGGCTATCAGCTACACACACACACACAGACACACAGACACACACACTTTTCATATCATCCCATTGAGCAGATAGCATGCTTTGTGAAGGCAGGCCGACTTGTTCATTTCTGTACAGTGCCTGGGGCAGTAGTTTTTCTGGATGAATAAATAAATGAACAAATGAATGAACCTCAAGATTCAGTAGTCAAGCTGTCCTATTTAACTTTCAACACAGCACGCCCATGTCTTGAGGCCAATTCTTAAAATCCATATGGTAGATGCATTTGGTATGACAGGAAGTAATTAAAACAAACTGTAAGCATTGAGGGAGCGGTTGTCAACGCTTATTTTGATAACCAACAAACAATGTGGAAACTGCATTTTTCCCTGTAAATAGGGGCATGCTGAAAGGTGGAAATGCAAAAAAAAAAAAAAAAAAAAAAAAAAAAAAGAAAGAAGAGAAAAACTTCAACACACTATGTAAATCCTAGGAGGGAAGCAAGAAATCACACAAAGCCTTGATCTTTTACTTTTTTTAATGCAAGATTTACACACATGTAATTTTGTGTTTCTTTGCTAACCCCTTTTCCTCCACGGATAACTGTTAAAATCATTCTCCCACTTAGTTCCCTTATTTAGTACCTCCTTAAAATTCAAGCTATTACTTCTTTTAAGGAGCAAAATTTGCAGATATTATCCTACTCATCTGCATCTTCTCCGAGACTATAAATTATCAGGATGCACCTCATGTCTAGACACCCGCAGGTGTCATTTGAATCCCTGATTTAAGCTGTTTACACCCCACGTTGTTTTATTTATCCTTCAACATCAGGTCTCTGTTTAATTAAAATTTACTTTGGTCCTCCTGGCGCTCGCCCGCACTATCCCCATAGCAGCACAGAAGTGGTTTTGCTCTTATTAATTCCACTTTTGCCTGTCTGCTCTAACCCAAGAACGCTCTGCCCGCCCAGATCCCCAGCTTGAGTGTTGGAGTCAAAAACCACAAGCGAGGGCCAAGGATGCCTCCCGTTTACAAGCTGTTCTGCAGGCTAACGCTGATCTTCCCCAGACGCTAAATCATAATCTTCGTGTTTTTCGTATTTCACATTCTAGCCACAATTTCAACATCCCATCCCCGTGACATTAGGGAATGATAAATCAGCAGGCGGGACAGCTCCCCTGTACAGACTGGTACGGGCGGACCGGGCTCTGCCAACGCCCTCGCTCCTGCCAGATGTCGGCGCCCGCGGGGTTAACCCTTTCCGGCAGCGCAGCCTTCCCCTGCGTCCGGCCGCTTCTCCAGGCAGCTGTTTTTAAAAACGTCCGCCTCCCAGGTTCAAGAGCGAAACTCCGTCTCAAAAAAAAAAAAAAAAAGTTCGATAGCTTTTATTTCTTTTCAAACTTTCCTCCTTTTTTCCCCCTTCTCCCTCCTTTCCTTGCCTTGCCAGACCTCAGTGTACTTGAAAGCAAATAAAAATGGTATCAAACCACCGGCAATGGGAATATATACTTCTCTTAAATAAGTGAGTCTGCCTTAAAACCATTTTGCTCCTTCCTCTTCACCGGATATTACTAGAAAAGGACGAGGGTGAAAGAACTTATTTTAAGGTGGAGAAATATTTAGTGCTAATTTTTTAGTTATTTGCTATTTTTAAGTAGCTTTATTGAGGTATAATTTACATATCAATGAATGCATCTATTTTACCAGTACAATTAGTTTTTGAATATATTTATAGAATTGTGCCACAATAGGAATAATCTAATTTTAGAACATTTCTATCCCCTCCCCCCACCAAAAACCCGCAGTGTCCATTTGCAGTTATTTCTCTCTCCCACCCCAGGTAACCGCTAATTTACCTTCTGTCTCTATAGGTATGCCTTTTCTGGGCATTTTATACAAATGGAATCATACAATAGGTAGTCTTTTGTGTCTGGTTTCTTTCACTTAGCCTAATGTCTTTGAAGTTCAGTGCTAATGGCTTTTATTGTATGGCAAAGCCCTTTAGAATGGCCAAACTGTCCCAGAAGACTACATAATCTAACTGCACTGAGTGTGCTCTCATAGTACACACTGCATAGACATGTGCCCTAAAATAGGGTGAGAACTTCGATTAGGGTCAAATTCTGAGGTGTGTGTCTGGGGATGGAGGGGAGGGTGGCAGGGCTGTCAAGGGCCATATGCAAATACAAAGCTTCTCAACTAGTAGTTGTATTGGTTTTGTTTTAGAGACAGAAATCCAAAACATTCAATTTACTTGTTATTAAAATGGCACATGAAAGCCACGTAGCTTTCAGAATACAAGGGCTTTTAAGCTATCTCCTTTTCATATTATCTAATAACATTCCATATGTTAAAACTAAATACAGTTGACCCTTGAACAACTTGTGGTTCGGGACACCTACTCCCATGCAGTTGAAAATTCCGGTTTAATCTTTGACTTTCCCAAAACTTAACTACTGTTGACCTGAAGCCTGATAACAGAAACAGTTGATTAACACATATGATGTGTGTTATATGTATTATATACCATATTTTTACAATAAAGTAAGCTAGAGAAAATGAAATGTTATTAAGAAAATCATAAGGAAGAGAAAATATATTTACTGTTCATTAAGGGGAAGTGGATCATCATAAAGGCAAGCCTTCATCCTCGTCATCTTCACGCTGAGTAGGCTGAGGAGGAGGAGGAAGAGAAGGGGTTGGCCTTGCTGTCTCAGGGGTGGCAGAGGCAGAAGAAAATCTGCCTATAAGTGGACATGTTGTTCAAGGGTCGACTATATACATTTCAGTGTTTTACATACTAAAATGATATGCTCATGTGGAAAGTGTTTTTATATTAACTACTATATAATTAATATATAGTTATATAATTAGCTATATAGTTATATAATTATAACCAATTTTTAAATTAACTAATATTATATAATCATTAAGGGAGAGCGAAAGAGACACTAAAAGAATAGGAGGTCAAAGGCAAGCAAAAGGAAGAGAGATTTGTGAGGTGAGAGGGGAGAAGCATGAAAGAGAGTAATCTGCCTGCTCCTGCTCCAGTTCTGTTCTCAGCAGGCAGTGATGGCTTTGCAGCTTTTGGCTGCTCTTTCGAACTTCCACCACAGAATGTTCACTACAGTGCCCTGATGGGGAGCTCTTCTCCTAACTGAGGGTGATACCTATAGCGGTGGTTCTCAGCCCTGGTTGCACATTACTATCACCTGGGGAGCTCTGAAACCATACCCATGCCCTGGCGCAATCCTAAATCAAGTGCATTACAGTGGGACCTGGGCACAAGTACGTTTGAAAAGCCTCTCCAGGGGATTCTAATGTGCAGGCCCGGGCTGGGAACCAGTGGGCTTGATAGAGCAGTGCTTATCAAACTTACACACATAACGATCACCTGGTGATCTGGTTAAACTGTAGATTCTGAGTCAACAAGTCTGAGGTGGGGGCCTGAGAGTCTGCTTTTATAATAAGCTCCTAGAAATGCTGATGCTGCTGGCCCCTGGAACACATTTTAAAAGGTGAGGAGCTAGAGAAAATCCCAGGTTCTTTTTTTTTTTTTTTTTTTTTTTGGCATGGCATGGAGTATTCCATCATCTACTTCTGTTGGTCCTTAAAGTGGGGCCCCCCAAACCAGCAGCATTAGTATCACCTGAGAACTTGTTAGAAATGCAAATCCTCAGTCCCTACCCCAGATTTATTAAATCAGAAACTCTGGGGGCAGCGCCCAGCAATTTGTGTTTTAACAAGTCCTGCAGGTGATGTTGATGGACATTTAAGTTTGAGAGCCACTGATCTACTTTTTTTTCCTAAGCATGCTATACCTCTATATATGTATTCCTTCTAGCTGGCATCCCTTCGTCTTACTGCCTACTCCTCCAGCCAAAGCTCTCGCCAAACTGAGATTTCCATTCTGCAAAACTCACCTTTTCTCTGACACCTTCTATCCAGTCATATGCTGGTGTTTCATAATTGGCCTTCCTAGGGCCCTGATGCATAGCATTTGCTGATTTCTGTGGTGTAAATACTCCCACCATGGCCACCTTCAAGCCATGAATGTGAAGATGCTAAAAGCAGACTTGGGAAGAGATGCACACTCACTACAGAGATGGGCTCTGGCTAGCTGGTTCCAGCACACAACTGTTCCGCTAGAGTTATCCCACTGTCTTACATATTTGGCTGTATGTCTGTCTCCTGGCTAGATAGTGCATTCCTTAAGGTTAGTTCCATGTCATTTCTCTCTGCCCTCCACCGTCTCTAGAATGGGGCCAGTACATAGGTCTTTCATATCTCTTTATTGAATTGAACCCAGTCTCCATTATGACATCATGAACTCACACATACACAACTGAACTTTTCAAAATGAAAATTGTTCAGTCATGAGAAGAATGTTTTAGCTTTAAAAAATTAAAATTTTTATTGAGCATTATAAAATTTACCATCTATATTTTATTTCCAGGATTTGGACACGTGTTAAAGTTAATTCTGATGGTGTCCATTGGAGACCTTAAGAATGAGAAGCACTGCTTTTGTTCAGTTTAAAAGTATGCGTGGAGGCCGGGCATGGTGGCTCATTCCTGTAATCCTAGCACTTTGGGAGGCCAAGGCAGGCAGATTGCCTGAGCTCAGGAGTTCGAGACCAGCCTGACCAACATGGTGAAGCCCCATCTCTACTAAAAATACAAAAATTAGCTGGGCGTGGTGGTACATGCCTGTAATCCCAGCTACTCGGGAGGCTGAGGTAGAAGAATCACTTGAATCCGGGAGGCGAAGGTTGCAGTGAGCCGAGGTCGTGCCACTGCACTCCAGCTTGGGCAAAGGAGAGAGACTCTGTCTCAAAAAAAAAAAAAAAAAAAAAGTATGCGTGGAAGTAGAAGGCTCCAGATGATGGCCTCACATGCAGGAGCTCACATGCGGGAGGGCGCTGGGACCCCGGGAGGTGCTCCTAGCTCTGCCACTGACCTGGGCTCACAGTTGCTCCATCCCACACTCTTCATCTGTAAAGGAGGACCCTGCAATTGATTGCTAGCTCTAATGATCTGTTCTATCTCTGGTTATTAAACTTGAATTTAGGACTTCAAATTCTCTTTAAACTGAGAAGAAAACATGAATTCAGAAATGTTCTTTCCATTAAAAAAAGTGTTTATATTTTATGATAAAGGGTTAAGTACGCACTATGCCCTAAAGAGTCAAGGTTTGTCTTGGCTTCTTGTCCTCCTCCTTCTGATGAATTGCTTGACACTTCCCTGATCCTGCAGCTCTTTTCTTTAGAAAATAACATTTGGTTCTGGTCATGGAGAAGCTTGGGCTTTGCTGATTTAAGGCCATAAAGAATATAACAGCAAATTTAAGTACTTTCATATCTATAAAAGCACAAGTCTTGAAATAGCAAATGTTAACATGAAACACTTAGTGTTGGGTCTTTACAATAGAGTTTTCTTTAATCATCAGTGGTTCAGTTGCTATATTTCTAATTCTCTTTTGTAACTTTAAACCTTGTATTCAGTTATAATTTTCTATATTGCTAGATCGTGTTAAGACTGAACTATAATTTTAGGGTTCAGATTTCAATGGATTAACTTTATAGTATAAACAATTAGGACACACACTTTTTCTTTAATCTTGCATTTCAGTGACCATGGCATTGATTCTGTAGAGGTAGATTTTATCAATACATTGTGTTGTCTTATTTTAAAATACAAATAAACATCTGTGCCAATACAAGACAGCATTTTCAAGAGACTCTCCAAGAAGGCTTAATTTTTTTTGGCAAGTGGCAGGTGAGAGTTCAGGGGTACCTATTCCTTTTGCAATTCAAAAACATAAATTAGGATAATTGTTTTAGAAAATACTTGGAGAAAGAGATGTGCTGATAAGTTTGAGCTCTAATTAAGCAGCTTCTTTTACAGCTCATGCTTTAATTCAATTCCAGGTATTCTCCCCTTTTGCTAGTCAACACTGACACAGATCTGTCTACTTTAAGATCATTTGTATTATCCCTTCATTTGGGTTTACAACTTGGGTTTTAACATTAGGCGAAGGAAAACAATAAAAGATAGTTTTGAATTTACACAAGTAATTTCAGAAAGGACCTTGGCAATGTTTTTCATTCATTTTCTACTCAGGTCTCCTTAGCATGGCAAACTGAAGGTAAAACAACCGAATTTAATGTCTTCACCCACAAAAAATCATTTTAGGGCTCCTATAGTTCACTCACTGGTATGTCATCCTCCCAGTCTCAAATTCTGGAGGGCTTCTCTTTCTTCCCTCTCCCTCACATTCTGTATCCAGACAATTGTTAAATCCTACCCACTGGTGCTTGTAATTCATCTAGAATGTATCCTCTCTTTTTTCTCTTGTTCTCAACTTGAGAGGGCATTGTCATTACCTGGGGAGCTTCGTAAAAATGTACAAACAGGGCCTTCCCTCTCAAAATTTGAAAAGATGTTCAAGGTAGGTACTAAGAAACCTTCATTTCTAACAAGCCAACCAGCTAATTTTGAGGGGCCTTCCACGAGGAGGCCCAAGAGGATGGCAAATAGGAGCCAGTTTAAGAGGGAGGAAGCCTGTTCTAGACAGCAAGGGCAGCAGGCAAGGGGGCTGGGAGGCTGGGGAGCGGGGAGCAGAGAGCAGGAGATTGCCCTGGGTCTCCCAGGCCTTAGGAAAACAGATCTAAAACCCACCAAACCTATGAGAGAGTGTGGTGAGACCAGCGGGCCTGTGAAATCGGACAAGTGGAATCTGAGGTGCCCTGGATCTCAGTTGAAAATGTCCCTTGGAAGCAGGAAATGAGGGTCAACAGCTGAGGAGAGAGATCTGGGCTGGATTTAATGGTGAACTTTCTTGGAAAGAGTCTGTTAATTGGGATTAGAAGGGAGTCAAGATGGAAGTCCACCTAAAGAGTGACTGGGCAAGATGAACCCGCAGAAGAGATGGGAGGAAGAAAGGAAAGTGCTGTAAAAGTCAAAAGCCAAGGGAATTTTAAGAAAAAAGAAGTGGGCTGGGTGCGGTGGCTCATGCGTATAATCCCAGCACTTTGGGAGGCTGAGGTGGGCGGATCACCTGAGGTCAGGAGTTCAAGACCAGCCTAGCTGACATGGTGAAACCCCATCTCTACAAAAAAATACAAAAATTAGCCGCGCATGATGACGGGTGCTTGTAATCCTAGCTACTCAGGAGGCTGAGGCAGGAGAATTGCTTGAACCCCAGGAGGCGGAGGTTGCAATGAGCCGAGATCGCGCCACTGCACTCCAGCCTGGGCAACAGAGCGAGACTCCGTCTCAAAAAAAGACAAAAAACAAAACAAAAGAAAGAGGAAGACAGTCTCTTGAGGATTTCCTGTGCCCTGAACAGGGCAGGTATATAATAAATGTTTTCTGAACTGAACAGAAATGCTGCCCAGGCCAGAGAAGGTAAGAAGTATGTATGGAGAGGCTGTGGGTCCCTGTGTGACCTTGGCAAGGGCAGCCTTAGAGGGGTGGGGGAGTGGGCGGATTGGTTGAGGCGGGATTAAGTGGCAGGTGAGTGTAGACAGTGTAGACACTGAATAAATGTCACTGAACAAGGTAAGGGGAGAGGTGGGATGGTAGTTGAATGGGGAAGCAGGGTAGAGGGCAAGTTGGAAGATGGTAGAGTGGCAAAGAAGAAGAAATGTGACCTCCTTCCATCTGTGGGACATGGGCTTTTAATACCTGAGCTAATGAGAGAACTTCCCATATGGCTTTCCTAACTTGGTACTAACTTGCATTATTCAAAATGTTACCTCCAGGATTTCCTTTTTCAAGAAATATTTTCCCTTAGGTAAAGCCATGGTTAAGCCTGTGTTTTCTCCAAAGTGTTTGGCATTCTGCTTTCCTGACCCGAGGGATTCCTGACCTACTGTTGCCTGAGAGTGATAGATGCTACTGAGCAAGGTGCCTTGTCTGCACAATCTCATCACAGTCCCCAGGGTAGGTGTTATTATTCTCTCTCCTCCAATAAGGCAACCGACCCTCACCCTCCCTCAGCTAACTGGTCAAGCTGGGATTCAAGCCTAGTTATGCTTCACTCAGAAACCTCCCCTACCCAACCCAGGCTGCACTTGCTTCAACTATAAATTCCAAAATGACTCGACTACTTTCCCCCAAAGTTCCTGACCTTTCTACATTCCAGACAGTTCTTTCTAATTGAGGTGTCGTTTCTTTAGTTGCTGAAGGCAAAGCTCTTACAATTCTGCCCTAGCCTCCCGCTCCTGCCTCAGTCCCTTCGCAAACCACATAGAGATCCGAGATTCGGCAAGGGGAGCTGCCTGCTGCTAACCCACCAGAACCACGTGTCTGCCCTGCCTTACCCTGCGCTGTGCCATCTGCTGTCTCTGCCTCACAAATGCAAAAGCATGCCTGAGCCAGCCTCGTGTGTGGTCCAGCACTCCTACAGAACCCCTTCTAGCTTACAGAGAAATCACATCTACTTAGCACCCTTATTGAAATGCTAGGCACTGTGGTGGGTGTGTGGTAGATTGTGTCTGATTTAATTCATCCAGTATTGCAAGCTGGATGCTGTCCTTTCCATCACACTGTGCCTCAGAGAGGGGAGGTTACTTCCAGGAACTCCTACCTGGGGGTGTTGGAGCTTGGACTCAGCAAAGAGTCCAAGCTGCACTTTAAGACCACCTTATGACACCATCTCCCTGAACAAGGGTGAAGTCACAGCAGTGGACCTTTTCAGGCTCAGAGCCGGGCTGTTCCAGGATCAGGAAAAGTGACTGGTTAACAGAATCTATTGCTGCTTTACATGTTTTGGTGAGAATTTAATGATTTAAATGATGAACGTATTAAATTCCACATTCCAGTAGTAAAGGTCCCACTTAGCAGAGTGTCTCTGTGTGTCTCTCCATATTGTTATTGAACCAATTAGGGATTTAAAAATATACATATCTAATTCGAGATGTTACGGGTAGCTTTCACTGCCAAAAACATTTGTACAGAAGCCTCCAAAAAGCTACCCAAGGACCCGAAAACTTTAGCTTGAAGAGGAGACAGAAGTAAAACTACTGGAGGGGAAAAAATAATCTTCAGGTCAACAAAGCTGAGTTCCTGGGCTACCCTCAGCCTGGCTCATGCTAGAATTAGAGCAGAACTGCATGGCTCACAGCCTTTGCAGGTACAAAGACTCAGTGAAGGTGTAGCTTAGAGGGATGAAGGTGTGGTCATATCCCCTTCTCCTGGGGGGTGCCAGTATACTTGGTCCCAGGACCCCTGTGTAATGCTAACTCTCCACCTGGCAGGCATGCAGCTGCCCCAGAGCCAGAGCCCCCGTTCCTGGCTTCCCTGCCAGACTGGCAGCCTCCTTTCAGTCAGTGGAGCAGACAGTGTTCAGAGCTGGGGGCCCAGACGAAATCCTCCATCATCTCCACCCACGTTTCAGGAGATGGCGTGGAGCTGAGCCTAGTCACACCTGTGCCTGATTGAGAACCAGTTCCTAAACTTTTCCCTCCCCTAGGGAGTCCTTATGGATTTAACAAGGGAAGCAGAGTAAATTTGTGAATTTGATAAAGCTTCCTTCCATGAGCTTTCTTTGAGCAATGAAGGAGGTTTCTTAGGAATCTTCCAGACAATATGCATTTAAGTTGCAGTAGTTCGAGAGTCGTGATTCCTAGCCCTGAGGTCAGGGATTTGTCTGAGCCCCGTTTGATAGATGTAATATTCTGTGCATCTGCATATTATAGGCAGTTCCCCTTCCATAACTACTGTCAGGTTCTCAAGGGGTTCTTGGACCAAAAGGTCAAATACTACTTGCCCTTGTGTTTCTGAGGCAATGACCAGGTAGGACTTTCTGAAGGGAGGAAAGAGGAAACTTTCAGAAGACTTGAATCTTCATACAAAGCATGATGTTTTGCTACGCTGTCTTCCTTCTATTGGGGGTCAGGTGGGGTGAGGAGGCTGGACCAGGGTGATATTTCTGGGTGCATTTTGTTAAGCTGACTTGACTTCTGTTGTTTTGGATGCCAGGTAGGGGAAGGAATGGAAGAGAAGGGCATTAGAAAAATGCCAGATGCCCTGAGAAATCCTGCTCCCTTTCTCCCTTCACAATGAAGCATCTTCAAAGGCTTCTCTATCCTGGATTCTCAAAGCTTCTGGTTCCCCATTTGTCTCCCAACCCACAGAGATCTGATCTCCTCTCTCAATAGTCCTCCTGAAACTGCCCCTCTCCCAGATCAACAGTGACTTCCAGCTGAAATATCCTAATGATGCCTTTCAACTCCTGCCCTACTTGATTGTAGTTCTTTATATGGACTTAAATAATTAATCTCTATGTATCTTAGGCAAAGGATGTTCTATCTATGACATTATTAACTATCATTAATATACTCTCTAGGAAAAGTAACGGATTTTAACCACAGATTCTGACACTGCTGAATGAGCTTGATGTCAACATTGATATATTCCTTAAATATTTATTGAGGACCTACTGGGTGCTTATCACTGTGCTGGGTCCTGATGATGCAATGGTGGTTTGGCCTGTGCCAACGAGGTAGCTTTCTGGGTTTTTTGTTTTTGTTTTTGTTTTTTGTTTTTTTAGACAGAGTCTCTTACTCTGTTGCCCAGGCTGGAGTGCAGTGGTGCGATCTCAGCTTACTGCAACCTCCACCTCCCGAGTTCAAGTGATCCCCCTGCCTCAGCCTCCCGAGTAGCTGGGACTATATGCATGCACCACCACGCCTGGCTAATTTTTTTGTATTTTTAGTAGAGATGGGGTTTCACCATGTTGGCCAGGCTGGTCTTGAACTCCTGACTTCAAGTGATCTTCCTGCCACAGCCTCCCAAAGTGCTGGGATTACAGGCATGAACCACTGCGCCAGGCCCACAAGGTAGCTTTCTACATGCTACAGGAAAGGAACAAGTGAGCACCAGGAGGTCCAGGAGAATTACTTTGTGGTTAGGATTTCAGTTCCTCCTACTGGAACTACGTTATTCATCTGGGCTGGTCTAGGGTCCCTGGAGACTTTAGTCCTTCACAAAATTAAGACAATCCAAAAGTACTTTCCCACTGCACACACATACACATAGAGTCCACAGCCATTCCAAAGTTAGACTAAAATGATCAGTAGGACAGTAATTTTCTAAAGTGGGGTTAGGAGACCCATGGTACATATATACAGAAGAGAAATCTGACCCCAAGTACTAAAATAGTCATTAAATATTGTATAGTTGCACCTCCAACTTGCAAGTTTTCTAATCTGGTAGGGAGAGAAAGCTGAACATGCAGCCAGTGTGACTCTGAATATGTACCCACAGGTACAAAAGATAACTAATCAAGGCAATAAGAAGATGAGAGACAGGGATTTTCCTGTTGTCTTGGAATTGCAGTTAATAAGCAGCTCAATCTTGAGTGAATCCAGGGGGCTGCCAGCAAGGGTGGCCACTAATCTTGGGACATGCAAGGACCAATCCTGCTCCCGGAGACTACCTCCTCCTCCACCCCTCAGCAGAAGGAGCCATGAGAAGGTTGCTGGCCATAAGGGGAGTATGGTCTGCATGGGCTGTGCCTGCCTTTCTCCATGTGGAAGGGGAGGGGCACCTCCCCAAAGTAAGTTATGGAGACTCTAGAGAGTCATTAGTGAAGACTGCAGGTTCAAGGCAAAGGAAGATGATTGACTTCTTAATTCTTTGGCTGAACTGTAGAAACTGTAGGCGGCGAGTGGGCGAGGGAGGGCCTGGGAATAGAGGTGGTGAAAATCCCCAGGAGAGAAAATCCTGGGAACCTTGGAGCTTGAAGTGTTGTCTTCTGCGTTCTTATAAACCCACTTTTCGAAGTCCTCAAAACCTTAAGGTCCTATTCCCAGGCTATCAGCCATCACCAGTTGACAAGAGGCCATTCTACACAACTCTTGGGGTACTTCCACATAGACTACCACAGGAATTATATAACACGGTGGCCCTGCCCATTGTATCAGTTAGGATGTGTTCAGCTGGAAGTAACGGTTAACTCACCAATGGCTTAATCAAAAATGACATTTATCATTTACTTAACAAGAAGTCTAAAGCTAGGTGGTGCCAGGACTAGTGCAGTTCATCCATGCCGTCGAGGACCCTTGGTCTTTCTGTTTCTATACTGTCCCATTTCCAGCACATTGGATTTTTGTCGATTGCTTGTCTCCCTGCGGTTGCAACAAGGCTGCTGCAGCTTCAGGTATCATATTTTGACACTAATGGCCCAGCGTGGAAGGAGAGAGTAGACACAAAAAAACCCATGTCTTTTGACTGAGGGCTGGGCTCCAGAATTCCTTTATGTCTCATTGACCAAAACAAAGGAGAACAGCATTACTCTAAATGTTTTATGCCAACCATGATGCTTGTCCTGAGGTCGAGGCACTGGGGTCCTTCTGTTAGCAAACAGGTTTAGTAGACAATGATCAGAGTCCCCTACATCTGTCTTCAGTGGTTTTCTAGAGAATAGGTTTATCTCCTGTATTCCTTTAAGCAGGCATCAATAAATATTTATGGGATCACTACTACATGCCAGGCTCTGTGCCAAGTCCTTGAATTGGTGGTCAATCTCTTTAACAAAACACTGAGGATTCTCTCTTAGGCCTGTCTCCTCCTCCAGCACCTCCCGATCAGCTCCACTTTCAGACTAGCCCCATTATTTGCCTTCTTAGCTCTCACTCCTAACTAGAACACTGTTGAGTGGCTCATTAAAATATTAGATTTTCAGCCTAATAACTGGGCTCTGGACAGATCCCATTAATTCTTATTCTTTTCCTGGTAGGTTCCTCTCCATCTCATCCCATGAAACCCAAGCCTACTCTTCTCATCAGACATCTTCTCTTTCTCTTTCTTTTTCTCTTTCCCTCGGAGGGAATTTTCTCTTTCCCTCCTTTCTCTTAGCTTTTCTCCTTCTACAGGCATGCTTAGTTACCATAACTTCACTTAGAATCACCAAGTTACTCTCTTTTTTGCTCCTTGTCCTCCTTTAAGCCATGTCACCTTCTCTTTAATACCTTAACAAGAATGCTCCCTTAACAAGAATCACTAACATTCAGTATCTGGCCGTGGCTGAGCATTTAGCATGTATTATATCAATTTAATCTCACACCAGATTATGAAGAGGGCATCATGTCCATTTGGTAGACAAGAAATGAAGTGTAGCTTAAGTAACTTGCCCGATGTTATACCAGGGTGGAGCTGGCATTCAAGCCCGGATCTGCCCGGAACTCACAAAGTCCTGCTCCTAAGCACTGGGTGAGGTCTCCTTGGGCTCACACAGCCCCTGTCACTTATGTCCCCCTGTGCAGGCATGCACATCCTCTCCCCACACAATTCACCCCACTGATGACATCTGTCTCTTGTCCATTTTCCCCACTGGACTGGGAATGCCCAGAGGGCAGAGATTCTGTCTGACTCACAGTATCTGCCCCACCACCTGCCATTCCTGCTGCATGGCAGCCATCAGTGGAGTTTTATTTATTTATTCATTTATTTATTTATTTATTTTTGAGACGGAGTCTCACTCTGTCGCCCAGGCTGGAGTGCAGTGGCGTTCACTGCAACCTCCTGTTAATGGCTGAGGGGATGAGAAGGAGTGACACCTGGCAGAGAGCCGGGCTGAGTCAGGGACTGGCTCACAGCAAGATGGTGACTCTGCTGAGAGATGGAAACAGGTGGGTCTGGAGGTTCTCCTCCCTTCTCATTCATTCATTCATTCAACAAATAGCTACTGGGGGTCTTTTATGTGCTATTCTAGTTGCTGAAGACACAGCGGTGAACAAAGCCTCAGGAAACTGCAGGCAAGTGCTGGGCCTATTTGCTTTCTCCAGGCACTTTGCTCAGATCTCAGTCACTGTTTCCTTCCCTATTTTTCCTCATTGCTTAGAAGAGTTACATTTTTTACATACATCACTCAGGTTAAGCATCTAAGGAACCATAAATAAAAGCAAGTACTAAACGGACAAAGTCTGAAGGCTTAAAAGTCACCTCCCCCTAACACCTCTGCCCAAGCATCAACCTCCTCAGGGTTCCTTCTCTAGTCTGAGACACTCCATGCTCCATTTCCCATTTTTCTGTGACTGGAAGTTCTGAGCTGCCTTCCTGGGAGAGCAAGAGTGCTTTTACTACCTCCCTCCGCCAGGTCAGGTCACCTTTGACTCCACCTCCGCCCCGCCTACATGCTCTGGGGGGAGTCAGGGAATTTGCTCCTGGCTCCTCTTCCCTTCCAGGACTGGAAGAGATGGGGAGGCTGCTTCCCAACCTCTCCAGACCTGGACTGGAGGCAGGGAGGACAGTCAGGGCATCAGTCTATCCGTCCATCCTTCGGCCCATCTGTCTATTGTTGCATTCATGCCGCATACCAGTAAAGATCACAAACATGGAATGGAAGCCCACACCAACTGTAGCGCTCTCTAAGCCCAACTTGAGAAAGGAAGGCTCTTGTTTTGCGCCCTGCCCCCCAATTCAGCCCCGATGCTTAGTGCCCAGTGGCTTCTCTCATCTCACTGGGAAGGGGAGGGACCAAGGAGGACTGGGGAACGGGGTGGGGGTGAGGAGGAGGGAGATGCTTGCCCTGACGGGCCTGGGCCGGTCTGCACTGAGGCACACACACCACCTGCACCTGGGAGTGGTGGGGGGAGGGGGCGGGGTTTGAGACACGAGCGCCTTTTCCAGAAGGCTCCCCTACCACGTCTCGTCCCCACCCGCACCCCCTTGCCTACCACTCGCGGGGCGATTCCAGGAGTACCTGGCAACACCACAGACTGCGCGGCCCAGGCCAAGCCAAGCGTGGAGACCGCGCAACTCCCTCCTTGGCCCTGGCCCAGGTGTCCCGGCCACAGTCCCCAGTCTTGCAGGGGACGTTCCCGCGCTGAGCAAGTCCTGGTCGCGGACTCCTGAATTACGGGGAACTGCCTGGTCCAAGGCGAGGACAGGGAGTGCACCAGCAGAGGGAACCCACCCTGCCTCCAAGCCCTGCGGAACTTGGGCTGCACGGGAAGGAGCTGGTTTTACAGCCCTGTGGGGTGCGGGATCCGAGTTTCCCTAGGCACCTGCAGGAGAGCCCCAAAATCTAACACGAGGGCGTGGAAGAAGGGGTTGGATGAGCGGTGGCCCGAATGAAAGGCATCCGTGCTCTGGAGTCTGCAAGTAATTTAAGCTTCCAAGCCTCTAAAGATGCTCCCCGCACCCTCCTCTGAGGAATCCGCGGGCGGTGGCCTGGGCCTTGTCCCGGGACAAGGCACTGCGTCTCTGAGATTAACCCCTGTCGGGCGCGCCCTAGCACTGTCAGCATGAGGTCATCCTGCCAATAGGAATTTCCTGTCCCTTCAACACTGACTGGAGACGGGCCCCACCCTATGCCCAGTCCTCGGGCTCCTGGACTCACCAAATACCTGGGACGCTCATTGCCAGGCAGCGCCAGGCCCTGCCCTCCAGGCCTCATCGCTGCCGCAGACGTGGGACAGGTTTCCTCATCAATGGCCGAAAGGGAGCCCAGGTCGGCGGGCATGTTCTCTGGCGGGCATTCTCTGCCCCAGAGGAGCCTGCTTTCCTGAGCACCGGCCCCACTGTGCCTCATCTTGGTTCCACCCTTCCAGCGCTTGGCAGTTAGTGTAGGAACCGAGATCTCTAGGGAAACTGAGGCCTTTTGGCAACAAGATGCCCTGGGGGCTACCCTAAGAAAGGCACAGCTTCCTTGGAGTGAGGAGTGTCACCTAGCAAAACTTGGACAACATTAGAAGATGCAATTAGCAGGTGAATCTTAGGCTAAGAATGTGGGTATTCACCACAAACTCTGTCTCTCCCTAGTCAGATGGTGAATATGACACGAACCCCTCCCTGCTGGGTTGTGAGCTGGGTGGAAGTTCCTGGGGGCGTGCTCATCCCCATGTCCAACGTCCTTTGCACACAATAGGAGTGCAATAAACCTTTGTCCACTGTTAAACTGGGAGAGACTAGTCATATGATTTTTCCTAGTGCTTGTGACCTGTATTTTCTGGCTACAGGACAGAGGGGTCTTAAGCCAGTATGGGAGGTAGGGGTTGGGGCAAGAGGGAGGATAAGAAGGTCTCAAAAACAGGAGGCTCTGATGGGGCTGGACTTCAGCACCCTTGTGTGAGGTTGATCAAGAGAAGGGCTGAAGACAAGAGTGGGAGGAATGTTTGGGGAGGTGGTAGGATTCTGGGGGATAATGGGGTCCAAGTGTCAAAGTGTGACCAGAGTGGGACAGGGGGACCTCTCCTCACTTCTGGCAGGGGCTCAGCAGGTGAGGACACCAGGTGCCTTGGCTTGCTATTTGGAGCTCAGAGAGAGAGTGTCCCCAGGCATGCATCCTGTCTGGGCAGGTCCCTTTGGTCACAGTGTCACAGTCACAGTGGGGAGGCGCCCTCAAGTGGCTTCACAGCAGCAGACCTGGATGGGGATGGAGCTCAAGAAGGCGAGTCTCTGTGATACCCCAACTCTCCTCCCAGAAGTAACTCCGTGAGGAGGTTTTGAGGGAACCAGGAAGAATAGCTCAGCAAACGGTTTCAGAGACATTGAAACAGGAATGATGACTCATAATGTGTCTCCATTTATACCCACAGGTTGAAGAGATCTTACGGAACTGGAATATTTAAGAATATGACATTATATTTCTCAAATGTTTGATATCTCCAAACAATAGTAATTTTTAAAATAGCGGCCAGGCACAATGGCTCACGCCTGTAATCCCAGCACTTTGGGAGGCCGAGGCAGGCAGATCACCTGAGGTCAGAAGTTCAAGACCAGTCTGACCAATATGGTGAAACTCTGTCTCTACTAAAAATACAAAAATTAGCTGCGTGTGGTGGCGGCACCTGTAATCCCAGCTACTCAGGAGGCTGAGGCAGGAGAATCGCTTGAACCCAGGAAGGAGGAGGTTGCAGTGAGCCAAGATCGCGCCACTGCACTCTAGCCTGGGCGACAGAGCAAGACTCCATCTCAAAAAACAAACAACAAACAAACAAACAAAAACCATTTACTGTGTATCTTTTGATTACAAATCAGTATTTGTTTATTTAAAAAATGTACAATGTAAAGAAAATGCAAAAAGAAAGTAAAAACAACTGGCTCCCCAGAGGTAACCACTCTTTTACATTAAATGTTACACATATTGTTTTGTCATTTACTTTATCCATGTAAGAATATATCATGAATCTTTTCACATGGCAGTAAATTTTCTTTTACATTATTTTTTAATGGTAGTTTAGTATTCCTTCCTGTAAGTCTGCCAAAAATCATTTAACCAATCCTGCTATTGGACATTAAGCTTGCTTACAACTGTTAACCATAAACAAATGTACGCACGCATACATGATGAATTTCTTAGGATAAGTTCCTAGGAAGATAATTGCTGGTCACAGGTCAAATGGTATGCTCATTTTTAAGGTTTTTAAAATATGTTGGCAAATTGCCCTCCTGGAAGATTGTTTTAATCTCTACCCTCACCTACAAAGCATGAGAATGCCTATTTCTCCACACCCTCACCCAAATTTGGTATTCTCCATCTTTTTAACTGTCAATTTGAAAGTAGAAAATGATAATCTTTAATTGTTTAAATTCCCATTTATTTGATTATTAGTAAGGGTAAGTAAAACATCTTTTCACTATTTTCATTTCTTAGTCTGTAAATTAACTGTTGCTATCATTATTTATTATGCTGACCAGACATTGGGCATTTACTACTAGGTGTGTTCAGTTTTTTTCTTATTAATTTTTAGGAGCTCTTTATATAATAATATTATCCCCTTGCTTGTCACGTCATGAAGACTTTTTCCCTGTTTGTCTTTTAACTTTAAACACTCTTTTGCCTTATAGAAGCTTTACATTTTTATGTAGTCAAGATTATCAACCTTACATCAACTTACTTCAAGAAAGGTTTCCTCTATATCAAAAATACAAGAACATAATTTTCCATTCCACCTCCATTTATTTTCCCAAATGTTTTTTATTGTGGTAAAATGCATGCAATATAAAGTCTACCATCTTAACCTTTTTTTTTTTTTTTTTTTGAGACGGAGTCTCGCTCTGTTGCCCAGGCTGGAGTGCAGTGGCACGATCTCAGCTCACTGCAACCTCTGCCTCCCAGGTTTAAGCGATACTTCTGCCTCAGCCTCCTGAGTAGCTGGGACTATAGGCGTGCACCACCACGTCCGGCTAATTTTTGTATTTTTAGTAGAGACAGGGTTTCACCACATTGGTTAGGCTGGTCTCAAACTCCTGACCTTGTGATCACCCACCTCAGCCTTCCAAAGTGCTGGGATTACAGATGTCAGCCACAGCTCCCAGCCCATCTTAACTATTTTTAAGTGTACAGTCTGTGATATTAGGTTCACTCATAATGTGTGCAACCATCTTTATAACCCTCTTCATCTTGTAGAACCAAAACTCTACACACATTAAATAGTAATTCTCCATTCCTCTCTGACTCTAGCTATTGGCAACTATTGTTCTACTTTTTGTCTCTATGATTTTGACTACTCTATGTACCTCATAGAAGTGGAATCCTATATTTTGTGACTGGCTTATTTCACTTAGCATAATATCCTCAAGGTTCAATTCCCCTTTCATTTTTATAATTTTTTCATTTACATTTAAACTTTTATTTTTTCTCTTTTTTTTTTTTTTTTTTTTTTTTGAGCCTGAGTCTTGCTCTGTCGCCCAGGCTGGAGTGCAGTGGTGCAATCTCAGCTCACTGCAACCTTCACCTCCCAGGTTCAAGTGATTCTCACTCCTCAGCCTACTGAGTAGCTGGGATTACAGGTATGCACCACCATGCCCCAGTAGTTTTTTGTATTTTTGGTAGAGAGGGGTTTCGCTGCATTGGCCAGGCTGATCTTAAACTCCTGGGCTCAAGTAATCCGCCTGCCTCGGCCTCCCAAATTGCTGGGATTACAGGCATAAGCCACTGTGCCTGGCCTAAACTTTTAATTTTTCTCATATTTATTTTGATGTCTGACATAGATAAGGACTTAATTTAATGCTTTTTAAAAGTTTGGCCGAGTTTTTCAACATTATTTGTTGAGCACTCAATCCCTTTTCCAAAGATTTAAGATATGATTGTTTTGATTAATATTTCCTTGATTTTTTATGTTTATTAACCATTTTCATTTCCTCCTTAATTTATGCCTATGCATGTCCTTTGTCTATTTTTCCATTTGTGCTTTCATCTCTTACTGATTAGAAAGGAAACTTTATGGAGGAGCCAAGATGGCCGAATAGGAACAGCTCCAGTCTACAGCTCCCAGCATGAGCGATGCAGAAGATGGGTGATTTTTGCATTTCCATCTGAGGTACTGGGTTCATCTAACTAGGGAGTGGCAGACAGTGGGTGCAGGTCAGTGGGTGCGCGCACCGTGCGCGAGCGGAAGCAGGGCGAGGCATTGCCTCACTCGGGAAGCGCCAGGGGTCAGGGAGTTCCCTTTCCGAGTCAAAGAAAGGGTTGACGGCACCTGGAAAATCGGGTCACTCCCACCCGAATACTGCGCTTTTCCGACGGGCTTAAAAAACGGCGCACCACGAGATTATATCCCACACCTGGCTCGGAGGGTCCTACGCCCACGGAGTCTCCCTGATTGCTAGCACAGCAGTCTGAGATCAAACTGCAAGGCCGCAGTGAGGCTGGGGGAGGGGCGCCCGCCATTGCCCAGGCTTGATTAGGTAAACAAAGCAGCCGGGAAGCTCCAACTGGGTGGAGCCCACCACAGCTCAAGGAGGCCTGCCTGCCTCTGTAGGCTCCACCTCTGGGGGCAGGGCACAGACAAACAAAAAGACAGCACTAACCTCTGCAGACTTAAAGGTCCCTGTCTGACAGCTTTGAAGAGAGCAGTGGTTCTCCCAGCACGCAGCTGGAGATCTGAGAACGGGCAGACTGCCTCCTCAAGTGGGTCCCTGACCGCTGACCCCCGAGCAGCCTAACTGGGAGGCACCACCCAGCAGGGGCACACTGACACCTCACACGGCAGGGTATTCCAACAGACCTGCAGCTGAGGGTCCTGTCTGTTACAAGGGAAACTAACAAACAGAAAGGACATCCACACCAAAAACCCATCTGTACATCACCATCATCAAAGACCAAAAGTAGATAAAACCACAAAGATGGGGAAAAAACAGAACAGAAAAGCTGGAAACTCTAAAACGCAGAGCGCCTCTCCTCCTCCAAAGGAATGCAGTTTCTCACCAGCAATGGAACAAAGCTGGATGGAGAATGACTTTGACGAGCTGAGAGAAGAAGGCTTCAGACGATCAAATTACTCTGAGCTACGGGAGGACATTCAAACCAAAGGCAAAGAAGTTGAAAACTTTGAAAAAAATTTAGAAGAATGTATAACTAGAATAACCAATACAGAGAAGTGCTTAAAGGAGCTGATGGAACTGAAAACCAAGGCTCGAGAACTACGTGAAGAATGCAGAAGCCTCAGGAGCCGATGCGATCAACTGGAAGAAAGGGTATCAGCAATGGAAGATGAAATGAATGAAATGAAGCGAGAAGGGAAGTTTAGAGAAAAAAGAATAAAAAGAAATGAGCAAAGCCTCCAAGAAATATGGGACTATGTGAAAAGACCAAATCTACATCTGATTGGTGTACCTGAAAGTGATGGGGAGAATGGAACCAAGTTGGAAAACACTCTGCAGGATATTATCCAGGAGAACTTCCCAAATCTAGCAAGGCAGGCCAACGTTCAGATTCAGGAAATACAGAGAACACCACAAAGATACTCCTCGAGAAGAGCAACTCCAAGACACATAATTGTCAGATTCACCAAAGTTGAAATAAAGGAAAAAATGTTAAGGGCAGCGAGAGAGAAAGGTCGGGTTACCCTCAAAGGGAAGCCCATCAGACTAACAGCGGATCTCTCGGCAGAAACCCTACAAGCCAGAAGAGAGTGGGGGCCAATATTCAACATTCTTAAAGAAAAGAATTTTCAACCCAGAATTTCATATCCACCCAAACTAAGCTTCATAAGTGAAGGAGAAATAAAATACTTTACAGACAAGCAAATGTTGAGAGATTTTGTCACCACCAGGCCTGCCCTAAAAGAGCTCCTGAAGGAAGCGCTAAACATGGAAAGGAACAACCGGTACCAGCCGCTGCAAAATCATGCCAAAATATAAAGACCATCAAGACTAGGAAGAAGCTGCATCAACTAACGAGCAAAATCACCAGCTAACATCATAATGACAGGATCAAATTCACACATAACAATATTAACTTTAAATGTAAATGGACTGAATGCTCCAATTAAAAGACATAGACTGGCAAATTGGAAAAAAAGTCAAGACCCATCAGTGTGCTGTATTCAGGAAACCCATCTCACGTGCAGAGACACACATAGGCTCAAAATAAAGGGATGGAGGAAGATCTACCAAGCAAATGGAAAACAAAAAAAGGCAGGGGTTGCAATCCTAGTCTCTGATAAAACAGACTTTAAACTAACAAAGATCAAAAGAGACAAAGAAGGCCATTACATAATGGTAAAGGGATCAATTCAACAAGAAGAGCTAACTATCCTAAACATATATGCACCCAATACAGGAGCACCCAGATTCATAAAGCAAGTCCTGAGTGACCTACAAAGAGACTTAGACTCCCACACATTAATAATGGGAGACTTTAACACCCCACTGTCAACATTAGACAGATCAACGAGACAGAAAGTCAACAAGGATATACAGGACTTGAATTCAGCTCTACACCAAGCGGACCTAATAGACATCTACAGAACTCTCCATCCCAAATCAACAGAATATACATTTTTTTCAGCACCACACCACACCTATTCCAAAATTGACCACATACTTGGAATAAAGCTCTCCTCAGCAAATGTAAAAGAACAGAGATTATAACAAACTATCTCTCAGACCACAGTGCAATGAAACTAGAACTCAGGATTAAGAATCTCACTCAAAACCGCTCAACTACATGGAAACTGAACAACCTGCTCCTGAATGACTACTGGATACATAACGAAATGAAGGCAGAAATAAAGATGTTCTTTGAAACCAACGAGAACAAAGACACAACATACCAGAATCTCTGGGACGCATTCAAAGCAGTGTGTAGAGGGAAATTTATAGCACTAAATGCCCACAAGAGAAAGCAGGAAAGATCCAAAATTGACACCCTAACATCACAATTAAAAGAACTAGAAAAGCAAGAGCAAACACATTCAAAAGCTAGCAGAAGGCAAGAAATAACTAAAATCAGAGCAGAACTGAAGGAAATAGAGACACAAAAAACCCTTCAAAAAATTAATGAATCCAGGAGCTGGTTTTTTGAAAGGATCAACAAAATTGATAGACCGCTAGCAAGACTAATAAAGAAAAAAAGAGAGAAGAATCAAATAGACACAATAAAAAATGATAAAGGGGATGTCACCACCGATCCCACAGAAATACAAACTACCATCAGAGAATACTACAAACACCTCTACGCAAATAAACTAGAAAATCTAGAAGAAATGGATAAATTCCTCGACACATACACTCTCCCAAGACTAAACCAGGAAGAAGTTGAATCTCTGAATAGACCAATAACAGGACCTGAAATTGTGGCAATAATCAATAGTTTACCAACCAAAAAGAGTCCAGGACCAGATGGATTCACAGCTGAATTCTACCAGAGGTACAAGGAGGAACTGGTACCATTCCTTCTGAAACTATTCCAATCAATAGAAAAAGAGGGAATCCTCCCTAACTCATTTAATGAGGCCAGCATCATTCTGATACCAAAGCCTGGCAGAGACACAACCAAAAAAGAGAATTTTAGACCAATATCCTTGATGAACATTGATGCAAAAATCCTCAATAAAATTCTGGCAAAACGAATCCAGCAGCACATCAAAAAGCTTATCCACCATGATCAAGTGGGCTTCATCCCTGGGATGCAAGGCTGGTTCAATATACGCAAATCAATAAATGTAATCCAGCATATAAACAGAGCCAAAGACAAAAACCACATGATTATCTCAATAGATGCAGAAAAGGCCTTTGACAAAATTCAACAACCCTTCATGCTAAAAACTCTCAATAAATTAGGTATTGATGGGACGTATTTCAAAATAATAAGAGCTATCTATGACAAACCCACAGCCAATATCATACTGAATGGGCAAAAACTGGAAGCATTCCCTTTGAAAACTGGCACAAGACAGGGATGCCCTCTCTCACCACTCCTATTCAACATAGTGTTGGAAGTTCTGGCCAGGGCAATTAGGCAGGAGAAGGAAATAAAGGGTATTCAATTAGGAAAAGAGGAAGTCAAATTGTCCCTGTTTGCAGATGACATGATTGTATATCTGGAAAACCCCATTGTCTCAGCCCAAAATCTCCTTAAGGTGATAAGCAACTTCAGCAAAGTCTCAGGATACAAAATCAATGTGCAAAAATCACAAGCATGCCTATACACCAGCAACAGACAAACAGAGAGCCAAATCATGAGTGAACTCCCATTCACAATTGCTTCAAAGAGAATAAAATACCTAGGAATCCAACTTACAAGGGATGTGAAGGACCTCTTCAAGGAGAACTACAAACCACTGCTCAAGGAAATAAAAGAGGATACAAAGAAATGGAAGAACATTCCATGCTCATGGATAGGAAGAATCAATATCGTGAAAATGGCCATACTGCCCAAGGTAATTTACAGATTCAATGCCATCCCCATAAAGCTACCAATGACTTTCTTCGCAGAGTTGGAAAAAACTACTTTAAAGTTCATATGGAACCAAAAAAGAGCCCGCATCGCCAAGGCAATCCTAAGCCAAAAGAACAAAGCTGGAGGCATCACACTACCTGACTTCAAACTATACTACAAGGCTACAGTAACCAAAACAGCATGGTACTGGTACCAAAACAGAGATATAGATCAATGGAACAGAACAGAGCCCTCAGAAATAACGCCGCATATCTACAACTATCTGATCTTTGACAAACCTGAGAAAAACAAGCAATGGGGAAAGGATTCCCTATTTAATAAATGGTGCTGGGAAAACTGGCTAGCCATATGTAGAAAGCTGAAACTGGATCCCTTCCTTACACCTTATACAAAAATCAATTCAAGATGGATTAAAGACTTAAACGTTAGACCTAAAACCATAAAAACCCTAGAAGAAAACTTAGGCATTACCATTCAGGACATAGGCATGGGCAAGGACTTCATGTCCAAAACACCAAAAGCAATGGCAACAAAAGACAAAATTGACAAATGGGATCTAATTAAACTAAAGAGCTTCTGCACAGCAAAAGAAACTACCATCAGAGTGAACAGGCAACCTACAGAATGGGAGAAAATTTTCGCAACCTACTCATCTGACAGAGGGCTAATATCCAGAATCTACAATGAACTCAAACAAATTTACAAGAAAAAAACAAACAACCCCATCAAAAAGTGGGCGAAGGACATGAACAGACACTTCTCAAAAGAAGACATTTATGCAGCCAAACAACACATGAAAAAATGCTCATCATCACTGGCCATCAGAGAAATGCAAATCAAAACCACAGTGAGATACCATCTCACACCAGTTAGAATGGCAATCATTAAAAAGTCAGGAAACAACAGGTGCTGGAGAGGATGTGGAGAAATAGGAACACTTTTACACTGTTGGTGGGACTGTAAACTAGTTCAACCATTGTGGAAGTCAGTGTGGTGATTCCTCAGGGATCTAGAACTGGAAATACCATTTGACCCAGCCATCCCATTACTGGGTATATACCCAAAGGACTATAAATCATGCTGCTATAAAGACACATGCAGACTTATGTTTATTGCAGCATTATTCACAATAGCAAAGAGTTGGAACCAACCCAAATGTCCAACAATGATAGACTGGATTAAGAAAATGTGGCACATATACACCATGGAATACTATGCAGCCATAAAAAATGATGAGTTCATGTCCTTTGTAGGGACATGGATGAAATTGGAAATCATCATTCTCAGTAAACTATCGCAAGAACAAAACACCAAACACCGCATATTCTCACTCATAGGTGGGAATTGAACAATGAGATCACATGGACACAGGAAGGGGAATATCACACTCTGGGGACTGTGGTGGGGTGGGGGGAGGGGGAGGGATAGCATCAGGAGATATACCTAATGCTAGATGACAAGTTAGTGGGTGCAGCACACCAGCATGGCACATGTATACATATGTAACTAACCTGCACAATGTGCACATGTACCCTAAAACTTAAAGTATAATTAAAAAAAAAAGAAAGGAAACTTTATATATTGAAGCTACAAATCCAGTTTTGCTTGTTCACGTTCAAATGTTTTTCCCAGTTTGTCCTCTAAGAATTAATTTTCATAGCTTTTTGGCATACAGAGGCTTTTGATTTTCTTTAGTCATATTAATGTATTAATTTATGGTTTCTGAATTGGCTGTGGTGCTTGGGAAGGCCTTCCCCATTCCAAGGTCATATAAATTGTCATCTACAGTTTGTTTTGTTTTCTTCCTTCTTTCCTTCCATTTTCAACTCTAATTTCTACATAATTTATTTTGGTATGCTATATTAGGCAAAAATCTACTTTTACCTTTCCTTAAAAGAGTTACCCAATGGCTTCACTATTATTTATTGAATAATCTTTTACTTTCTTATTTGAAATGTCACCTTTATCATACACTAAATTCTTACGTGTACCAGATCCTGCTTCTTGCCAATATCCTGTCTCTGCCCCGTTTTTAATTCTGAGACTTCTACTCTATGAAACCCCAGTCCTGGACCAATTCAGCCCTCCCTTTTCCTGCCTCTCCTCTCTGGTTCTGAGAGCTGCTGGGGAAATTCATTTCCACTGGTTAGTCCTGCTCCACATTCGTGGTCTTCAGCCTCCCTTGGGCCTTCAACTTGGCCCTGAAGCTCCGTCTCCCAATCTCCTTATAGTCATTTCAATTCTCCTTCTCCATCTCTTTCATCTCCCCCATCACCCACAGATAACCTCACCTTCTTCTTGAAGAAAAAAAAAAAGAAGTTCTATTGGAAATTTCTCAACTTCCACCTGCCCACTATCACGCTTCCCTCCTTGAAGAACAATAATCACCAGTGTTTACTGTTTACTCTGTGCTGGGCACTGTTTTAACCACGTTATGTGTGGTTCACCCTCACCACAACCCTATAAAGCGGGCCCTGTGATTTTCCTCAGATACCAGGAAAGGAAACTGAGGCCATGTTTTGGAATTTGCCTAAGCTTCCACTACCAATCTTGGGTGAAAACTGAGATTTGAATCCCGGTAGTGCCTTGAGAGCCCATGCTCTTGACCATTCCTTTGTGTCATTCTTTCCAGTCTTGCTGTGTTTTAACAGACTGGTTTTAATCTCCATTCTCTGGCATGGTAGTAAAATCATTCACTTCTTCACTTATTCAACTGTTCCACAACTATTTGAGCCTATGATATGTGCCAAGAACTCTGATAGGGCTAAAACAGAATGCAAAACCAAGCATGGTCCCTATCCTCCCAAAGCTGATAGCCTACTGGGGCTGAGAGAAACTGACCAAAGAATCACACCAGCGAACACAAAACCACATCCCAAATAAATGTTCTAAAGGAGAGGAACATAGTTCTATGGCAGTGGATGGCAAAGGCTTGAGGAGGCCGGGTAAGGGTGCCAGGAGACAGCCTCCCTGAGAAAGTAACCAATGAGCTAATGAGCTGAGACTGAAGGATTAGGATGAGTTTATCAGGCAAAGGCAGTGCTTGCCAAAGGGCTCCACGCATACTTAGTGAAGAGTTGGGAGGGTGGCTAGGCAGGTGCTCATAGAGATAAGATCTTTCTGTGCTTCCCACCTAGGCTCAGCCATAGCTGCCCTGGCTGTGGGTAATGACCTTGGAGCTGAATGGTGTGCAAAGGAAAAAGATGAACTCTCTGTCCGGTAGTGCCAGGGGTAACTCAGCTCTCCTGCCCCATGACCTGCTCTGCCCATATCTGACAGCAGAATAACAGCATTTGACCACAGACTCCTCTGACTTTCTAAATGTTAACAGCTCTTATTGGAAGAATCATTATGATTCTCTGTCAGCTTATAAGGCAAACCTGGCTTTCACGTGTGTTTGGTGAGGGCCCTCCTTTCCCCTGCCTCATGTTTTCAGGGACTTGCCTTAGAGGGACACTCTCAGCCTCTAGGCCCACCGCCTACTCTGTCCTTGAGGGTGCAGTGAGTTATCTGATTGGAGGCTGACATACATTGGTCCACATTTCTCAATGGGAAGGAACTAATCTATCAAAAGCTCTGCCTGTCTCCTTCCTTCTCACCTAAGACAGGTACTAAGTTGCCATCCTGGATGAGGTGTCTGTTCCTGACCTGAATGTTCCCTGCATGGGTGATCCCAGAGTCTGGCCAGGGGCCACATGGATGGGTATAGATGGGGAGTGCTGTTATGCCCTTCCAGCCATTCATCTAAAGACACATTCTCCAATTCGTTTTTCAATCATAAAGCTGATGGGTTAAATCTCTATCCACCTGTTTCACCTGTCTTATATTTATCAGCTGGTTCTGTACTTGTGAGAGAAAAAGAGACTATCGTTTATGGATCCCCCTAAAACCTGTAGGACATGCACTTAAAGTTTTGGGTGCTAAATCAACTTCTCTAACTCAAGTGCAGGTGGAGACATCTTAGAACACAAGGATCAATGTGCATCCTCTTTCTCTAGCCCTTTGCTTGGAAGGCAATGGGGAGGCTGGATAGAAAACATGGAGACCTTGGTTCCATGCTCCAAAATTATATCTGAAGCGAATTTCCAGGGCACATACAATTTCAGCATAGGGCAAACATACATTATTACCACACAGAAGTTCTATCCTTTAGCCACGATTTTGGATCACCTGTGCCTCTGCAGCCCTCCCTCAGTGCAGGTACAAGGGAGTCGATACCTGAGGCAGATGTTCCAGTATTCATATCGGTCTTCTAGGGCCCAAACTTGTGTTGGCTGAGGATGCAGCCTCTGCTCTACAGTGTGTCCTCCCTGCCCAGTGGACCACAGGCATTAGATGGTGGCTCTCTGGAGGGAATGAAGGTGTAGAATAGTTCTTCCCTGGCCGCAGGCAGATTCCCACCCCGTCCCGCCTTAGCATTTGGCAGCAGAGCCCAACTTCCTACAGCAGCAGAGTGACGGCTGGCACTAGAGGCAGCCACTCCCCTGGCACAGCAGCTGCCAGGGAGGGGAACAAGATATGGTCTCTGAATAGAGTCTTCTGAGAAGGGAATAGACAGGAGACCCTGGGCTCTGCAGGGACAAACTGCAGTTCCCTTCCATCAGAGTCACCAGGTCAAGGCAGGGGTACCTGCTGACCAGGGGTGGGAATAGCACAGGGACCTTGGAAAGGGCTTGCTCACATTGTTATCTTTGGCTCCTTTTGCAAATCTGCATTTTGGTGATTTGTTGTCTATGGGAGTGTGAAGGGAGTTGAAGATGACTGACAGATGTCAAGGCAGCATGCTTGGGAAAAACCATCCATGTGCAAGTAGATCCTTGGTGACCTTCAGCACTTTGTGTTGGTACAGCTGGCAAGGACATATACACAACAGCAACAGTGGCTGGCATTTCTGAGCTCTTCAAAGTGTGCTAAGCATCATGTGAAGCCATTAGATTCCAGATAGCTTTGGTTGTAGAACAGGGGAGGAAGATGGGGATGAGGCTGAGGCTTGGCTGAAACACGCTTTCAGGAGGAATGATCCCAGCCTTTGCCAAGGAGCAGCCTGTCACCACTCTGTAACTATAGTCAGATGCCCACCAGTTTGAGGCTGTATGAAGAAAGGGGGTCTTGGGGTTGTCAGGCAGGGATGTGTGATTGGAGCCACATAGGGGACAGTAAATGGCTTCTCTTGAAGCCTGCCAGCCCTGTGCTCCACCATTCTTTTTTTTTTTTGAGATGGAATCTCGCTCTGTTGCCCAGGCTGGAGTGCAATGGTGCAATCTTGGCTCACTGCAACCTCTGCCTCCTGGGTTCAAGCGATTCTCCTGCCTCAGCTTCCTGAGTAGCTAGGATTACAGGCTCACGCCACCATGCCCGCCTAATATTTGTATTTTCAGTAGAGACAGGGTTTCACCATGTTGGTCAGGCTGGTCTCGAACTCCTGACCTCATGATCTGCCTACTTTGGCCTCCCAAAGTGCTGGGATTACAGGCGTGAGCCACCGCGCCTGGCCTGCTCCACCATTCTTGATGATCTGAGCTTCTCCTCCATCTTTCATCTTCCCAGAAAGAACCAAGGGGCCTACAGGCTGTGGTCTAATACCGGCTTGTTAGCTCTTTTTTTAGCTTGCTACAGGAGCACTCCCATCTCAGAGGAACCTCCTGGAGGCTCCAAGGACCCCTCCTCAGGTCCCAGTGCACAAGTATGGATTTAGGAAGTATGGAGTTTGCTGAAGTTGTGTTGATACCTTCCCTACTGTTTCTGTTGAAGTCTTCTGTTAGTCCCAGGATCCCCACAGGACCCCCCTGAATTCTTTCTGGTGAGAAAAAATTCGGCCAGGTCTGGTGGCTCATGCCTATAATCCTAGCATTTTGGGAGGCTGAGGCAGGAGGATCACTTGATGCCAGGAGTTCATGACAGCCTGGATAATATAGTGAGACCTCATCTCTCTCTCTCTCTCTCTCAAAAAAAAAAAAAAAAAAAAAAAAAAAAAAGCCAGGCGTGGTGGTGCGCGGCTGTAGTCCTAGCTACTCGGGAGCCTGAGGAGGGAGGATTGCTTGAGCCCAGGAGGTGAAGCCTACAGTGAGCCATGATTGCACCACTGTACTCTAGCCTGGGGAACAGAGCAAGACCCTGTCTCAAAAAGAAAAAGGAAAGAAGGAAAGAAAGAGAGAGAGAGAGAAAGAAAGGAAGGAAGGAGAGAGAGAAGGAAGGGAGGGAGGGAGGAAGGAAGGGAGGGAGGGAGGGAAGGAGGAAGGATGGAAGGAAGGAAGGAAGGAAGGAAGCAGGGGGTGGGGAGAAAAATTCTCCTCCACCTCCATGCTGTGGAAGAAATAGGACCTGGCATCGGCATTTTGGGAACCGTAGCGAGCATACTTAGGTTGAAATTAAGGTTCAGGATTCAGTTCACTCTCTCAGCCAGAGAAGATAAAAGAACCAAGATGGAGGGAAAATATTCATGTGGGCAATCACGTTTTCACTTATTTTTATTTATTTTAAAAATAGGCCGGGCACTGTGGCTCACACCTGTAATCCCAGCACTTTGGGAGGCCGAGGTGAGTAGATCACGAGGTCAGGAGATTGAGACCATCTCCTGGCCAACGTGGTGAAACCCTGTCTCTACTAAAATGCAAAAAATTAACTGGGTGTGGTGGCGGGCGCTCGTAGTCCCAGCCACTTGGGAGATTGAGGCAGGAGAATCACTTCAACCCGGGAGGTGGAGATTGCAGTGAGCTGAGATGGCACCAATGCAGTCCAATCTGGGCGACAGAGTGAGACTCCGTCTCAAAAACAAACAAACAAACAAAAACTGTTATCTTGGGGCCCAGAATTTAACATTCTTTTAGTCTGCTGTAGGGCTCTGGCATGAACGCTGTGTGCAAAATGCACATGATGGGGAGGCTGCCTACAACACTGGGAAGTCACCTTAAGGGATTTAAGGGAAAGGTAGACCCTAGGTTTTCTGAGACCTTAATCATTTATGGCCAGGATACTGACGTGTCTGAGAAACAGCAGGGCTGCTGCTGCCAAACAAGATGAAATTTATAAGCAAATGGGGCATTGCTATGACAGTGTCAAACACTGGGCAAATTAAGTGTATTGTTAACTATCGAATCTCAGAGGCCTTAGCCAAGCCTCTCCTTCCTTCTATCTGCTCCCCAGACTGTATTTAGTCCTTTAAGCAACACATATTTATTTGAGGAGAAAGCACTCTGAAAGCCCACAGGGTCTGAGTATCCATTTTAGCTTCTTAAATTTAGAGTAAAATATGTAATTTGTTTGCTCAGGTGTGATCTTTGATGGGTATGTTTAACTTGCCTGTGAAATGTTTGGAGGTAGGAGGTGTCCTCGAGGTCAATTAGCCCTGTCTCTTTTCCAGGGAAGGAATCCCCTGTGTATAAGTTTTGTTCAAGGTCAGGAAACAACCCAAATGAAAGTGGCCCAAACAGTAAAGGGATTATTTGACTTTTGAAGACCAGCAGTAGTATGGTGGGCTTCAGGGCTGGTTTGATCCAGTGGCTTGGTAAAGAAACGAAGAATGGTGTTTCTTGCTATCCTTACACTCTGACTCCACCCTCTCTGAAAGCTTTGTCTTAAATCTGGTCTCCCAGGTTTAATGCTTATTGCATCAGAATAAATTTCCTAAATGGATGACAATGGTAACTGGTAGATAGTAAACTCCTTGGGAGCAGGCGTGATTTTTATATGACTTTGTATCCCAGCACTTAGCATCTGGGAGCCAGTAGATGCTCAATAACTGTTGAAGGGGAAGAAAAGAATGAAGGAAGGAAATAGAGAATCTCTGTTTTGTTCCTTTGCCTAGAGGGACTACTTCTAGCTTTTTGCCATTTAACGTAATTTTGTTTTAAAGCAGACACTCTTTAAAGTGTTAAATAAGTGTTTTTATCAATATTTATTTGTTTATTTTCTTTAAAGGCAGTCCCTTGATTTTGTAAAAACGGATGGAGTAAAGTAAAAATACCTGGGCTCTCTCTCCCATATTTCTATTAAATATCCATGAAGATTTATAAATAGAACAAAATCTCCATCAGCTTCAGGAACTCGGGATAAGAATTAAGCATGTGTCAGAACCTGGGAGGAGTTGGTACTGAATACAACTCCAACGGGGCTGGATTAACAGCAAATTCCTCTGTGCCTTTAAGTGTAAGAAAACCCTAAGTGAGAAACAGCCTTGGCTGGTCCCCCACCAACGGCCCCTAGCTCACTGCTTTGCCAGCAGGACTAACCATTTCCCTCCTAGTGGCACCTTGCCTCTGGCTTTCCCGCAGCATGTAAATGGCTGCCCCTGCCAAAGAAGGGGGAGGTGGGAGGGTCAGACTGTTCTCTTCAGTAGAGGATGCCAGGGCTAAGATAAAGGAGACACCTAAAATCTACCCTTAGAGCTTCCTTGCTGCTTTATACACAGGCAGGACTTAAGCCCCAGAAGAGCATTCTGCTTTTTCTCCCTGATATTCTGAAAACAATATTCATACTTGCGAGGGAGCATTTCTCCCTAGCCGTGCTGGGTTGAGGATCTTCGAGTTGCCTAGAGAATTGGGATGGGGGCCTGCAGAGAACGAAGAACAGGAAACTTGCCCCCAGCCTCAGATGTCAAAGGCAGCGGCTGCAGCCAGCACCCATGGGGCACGAAGGAGCTCTCCCAAGGGGCCAAGGACAGACAGCCATGAACCCCAGCCACTCTCCACTCTGCGACTCTGTTTGTTAAAAAATGGCCCACCAGGAAACAGAGAGGACACAGAAGCATTAGAAGAGATATGTGACCCTAAAGTCGCAGAGAGAAAAAAAAAGGCTTTCTCTAAAATACATCAATTGTAGTAGAATTGAAGTTCCCGGGGGCAGATTCTTTTACTGTCATTGTTTCACCCCAACCTCTAGTATTGGGTTTGACACATACTAGTAATTTTCTAAATATGTTTTGAAAAAAAGAGTGCCACACAAAAACAGTTCACGAAATACCTGCTTAATATTTATTTTGTGTTTTTTGGAGAAAAGGTCTCACTCTGTTACCCAGGTTTGGGTGCAATAGTGTGATCATGGCTTACTGCAGCCTTGACCTCCTGGGCTCAAAAGATCCTCCCACTTTGGCCTCCTGAGTAGCTAAAATTACAGGTGCATGCCACCATACCAGCTGTTTATTTTTTTTGAGATGTGGTCTTGATATGTTGCCCAGGCTGGTCTTAAACTCCTGGCCTCAAGTGATCCTTCTGCCTCCACCTCCCAAAGTGCTGGGATTACAGATGGGAGTCACTGCACCTGGTCATTAGTCACTTACTAAACATGTTTTGAAAAAAGAGTGGCACACAAAAACAGTTCACGAAGTACTTGATTTGTATTTTTAATAAATTGCAGAAAATCATTTCCTCTAATAAAAAAGATCAGGCCACGAAAAGTAAAGAATGTCTGAAAAGGTCCAATCTTGGGACCTACCAAACTGACCTTTTGTTAAAACGTGGGTTTTCGGCTGGCGCCGGTGGCTCACGCCTGTAATTCCAGCACTTTGGGAGGCCGAGGCGGGCTGGTCACGAGGTCAGGAGATCGAGACCATCCTGGCTAACATGGTGAAACACCATCTCTACTAAAACTACAAAAAATTAGCTGGGCGTGGTGGCAGGCGCCTGTAGTCCCAGCTACTCGGGAGGCTGAGGCAGGAGAATGGCGTGAACCCGGGAGGCAGAGCAGTGAACCAAGATCATGCCACTGCACTCCAGCCTGGGCAACAGAGCGAGACTCCGTCTCAAAAAAAAAAAAAAAAAAAAAAAAACACGTGGGTTTTTATTCAGTTGATCTGGGGTGAGGCCCAAGGTTCTGCATTTTTAACAAGTTTCCACAGGAAACTTAGAACCTCACACTTTGAGTAGAGAGGATTTAGCAGTCCCAAAAGTAGCTCTGTGCAGGAAGCATTATTTCTTTTTTTTAGATGGAGTTTTGCTCTTGTTGCCCAGGCTGGAGTGCAATGGTGTGATCTCGACTCACTGCAACCTCCACCTCCCGGGTTCAAGAGATTCTCCTGCCTCAGCCTCCCGAGTAGCTGGGATTATAGGCGCCCACCACCACACCTGGCTAATTTTTTGTAGTTTTAGTGGAGACGAGGTTTCACCATGTTAACCAGGATGGTCTCGAACTCCTGACCTCAGGTGATCCGCCCACCTGGGCCTCCCAAATTGATGGGGTTACAGGTGTGAGCCACCATGCCCGGCCAGGGAGCATTATTTCTGTTCTCATCTCTCAGCACCAAGGTGGACAGCACACATCCCGTGAGATACAGAAAGTCGGAGTGATAGGCCAGTGTGGAAGCCAATTACTACAGAAATTTAAAAAAATATAGAAAATGTATATTTTCTTTAGAATACAAAGGAAATGATGTTCTCAGGCAGCCTTGCTGTTCAGAAACAAAGCTTTTCATCATGCTTTGATTAAAGGTAAGGTACTTTCTTAATCTAGATCCATCCACCGAACAGCTGGACAAACCTCAGTTTGGAAAATTATTGCCAAATGTTGTGGAATCTCCCTTGCCATGCTTGTTCTACAATTTGGTTGGAGTTCTGTACCTGGGACAGATGGATGTTTGGGAAATTACTTTACTCTACTGAACATAGCAGACTGTGGGACTTGTGCGTGATTATTACCAAAACCATCGCTAACAAACACTTTTCCAAATTATGACTCATTCCCCTGAGCTGGCCCTTCACAGCGTCTGCTTAGAATACCCGTCCTGATCACTCCTTTTGTCATCTGACTTGCAGACGGGTGCCTGATCTCCTTTGATATACTGTACATGACATCCTAACAAACCCTTCTCTTTAATCAAAGGAATCAGACATATGCCACCGTCAGAAGTCAGGGTGGGGCGAACACAGAGCAGATGTGTTCCTGCAGGTCAGATGGAATGAGGGGATTTGGAACATACACTTGGCATAATCTTTAAATTAACCAGAGGATCTAATTTTAAAATAAAACCCCACATTTTTTGCGGGGCAGAGACATCATAGCCAGCAGCTTTTAGCAGCAGCAAGAAAGCAAACGTTCTGAGGCTTTTCATAAATCCATTTAGAAGTATAGCATTATGTGTGGAAATTTTTGGGCCAGAGATTCTTACCTTTTTAGATGTCTACAGAAGAAAGAAAACACTTCCACATTCAAAAACCAAAGGAGATATAGATCTCTGTGTTTTTTTTTTTTTGTTGTTGTTGTTTGTTTTTTGAGATGGAGTCTCGCTCTGTCCACCCAGGCTAGAGTACAGTGGCCCGATCTCAGCTCACTGCAACCTTCGCCTCCCGGGTTCAAGTGATTCTTCTGCCTCAGTCACCCGAGCAGCTGGGATTACAGGCGCGTGCCACCATGCCCAGCTAATTTTTGTATCTTTAGTAGAGTCAGGGTTTCACCATATTGGCCAGGCTGGTCTCAAACTCCTGACCTCCTGATCTGCCCGCCTTGGTCTCCCAAAGTCCGGGGATTACAGGCGTGAGTGACCGCACCGATCTCTGGGTTTTAAAGCAGCCTTTGAATAAAGGCAGTATACTACTTGCCTACACATAATCATTTTTAAAAATCATATTGCTGGGTGTACATTCACAGTAGAATAAAAATAAGTCTTCTCTGTGTGTGTTTTATTTTTCACAATTCGGCAGGGCTGTTTTCTTTCCAAGGGAGAAAACATGCTCGGCAAAGGGCCTGTAATGATGGACATGCTCAATAAGTGCTGGAATAAGATGCAGGTGTTGAGCCAGAGGTTGGACTAACTATTTAGGACAGACCTTGTAAGCCTGAGATGTCTGAGAGTCTGCGTCTGACACATCCACCTGTCTCCTCCACTCCACCTCAAGGTGCTGCATGTGGCTGAGGAAGGGCCATACTGGATGTGGTTCCCTGGGTCCACTGCCTTCCCGCACAACCTGTCTGCTCTGGACCCCAGGTGCTGCCTGTCAAGACTGTGCCAGTAGACCCCCATCCTGTCCTGTACTGGCTCTTCACCCAGACCACCATTCCTGGAAAACAACATCTGCTTCCTCCCAGTTCTTCCCTTTTGGCTGTCAGTACCAATTCTGGGAATGAAGAGACTGATTAAACTGCTCTCCCAGAATTTCTCTCCTTTATCCACAAATAGGCGCCTTATTTCCATTATTTTCACCGCTAGGAGATGGGGTAAGAAAATAGAAAGACTAGGCCAGGCGCGGTGGCTCACGCCTGTAGTCCCAGCACTTTGGGAGGCCGAGGCGGGCAGATCACGAGGTCAGGAGTTTGAGACCAGACTGGCCAACATGGTGAAACCCCATCTCTACTAAAGATATAAAAAATTAGCCGGGTGTGGTGGTGCATGCCTGTAATCCCAGCTACTCGGGAGGCTGAGGCAGGATAATCACTTGAACTCGGAAGGTGGAGGTTGCAGTGAGCTGAGATTGCACTCCAGCCTGGGGAACAGAGCGAGACTCCATCTCAAAACAAACAAACAAACAAAAAAACAAAAAGGAAAGAAAATAGACTATCTTTGTTTATATAGATTTCAATTCTAGCTCTGCCACTTTCTGTCCAGTGACTTGGAGCAGGTCAGGCAGTTTCTCCGAGCCTCTTAGCCCCATTCTTTAAGCATCTATGCATGTCAAGCACTGTGCTGGTTTGAAGGATGTGACAATGAATAAGATGTCATCCCTGCCCCCAAGGAACTTATAATCTAGTGGGGGAGATGTAAATAAACAGAAAATACCAATGCAGGGTGTAGGTGACAACAGAGTCAATATAGGACAGAAGACAGCACAAAGGAGGGGCACCTGTCCAGCCTCATCTTCCCTGAGGAGGCAGATTCTGGTGAGGATGAAGGACCAGTAAGCATTAAGTGGATGAAGGGTGAGGTGCAGCAAACAGAGAGAGCATGCAGAGTCCAGGGACCAGCACAGTGTTCATTGTCGCTACAGCTTGCATTAGGGGAGTGCATGTGGAAAGGGAGCAAGGGAAGAGGTGAGAAATGAGGTTTTCTAGGCAATCAGGAGCCAGAGGTTGAAGGCCCATGCAAGGTTTCACATAAGGAGTTTGGACTGAAGGATCTGGAGGGGTAAATGAAAGGTCTTGATTCCTCCCCTTCTCCGTCCTGCCTCATTCACTTCCTTTTCAAGTCCTGTTGTTCCATTTCCAAAATACCATCCCAGATCCTCCAACTTCTCCATAGCCACTGCCTTCTTCCTCTAGTTGATTATAATCCAAACAAGCCAAAGCTTGGCTTCTTTGGCACAAGTGAGAGAAGATTCTGGTCTGAGCTAAAGCAGTGAGAGTGGTGTCAGGAAAAGTGGATCTATTTGAGTGCTAAGAAGATAGACTCTTCCCATACTGAGTGAGGCACTTGGGATACAGAGATGAGTAAAAACTGACACAGTCTCTGCTGTTACAGATGTTATCATCCTGTTGGGGGGGACAGAGATTAACAAAATGATCACACAAATAAAGGTAAAATTGCAACAGGAACAAGTTTTATGTGGGTCTTGCCATGGTACCTGGAATCTGGTCCAATCAGGGCCTTCAACTGTAAGAGAGATCCTAGTGAAAACTCTCAGAGAATGTCAGGTTGTGCTTGAGCTGAAACCTAAGAATGAGTAGCAGTTCATTAAGCAGTTAGCTTAGTTGGGAAGGGGTGCCCATTCTGGTTAGGAGCATCAGGCAGTGAAGAGCACACTGGGCATGGGGGACTAGGAGAGGGGCAGAGAGAGCCAGGAGAGGAGGGATTGCTTGCTGCAAGCGAGCCTGGAGAGGAGGGCAGGGGGAGACTGTCAGGCTTCACAGGTCATGGGAGAGAGCTTCACCTTTCCCCAAGGAGCAACCGGAAGTCCCGAAGGATGTTCAAGTAGGCAGTGTGGTGGAAGTCGGTTTGTATTTTGAAAGGCACACTTCGCTTCTGTGTTGGAGACTGGATTAATCTACTTGAATGAATGACAAAGAAAATGACATAGGAGCTGAAAAATTTCCCAGAGACAGAGGGATAATGCTCACAGCTATGACCTGGTTGTTAAGACTGGAACACACAGTACGTGTCACCGAGTTATGGTAGAAAAAATGGACAGAGAAGTAGTTGGTTCAGAGGGGAAGCCTTTGCAAAATCCACTTAATGTAACAGGCAAATCAGCTGCAAAGCATTATATTCTTTTTTCCTCTCTAAGAAAAACCGAGGGGACTCACTTCTACTATATGGAAGATTGTAATTTACAGATTACAAAAGTTATTTCAAGAAAACAAAAAATGGTTTTTGCTAATATAGTAAAATGCAATGTAGATTTCCAAACACTGCTAGAATTACAAAATCTATTTGAAATTAAAACACATCCTAACAACTTAAAAGGGAAAACCGGGCCGGGTGCGGTGGCTCACTCCTGTAATCCCAGCACTTTGGGAGGCCAAGGCGGGCAGATCACAAGGTCAGGAGTTCAAGACCAGTCTGACCAACATGGTGAAACCCCATATCTACTAAAAATACAAAAATTAGCCAGGTGTGGTGGTGCGACCCTGTAATCCCAGCTACTCAGGAAGCTGAGGCAGGAGAATCTCTTGAACCCAGGAGCGGAGATTGCAGTGAGCCAAGATCGCACCACTGCAGTCCAGCCTGGGTGACAGAGTGAGACTCCATCTCCAAAAAGAAAAGAAAAGAAAACCCATTTGGAATGGAAGGAGAAGGCAGAGAAAGGGTAATAATCTTTTTCTGTTACTTTCAATCCAGAAATCCCCTTGCTGCTGCTGTTTCTATCCTGGAGCTGCCGCATGAGGAATTGTCTGCTCAGCATCTCCATGAGACTAAAATTCCAAAAAGTGAATACGAACTCTCAATGCCCAATTACTTTGTTTGTAGAAAAGATGACATCTGAAGCTTTGGAATGGAGTGGGGGACCCAACTATACTCTCGCAAAAGCAACATACATTTTCCAGAACACCACGGTCAATAGTGGGAAATGCCTGCTGGCAGGAAGCTTTTAAATTACTGAGACCATTAGACACAGCAGACGCGATTCGAGCAAACATCTCTTAGAGTCAAAATATGAATGGATAATGGAATCTATGAGAGGAAGGATCAATGAGCATTGTAATTTGCAAATACAGAGAGATGGGCAGATGCCTAGGGAGACAGTTGAACATTGGGATTACACCTCATCCCCAGGTTTTTACAAAAGCTTTGACTTGGTAGAAAATAGCCTGGCTATAGAGTGTGTAACAGTTACAAAATGTTTAAAATGTTTTGTAAGATTTCAGTTTAAGATGGTGGTTCTCAACCAGAGGCAACTTTGCCCCGAGGGGATATCTGGCACTATCTCGAGACATTTTTGGTTGTCATAACTGGTGGGATTTGAGGTGCTTCTTGTATCTAGTGGGTAGAAGCCAGGGATGGTGCTAAACATCCTATAATGGACAGAACCTCTTCCACTCTCAGCCACAACGAAAGATTATCCAGCCCAGGCCAGGCGCGGTGGGTCACACCTGTAATCCCAGCACTTTGGGAGGCTGAGATGGCGGATCACCAGGTCAGGAGATCGAAACCATCCTGGCCAACATGGTGAAACCCCGTCTCTACTAAAAATACAAAAAAATTAGCCGGGCGTGGTGTCGGGCCCCTGTAGTCCCAGCTACTTGGGAGGCTGAGGCAGGAGAATGGCGTGAACCTGGGAGGCAGAGCTTGCAGTGAGCTGAGATTGGGCCACTGCACTCCAGCCTGCACTCCAGCCTGGGCGACAGAGCGAGACTCTGTCTCAAAAAAAAAAAAAAAAGATTATTCAGCCCAAGATGTCATTAGTGCCAGGGTTAAGAAGCCCTGGCATAAGAAGAAAATGGTATGAAAGATTTTAAAAGGGACTGAAATCCACAACCCCTTGAAATAGGATGTGTACCCCACAGCATGAAGGAGGGCCCTGTTAAGGAAGAGGGAGGGAAGCTGTGTTCCTGCTGTAAAACTTGCTGGGACCAAGTGTGAAGAAAAGCCTGGAACCTCAGGCAGTCACTGTGACTGAATTATGTTGTTCCCCTCAGCCTCACTTTTTGTTGCTAGCTGGCTCTGATAAAATCAATCAGTTTTGAGATTCTTGAATATACAAGAAAGTAATAGAGAAAAATGTATTGATAAAACATGAAGAATGTTGTCAGTCTACATGGGCTGCTGCCAGTCTCTCAGATTCAGGTTCAAAGGCAGACTGGAAAGTGACAAGAGCTGAGCTACTACATTGTCCTGATTCCAAGACAAGTTGCTCGCTGGGTTGTGATGTTGGAAAGGCTCACTGCTCTGCGTGGGTTTTGGGAGCCCAGCCAGGACTTGTGACAAGCCCTCTCTTCGCCAACAAGTGTCAGGGCCTCACCCCACACCACCTCTGGCATGTCTAGCTCCTTACTGTGTCTTCTGTACCATGTGAAAGAAACTCACCTATGTTCACAAGTCACAAAATGAACTAGGATTTGGAACGGCAGAGAATTTTGTCTCAATTCAAACATATTTTTAAGCTTTTAGATGTCCATGAATCCACTGTCTGATTTCCTTGCCTGCTATTTAAAAGTGCTTTATCTTCACTTTCCTGCTTAGCTTGGAAAGGTATCTGCATCTTCCTAAGTCTGTTCTCACACCCCCTTCTGAATTGGGTCTCTCTTGAGGATTTGTTCTAACGATTCTGTTTTCTGTAACTTCTCTTGTTCCTTCTCCTGCCTTGGCTTGTTCCTTTCTATTTACCAACAAACCTAAAACCCCAACCCTAAAACCAAACATGACAAACAACTCCCTCTGTCTGGAGCAATGGTATCCACTGGAGTTGTGCAAGATGGTGTTATTGTATCTACCTTATGGAGTTAATGTAAAGATTAAATGATTTAGTACCTATAAAGCTCAAAACAATGCTTAGCACATAAGTGGTCAATCAATGTTAACTAGTTACTATTATTTAAATAATTTCGATGCTCAACATCTATCCTCTCAACATATTTTTCTATCCCTGGGTTGCTTCTTTTGACTCATCTCCTGGGTATTATAATTCCTAAGTTTTTGCTTGCATACGTGAGAATGTTGCTCTGTTACTTTTTTATTTAGAGGACATTCTGGCTGGTTATAAACTTAGTTACTAACCTTTTATTTTCTCTACACTTTTGTAGACATTTCTCAAAAAGTGTTTCTAGGGAAAATAATAACTTTACAGGAAAAAAAGTTGGTAAACACCTGCTTAACAAAGTGATCATAAGTTAATATCATCAATACTGGGACAGCCTGACTTCCTGTATCCATCCATGTTTATGATTGGCTTTTGCCATCTGGATGCCCATAAGATTCTTTTTTTTTTTTTTTTTTTTTTTTTGAGATGGAGTCTCTGTCTGTCACCCCGGCTGGAGTGCAGTGGCGCAATCTCGTCTCACTGCAACCTCTGCCTCCCAGGTTCAAGTGATTCTCCTGCCTCAGCCTCCCAGGTTCAAGTGATTCTCCTGCCTCAGCCTCCCAAGCAGCTGGGACTACAGGCGTGTGCCACCAGGCCCGGCTAATTTTTTTGTATTTTTAGTAGAGATGCGATTTCACCGTGTTAGCCAGGATGGTCTCGATTTCCTGACCTCGTGATCCGCCCGCCTCGGCCTCTCAAAGTGCGGGATTACAGGCGTGAGCTACCGCGCCCGGCCAAGATTCTTTCTTTACAATTCAAGTTTATGCTCTTCACCAGCGTATGTCTTGGTATTAGTCATTCTGTATCATTTTCTTCCCTTGGGGGGGGATCTTTGCATCTCAAGATTTATGTGTTCAATGCAGGTAAAAAGTTTCTTTGATATCTTGATTTTGTTCTGTTCTCTTTTTTAGGAACACCAAATTAGTTACATGTTTGATTTCCTTTGCTATCCATATCTATATTTCTGCAATAATTTTAAATATCTTTATTTTTTCTGTTTCACTTTGGATGATTTCCTTAAATGTATCCACATGAACTCTACCACATTTCAGCCAAAATTACATGGCCCTGTAATTTTTTTTTTTCATTTCTTTCCCAAGGTTTGCAGCTCATTTTTCATCTCTCTTTGTTGTCTTGTCATTTCCACCTTGAATGCTTCTGTCTGTTGCATCTCTTCTCTTCAGTTTCTTTCTTTTCGGAGAAATCATGTTGTTCCATAATTTTATTGAGATAATGGAAGACTGTTTGTAGAAACTCTTCCCCTATGTCTTTGGATAATTTCTGTTGTGATTTACTTTGCATTTTTTATGCAAAGATCCTGTTTATGTTTCATCTTTTTCTTTGAATGTGGTTATCTAACTACCAAAATATAGTAGAAAGTTTTAGGGTCTCCAATTTTCTCTCATTTAATTTTTTTTGCCCTTGGGGCAATTCTCCCCCCAGCTATCAGCATTCAGGAGTCCGTGGTTGTTAATGGACAGTCCTTTAAGTCCCAGTCTCCCTCTGTTGTGATCTGACCATCACTGTCCCCCATCTCCCTTCATCCTGCTTTCCTCTATTACCTTCCTCTTCCTGTTGGCCATGTCATCAACTTAGGATATAGAAATGGCCCATGGCATTGAACTAGAACCCTCTGGACCTCCACCTCCATCCCAAAGGACCTTTTCACAATGATGACACTTACTTTTGGGAGAATATATACTCTGCTCATTCAGAGGTTCTAAAAAACACATTATAATGGACATCCAGATCCCTGCTCAGGACTAAAGGACTTATTTGTCCAGTGGCTAGGAGTGCTGCTGGCAAGCAGCCCTCAGCTGTCAGCTTTCTTTGGAATTGCCTTGTCTGGAGAGAGTTGTGATGCCCAGGGTCATGCCTTCTTCCTAGGGAAGCTTGTATCCAATGAGTGGTCGATGCAGGGATATAAAAGTCCAGCCCCAGCTGGGCCCAGTAGCTTACACCTGTAATCCCAGCACTCTGGGAGGCCGTGACAGGAGGATCACTTGAGGCCAGGAGTTCAAGATCAGTTTCAGCAATATGGTAGGCACCCCCTAACCCCCAGCTTTACCAAAAAAAAAAAAAATTAATAATAATAATAATAAACGGCCAGGCACGGTGGCTCATGCCTGTAATCCCAGCACTTTGGGAGGCTGAGGCGGGCGGATCATGAGGTTAGGAGATCGAGACCACCCTGGCTAACATGGTGAAATCCCATCTCTACTAAAAATACAAAAAATTAGCTGGGCGTGGTGGCGGGTGCCTGTAGTCCCAGCTACTTGGGAGGCTGAGGCAGGAGAATGGTGTGAACCTGGGAAGCAGAGCTTGCAGTGAGCCGAGATCACGCCACTGCACTCCAGCCTGGGTGACAGTGGGAGACTCCATCTCAAAACAAACAAACAAAAAAACCCAAAACAACAACAACAACATAAAAAACAAATTAGTCAAGTGTGGTGGCACTCACCTGTAGTCTCAGCTGCTGGGGAGGCTGAGGTGGGAGGATCCCTGGAGCCCAGGAATTTGAGGCTGCAAGTGAGCTATGATCACCACTCCACTCCAGCCTGGGCAACAGAACAAGACTCAGTCTCTTTAATAAATAAACAAACAAATAAAAAGTCCAGCCCCCTCGCCTGAACTCAGGACATCTCTGAAGGGCCATCCCAACTCCAGAGATCCCTGTGGGTAGAAATGAGGCCTTTGTCAAGACAGCATTACAGTTCAATTCCCTTCTCTGCCCTGTCCTGCTCCCTTTTCTCCTCTTCCCCAGGTTATGATTCCTATAAAACACTCCCCAGTAAAGGTCCTGTATTTTCTTTTCTTTTCTTTTTTCTTTTTTTTTTTTTTGTGACGGAGTCTTGCTCTCTCTCCCAGGCTGGAGCACAGTGGCGCGATCTCCGCTCACTGCAAGCTCTGTCTCCCGGCTTCACGCCATTCTCCTGCCTCAGCCTCCCGAGTAGCTGGGACTAGAGGCGCCCGCCACCAGGCCCAGCTAATTTTTTTTGTATTTTTACTAGAGACAGGGTTTCACCATGTTAGCCAGATGGTCTCGATCTCCTGACCTCGTGATCTGCCCGCCCTGGCCTCCCAAAGTGCTGGGATTACAGGCGTGAGCCACCGCACCCTACCAAGGTCCGGTATTTTCAACGCTGTCTCAGATTCTGCTTCCTGGGAGACCCAGCTGGAGATTCTCATGTGTTGAGATACATGGTGGCTCTCTGCAGGATCTCTTGTCTCTATCTAGATTGATAGACTTGGACAGCTTGGACTCATCAAAGATCACCTCTTTTCTTTAGTTTTTCCCCCATGAGTTTGGAGGTATGGGAATGGAGTAAAAAAAAAAAAATCATTCTTACTATATGTATGCAGAATCCAGAGTCAAAAGAACTAATTTAAAAAACTTTTTATTTTTATATAATTTCAAATTTTCAGAAAAGTTGCAAACGTAGTACAAAGAACTTCTATATATACTTTAGATTCACCAACAGTTTGTATATTGCACCCATTTGCTTAATCACTCTGTCTCATATAGGTATCATGTATATGCTTATTACTATTATTATTTTAACCATTTGAGAGTAAGTAGCAGACACACTGGCTTCTTTATTCCTAAATGCTTCAGCATTTCCTAAGAACCAGGACGTTTTCTTACATGATCATAATATAGTGATAACAATAGGGAAGTTTAACAGTGATACAAAATTATCTATCAATCCACAGTCCACCTTCACTTTTGTCAATTGTCCCAACTATGTCCTTTGTAGCTATTCTTTTCCGGTCCTGAATCTAATCCAGAATCATTCTTTGTACTTAGTTGTCACGAATGTTTAGTTTCTGTGATCTATAACAGTTCTTCTGTCTTTTGTGCTTTTTGTGACTTCAACATTTTTGAAAGGTAGAGGTCAATTATTTTGCAGAATATTCCTCCATTGAAGTTTGTTTGCTGTTTCCTTGTGACTGGATCTAGGTTTTTTCATTTTTGGAAGACACACCACAGTATGATGCTGTGTTACTGTCTGTGTATCATAACACGATGTCAGTTTGTCCCAGTATTCGTGATGTTAACTTTGACCACTTTGTTAAGAAGGTGTCTACCAACGGTTTTTTTTTCCTGTGAAGCTATTATTTTCCTTTTGTGATTAGTAAGTAATTTAGGGGAGATATTTTGAGATTATGTAAATATCCTGTTACTTACCAAACTCCTACCTAATAATTCCAGCATCCATTGATAATTTTAAAACTCTGTCTTTCCTTCCATGTTTATTATTTCCTCTATGGGTAAGGAAACACTGTCTGTGCATATATATTTAAATCAGAGTGGACTTGTGGGTTCTTATTGTATTCAGTGGGCAATAATTCATCCAATTTGATGCTCAAACTGTTTCCTCATAATTATTTAGTTTGATTCCCAAGTTGTTTAAGATTTGGCCAGTGGGAGCCTCTTCAGGTAGGCTCCTGTGTCCTTTAGACATGTTCCCATCATATATAGAACACATCAGTCTTTTCTGTTGAAACAAGATGTTTCAGGTCCATATTGCACTTTCCCTGCCCCACCCCTGAAATTAGCCCTTTCTCCAAGGAGCCATTATTTCTCTCTCTCTCTCCCCCTCTCCTATCTACCTATCTACCTACCTACCTATCTCTAGCTCTATATTTATATCTATAAATTAAAAGGCATGTAGTATAGATCATTCATACCGATACCTCTATTCCAATCCAACACTACAAGATTTATTCTGGGATTTCCCTTTCCATATTTGTAACTCTCTTCAGCAGTGAAAAATCTGGCTTCCATTTTCCTCAATACATTTACTAATTTTCTCCAGCCTAGAATTCAGAAAGTAGCTTCTGAATTGCTAACATATCCCATTGTGAAAAAGCCAACCTGCTAATTAGAATTAAATATGTGTTTAAGGGTCTTTTTCTTTTCTAGGTAAAATTTACATACAGCAAAATTGATGAGATTTGATCAATGTCTATACCCATGTAACTATCATACAATCAAGACATAAATAAAATATTTCCATCAGCCCATAAAGTTCCCTCATGCCTCCTTTTAGTAAATTCCTGTGCCCCAAGGGTAATTACTGTTCTGAATTCTATCACCACAGATTAATTATGTTTCTTCTATTTTTGTATAGAGACTGTACTGTAAGCTCAAATTCCTGGGCCCAAGTGATCCTCCCATCTCAGCCTCCTGAGTAGCTGGGACTATAGGAACCCACCACCGTGCTCAGCTAATTTTAAAAATTTTTGTAGAGACAGGATCTTGCTATGTTGGCTAGGCTGGTTTTGAACTCCTGGCCTCCAGCAATCCTCCCACCTTGGCTTACCAAAGTGCTGGGATTACAGGCATGAGCCACTGCACCCCACCTATTTATGCCTGTTCTTGAACTTCATATAAATGGAAAATATAGTATGTGCTCTTTTGCATCTGGCTTTGTTTATGCAAAATAATATTTTTGAGATTCAGCCATGTTGTGGCATGTATCAGTTGTTACATTCAATTTTATTACCAAGACGTAGTCCATTATGTGAATATATTACAATTCGGCTTATCCATTCTCCTGTTGATGGACATTTCATTGTTTTCGCTATTGAAATAAAGTTGCTATAAACATTCACATACAAATTCTTTAAGGAAAAATGTTTTTGTTTTTCTTGAGTAAATACCTAGCATGTCATAGAATGGTTGTATGTTTAACATGATAAGAAATTGCCAAACCAGTTTTAAAATAGTTGTTTCCTTGTATCTTCCTACCCACAATGGATGAGAGTTCCGGTTGCTCCACATTCTTGCCAAAATTCGGCAGTTGTAAATCGTTTTCACTGTAGCCATTCTGGTGGATGTGCGATGTTGTCTCATGACGACTGTCACTGCATTTCTCTGATGACAAATGATGCTGAGCATCTTTTCACATGCTTAGTGGTCATTTGCATATCTTCTTTTATGAAATGTCTGTTCAATCTTGTTTTTTTTTTTTTTTTTTTTGAGATGGAGTCTCGCTCTGTCACCAGGCTGGAATGCAGTGGCGTGATCTCGGCTCACTGCAACCTCTGCCTCCCGGGTTCAAGCGATTCTCGTGCCTCAGCCTCCTGAGTAGCTGGGACTACAGGCACGCACCACCACGCCCAGTTAATTTTTGTATTTTTTTTTTAGTAGAGACGGGGTTTAACCACATTGACCAGGGTGGTCTTGATCTCTTGACCTCATGATCTGCCCATTTCGGCTTCCCAAAGTGCTGGGATTACAGGTGTGAGCCACCGTGCCCAGCCTGTCTGTTCTATCTTTTGCCGTTTTTAATTGGGTTGTTTGCCTTTTCACTACAGATTTGTAGGATTTCTTTATATATTCCGAATATAAGTCTTTTGTCAAATATATGTATCATAACCATTTCTCGGAAAAGTAGTTCCAGTACAGTGGAGAAAAATCATTACAATACATATATTCTCCTTTTCATTTCATTTTCTCAATGGTGTCTTTTCTTTTTTCTTTTTTTGAAGCAGAGTCTCACTCTGTCACCCAGGCTGCAGTACAGTAGTGCAATCTCAGCTCACTGCAACTTCCGCCTCCTAAGTTCAAGCAATGCTCCTGCCTCAGCCTCCCAAGTAGCTGGGATTACAAGTGCCCGCCACCATGCCCGGCTAATTTTTGTATTTTTGTAGAGAAGGGGTTTTGCCATGTTGGCCAGGCTGGTCTTGATCAATGGTGTCTTTCGATCAGCAGATTAGTTTGATTTCAATGCTGTCCAGTTTATCAAAATTTCCTTTTATGTTTAGTGCTTTCTGTGTCCTTTCTAGGAAATCTTTACCTATTTTTTTTAACCCTAAAAGCTTGGTAGCTTCAGCTTTTATATTTAGAGCTATAATCAATCTCAATTTAATTTTATGTGGGGTATACAATAGGGGTCGAGGCTCATATGTTTTTCTGTACATTTATCCCATTGTTTCAGCTCCATTTATTGAAAGACTTTCTTTGCCTCCATTGAATTACCTTGGTGCCTTGGTTGAAAATCAATTGTCTTTATATTTGTGGGCCTATTTATGGACTCTGTTCTCTTCCATTAACCTATTTTTCCGTTATTGTACGACTACCACATCTTGACTCCTGTAGCTTTATAGTAAAATTTGAAATCAGGTAGTGTGTGTCCTAAAGCTTTGTTCTTTTTTTTTTGAGACAGAGTCTCGTGTTGCCCAGGCTGGAGGGCTGTGGTGCAATCTTTGCTCACTGCAACCTCTGTCTTCTGGGTTCAAACTTTTGTTCTTCTTTTTCAAGGTTGGTTTAAGTACTCTAGGTCCTTGCATTTCTGCATATATTTTATTAGTAGCCCATCTGTTTCCACAAAAATGTCCTTTGGGATTTTGATTGATATTAACCTATAGATTACTTTGGGGAGGAATTAAAATCTTAATGATAATGTCTTCTAATGTATGAACTTGATGTAAGCTTGAGTTACATCAAGCTTACAGACTTTGACCCTTTGACTTTCTCTCTTGCAATGCATATATGTATGTATGTATGTATGTATGTATATGTATGTCTGTATATGTTGGACAGCTGTAGTCAGTAGACAGCTGTAGTCAGTAGACAGTTCTTTGCTCTACTTCCGTTGAGCTGAAAATTATATCTGCAACCTCCAGCAGCTGGATAAGAGCAGAGGATCAGAAAGAGGGGTATTATGTATATACGCTGATTCTGGGAAAAGTTGGCAAGAAGGATGATGAGGAGAGAGGCATGGGCTCCTCTGTACTTGGAGGCAGCATAAGACCTGGCTCTCCTAGCTGTTGGTCCAATGTGACTCATGGCACTGTTGGGAAAGGGATGGTTAGAAATGGGGAGAAGCATCCAGAGCTGATATTATGGAATACTTGGAGGAGAGATAAATGGCCTAAATTCTGGCTGAAGAGGCTGGTTATTTCAGGAAGCTGATGAAAAAAGGGGCCATTGTAGACAGATACGTCTTATGTAAATATGTCTTCCCCAGAGTAGCATATGTCCCATTCAGGACTAGGCTGAGTCTTTAGGTCTGAATGATAAACAGATCTTCACTTCTCAGGGCTGGTCAATTGTGTGAATATTTCACTGCAGTAGAACATATCAACAACAACATAATCTAAAAATAACCACCATTGATTGGGTAGTCATTCTGTGCCAGACCCAATACTACCATTTTACATATATTTCGTTTTTCACAACAATCTTTTGAGTTAGGTAACATCAGCTATATGTTACAGATGAAGGAACTAAGGATTTGAATGGTGACGTGGACCGTGACCACATGGTTAGCAAACTGGAAAGCCCTTACGCTAACCCCCACACCTCCCAGTCTCTCTGCATAGCATCTATCTATAGTCACTTCCAATCTCACAATCTTAATGCCCCTGAGACCTTGTCATCCTGGGGGAAGCCCCATTGATGTCTAATTTACCTTCCTGGCAACTTCTCTTCCCCATAAATCTAGACCAAGGCCAGGGTGAGCCTCTCTGTCAGATTCCGTCTCCATCGGGCCCTAATTAGCCCAATGGAGATGGAACACCATGCCATCAGCGCTGGAAATTAGACTTGGGAAATCCCTGGTGGTGTTTAGGCCATTATTACTCAGCCTGGGCTTGCTTCTGGGCTTTTAAGTGCATTAGCGCACTCTGCATTGACTTGACTGACTGCTCTGTGCTGGCTGACTTGTCAAATTACCTCTCATTTGTACAGCTCACCTGATGTTGTTGAAGCACTTTCCTGGCATTGGGAGCTGCTGGTTCATCCTGAGGGATCTGGGGACTGGGCCTAGTTTTACAGATGGAGACGATGAGACATAGCTCTTTTGAGTAAGTGTGTGGTTGGTTTCCTTCAAATGCTTAATGTTTGTAACTGCAGTGATTTTCATGTGGAAAGATCTAAAGTTTCAATTTGGCTACATAATAAGCCTCAGAATGAGGCCATGTTTCAAGGTATCAAAGTGAAGCATAGAGGGGATCAATTTGTTATTGAATATGGGCCCTGTAAGCCACCCAAAGGAATAGCTTGGATCTGGGGGTTGACAGCCATTATCTCCATCATCTGGAGTCACAGGCTGGTGGTCTAAAGTTACATAGCTGTTCTTGTTGCCCTAATGGAAGTGGTTTACCAGAGGCTGCCCAAGAATGACAGCATTACGAATACAGAGCTGTGGTCTTGTGACTTCACCTTAGATCGGTGCCATCTCCCCACCTGGTGGGCAAAGGGGCTAGTTAGAAGGGAAGGGGCAACACATCTATCAATTCATCCCATCAACCCATCCACAATTCATCCATCTATCGGTGCATCTACCCATTCCTGAACCCATCCTTCCCACACATTTTGATTGAGCAACTACTAAGTACTAGGTTTCACACTTGATAGGCACTTAGGATGAGACTGGTTGGAAGGAGTCTCAAGCAAATACCCAGCCAGGCAAAGAATAGTCTCCCGACATGGTTCAGGTGAAAATAATTCCAAAAGGCAGCAGTCGAGACCAGGGAGTCAGTTCCCCTGCACCAGCAGAAATACACACAGAATGGGAGTCAAAATAACCAAATAACCCACTCAACAAGCTGGAGAAAACAGCCCACGTTGGCATGGGAATACCTCATCCTAGGCCGGTCTTCCAGGAGGAGTGACCTTGCTCTAAGTCCCTATGTAGTTGTGGGAGGAGAATCTGAGGACTTCCCACCTCATGTCTAGAATGCAGGAGTCAAGCTGAGCCTTGCGTAGGAGTAGCAGGAGACCAGGAATGGGGAGCTTGGAAAGGCTAAGTTTCGGGCATGAAACAGGGGTTCATGGGCAAGATTTTCCAGCTCTGCTAAGCTGGAAAAGTATTTCTCTTGATTGCTGTTTTGATATCAAGACTACCCCCCTACCTAGGTGCATCTACTTACTTTCTCTGAAAGTGCAAACCTCTACTTCAGAAAAGTTCTAAAAATTTGCATACATAAAAATTATTGTGGGGGTACTGTGACAATGCTTTTACTTGAGCCCTGACCCTACAGATTTGGATTCAGTGAGTCTGGTTGGGGAAGGTGGCTCTGGATGAGGGGTAGCTCAGGAATCTATATTTTAAATAAGTCAACCAGGAGAATGAGAAGCCACCAGGGTATCCATGGAGACCTTTTTAGAAGCACTGCCAAATCCCATCGGCACACAACTTTAGCCAGGGCCAGGTGCAGAAGGGAGTCCCTGCCATACCAGCCTCGTTTTCTCAAATTCTTAGCCCTGGTTCCTTTGACCCCACCCCTTGCCCACTCCCATCACCCTCTTTGCCATCATTTGCCCAAGTTGCTCTCCTGGGACTTGACCACCATTTAGGTTTAGGTCCATTCTCAGCCTGCTTTCCACAGCTCTATTCTAGTGGATGACCAGGCCACATGAAGTTGGCTGCCACTTGTTACAAATAAAACCTTGAAAACGAGAAACTTCTAAAAGCTGGTGATCTGGGAAAGATAGGGCTTTTGTACCCAACTTTAAATTGGTGGTAGGAGATAGAAGCTGTATATTGTGATATTTCTTTGGCTTTTTCTTTTGGGGAACATAGTTAAATTACAGTATCAAGAGAGGCACAATTATAAAGAACTTGTGAATTTTGCTTTTTATAAATCTAGGAATACATCAGGACCCCTAGATTAAGGTGCCATTTCAAATGAGAAGTCCACATATTGATGATGAGTCTGTATTTTACACGAAAAATTCCTTTCCTGGAAATTTTCCTGCTCAAAGGCAGAGGTAGTCCAATGAAAATTTTAAGTTTGTGAAACTCTTGCACCTCACTTCCCTTTTGCTTGGACTTTCCCCACAGTCTCTAGGACTCTCTGATTCTCCTACAAAGAAAAAAGAAGGCAACCAAGAAATTAATAACATAGTAAAAATTAGCTCCACCTACAACCACTACCAGGAGTGTGTGTGTTTTAAAAGAAGGTGCATAGCAGGAGATGCTCTAAAAAGCAACATGCCAAGAGAATATTTGAGACATAGTGAACGGTTGCGGTCAAGGGGGACATTTTGGGACCTTGTATATCTTTCTGGATTTCCAGAGTCCACTGGTCATTGACTGTCTCACCTGTTCATGTAAGTGGCTCTGCTCAGGGTGGCACTTTGGAAGGTCAGAGAGTAGCAAATGTCAGGTGGGAACTCTGGCTTTTTTTTTTTTTTTTTTTGAGATGGAGTCTCACTCTGTCGCCCAGGCTGGAGTGCAGTGGCGCAATCTCGGCTTACTGCAAGCTCTGCCTCCTGGGTTGATGCCATTCTCCTGCCTCAGCCTCCCAAGTAGCTGGGACCACAGGCGCCCGCCACCACGCCCAGCTAATTTTTTTTGTATTTTTAGTAGAGATGGGGTTTCACCGTGTTAGCCAGGATGGTCTTGATCTCCTGACCTCGTGATCCGCCCACCTTGCCCTCCCAAAGTCCTGGGATTACAGCCACCACGCCCAGCCTCTGGATTGCTTTAAAGTAGCAAGTTGAGTGTCAGTGGTAGGTAGCACCTTTGATTGGTAGAGAGTGGGCATTTTACCCAACCTGAGTCAATCATTTAACAACACCCTTCAAGTGATTGGTCAATCAATGGAGATTTGACCTATGTTGGACCTACCAGAACTCTTTTTTGGGACACAGAATCTGCCAGTGGCCATGTTTCCAGGAAAGCCAACAAGTGGGAGACATGAAGATAGAAGGTGAGAGTCTTGTGTGATGTGTTTTTTGTTGTTGTTGTTGTTATTGTTGTTTTGAGACAGAGTTTTGCTCTTGTTCCCCAGGCTGGAGTGCAGCGGTGTGATCTTGGCTCACTGCAACCTCTGCCTCCTGGGTTCAAGCTATTCTCCCACCTCAGCTTCCTGAGTAGCTGGGATTACAGGCATGCGCCACCACACCCGGCTAATTTTTTTGTATTTTTAGTGGAGATGGGGTTTCTCCATGGTGGTCAGGCTGGTCTTGAACTCCCCACCTCATGTGATACACCCGCCTGGGCCTCCCAAAGTGCTGAGATTACAGGCGTGAGCCACCACGCCCAGCCTCTTGTGTGATTCTTTAGGTCAAACAGGGCTGCTTCAGGGCTCTGTTTGTTTACCTGGACTGCCATCACAAAGTACCACAGTGTGGGTGGCCTAAAACAACGGAAATTTATTTTCTCAGAGTCCTCCAAGCTGAAGTCTGCGCTGCAGGTGTTGGTAGGGCTGGTTTTGCCTGAGGCCTGTCTCCGTGGCTTGCAGAGGGCTGCCTTCTCCCTGAGTCTTCACAGGGTCTTCCCTCTGTGCATGTGAATGTCCAAGTTTCTTCTTCTCAGAAGGACATCAGTCATATTGGATTAGGACACATCCTAGTAACCTCATTTAAACTTAGTTAACTCGTTAAGGACATTATCCCAAATACAGTCATTTTCTGAGGTACTGGAGGTTAGGACTTCAACATATGAATATGGGGGGAAGGTGGGAACAGTTCAGCCCAGGACAAAGGCCCAGCGGTAAAGCATAGCGCATGGATTCTCCCACCTCCACCTGTTCCCCAGCCTTTCTCTGGTGCTCCAAGGCACCAGTGGCTGCTGCAAGTGGTATTTTTTTTTCTTAGTACATTACTATTTAGATATTGTTGGTATGTAGAATTTTTAGAGTCTCAATATATTAGGCATAGAAACCCATTGTCTGTAATAAAAATTGCAAATATTTTTCCAGTTGGTCTTTTTTTTTTTTTTTTTTTTTTTTGAGACAGAGTCTCGCTCTGTCACCCAGGCTGGAGTGCAGTGGTGCGATCTTGGCTCACTGCAAGCTCCGCCTCCCGGGTTGACGCCATTCTCCTGCCTCAGCCTCCTGAGTAGCTGGGACTGCAGGCTCCCACCACCACGCCCGGCTAATTTTTTTGTATTTTTTAGTAGAGACAGGGTTTCACCGTGTTAGCCAGGATGGTCTAGGTCTCCTGACCTCGTGATCCGCCCGCCTTGGCCTCCCAAAGTGCTGGGATTACAGGTGTGAGCCACTGCACCTAGCCCAGTTTGTCTTTAAAAAAAAAAAAGCAACAAAACATACAATTTAAAAAAGTAATTGTAAAATTATAATTAATTATTTTTAAAATTGGTTCTGGATTTTGAGTGATAGTTGAGTTCTCTCTTGTGATAGAGGAAAAAATATAAATATAAATAAGGTGTCAGAGAATGTAGGGAGATTGGCATAGCTGGACCTGAGAATACCAGGTGGCCAGCAGAGACTTGGCTGAAGCAAGTAAACTTCTGTGGGCCTTGTTTCCCTCTCCACGTGATGGATGCTGCCCCCATTCCCTGTCCCCAAGCCCACACTAAGAGTAACTTTTTTAAAAGCCCTAAACTTTCAGTACCCATAAGTGCTGTTTTATACCCAGGAACCTATAGGAAAGCTGGCGGGGGTGGGTGGGTGGAGGATGGACCATGAATAACAACATAGTTAGCGACATGCCAAACTTTTCCAATTTTCCATCCAAGTGAGAGTGGCCCCGAATGCAGATCCTGTAATGCGGGATGGGTTGGGGTGAGGGTAGGAAATGAGCCTGGAAAAATCATTCGTTGCCCTCCTGCTTGCTGTCTGTGATTGTCAGATACGAGCAGAGCCTGCCAATATGCACTGTTCTCTGAAGTAGGCTCAGCTCGGGGAGAAATACTGATTATGACCACAGTCGTCCCTGTTTCAAAAGTTATTTTATTATGTTTGAAAGAAGTGATACGGTTGATGAAAGAAGATAAAAATATCTCTATGTGATATGACTTTGTGTTCGTGAAACCATGTCCTTAAAAATAAATAACCAACTGGAGTTGTGGTGACTGCTGTTGCCTCTCAAATAGTCCCTTGGGAGGGGTCTAGATGTTTATCCCAAGAGGCCGCCTCACTTCTCAAACTGCTCCTTAAGAGTAATGTGTTCACTCTGATGTTAGTTTCTTTTGCTGTGCAGAAGCTCTTTAGTTTAATTAGATCCCATTTGCCAATTTTAGCTCTTGTTGCAATTGCTTTTGGTGTTTTTGTCATGAAGTCTTTGCCCATGCCTATGTCCTGAATGGTATTGCCTGATTTTCTTCTAGGGTTTTTATGGTTTTGGGTTTTACATTTAACTCTTTAATCCATCTCGAGTTAATTTTTGTAAAAGGTGTAAGGAAGGGGTCTGGTTTCAGTTGTTGGCATATGGCTAGCCAGGTTTCCCAGAACTATTTATTAAATAGGGAATCTTTCCCCATTGCTTGATTTTGTCAGGGATGTTGAAGATGAGATGGTTGTAAATGTGTGGAGTTATTTCTGAGGTTTCTGTTGTCTTCCTTTGGTTTATATGTCTGTTTTGGTACCAGTACCATGCTGTTTTGGTTAATATGTCACCAAGTATTATCAACCTTGTTACCACCTCTCCACGCCCACTGCAGGCCCCTTTCTCTTCTCATTCTACACCCTCACCCAACCCTGCTCCAAGACACACACTCTTCTATACAATCTATGAGTTTGTGTGAGTTTCTTGGTACCACAGAAGAGTTTTTAAAGTCATTTTCCAGTATCTTGGCTCCTGTACTTGCACATACAAATGATGCTCAGAGACCACTAAGGTACTTAGTCAGGGATGGTGATGGTGCCCTCATAAGGAGGAAGGGTGAGAGGGATTTGCCTGAACAAAGAAAAATGTCTACGAATCTCAGACAACCAAAAATAGTCATCTTTTACTTTTAAGTAAGAGACTATCCTACTTCTCACATTATTCTTTCTGAAAGGTATAAAAGCCCAAAGTGAGTGAAAAGCCCTTATTCTGTACAAATTCATTTTTTGGATATTTTTAAAAGAAATTGGGAGCCTATCACCTGACGACCTTGTACTGTTTCTTATGTGCATGTCTTTCAGGCAACTTATAGATGGGGAGAAAATTTTTGCAACCTACCCATCTGACAAAGGTCTAATATCCAGAATCTACAAGGAATTTAAACAAACTTACAAGAAAAAAACAAACAACTCCATCAAAAAGTGGCAAAAATTGGAACAGACAATCCTCAAAAGAGGACATTTATGCAGCCAACAAACATATGAAAAAAAAGCTCATTATCGGCTGGGCACGGTGGCTCACACCTGTAATCCTAGCACTTTGGGAGTCCAAGGCAGGCGGATCACGAGGTTAAGAGATTGAGACCATCCTGGCCAACATGGTGAAACCCCCGTCTCTACTAAATACACAAAAATTAGCTGGGCGTGGTGCCAGGAACCTGTAATCCCAGCTACTTGAGAGGCTGAGGCAGGAGAATCGCTTGAACCCAGGAGTCAGAAGTTGCAATGAGCCAAGATCGTGCCACTGCACTCCAGCCTGGCGACAGAGCAAGGCTCCGTCTCAAAAAAAAACCAAAAAACAAAAAAAACCCAAAAAACAAAATGGTGATGTTTTGATACACATATATTATTGTGAAATGATTAACACAGTCAAGCTAATTAACATATCAAGTACCTCACATAGTTACCTTTTTGAGCATGTGGTGAGAACACTTGAGATTACCCTCTTAGCAAATTTCTTTTTTTTTTTGAGACGGAGTCTCGCTTCATCGCCCAGGCTGGAGTGCAGTGGCGCAATCTTGGCCCACTGCAACCTCCGCCTCCTGGGTTCAAGTGATTCTCCTGCCTCAACCTCCCAAGTAGCTGGGATTACAGGCGTACACCACCACACCCAGCTAATTTTTGTATTTTTAGTAGAGATGGAGTTTCACCGTATTTGTCAGGCTGGTCTCGAACCCCTGACCTTAGGTGATCTGCCTGCCTCAGCCTCCCAAAGTGCTGGGATTACAGGCGTGAGCCACCACACCCAGCCAGCAAATTTCAAGTATACAATATTAACTATAGTCACCATGCTGGACATTAGATCTCCAGAATTTAACCATCTTATAATGGAAAGTTTGTACACTTTGACAAACACCTTTTCCCCCAGCCTCTAGCAACCACCATCCTACTCTGTTTTTTTTTTATTTGACTTAAAAAAAAATTCCACATATAAGTGAGATCAGGCAGTATTTGTCCCCCTCTGTCTGGCTTATTCCACTTAGCATAATGTCCTCCAGCTTCATCCATGTTGTTGTAAAAGGCAAGATTTCCTTCTTTTTTTTTTTTTTTGAGATGGGGTCTTGCTCTGTCTTGCTCCACCCAGGCTGGAGTGCAGTGGCATGATCTGGGCTCACTGCAACCTCCGCCTCCCGAGTTCAAGTGATTCTTCTGCCTCAGCCTCCCGAGTAGCTGGGACTACAGGCACGTGCCACCATGTCCAGCTAATTTTTGTATTTTTAGTAGAGATGGGGTTTCACCATGTTGGTCAGGCTGGTCTCGAACTCCTGACGTTGTGATCCGCCTGCCTTGGCCTCCCAAAGTGCTGGGACTACAGGCGTGAGCCACAGCGCCTAGCTGATTTCCTTCTTCTTTAAGGGTAAATAATATTTCTTTCTTTTTTTTTTTTTTTGAGACAGAGTCTTACTCTGTTACCCAGGCTGGAGTTCAGTGGCGCCATCTCGGCTCACTGCACCCTCCTTCTCCTGGGTTCAAGCAATTCTTCTGCCTCAGCCTCCTGAGTAGCTGGGATTACAGGCGTGGGCCACCACTCCCGGCTAATTTTTTTTTTTTGTATTTTAGTAGAGACGGGGTTTCACCATGTTGCCCAGGCTGGTCTTGAACTCCTGAGCTCAGGCGATCTGCAAAGAGCTGGGATTACAGGTGTGAGCCACCACGCCTGGCCAATATTTCATTGTATGTACACATCATCTTTTCTTTATCTTTTTTTTTTTTTTTTTTGAGGCAGAATCTCACTCTTCTGCCCAGGATGGAGTGCAGTGGCATGATCTCATCTCACTGAAACCTCCACTTCCCGGGTTCAAGTGATTCTCCTGCCTCAGCCTCCTGAGTAGCTGGGACTACAGGCGCCCGCCACAATGCCTGGCTAGTTTTTGTATTTTTAGTAGAGACGGGGTTTAACCATGTTAGCAACGGTGGTCTTAAACTCCTGACCTCAAGTGATCCGCCCACCTCGGCCTCCCAATTTCTTTATTTGTTCATCCACTGAGGGACACACAGCTGGATTCCACATCTTGGGTATTGTGCATAATGCTGCAATGGACATGGAAGTGCAGGTATCTTTTGAGATCGTGATTGTCTTTCCTTTGGATTTATACCTAAAAGTGGGATTGCTGGGTCACATGGTAGTTCTATTTTTAATTTTTGGAGGACCCTCAATACTGTTTTCCATAATGGCTGTACTAATTTACATTCCCACCAGCAGTGTGTGAGGGTTCCATTGTCTCCACATCCTCACCAACCACTTGCTATCTTTATTTTTCGATTTTTTGATAGTAGCCATCCCACCAGGCATGAGGTTATCTCATTGTGGTTTTGGTTTGCATTTGTTTCAGTTGTCAGTTTATTTCCTCTCAGCTCTCACCCACCCTTCTTTGTTCTGCCTTATGATCCTGGAACCGGACCCTGTTAACGTGGCTCCCTTACCAGCTGGCATAATGTGGAGTTTTGCCAGAGAAGGAAGCTGGAGGGACACTGGAGGACAAAGGAGCTTCTCTTCCTGTTTCTGGTGCATTTTCTTATTTTCTTATTTCTGGAGCTTTTGGCCATACCCCATGGTGCTTACCCCAGCAAGTTTCAGGGACATCCCAGTGGGTAGCTTCCAGTGGATTCTGACTGGGTAGACAAGGGGTAGACTTGTGATGGTTAATACTGAGTCATCTTGATTGGATTGAAGGGTGCAAGGTATTGTTCCTGAGTGTGTCTGTGAGGGTGGTACTAGGGTACCCTGGTACCCTGATAGGCAACCTCCCAGTACCCACTGTGGGTGGCTTCCCAGCAAGTCTGGTCCACACTTTAGCAGGTGGTTTTACTGTTTGTCTGACTGGGCCTGTGACACCTCAGCAAACTTCAACACCAATCGGTGGGCCACACCCACAGCACTCTCTATCGAGGTCTGAATCTCAGCTCTGGAGGGGTTCTTCCAAATTTGTTTTTTTCCATGAGTACTCTCAGCTCTGGAGGTCATGGCTGTGCCCTTTAACCATGATCCCTGTGTTCTTTCATGTTCTCTTTAGCCCTTAGTAGTTAATCATTCTTTATATTAAATTTTACCTGTCCAAATCCCTTTGTGAATTGTGCCTTCTGTCTGAACCTAGATTAATCCAGATATGTATGAGCTCTTAAATTTGAATTGTTGACATTTCCTTTTCCAACTATTCACTTTTATACCTGACTTTGTATTTGTCCTGTAGTATTCTTTTTCTTAAAGAGATGTAAGAGATATAACTTTCTCAAGTTATATAAGCTTCAGGTCCATGAAACCTGGATCTGCCACTGTGAGGCTGGAAGGGACTCCGGGAACATCAGACTGTGTGGAGTGGCTGCCTCAAAGTTTCCATAGAGCCTGACCGGCTTTAGTCTCTGGAGTCAGAGCTGGTGGCAGAGACTACAGAACGTGGCTCACACAGGGGTCTGACAGATCGTGGGTCACATCACCCCAAACAAACATCACAGTGTACTTGCATCCCACCTCACACCACGAGGCACTGGAAGAAGACACCACGTGGGAAAACAGGCTCACAGTGGGGAGGGGACACACATGCCCAGGATCCTGGGGAAGGTTGGGGAAGGTGAGTGGTAGGGTCTGGGCAAGGATTTGTGTCTCCTGATTCTCAGAGCTCAGTCATTTCTGTGAGGGAGCAGAAAGAGAGGGAGAGAGGGAAGTCTCTGAGCTGGGCATAGACTACATAGGCTACATCTTCCATTTCAGGTAAGGACAGGCCAGGCAACTCAGGCCAAACCTCTTCCATAGACAACTAGAAAAACTGGACTAAAGTTTTCTTGAGGCATTGGAGACCCCCCAAAAAGCAGTGAAAAATGACAGAGCCGAAATCTTGGAGGCAAAGGAACACCTGAAATATGAGCTTAGCATCTGGGGCGACTTTTCCCTTTGGAGGATCTGCCTGTTCCAGAAAAGGCAACTGAGAAGGAGAAAAGCTGAGCTAAGCTCTTGGCAGCCTCAGGGGTGAGGAATCATGGCTGACACCCCCTTTCCTTCATTCAATCCATCACCAAATTCTGTCACTTCTACCTGAGACTGTCTCTGGAATCCGTCCACTTCTCTCTACCTCCCAGACTGCCCTGGCTCAACTCACCCACCCTAATGTCTGAAACGTTGCCTTCACACCAGCACCCCTCCAATCTGTTCTCCATCCCAGAGTTCCTCCACAGAAGCTGCCAATAGGATCAGGCCACTCCTCTGCTTACTGCTTTACAATTTTTCAATGATTTCCCTTTATATTTTGCGTTCAGACCCAGGTCTTTAAGAGGACCCACACTGTCTGGCTCCGTCTACTGCTCCAGCCTCATATCATACCATGCTTCCTCTGACTTTGCGGTCCAGGACACTGATTTTCCTTCAGCTCTGTGGCCTTTTCTGCCACGGGGCCTTTGCACTTGCTCTACTTCTGCCTGCAATGCTTTCCAATCTCCATCTTTCAGATCATTTCTTAGCTCTACTGGGATGCATGGGTGAGCATACTTGATGGGAAAAGTGAGTATTTCTCACTCATCTAATCTGCTTTCCATGGATGTGTGAACCATGGAGACAAAACTGAGACACCATCATCCACCTGGTGCAGGGGATCTTAAAGGAGGATTACTCAGAATTGAAGCAAATCCTATCAGGTTCCACAACGAGGAAGTAAGTATTTGAAGTGGGCCCCCTTTCTTGGGAGAGGTCTGGTATTCCCTCTGAAAGCCAATGGTGGTTGTTCACAGAGTGGTTTTTCTCTGCCCAGATAATCGGGTTGATCTGAATTGTCCTCATCCCAGCTGAATTAATAAGGCCTCTATCAGGTTGTAGGGTTGCAGGTAGAGCAAAACGTTGCAGGAAGCCCGATAGGTACATCTGCCATGGAATGTTAAGGAAGAAAATTAGGTGAATTAAACACTCCTGGTTCTTTGTTTGGCTCATGGGATTTGGTTCATTGTTAAGGATTTGGGACATGTACGAAATTGGGAGGAGACTTCACACTGGGCAAAGTTTTATCTAACAAAATCATCTAATAAAATCCTTGTGAATGTTTCCCTCTTTGAGGACTTGAGTTTGTGCTGGGACATTGCTGCCTTCTTCAGGAAGAGGCAGCACACTATGGGCAACAAAATTTTCTGAGACTGTGCAGGTCAAAGTTTCCTGTAAGGCACACTGGGAAATGAACAGGCCACAGCGACTGTTATGAGAGGTAGAGCAGGGAGGCAGGAAAACTCATGGGGGGAAATGGATGATCCACCCAAACCTGTAAGGTGACCATGTGTGTGCGCCTTAGGGACCGTGCTAATTGGGCTTAATGAGTTTGGTATTTTTGGCGTGTTCGTGTGTGCACATGTAAGCAAGGATGCTCACATCCTTAATAGAAAAGCAATTGACTGTGCCGTTGCCCAAATGCAGTCCTATATGACTAAACTCTTAGGGGGATGACAGAAATCACTTGGAATGGGACAAGCAGGTCTTGACAAATTACTGAGACAAGAAATAAATGGACATAGCGTAGGGAAAGAACAGCGCCAACTCAGAAAATTAATGTTTCTAGGTGTCAGATTTTTCTATTCCATTCTAAAATTTTAGTGTCCTTACCATTTTCTCTGAGTCTACTGAGAACAGTTACACATCTGAATGGGAGCATTAAACTAGAGTCTGGCCTTCATTCACTCTTCATATGGGACATCACAGTCTTGGGCCCTCAGAGGCACGAGGGCCAGTACCCTCTCCCATAGTCATCTGCTCACAGCACTGCGAGCTCTCAGTCTGGAGACACAGTCCACACAACCTCCCACATAGGTGGCTGGTCCAGCCTTGCAGATTTTAGTCAGAGAGCTTCTTCCAACAGTATTTTGAAGGTCATCTGGATGTTTGTCTCCTCACTTAGGTGCTTAATCCCACCTTTTTTTTTTTTTTTTTTTTTTACTTTATTGATTCCTTTTCCGTGGATCAAATCCTGTCTCCAAGCAGTACCTACTAAACAGCTGGCACTGCCAGACTCACCCAAATGAGGCTACAGTAGTTGCAACTATATTAGCATAACAACGGACCAAGATTGGACCAGGTTAAAGGATCACAGTCCCCTCCTCCTACCGGAATAATAATCCCCTCAACCTGATCCTGAACTTTCTACTCAGCTCTCTCCCTCTAAACGACTTCCCATTTCCTGAACATGCCTCTTTCCAACTTTCTAATATAATTTCCACCACCTGAGGCCCCTCACTCAATTTATATGTATGAAAAGTTGCCTACTGTTCATACACATTTACACATATGTGTGCATATGTACATGTGTGCACACACAGGAAAGTGTACAAAGTAGGGCAGACTCACTGTAGTTATGGCTTTTTATTTGTGGCAGTCATGGCGAAAACCATGTTTCTGGTTTGGGCAGCCAGACAGTGACATTTACTGAAGTAGAATCAAGTTTGGGAGAGAAGATGATGAGGTCATTAACAGACATGTTGGGTTTGAGATGCTTATGAAACATCCAATTAGTGATATACAGCACTCTCGCACATGTAAATTATAGCTCAGGAGATCGCTCAGAGCTATGACAACAACAACAATATTAATCATGCCTAACGCTCATGTAGTACTTATTAAGAGCTAGGTATGAATTTGAATATTTTGTTAATTCTCTTAATTTTTACTATGTCCCCATGAGATAGTACCTCCAATTTACAGACAAAGAAACAGAGAACAAGAGATTTAAGTAACTTGCCTATTATCACAACCAGACATATAGATTTTGGAGTGAACAGTATATATATAATAATTAAGGTCCAAGAAATAGACGAGATGTTTCCAAATAATAAGAATATAGAGTGAAAAGAGCCAAGGAAGCATCCTGAGAAATCTCAATATTTTAGGAATGGATAGAGAAAGAGGAGCTTGTGAATGAGACTAAGAAGGAGCAAGCAGAGAAGGAAGAAAAACATGGAACTCGAGGGAAATGAGCATTTCAAGAAGCAATAAAGAAGCTTAGCAGGTAAAAAGCAGAGAACAAGATGATAAAATTAGTCTGGGCACAGTGGCTGACGCCTGTAATCCCAGCACTTTGGGAGGCTGAGGTGGGCAAATCATGAGGTCAGGAGATTGAGACCATCCTGGCTAACACAGCGAAACCTCGTCTCTACTAAAAATACAAAAAATTAGCTGGGTGTGGTGGCACACGCCTGTAGTCCCAGCTACTCGGGAGGCTGAGGCAGGAGAATGGCATGAACCCAGGAGGTGGAGGTTGCAGTGAGCCTAGATTGCACCACTGCACTCCAGCCTGGGTGACAGAGCGAGACTCCGTCTCAAAAAAAAAAAATTGTAATGGAACAAAGAACATATTTTTACATAAGTAAATGGTGTAATTGCAATGAAGAAGTAAATTATAGAAGTCCATGCATTGAATAATTGTTGGACAGAAGATAGAAATTTAAAAAATAATAAAAAATGCAGACAGTAACTTTTTTTTGAGAAGGAGTCTCACTCTGTCACCCAGGCTGGAGTGTAGTGGCACAATCTCGGCTCACTGCAACTTCCGCCTCTCAGATTTAACCAATTCTGCCTCAGCCTCGGAGTAGCTGGGACTACAGGCGTGTGCCACCATGCCCAGCTAATTTTTCTATTGTTTGGTAGAGACGGGGTTTCGCCATGTTGGCCAGGCTGGTCTCAAACTCCTGACCTCAAATAACCTGCCTGCCTTGGCCTCCCAAAGTGCTGGGATTATAAGCGTGAGCCACTGTGCCTGGCTGCAAGATGGTAACTTCTGGTTCAAAATTAATGTTTGGTCAGCAATTCCCAGTGCAGTCTCTACTGGCTTCTCATTAAAATATTTTGAAAAGGCCGGGTGCAGTGGCTCACATCTGCACTCCCAGCACTTTGGGAGACCAAAGTGGGCGGATTACCTTAGGTCAGGAGTTCGAGACCACCCTGGCCAACATGATGAAACCCTGTCTCTACTAAAAATACAAAAAAATTAGTCAAGTGTGTTGGCACACTCCTGTAATCCCCGCTACTTGGGAGGCTGAGGCAGGAGAATCGCTTGAACCTGGGAGTCAGAGGTTGCAGTGAGCTGAGATTGCGCCATTGCACTCTGCCTGGGTGACAGAGTGGGACTCGATCTAAAAAAAAAAGCGGAAGGAAAACTTACCACAATATTGAAAAAAAATAGTGCAGAAAACTCAGTAAATGATTCTAAGAAAAAAATCACTCTAGCTAGAAGGCAGACAGAACCGCATTAAGAAAAAGCCTGTGAGAATTGTGTAACAGGAGTTGCAGAAAGGGAGAGGGAATAAAAAATATTTGAAGCAATAATGTCCCAAGTTTTCCAAATTTATTTAAAAATGTAAACATACACATCCAAGAGGTTTTGTGTTATGTACTGAATGTGTTCTGTGTGAATGTGAATGTGAATGTACTGAAGCCCTAACCCCTAATGTGATGGCATTTGGAGGTGGAGGCCTTTGGGAGATAATTAGGTTTAGGTGAGTTCATGAGGGTGGGCCCCCCATGATGGGGTTAGTGTCCTTATAAGAAGAGAGAGACCAGAGTGGGCTTGCTCTCTCTCATGTGCAGCCTCTCTTTCATTCTCTCTCTCTGTCTCTCTATCTTCAATGTGAAAACACAGCAATAAGTTAGCTATCCGCAAATGAGGGAGAGGGCCCTCACCAGGAACCAAATCTACCAGCAGCTTGGGTCTTGAACTTCCCAGCCTCTAGAATAGGGAGAAATACATGTCTTTTGTTTAAGCCACCAATCTATGGTATATTGTTGAGCTAATACACTCAGCAAACCCCAAAAAGGACAAAGAAAACTACAGTAAGGAACATCAGAGTAAAATTGCTGAAAATGAGGGATTAAAAAAATTCAAAAGACCCCCAGAAATTAAAGGAACACTACAAACAAGGGAACAAAGCTAGGAGAAGGAAAATTGTAGACTATTGGTTATAAAATACGCAAGCCAGAAGAAAATGGAATGGCTTGTTTCAAGTGCTGAAATAAATCTGTCAACCTAGAATTTTATATCCACTGAAGATATCTTTCAAAAATAAGTGTGGAATAAAATTTTTTCCCACACAAAAAAGCTGAGATAATTCATTGCCAGTAGACCTGCACCACAAAAGATATAACAGCAATTTTTTTAGACAGAAGGAAAATGACACCAGATGGAAATCGAGACTTGGACAAAAGAAAAAGAAAAAAAGAGCACTGGAAATGGTAAACATGGGTAAATATAAGACACACAGCCGGGTGCAGTGGCTCACCCCTGTAATCCCAGCACTTTGGGAAGCCGAGGTGGGTGGACCACGAGGTCAGAAGATCAAGACCATCCTGGCTAACATGGTGAAACTCCATTTCTACTGAAAATACAAAAAATTAGCCAGGCATGGGGGTGGGTGCCTGTAGTCCCAGCTACTCAGGAGGCTGAGGCAGGAGAATGGTGTGAATCTGAAGGCAGAGCTTAAAGTGAGCCAAGATCATGCTACTGCACTCCAGCCTGGGCGACAGAGCGAGACTCCATCTCAAAAAAAAAAAAAAAAAAAAAGGATACACTTTTTTCATTAAAAAAATTTATTTTGAATACAATTGACTGTTTAAAACAAATAAAATAAAGTATATTATGGAGTTTATGATATATGTAGACATAAAAAGTAAGAAAAGAAGAACACAAAGGATGGGAGGGAAAAATAGAAGTTCACTGTTGTAAGTTTCATACATAATATATGAAGTGGTAGAATATTATTTGTAGGTAGACTGTGATGTTGTTAAAGATGAATATTATAAACCTAAAGCAGCTACTAAAACAAAACACAACAAAAAGCTATAGTTGATAAGCCAATTGTTGAAATGAAATGGAATCCTAAAAAGTAATAATTAACACAAATGAAGATGGAAAAAGAGGAAAAAGGGAATGAAGAACAAATGGGAAAAATAGAAAACAAATAGAAAGATGGTAGATTTAAACCCAACCTTATTAATGATTACATTAAATGTAAATGGTCTAAGCGCTCCAACGAAAAGATATTGTCAGATTGAATTTTAAAAAGGAAGAACCAATTATATGTTATCTATAAGAAACTCACTTTAAAACAAGGATATATATATGGGTTAAAATTAAGGATGAACAAAATATTGTGTAAACACTAGTTAAGCACCCAAGAAGCCCACTTAGTCACTACACCAGCAAATGTGGAAGGCCAGCTCAATTTTGTTTATAGATTTGCCATCCTTCTAAAAGTTGACTCAACTTTCAAAAAAGAATTGCACCCTACAATGAAGTTGTACCCACTAGTTTCTATGGGCTACTCCCTCTTGCATGTGTTCTGGGAGGCCTGTGTGGGAAGCATCTTCCATGTTTCAAAATAAGGTGTGATCCCAGTCCTCAATTGACACATCTATTCTCAAACCAGGTGCCCTTTCAGTAGCTCTAGCACAGATACCACTGCTATCTCTAAATAATCTTTTCTCCCTCCATGCAACATGTCTTGGGGCTATTTTCATTCCCAAGAACCAATCTGTTTAGCTTCCAAAGCAGGTACCTCTTGGCTCAGTTCAATGGAATTCAAACAAATATAGCTAGACCCTGCATCACAGCTCTCTAATTCTAGGCAGCTATGCACTTTAAGTTAGAGGAAAGGAAGGAGTAGCCGGCAGACCAAATCAGTCTTACTGGTCCACTGCTAGGCTGGTCACGTGTTGTGGTCTCTTCCAATCCCCCTCTTATACCATGAAGAACTCCACACATCTGCTGGTGATTAGGAGCAGTAAAGTTGTGGTCTAATTCTTTCTCAACCAAAAGCACACACGCATGTGCACACACACTTAATTAAAAAAAAAAACCCTAACAAATTCCTTTTTAAAAGTAATTTAATTCTGACCAAAGCAATATATGTGCATAATTTTAAAAGACAAATGATACTGAGTGACTTATAGGAAAGTAGGCAGTCCTCTACTGTAGTCTCCTGGAACCTCAGTTTCTGCTTCCCATCTTCACCACCAGAAGAAATCCTTAAAACTCTTCTAAGTTTTTCTTCTGTCTCTCTTTTTAAAATCTTGATATTTCTACACAACATGTTTATACTACTGCTTATGATTTTTGAAATTTTAGAAATCATCTATTGACTTTACGACTGAAATTCTATTATGCTTTCTAAACCACCATACATTCCCTCTCCCCGTCCTCCCAGTGTAGTTATCACTTTTTTTTTGAGACTCTGTTGCCCACGCTGGAATGCAGTGGTGCTATCTCAGCTCACTGCAACTTACACCTCCTGAGTTCAAGTGATTCTCCTGCCTCAACCTCCCGAGTAGCTAGGACTACAGGTGCCTGCCACCATGCCTGGCTCACTTTTTGTGTTTTTAGTAGAGACGGGGTTTCACCATGTTGGCCAGGCTGGTCTGGAACTTCTGACCTCAGGTGATCTGCCTACCTTGGCCTCCCAAAGTGCTGGGATTACAGGCATGAGCTACTGCTCCCAACCTATATCACATTTTTTTGTCAAGTGAAGATTTTGTATTGTCATTGTGACTATGAAAATACTGTTCATAGCTAAAGCATGTATTATGATTTAACTTATACCATTTTAAATAATTGTCTTACTTTTTATTTCCTGAGTTTTATAGACATTGATTATCACTGATTCAGCCCCAAACATTCTGAAATAACTCTTACACATTTCTGATGCTGTCACACACACTCAAGTAACATCCGAGTTTCCTGGTTTTCCCTTACAGACAGCCCTCCTGGAGTGAGTTCTGCTTTTAGGGACTCACTCGCACTGCTTAACCCATCCTGTCCTCTCCCTTTGCAAGTGCTTTTATCTCAATTCCTGAAACTTCCCAGGCTCCTGGGCCGGGAGTCAGTTTCTTTTTACCAGTTTCTCTTCCCCTGCAGACAGTCAGATTTCTGCTTTCACAGCTAAGTCTGTACCATTCATACAACTGCTTTACATATTCACAAATTTGATTGACATCTATAGTCTGTCATTTCTGTCATTCTCCTTCTTATTCCTTTAGTATCCTTCTGTGAGGTTTTGGGAAGAGGTAGAGGTAAACATGTGTGTTCCATCTGCCTTGGTTAAGTGAAAACTTCCTTCAATCAATTCTTAACTTCATTGTTCAAGTGATAGAATCGGTCTAAAGTCATGCTTAATTAACAATGGGGATAGGTTCTGAGAAATGCATCATGAGGTGATTTCATCATCATGCAAACTTCATAGGGTATACGTGCACAAACCTAAATGGTCTAGTCTACTATACACCTAGCCTATATAGTGTGGCCTATTGTTCCTAGGCTACAGACCTGTACAGTATGTTACTGTATTGAATATTGTAGGCAATTATAACACAATGGTAAGTATTCGTGTATCTAAACATAAATAAGGTACACTAAAAATACAGTATTAGGCCTTGGTGCAGTGACTTATACCTATAATCCCAGTGCTTTGGGAGGCAAGGCAGGAGGATCATTTGAGGCCACGAGTTTGAGACCAGCCTGGGAAACATAGTGAAACCCCATCTCTGCAAAAATATTTTTAAAAATTAGCTGAGTATGGTGGCTTGCACCTGTAATCCTAGCTACTTATTGAGAGGTAAGGTGGGCAGATAGCTGTAGCCCAGGAGTTGGAGGCTGCAGCGAGCTATGATCGCATCACTGCATTCCAGCCTGAGTAACAGAGTGAGATCTTGTCTCTAAAAACAAACAAGCAGCAAAGAAACAAAAACAGTATTAAAATCTTATGGGACCACCATTGCATATGTGGCCCGTTATTAACCAAAATGTTGTTTTGTCATGATTGTATTTGGAGTAAAAGGAGTGGTTAAGGAATAGTCTACTGAGCTCATCCCCATGTACCATTTCTGAGTAGTAGGCCTTATTCCAAGTTTGGGGGCACCCTTTATAGTCAATCATATTTCTCTGTCTTCTCAGTATCTCTTCCACAGGTACTCGCAGTCCATAATGACTCTGTCAGTGCAGAAGCAGAAGGAGATGCCCTTGGATCTCTTCCGTCCCATCTCTTGCTGTCAGCCCTTTTACCCCTCATCTTTTCCCTGGGCCCTGGCCCTGGCTATGCATTGTCAATCTGTGGATTAGCCCTTTGGAGTGGGTTTTCCTGTTTTGTCCAGACCCGTTGCTGGAGACAGGGTAAAGGGAGCCTCAGATCCGGCTAGTGGGATGGAAAAAGGCCATTATGGTCATCTGGTCTCCAGGTGGATTACCTAAAATATATCAGATATCTTGTGCTGTTGGCATATCTCCTGTGTTTTATTATCCTGAGGAGTGTCTGTCTTCTTCTAAGACTTGGGTAATATTATGAGCATCTTGTTCAATTATCTTAGCCTGGAGGGGGTGGGCTCTAGGAAGAAAATGGAGGAGGGAAAAAAATTACAAAAATATTTTTTAAATTTAAGCAAATAATGTTGGATGTATCAATTAGAATTTTATGATCCCTAATTCTTTGTTTTTAAAGGTACACAAATAAATAAATAAAAGTGCAAAGGAGCTGAATGAAGTTATGTTATAGCTCTTGCCTTTTTTCATTCTATCTGGGTGGCCTCATTAACTTGGTATAAACCCTCTGTATGCCACGATTTGCTTAATAGTTTCCTATGGTGCACCAAGTTCTATAAAATCAATTTTTAGGCAGCAAAGTGGAAATAAGACACTTCAAAGAGATACATCTGATATATTGGATATAAATTCTAGGAATTTGTTAAATATGTACTAGAGACATGAAAATAAAGTTGAAGTACCCTTAGAAGGATTGGCTAAAAAATAGTTACTAATATGATCAAAAGTAGAGGAATCAGAAAGACATCAAAAGTTACCCCAAATCTCCAAAAGCGTGGGTTGTGCCCTGAACAAGGTGCCTACTCAAGGAAGCACACTTAGACTTCACTCCCTAGGTTAAATGCCTGTGGGAATCTCATGTCACATGTGAACTAGAATAGATCATACAACTGTAAATTTTAGAAAAATGTGTCATTAAGGGAATCGATGCTTTGGCTTTTATGCAAACAGCTTCTCCAGGGCCCTCCAGCAAGTCGGGACCGAGATTGGGTGGCACCTGGTACTTCTCTCCTACACACTTTATCTGGGTCTTGTGAAGAACAGAAAAACAAGAGCTGGACCTTGGACTCTGAGACTGCATAGCCAAAGTACCCAGTTTAGAGAGTTAAGAAGTTTCAGGTATTCAGGGAAACTTGAGTGTTTCAGTCCATTCAATCAAATTATTTGCAAGAGCCTGAACATCCAAACTTCCAGAACCACTTAAAATTAGACCCCATATTGGGAAATCAAGAAAATGTAAGACAGAAATCAAAGGGTCAAGATTGTATAAAAGATAAACTCACAAATCCCAGGAGACAACCCTACCAATGTCCTTCAAAGGTAGAGAAGAGTCTCAAATTATTTTCCTGAAACTGAAGAACTTGGAAAATGAGTTGGGGCCAGGTCTGGAACATCCAGCATTTGCTGCCTTAGGGCGGGCATGCTCCCCTCCTGGGGGGATGGGTGAGGGCCAAACTTTCCTGGAAGAGAGCTGCAGAGAGAAGAGGAGATGGGGGTCCTTTTCCCCACAATCAGAAGGAAGTATGAGAGGAAAACGCAGGTTCCCAGGATCACATTCAAGTGGAGATGAGGGGGCTGGAGGGAACTAACACCAGCTGGACACAATTTTCTATATAGAAATCAGGTGAGGTCATCCAACAAGTGTCAGTCAGGGGAAGGGCAAAAGCAGAATGGAAAACAGGAGAGGACGGGTTGTTTTTGAAGTTTTGAGCCTTAAATGTATTGCACGGGGGTGGCCAGGATTAGGTGATTGGTGATTTGTTTTGTTTTTAAACAGAAGTGATGGACCTGCAAAGGAGAAAATTCAGGGCATTTGTGCATTGTCATTGATTTAAGCATTATTATTTAATTCCTCTTTTAAAACTTTCTGCTAGATGTAGTCAAAAGCTATGAACTTAATGTAGTTTCTTCATGCATATAGAAAAGTGCACATATTTTAAGAATAGGACTCAATGGACTCACAGAATTAACCCTCGTGTGCACACAGACTGAGAATTCAAATATTAGCAGCACCCATGGCTTCATCGTGACCTGTTCCTGTCAGGACTGCCTCTCCTAAGGGTAAACAGTATCCTGATTTCTAACAGCTTACATCAGTTTTGCCCAAAACGAAATGAACTTTAAAGTCAGTCCCTTCCTGCTCTGCAAACCCATGGGTAAGATTTTTAAGTCATTCAGTGGCTTCTCAAAAATTGTTTTGTGTGTGGGCAGTTTGTCAGGTTCTGTACTAGCTTCATGGGTCGGGGGGGGGGGGTGTGTGTACAGAAGCGGGCAAGGTAAACTTTGTCTTCCAGAAGCTTGACCAAAATGAGCTGGCAGAGCACGAGGAGGCTGGGTGCGGAGTGTGTGCGTCGGCACCCTGAAAGTCCTCCATCACTTCAGCTGCACTGGCTCTCCTTCCCCAGAGGGAGTGGGCAGGAAAGGGTCAGGAGTCAGGCAAAGCCACAAGGATGGAACAGTGCCAGTGAGTCTAACACAAGCTTACTAAGCCAAATTTTCCAGCTCAGGGTCTGGTAGGGAGGAGAATAAAGCCATCCGTCACTACAGTGAAATAAAGATCACATTAAGGCACAAAGTAATCCAGTCTCCAAATACACACCATGTAATACCAAATGAATAGTCTTGCATTTCTCTGGTCAGGGAAAAGCACTTGAAGGAGTCAGAGGCAGGGACTCACTAGACTCCAGCCACTTCTCTAGACTCCTGCTTTTCCTAAGACCACATGGGACACTTTATGGAAAGCTGCCCATGTGTTTCAAATGTGAGCTTCTATAGAATAAAAACCTTCATCTCTACTGACTTGGCTCCCAGCACAAGGCCAGACACTCTTAGGTGCTTAATAAATGTGTGTCAAATAAATGAACCAATGAATGAAACCTAGTGTGCTTTAGAGCAAGGAATAGTCAAGTGCACCCAGGTCCTGGTTCTCTCCAGGCCAACGTGCGGGCTTCTGTAGCCACAGCCTGTGAGGCGAGTCAATCACATTTTGTTGCGTAATGCTTCATCTTTCCGAGCTCTGTCTCCTCATCCCTGACTTGGTCACGCATATCTCAAAGAGTGGCCATGAGAGTGCACCGTGGGCCTGGCACGTTCTGTGCACACTGTGAATTCTTTCCCCTCGCATATCCAGGGGCCTCCTATGGCCTGGGCTGTGGAAGGTGGCTGCAGGCCACTAGTTCTGTGCTTCATGGGTTGGGGCATATTCTATTCCTTGGACAAAATCTGGCAAAATCAGGCTCAGAATTTTATGCTCACCAGGGCCAAAGTGATGATGATATCAGCCTCTAAAGTTTACCAGCAGAGATGCTAACCCAGAAGAGAAAAAATGCCATCCCCATGGCCAAGGGAAAGACATAGCTGGTACTCAGCTATTTTCCATCCAGTCAATTTATCGAACTCAGGAGCTGTTGGCTGTGCATGTTCACTATTCATGTAACGAAGGTGTGTTAAGTAGAAAAACTGCATCCTGGGTCTCTGTGAGACTGATGGGGACTTGTCACCTACAGCCTTGCTACTGTGGTCCCGGACCAGCAACACTGTCATCACCTTGGAGCTTGGTAGAAATGCAGAGGCTCAGGCCTTGGGCCCTCGTGCAGACCCAGGGAAACAGAACCTGCATTCTAACCGGTGCCCCAGGGGATCCACGTGCACATTAAAGATTGTAAAGCACTGCTTTAGAGAGCGATGGAATCACCCTGGACAGTGTGCATTTTAAAGCTCCGCTGTTTTACTTTCAGGTCCCTCACTGCCCCCTATAGACCGTAATCCTAACAGCAATAGACTAACTAAAATACAAATCAACTCAGGGATAGACACTGTCTAAACTTTTCTTGTATGATTAGAGGCACACATAACACAAGGGGGAGATTCTTGAAATACCAGATGCTAAGTACATTGCTGCTACATTTGCAAATGCAGCAGCATCTTACACTAAAAGGGAACCACAATTTCTTTTCACAAGGACAACTGAAAAGAGAAATATAAAGTCAATCTGGGGATTTTTTTTTTTCTATGACTCATAGAAAAATGGGTAGAAAAAGCACACTTTTTAGTGGCCCAGAAAGCATTTTGGCCTTAAAATTAAATGTGTCATTCTTTCTGGATTTTCTTAGAATAATTTAGTAAAATACAATTCCGTAACTATTGCCTCTGAGTCTTGATGACTGGTGTCTTCAATGCATTCTTTTAGCATATTTTGTAAAAAGAATTTGACATTTTTTCTCAAAGGGGAATGGGGACAATGGGCACAGTTAAAGCATTAGTCCCAGTTGGTGCCTGGAGTAGACAGGTAGAGGAGTTTAAGCAAGCTTAGACCGATGGGATCTAGGGCAACAATCTCCCATGGCCAATGAAGGCCAGAGATTTCTATGTAACCCTGACCAGTGACCAGGAAAGGATCCAGCCATAGGTAATAATGCTACTAATTAAACGTCTCGTGCATTTAACAGAACTTCCTTAGGTCCTGCAACACCTGTGAGGACATTGTTATCAATCTCATAGTGCTCTTAAGGGGCCAGGGCTCCCACAAGATCAGGGACAAGGCCACATTAGATGAGAACGTCCTGTCTTTTGTGACAGCTGCTGTGGACACCTGGCCAGATGTCCCCACGAGAAGACCCTATTTCCTGTGCTCCCTCCGCTGCTGACCATCACGGCAGGATTCCCAGCTGTTAGTGCAACCTCTGGCTGCAGAGAAAACACACCGTTCCTTGGAGGTCAGTACTAGCAGGACCACTGCTCACATCCCCCTGAATGCACAACATGACAATGACCTCTCACATTTTCTTGGCCCTTCAACACCACCTACTTTTACCACCACTCCTCTTTAATCATCACCCCCAACTTCATGTTAAATCTGATACATTATTTTAGGTGCTTGTCTGCTCTATTCATGGTTATTTATTTATTCATTAACTGAATATTTATGTTTTTTGAGCTGCTCTAGGACTCCAGCTATTCTCTGGTATTGGGAGGTTGCAGTAAATAAAGCAGATTAATTCTCTTGCCCTTCTAAAGCTGCGTTGTCCAACACAGTAGCACTAGCCACGTGTAGCTATTTAATTTTAATTAATTAAAATTAAATTCAAAATGAAAGCACCCATTGTCAACTTTTCAGTGATTGATAGACACAGTTGGGTAGTGGTTGCCAATATTGGACAGCACAGATAGAGAACATGTCCATCATCATAGAAAGTTCAACAGGGCAGTGCTGCTTAATAGTGCTTTCACTCACTCTGGTAGTGGGAGATAAATGACAATCTAAAACATATATATGTGTGTGTATATATATACATATATACTAAAATATCAGGTAGACAAAGTGCCATGGAAGGGAATAAAGTGAGTAGAGGGAATAGATAGAAAATGATGGCATTGTGTGCTTTTTGTTGTTTTTGTTGATTTTTAGAGACAGAGTCTCTCTCCGTTGCCCAGGCTGGAGTGCAATCATAGCTCACTCCTGCCTTGAACTCCTGGGCTCAAGTGATCCTCCTGCCTTGGCCTCCCAAAGTGCTGGGATTACAGGTGTGAGCCACTTCGCCCGGCCGGGGGCTGCTATTGTAACCATTGACTCTAGTGGTCACTTCCTTTTTCTCCGAATTCCTCCTCTGGTAGCATGATACCATTTTCTATGTGTTCTTCTACCTATATGGCTGATGTCATAGGGATGGGACAGCTCTTCTTGAGATTCTTCCAGTAAGAACTGAAAATTTCTGTGGCAACATTTTTGCATGCCACACCATTAAAATGAGCTGTTGTGTCAAGACTCAAGATGCTAGTGTGCTTTTTTAAAAGTTAGAAGTAAACGACATGAAACTAACCACTATAGACTCACAGTTCAGAAAGGTTTCTCTCTGTCGCTTCTCAACAACACCACAAGGTGGCAGCAGGGGTTTATGAACGCCATCTGCGTCGCTCGGCTAATTCCTCATCCCCAACACAAACTTTTATGCATCTCTTTAGTAGAAGTGAAAAATAAATCCTCCGGGGTAAAATATTGAAATGTAAAATGGCACCTATGTAATTAACAAAGGCTAATTGGAATTACAGCATGGCCCAGAATTCTAACTGAATGTTTGTTGATAGGTTCCGGAAAAGCAGAGTCAAGCATTGTAGATAACTATGACATGCATTAATTCCCTTTTGCCTTTACTATTGAGATGCATAGCAGTTGTGCAGTGTGCTCTTTACCCCATCCTTTTTTTTTTTTTGAGACAGAGTCTCGCTGTGTCACCCAGGCTGGAGTGCAGTGGTGCCATCTCGGCTCACTGCAACCTCTGCCCTAGGTTCAAGTGATTCTCGTGCCTCAGCCTCCCAAGAAGCTAGGTTTACAGGCAAGTGCCACCACACCCACACACCCAACTAATTGTGTGTGTGTGTTTTTTTTTTTTGAGACGGAGTCTCGCTCTGTCGCCCAGGCTGGAGTGCAGTGGCGCGATCTCGGCTCACTGCAAGCTCCGCCTCCCAGGTTCACGCCATTCTCCTCAAGGCTGAGGGTTCACACCTCAGCCTCCCAAGTAGCTGGGACTACAGGCGTTCGCCAACACTCCTGGCTAATTTTTGTATTTTTAGTAGAGGCGGGGTTTCACCTTGTTAGCCAGGATGGTCTCAATCTCCTGACCTCGTGAATCGCCTGCCTCGGCCTCCCAAAGTGCTGGGTTACAGGCGTGAGCCACCGCGCCCGGCCTCATCCAAGTAATTATATTTTTTAGCAGAGACAGCGTTTCTCTATTTGGCCAGGGTGGTCTCGAACTCCTGGCCTCAAGTGATTGGCCTGCCTCGGCCTCCCAAAGTGTTGGGACTACAGGCGGGAGCCACTATGCCCGGCCCCATCCTCATTTTTAAACAAATAAAAATACCTCAGATTTTTCCTCTACATTTTAAAATGAAAAGTCTTTCTGGCCTTTTCTTAACTGTCAATTGATTTTCCCTCAGCTTCTTGTAAAACAATAAGCAAAGAAAATCTATACGTTTGTTCCCAGTTGTGATCTTGTGAGTTCAAGGCAAATTGCCATGTTCAACATCTGGGATTCATCATGTCTGCTGTTACCTCATCGGTGGGCACACATCTTTCCCAGATGTGGAAAAAAAAAAACCAAAAAAACAAAAAAACACCTATGAAGTTACAAGGAAAGCAAAAACAGTATCTGTGCTTTCAGCTTTCTGCTGCAGCCAGGTATGTGAGGGAATTCAGCTGAGAGAAATAATGCTTCTAGATCTGGTTTATCTAAATACTTGGCACACTGCACAACTGCTATGCAGTTAGTGGGCCAAAGCCCCACCCTTTCATGCACAAGTAACCCAGGAGGCCTCCTAAGAAGAAAGTTTGGGTAAGAGATTTTTTTTTTTTTTTCAGGAAAAAAAGAGAGAGAGAAAGCTAGACGTAGAGAGGTCATGGTTAAGCTAACATTTTAAGGTTAATAGAAGCCATCAGTATTTGAACTTGGCTCTCCGAGGTCTGCCAGGCACTGCAATCTGGAGCGTGTATTAGGCTACAGGTTGATGAGTTGTTGTTGTTGTTTTTGTTTGTTTTTTGTGTGTTTTTTTTTTTTGAGACAAGTCTCACTCTGTTGCCCAGGCTGGAGTGCAGTAGT